>NC_143398.1:106465094-107090094 GCF_052110815.1 Crocodylus siamensis
ACTGACATCAAGGCACATATCATGCTTTATGACAGGGTATAATCCTGTAAGAGGCATTTCCTTGCTTCACAGTGGACGGACAATATGGAGGGCTATGATTGCAACAGTAGGGAGGGGGAAGGATTGCAGTCAGGAATGCAAAGTACAAGCAGCTCCACATCAATGGAAAGCTCAAGTCGGAAGTTTTGTGGTCTGATGCTTGCAGTTCATAATGGCTTCCCTCCCCCACACTCTTGCTGTCTAAAGACCTGCCATCGAGGCTGGAAGACGTTGTCAGGACTGCGATGACCTTGGCCTGCCCCTTGCTGACACAGCTGTGCTGCGTGGTGGTAACACTTGGGCCTCACGGGGTGTTACTGTGCGGCAGGAGCATGGGAGGGAGTGTGTCTCTTCACCCTGGACCACACATGCAGGTAGGGGCACACGAGTGGCAATGGATTAGTAATCAGGCCTTTGTCTGGCAGGGGAAACCCCATGTATCTGGGTCCATGAAGGCAGTTTTCCTTAAGCGTTCCTGGGGATAACTATTCTTCCGGCGTGGTTTAGTACCCACTGGGGTCTTGGGGCTTAAAGCCCACTTTATGGAAACAGGAGGCTCCTTCCTAGCTTGCTTCTGCAGCCCTATGGCTAAAGGCAGGCGAAACTTGGGGGCATCCAAACCCCAAGCCTCCAGGCTTGGGCCTGCACATAGGATGCCTGCCAAAAGACTTTAGAAATATCTGAAGCCCCTGGTGGGGGTGGAGGATGTTTGCCGGTTGTAAGGCCACTTATGGTTCTAGACTCCCTCACAGATTAGGACTCAATTTGGCTGATTTGGCTTGGAACACATTTTCTTTTAAAGAAACATCCTTTGTGTTTGAGTCATCCAAGTGGCATTGAAACCTGGTGTAGCTTTGCTATCAGTTTATCGGTCCTTGAGAGATGGGAAGGCTTGGAGGGTTAGCAAGGGAAACAGCCTTCCATCCTTATACATTGGGACCTTCTCTGCAGAATAATGACAAAAAGCAGTTTTAAACTGTGCTTTCCTGGGCATTTGAGAGTGTAAGATTAACAAGGTGGGTAAATAGCACCCTGTTCAAATTCACAGACGACACTAAGATATGGGGGGAAGTGGGCATGCTAGAAGGGAGGAATAGGCTGCAATCAGACCTGGACAGCTTACAGGGGTGGGCGGATGAGAACAGGATGGGATTCAACACTGACAAGTGCAAGGTGATGCACCTGGGGAGGAAGAATCAGCACCATACCTACAGGCTGGGGAACTCCCTTCTTGTCAGTGCAGAGGCGGAGAAGGATCTAGGAGTCATCACTGATGCTAAGATGAACATGGGCCGGCAATGTGGGGATGCAGTCAGGAAGGCCAACCACACCTTGTCATGCATCCACAGATGCATCTCAAGCAGGTCCAAGGAGGTGATCCTCCCCCTCTATGCGGCACTGGTCAGGCCGCAGCTGGAGTACTGCGTCCAGTTCTGGGCGCCGCACTTCAAGAGGGATATGGACAACATGGAGAGGGTCCAGAGGAGGGCCACTCGCATGATGAGCGCTACCAGGAGTGACCAGGAATAACGGCCACAAGCTGGCAGAGGGTAGATTTAGGCTAGACATCAGGAGGCGCTACTTCACTGTCAGGGCAGCTAGGATCTGGAACCAGCTTCCAAGAGAAGTGATGCTGGCTCCTACCCTGGGGATCTTCAAAAGGAGACTGGATGAACACCTCGCCATGGTCGTTTGACCCCAGTACTCTTTCCTGCGATGGCAGGGTGTCGAACTCGATGATCTCCTTAGGTCCCTTCCGACCCTAGAAACTATGAAAGTATAAAGCACAGCCAAAAATAATTTGACTTGATACATACATAACACATTATTTGGACTTTTAAGTAGTGGTGCAGCTCTGTATGTGATCAGCCAAGTCACATGTTGCCTCTTGACCCGAGCAGACTTCCAGTAATGCCCCATCTTCTCTCTTTTTCTACAGAATGCTGCAGGCCAGCTGTGTGCTGCACACTACCCAGCAGTCCCTGTCTCCAGGGAGGAGATTGTGAATGTCTCAGGAGCAGGTGACAGGTATATTGCTAATGACCCAGAGAGGAGATATACTTGTGGCAGCCCCTTTTTCCCTCCATCTGAATTCCACTCTAGAATTCTTCAATACTACTGTCAAGATAAAGCTCACCCTAAGGTTTGGAAATTAGGTACTAAAACCATAAAACAAAGGAGAGGTGAATGCTGGGGGTGGGGGGGAGACGATAGACAGACTGTGCTCCAATATTTCCCCTAAGCATTTTGAAGCTAGTTTGGCCACTTATTTTCATGGAATAGGCATGAAGCTATATCACAGCATCCCAGAGTTCAGTAGCATATCTAGGATGCAATGCTTTGGGCTGACAGATGTTTTCAAGATGGCAGCCGGCCAAAGTGCAATAGCACTAGTAAAAGCAAAGTAAGCTACCTTAAATCAAAGCTGAGTCAGTCTCTCTCAACTGGAAGTGGGGTTTGGCCTTCATTGTGGCTTTTGCTAACAGCAGGGTCTGCCAGTGCCAAGACAGGCTGCCACAAGCAAAGGAATTGCCTCACAGGAGCAATCACATCTAGAATTGTGCTGCTGGCTGTGGTCAAAATCCTGTGTTCCTGAAGAGTCCTTGCCATAACTTACCTATTTATTGATGCACTGTTGTACAAAGGGATAGGAAGAGACAATTTTTACTTATTGCCTTACATCCTTTAAGAATAAGCTCTTATTATTCTCCTCTTAACTTGTGTATGCACATGTCATGCAGTCATAATTATCCAGCTCTTGATTCCTAAGCTGTAGTAATTGACTCTGACTTCATGCTGCCATGATCTGTGCAGATATTGCAAGTACAAAAGGTTTCCCCTTTAGTTTTCTACCTTCATTTGCCACATATTTGACCATTTTTTCACCCTGGCAGACAGCAGGGAAAGCTATTGGAGGTATTTTTGCAAACCTTAATTATTCCAGTAACTTCTTTTGTCTAGACTAAGAACACAGATAGATGTACGAAGAACCTGGGATTAAAGAAGGGCTTTGCTGTACATCAGCTGCTCTGCAGTAACTGCCCATGTGTATGCTCTTCCTTCATAATAAATAGAAGCTAAACAGCTTAGCCCTCAATGAAAGAGGGACGAGTATCCTCATTTAGCTTTTACTTACTATGAGACATAGAGAATGCATGCAAGCAGCTGACACACGGCAAAGCCCCATCTCCTATTATTCTGCAGTAAATAACCCTGGTGTTTCTAGTGAGTCCTCATATGCTCATCCTCCTACCCGCTCTAAATCAGGCATTCTCAGCCCGGTGCTCACAAGCACCATAGTGCTCTTGTGATTTTATAAAGTGCTCTCCAACAAGTCCAACAACAGTGCTCGAAAGCACTTGCGATCTTGTCAAGAATCACATTGAAAGGCATAATTGAAGATGATTATTATAGCTATTTGATTTTCTTTTAATGCTCCATGAAAAAGGCTGAGTCATCACAGTGCTCATTAATGAAAAAAGGTTGAGGACCCCTGCTCTAAACAATGGCATTGCCCCTCCCTGGATCGTTTCTACCTCAGCCCCAGCACTGCACAGGTCAGACCACACCACTCAGTGCTATCATTATAAACAGTCTAATTTTTGTTGTGTTATTTTCTCTTCCTTCTTATATCTATTTAAGATTCTCAATCTGTGGTTGAGACCTTTTTGGACTTGAGGCACCCCTTGGGAAATGCCAGCTCTCAGTTTTGACTCTTTTTTTTTTTGACTGAAGAGAAATGGTAGAGCAATTCTTCTGTTGCAAAGAACTCAGAAAGACCATATGGGCAGAATTATTTTAATATTACAGATTCCTATGTGAAAACTGTAATCTTACCTGGTGAATCATATTTGCACACCTAACAGTGCTAATGTTGTGCGACAACCCACAGCACCCTTGAATGGTACCCCAGGGCACCCTGGTTGAGGTGCTGTCCAGCTAGCCGGTTCCTTGGTAGGACTGTGGCAACTGTTTGCTCCTTGGTTGCTGTGATAGCATAACAGTACATGTCTGTACATGGCATTGTTACGGAAAGATTCCCCCACATTATTTATTCCAAGCCTCGGGAGCTGCTGAAAGATTGAACAGCGATCACAGCCCACAAGTCTCCCTGCTTTTGTTAGATAGAAACAAACAGGTAATTAGTCTAAGTATGACATGGAAAATTTCCCTCCCCACCCACTGCAGTGTAATGAGAAGCACCTGGAGCCTCTGTTTGCCAGATCAGAAGGCTATTTTAATCCTGACAAGAAGGTCCCCTTTGCCCATCACTGCTAAATCGAGCACTTGCCTGCACAGAGCAGGGGCAATCCGCAGGCTAGATGATGCCCTTCTGTGCTGTAATGCCACCTTTATTAGGGAGAGATGACCCTCAGGGACCAAACAAGCTTGGGCTCTTCACACTTAGAGACCTTGTGCAGGTCCTTATGCACAGGACAGCCTGGGAGCTCTGCCTCAGGGACCATCAGAGAAGCCCTTTCTCTGATAGGTTGCATGGCTACTTTGACTTAAGTACTTTCAACAACGTGGGCGCTAGCTCCCGACTTTCTGTAAACACCAGTGTCATCATCACAGGACATGCAGCTCCCGATTAGCCCGCCTCACTATGTACCTTTGTCTCACTCTCACTTTTTTCTCCTGTGATCTTTGTCACTGTCCTGTTACTTTTGAGCCTAGGTAGACTTTTCAGGCCCCTCGCTGTATGTTCTATAGATGTGGCTCCCAAGTTTTTTTTTTCAGTTGAAAAATTGAGAATTGCTGAGGGTCTCAGCAGGCCACTCAATCAACTTTTTTTTTGTTCTACAAATCAAAGCACACAACTCATATTTTAATAGCAGTAGATTACAAATACAGATCTTCTCAATTGTTCCACAACCTTTCTGCGGACCCCCTGAATGGAGCTCGCGGACCAGTGGTGGTCTGTGGACCACAGTTTGAGAACCCCTGCTCTAGATGTTGTGGATGGACATCATCGCAGATTTCCTCCCTGCTGAAGTTGAAGTCACCAGAATGAGCCACTGGCAACTCAGGCAAATTAAAATCATTCCCTCCAACTCCCAGCTCCCTACCCTCATTCTAATTATTCCCCACCTCCATTTTCAAACATCTTGGGAAAAACAAGTGTGCCTTGCAGTCTGAAAAGATGACTTTCATCATCATCATCATCATTTACTACTGCCTCAAAAAATCACAAACCCATTTATCTACCTAATGCAGTGGTAAGCGAAGTACTATCCCTCTTATGTAGATAGGAACTGAGGCACAGAGAGATGTAGTAACTTGCTCACAGTCATATGAGTAGGGTTGGACACAAGCATGAGCGAACTGGGCAGCCACCTGGGGCCCGGACAGAAAGGGGGCCTGAAAATGGTAATTTTTTGTTTATTATCATCATCATCTCTGGCAAAGGGGGGCCCAACACTAAAAGTTTGCCCAGGGCCACCAGGAGTCTAAGTACGGTGTTGCATATGAGACCTGTGTTGTAGAGGCAGGTCATGAACCCCAGTCTCCCGAGTTCTCATGTACTGCTTTAATCACAAGGCTCTCTCTCTTTCCTCCTCTCCTTTCTTTGCCTCTGCCCTCAAAGTTAGAAGTGACATGCTCATGACAACATGAATGGCACTTTTCTGCTGTAATACTTGGTTTATCAATAAGAACCTATGACAGACCTGGTTAGAAGAAGAAAAAATTTCTTTTTCTCAAATAAAAAAAAATAGAACAAAACCCTTCTTTTGTTCCAAATATTTTCAGTGTTTTATTTTTGGTGGGAAATTTCAAAATGAAGTGAATCACATTTTTTAAAGCTTTTTAGTTAAATTTAAGTTTTCATTTCCACTTTTGATTTTTAACAGGTTCTTTCTTTCCATTTCCCTGTCCCCTCACATTAAATATTTTCATTGAAAAAGGGGGTGGAAAAGTTAAAGCACAGAGGGAAGAAACCCATTTTTTACATTTTTAGCTTTTTGCCCAACAGGGAAGAATGGGGGTAGGGGAGAAGTACATGACAAAGGCAAGGGTTGGAGAGGAAGAACCTCACTTTTTTTTCCCCCCATCTAGAAAAACATAAAAGGATACCAAAAAAAAGTAGTATGGGAAAGCAGAACTATCTCCCATTCCAGACTTCTCTGATTGAAACAGTAGTTTTTCCTCTAACTTTTTCAAGTGATGAAAAACCAGGAGAAGAGAAAGCCCCTGTCTTTATAGAATTAAATCTCCCCCTCCCAGTTCCTGTTTACATGGCTTCGAGAATTATTAATTTGCCTCTGCAATTTCCATGGGATTGCCAAAACAGCCCTTCCTTTCTCTTCACAGTTTAATGGGAGGAATAATCTCTGGCCTGCTAGCCGGCTACGACACAGACACCTGCGTCCGGATGGGCCTCCTCTCTGCAAGCTTCTCCATCCGCTCACGTGAGCCCATCTCCCAGAAGATCAGTACTTTCAGCGTGAGCTTGGAACAGGTCAAAGCTCGAAGCTGGCCAGAGGCAAAGACGTATAGGATGGACTAGAGCTTCTGTTCCAGAGTGCTCTCGACTGCCACCTCTCTCTTTCAGCCACACATTAAATTTGATATTTGTTCCCTTTAAGGAGGAGTGGATAATCTGGATTGGGTCCAAACTACAGTGATTATAGCTGGCTGTGTGCAGAAGACTTATGACAATATTATACAGGCCATCCTCCCAGATTTCCCAGTGCAATACCACCCAGAGACCACAAAATCAGGTTGCTTAACCCCTCAGATTGCACTATAAGGCTAAAGTACAGACAGTCAAAAAACCCGAGGCTGTATCAATTCAGTCTTTGCAGGGTAGTCTAAACTGTAGAGATTAAACTGAAACAGAAATGACTAGATATTTACCTTTGATTCAGGAAATGCAGTTAGTTACATGCTTGCAGTAGTTCAGGCCAGAAGCCAGGGGGTGCTAGTGTAGGGCTCTCTGGCTGTGTGTTCACTTCCTTTTCCTGCTGCCCCCAAGGTCTCTGGGATTTGTAGTCCAGAATCACAACAGCAGAACTCTGCAGAGTTGCTCATCACTTCCTCTTCCTGCTTCCAGGTGCCTCTGGGATTTGTAGTCCACAGTTGCAGCCAACACAAAGTTTGAGCAGGGGAAGGAGTGTTTAATGCTCATCCCTGGCCCCAGACCCCAGCTGTAGACTGGACTGCATCTCCAGCCAGGCTTCCCCCTGCAACCCCTTGTCAGCCAGCCCTCACTGCTCCGGCTAGGGAGCAGAGGAGTGGGCTGGCCCTGCCCTCTGGAGCAGATAGCACAGCCCAGTCCAGGGCTGGAAAGCATGGTGGGATGCTGGGGGACTCTGATTTAACTTGAACAAGGAAAGGGTCTGGGACAGAAGTTTCATAAACCAGTTTGATCCAAATCAGTTAAGTCTGATACTACATTCAACCAGATTTATCTTAAACCAGTTTCAGCTATTCTGAAAACTGGTTTATGTGCACTGAGCGTTTGTTCTGTTACAGGTTTAAACCAGTCTCTGATGACTTAAAGCAGTTTACGTGTAACTTCTATACCTAGCCCAGATACCTTTGCCTACCCTTAGTCATGTAGGAGTTGCAGCAAACCAGACTCAGTTGTTTTTTTCTACACCCCGTCTGAGAAATTTTGTTTTCCCATCCAGCTTGGTTTCTATCAGCCTGTCCCTTCTCAAAGTAATACTCAACGGGCTCCAGATTTTTAGTGACCCCCACAATGGAGGCTGGCAGGGAAGCAAGCCCAGGGACTCCATATAAGACAGCCAAAGTTAGTTTTTCATCAGGTGCTGAATCCCTGAGCTGCTCCTTGTCACATCTCTTCTTGAAGGCATTTTTTTCTCATTCCTCTTGTGAGCTCTCCTCTACTTACCCAGACAGCTGCCCTTCCTCTGAGGCCATAGGCGGTGGAAGCAGGGCTGGGGGAGGGCCTAACAGGGCTTAGCCCCACCCCGCAAACACAGGGCAGAGGTAGGGCCGCAAGGCAGCTTGGCCAAGTGCTTCTGGTGGCTGCAGCAGGGGTTAGGAGGGAGTGGGGTTGGTGCTAGGGGAGGGGCAGGCACTGCATAGCCAGTGGGGCACGGGACTGAGCTGAGTGGCTCGTCTAGGGGCTCAGCTCCTGCTACTACACTCCAGGAGGCATGGGAGGTGCATTCCCCTGCATCTGCACAGGATAGGGCATGCTGCTGCTGTGGCCTGCATCTGGGGCTGCAGCACTGGGAGAAGGCTATGGGGAGGGGTTGCAGCCACCCCAAACTTTGCTGTAACCCAGCCAACCCCCCTCCCAGAGCCACTGCCACTGCCACCAAACCCTGAACTGAGCCCAGCCCTGCTGACAGGAAGAGTCCAGCGCTGCCCCGGCCCCAGGCAGCAGCCGCAGCAGCAGCCTGCCTGGCCTTGCACAGTTCCAGGGGCACACACCCCTGGGGTGTGACGTGTGCCACCCCCTCCCCACGCCCCCCAGATGAACCGCAGCTTCATCCCACACCCTGCCTTGATGCGGGGCAGGTGCAGGGGTCCCAGGGGGTCCATTGCCTTTGGCCCAGCAACACAGCTGAGGCTGGCCCCACTCCAGCCCCCAGCTCCGGGGGCCCCTGGGCAGTGCAGGGCCAGGGCCAGGGCCAGTGCAGGACTGAGATGCAGTGGATTCATTGGTGCAGGGGGCACCGGCACTGGGCAATGACCCTGGGCACAGGGGAAAGTGGGGCCACATGAGTGCAGTGGGCCCCAGCCCTGATCCTGATCCTGGGCCTGGCTTGGCTCCACTGTCTCCTGATCCCTGCCTGGTCCCAGCCCCAGTCCCTCCCACCCCCGCTCCCACCCCTTCCCCCACAGACTTTCCTGCCTGGAGGGGGCACTCAGCACCCCACCCCCCCAAAAAGAATTTCTTCCTCTGCCTATGTCTGAGGCCCCACAGATCCCCCTTTTCTGTAGGCTGGCCCAGCAGGAAGATCTTCTCTTGCTGCCTCACCAAGTGATAATCAACACAGTTGCCCTACCCCAGCTTTTCTCTCAGGCCACAGTCTACAGTCAGTTCCTACGTATAAGGCTTCCTACTTCTCATATGGGGAGCTTGCCTATCCACCCCCTTAACCGGTCTCCAACTGCTGGCCTTTCTCCCTCTTAAATCTAATCCTCACAGGTGTAGCAAGTGGGGCTACTAGAACGTGGCTGCTATCCCCAGGACTCCTCTTCCTTAAAGGCACTTACCACCTTACGCAGGCAAGGTTCTTTGGGTAGATCTGATATCTTTTATTAGACCAACCCAAATAGTTGCAAAAAATTTCCTTTGCAAGAATTTTTCCAACAATTTGAGTTGGTCTAATAAAAGATATCAGATTTATCCAAAGAACCTTGCCTGCGTATGTCTTTAGACCAACATGGCTACAACCTACACCCTTGTCACCTTATTACACACACCTTCTTGGAAAACTTAGGGTTCTTCCTTTTGTATTCCCAGAGAGTAGACTTACAAGCAAAGGAGACTGGTCATTCCTTCAGCTCAGAGCTGAACCAGGCTCTTTATATCAGGCCTGCTCAGCTAGCCATTCTCTCCTCAGGAACAGCCTTTCTGAGAACCTGGCAAAACAACGGATACTTGAGATAAGCAACCTCTACCAGGGAAGGTTTGAGAGCCGTCCTTAGGCTAAACAGCCTTTGACATGGCCCAGATACCAAATAGATCATTGGATGCTGGGCTCTAAATATGTAGAAATTCCTCTGGCCCCCACTGCAGCCTGAGCGCTCTGGAAACACTAATGAATGCAACCTTACTACATCCACTGAGCCAGGAAGGTACGGTACTATCTTTATCCTGTAGAAGGGAATATGAGGGATAAAGATGAAGTGACTTTCCAAGGTTGTAGTGAGTCTGTGGCAGAGGTAAGAATGGAAACAAAGTTTGTCCAGCTGCTCTATCCAGTGCCTTAAACACAGGATTATTCTTCCACTTGTGCCCTTTCTGACATCCAGCTCTTTAATACTTTTATGTTATTACCTTATTGCTGAGGGCAGTTGCACATTCATTTGTTTATAGGTACAGTCCATAAGCTTCTGGCAAGTAGCTAATGCAGACTCTATGACTATGCAAAGCTTGAGTACTCAGTGTTATATTGTATAAATAATACCTCCCATTAATATTTAATGGAGTGATCGTCTGACCATTTTAGCAAATAAACCTTTAAGAGGGAATACACGTGCTCTGGCTCCAATGATTTCAGTGCTACCAAGAACTGAAGCTGCTGAAGAGGTCTATACTAACACACTGCTAGACATGAGCAGGTACATAGGAGTATACAGTCCATACTCAAGGAGTAGCCTCCCAGCTATCTGTGCTACTAGCTTAATTCCCATGCTGAAGGCAAGGACTGTTTAAGCATTGGGTCAAAATGTCAAAAGTCCCCTCTGAGCCCAGCAGCCAGGGTCCTTAAAGTATGCAAGGAAGTGAGGTGGCCACTGGCCAGTAGTGTCCAGTCACCTTTGCCTCAACCGCCCAAATAACCAGATCTGGATTTAAATCTGGGCTAACTGGGGGCAGCCTGTAGCATGAGTCCGGAGTGATGCTCAAACTCATGCCTCAGGAGATGTAGCACAAACCCTGCAGTGGTGCCCTCTGAGCACTCCCTCCTCTGTTCAAATCACTCGGAGGTTGCACGTGAAAAGGCTCATGATGATTTTAACCCACAGTTTCTAACTTGCATCACAAGAAGAAACGGAGCAATTCCAAATGCCAAGATGCCACCCAGGAGGTCTGCAAGTCTAACTAAGGTACCTGATCCACAAACGTTGTCTTTTTCAGCTCCAGCTTTAACAGGCCAGTGTTGTTCAACGTCCCATTCCCGGTCCATGGGGATGGTGGCTGCGCACATCACACTTCCTCACTGGCGCACTTATATAGCCTACAATAGGGGCACGAATGTGGGTGTAGGTGCAGTCGTCCTCCGGTTCCAGTTCAGCAGTTCAGATTAGCCATTCAGCAGCTAGGCCAATTTAGTTCTTCTCTCCGTTATGAGCACTGGTAGCTGTGCTTTGTATCAGCAGAGGCACACATTTTTCAGAAATGTAGTGGCCGAGAAGCTCATATTTCACTTAAGCCAGTGGTTTTCAAACCTCCTAAAGCCAAGGAATACTTCCAGATTATTTTTGTGCCGTGGAATCCCACCCCTGGCTCCAGAAGCTGTGTGAGCTGATGCAGAGCCAGGTGACCCGGCCCAGCAGTAGTGGTGTACCACCTCCCAGCCCACTCTGCCATCTCCCCCAAGCTCTTTGCAGAACCTATCCAGGAACCCCACAGTGCCACAAAACAGTTTGAAAATGACTGACAGGCTATTTCCTCCCACCAGAGGGTACAGCACCGCTGGCAAAACAGCCAGTACTCACACTGACGTTTCTTTTCAATCTGGAAATTTGGCAGTAACAAAGGAGCAGGCTGTGCATGTAGGACTCTAGTGCTGAGCAGTGAGATTTAGAGAGGTCCCTGGCTTTCCTTCTAAGTCTTCTTTTGCATAGCATCTGACTGGAACTGATAACCACCTTGTACCATATTGCCTATTAACTCTACATGTATCATTGTGAGGACAGAGAAGGGGAAAAAAGCTCTCAGAAACTGTCAGTGAGTTACAATCCCCACCTCGCTTTTCAATATTTCTTTTCTATTTTTGATTTCAAAAATAGAAGCAAAAGGCTATTTTCAGAGGTGTTTCTAAACAAGAAAAGATCAAATTTCCACCCTCCAGAAGACTGGATGATGCCAGGCCAGAGTCCTCATCTTCTTGATGCTCAGGCCTAGGCCCAATACGCTGAAACAAAGCATGAAGCTTGAGGATGAAGTGCAATGCTTCTCTGGCACAAGAGAGCTGCCTACTGCCAGACTAAAACACATTTCTAGAAGAGTCAAAAAAAGGTCATTTCTAGGAACACATTTCCTGGTCCCAACCATGAGGAATAAACTACAACCTCGGATATCATCATCGTCATCTTCCATTCCACGTGCAATGCTCACTCCCTTACCTGCATCACAAACACACATAACACAGAAGACATAGATTATTAATAATAATTAAAAAAATTAACCTCACTAACCCTCATAGTGTTTTCCCTTTGGAGAGAAAAAGAGTGAAGCACAGGACAGCATGTGCCAAATGCTAGTCGTGTTGCTTGATACCCTTCTGGGAAGCACTCAGACCCCAGGGACAGGAATACCCTAAGAACCTGAAGAGAATACCAGCCAAAAAAGAGGGATTAGTAATGGTGGAAGATGAACCCTGGTGGTTCTAGTTTGTTGAGGTACAGTTAAAATCTAAATAAGGTCAAAAAGTGCTCTCTGATGGCAGCCTGAAAGCCCAGGTGAGGTGACCTGGTGGCTTCAGTCCTGTTCCCAATGAACAGATATCCACATCATATAAAACCGTCATCATCACTGGCACTGATGATAAGTGACAGGATAGAGACTGACTGGGCCATGGAGACATCTCTCTCACTAGCAGTGTGCCCTCTGGAAGCACACTAGTATGGCATCGTGAAGACACTGTGGCTGCTTATGCTTTGTGTCTTCTCTGGACATAAATTTCCAGCTCTGGGGCTGTCAATCCATTATATTTCACAAGTGAAAAACTCCTTAGGTACTAATAGATAAATCATACTTTTGCCCAGAACCTGCATTTTATTTTTATTTTTTTGCTGTGAAAAATGTACAGACCAGATTGGCCAGTTTTTGATTTGGATCATATTTCCTTGCTGCCACTGGTGGAAGGGGGCTAGTCCCTGTGCTCAAGATTGGGACTGGGGCCAACCCTATGGCTGAGGAGAGTACCACTCAGCAGTCACCACCATGGAGCATCTCAAGGGAGAGCCTAGTCCAGTAGCATAATAGGAGTAGTAACAGTGGGCACATCTACACGTGTACTTTAATGCACATTAGCCTATTTTAATGAGCATTAAAGCATCACAAAAAAAATGCTCTTTAGCTAATGCACATTAAAATAGGCTAATGTACCTTTATATAGTGCCTCATAATGGAAATACTAGATTTAATGCGCATTACCTAAAGTGTATTAATGAATGTGTAGACACACCCAGTTTTGCCTGTGGATGCAGTGAAAGACAGAGAGAGCACCTAGTGGTGATGGTGTGTAATCAATCATCTTTAGTATTTAAAAATATATGCTTTTAAAAGGTACCTCAGAGACCATCTTATACATCTCTTTCCAATCTTCCCCAGTCCTACACAAACAGTTTGCCAGCAGACCCACTCTGTAAGCACACTCCCACCTGCAAAAACAATTTAGCCAAAAGTTTCCAGGCACACAATTGGAAAAGATTATGCTAGATAGGCACACGCAGGTCCAGGCACATACGCACTCAGGGATAACTCGGGTGTTGTTCGTGAGAGGGGAGTGGGAGAGTCTGGGGTGGCATTGAATGGGGGGAACTTTGTAAGCAGCATCAATCAGATTTGATGGCATCAGGTGAAAGCTAGGATTTCAGTGACGCTGACAAGCAGAAAGAGGAGGTGGGATGGGGTTGGGTACATCATGACTATAAAAAGATTTCAGCAATCCACACAGAACAAGAGGCTGCTCTGGTCTCTGATCTGCCCTACAAACACGTGGGTTGGGCAGAGGAACACCAAGCACCTGAGACAAGGAGTTGAAGCCTAACGATGAAGATTTATGCACTGACCATCCTTGCTGCCCTCCTGGGACAGTCCTCTGTCCTGGTTCAAGCCAGGGCAGGGTGGGGTGGGAAAGAACTGGCAGCTCCAGAGAAGGAGCTTGTGGCAGAGAAAGCAAGAGAAGTATCTCCGCCATCAGACGGAGGAGATGACATGCCAGAAAGCACCACGGCAAAGAGTCCATCGCCTGCAAGAGTGTGGAAGGTAGCAGGAGACACCGGAGCCATGGCCAGGTCCCACAGCAAACCAGCGAACAAGCCACAGCTGGGAAGCAGCAAACAGAATGGCACTAGCAAGCAGCAGAGACCCCAGCCACAGCAGCCCCTCAGGGCCAAGAGTAATGGACTGAGCAATTTCTTGAAAGGCCATGGGAAATTCAATTCTGACACTGTGAGTATAGCACTCCCCTGTCCCTTCCACCTCAGACCCTGGTGCCCACCCAACATATGCATCCACCATGGTTGGGAGGGAGCACTGGTATATCACACCATGAGATAAAAGACAAATAAACAACAATTACTGACGAGGGAGACAGGCATCCTATCTCAGAGAAGGAAGAAGCCAGAGTGCTGAGGATTTGCATGAGGTAGACATGGTGAAAGAAGCATCAGGCTCTCGGCCTTTGCCTAGCAACCAGTTCAAGCTATCAGGTGGTTTTCCTCGTCTTTGCCTAGGATGTGTGCAACTGCAGGCAGTTCTGTGCTTCAGCCAGGCCGGTCCACCTACAGGGCAATGTTCCCGCTAAGGTTTAGCGATCCAGGCGCAATCCTGGCTGGGAGTGTGTGGGTATCTCAGTGCGCCCGTCGCTCCCCTCTCCTGCAGCCTGTGGCTGCGTTGGGGCGGGTGGCGAGCGGCCAATGCAAACCTGGCGGCGGCGGGAGGGGGAGCACTGGCACCCCCTTGCTACAGCACTGGGCGTCCCCCCTAGGCCGGTGCCCAGAGGCCAAGGCCCCCTACCACCCTTCCCCACCCCCATTGGTATGCACGGCATTAAAAAGTTACTACATGGCATGAATTTTTTTATTGTGCACAGTCACACGTGCATACAGCTTAGAGGGATCTGTGCTACAGGGCTTCAGGTGGGCTCGGAAGGTATCTGACTGACATTCAGAAGCTCATAACAAAATGACAGGGCCCTAAAAATGGCTTCTTTCAAGTACTGTCCCATAGCCATCACTTCCATGGGTGAGACAAAGAGTATCTTTTAAGGCTAAACAGTCCCCACAGTGCAAATACCAGTGCCAGATGGCCTGTCTTTGCCAGCAGGGAAGTGTCCCAGCACCTAGGCAAGCTGGGAGTCTCTTCAGAGTAATGATACATCCCAGTCTGTCTCATCATTAGTTTTCCAAGTAAAGAGATGAACCAAATGGACCCAGGAGATTTAGATCTGAGCTGAAATTAAGAGATGTGAAGCCTGTTCCCAGGGCCTCTGCTTCAAATCTAAGCAAGCACTTTGTGACACCTTCCTGATACTTTTCACCAACAATTATCATCACCCGTATGCCCAGATTCAGGCAACTAAATGAATATGAGCTTCAGGCACCCAGGCTTAAAAGTTGTACCTTGAAAGTAAAGGCAGCTTGCAGAAAGACACCTGAGGGGATGGAGGACTAGTGCTGGGCTCAGGGTGTGTTGCTGTGGACTCACCAAGTCCTTGTCCTGCCTCCCACTTCACTGTAGAGGTCCTGTGTCAGTGCCCCCTCCATCCCAGTTCAATCTAGGCAGCTTTGTCTTTAAGCATTGATAGTATATGTAATGTGGGTCACCATAGCTTGGTTCCTCTCAATCCAGAGGGCTTGGCTGTCTTTCAAACGGACCTCCACTGATAGCCCTTTCCAAGTCCAAGTCCTTCTGTGATATCAGTTGCATTGGCAGAATGTGTCCTGAAGGGAAAGCCTTTCTTAGCTCCCTCCATTTTAACAGCCACATTCAAGTTATAGCTTCACTTAAATAGGAAACTAATTAAGGACCAAGAAATACCATAAAGAAAAGCATCTCCTCAGTTCTCATCTAGGTAACAACTACAGTCCTAACCACAGTGGACCCTAAACCCTATCAGCCCTGCCTCTGGCCTGTGTATTAAGACAGGCCCTGCCCACTCACTTCCAAACAGTATGTACTGAATTGCAGAGAGGGGCACGTGGAGCTGCCTTGGAGCAGCACTGTGCACACATCAAGAGCATGCCTGATACAGGGAGCCTGAGAGCAGCACTGGGGTACATGCTCAGGGCCGTTCCAATACTTGATAGCGATACTTGAACAAGCCAGAGCCCCTGTCTGCAGCCTCATTGCCGTCCTCAAGTGCGTCTCCCCCATGAATGCACATCCTCTCTCCTGGAAGGGGCTGTGAGTCAGGTAAGGAAACCAGCTCGTGGTCTGTGTCCTTGTGCCCGGGGTCTGGGACAGAAGTTTCATAAACTGGTTTGATCCAGTTTCAGCCATTTTCAAACTGGTTTGTGTGTACTGAACTTCTGTTCTGTTTATGCGTAACTTCTGTCCCTGGCCTGGGTGTCCACACCTATTAGCTTCAGTTCATCTTCAGTCCCAAACTTCTTGCTCCTAGCTCCCCATATTAGGCCTTGCCTCAGTAGCAAAAGGGGTGGATTCCTTCCTCAAGGCACATTATAACAAATATCACACAGATAAGATTTTTACATTCAGCCTCTTTTATAAAAAGAAAGTGAGAAGCTCATCGCATGACATCATCCGAGTAAATTTTGCAGATCAGCTTCATTTTCTCCTGGATTCATGCGCATTCTTCAGGCTGTCTGTCTGGGGAGATTAAGTGGACTTCTGAGTTCATTTAATTGCCAAACATCCCCATGCTGTCAGCTCAGAAGAGCTGGAGACAACAGCTCATGACAAGTGCAATCCCTGGGACTGAGTGATTGATGCTGGTAACATTTTTAATAATTAACTAAATGAGTCTGTTTAGGAGGCAGCCTCTGGGGACCTCACCATAGCTTTGAATAGGAGCTGCCGTTGCTGCTCTTCAAAACTTTCAGGTAGACTTTTGTGAAAGGCGCTTAAGACATTAGGTACCTAACGCCCCACGACAGTTTGAAGTATGTGCCCTGTGACTGCTGCCCTCCACCTTTGCCTTGAGAGAAGATAAACTGTCCTCGCTTTGCAGTCACAGGGGCAGGGACTTGGTGAGGCTGCAGCTGATCCTCCAGTGCAATTTTTTGAGGACCCTGAACAGCCTTACCTGCAACCTTAGCAAGTTTAGGAAGTGAAAGCAGGAGTTTGAGTTCACTTTGAAAGGCTTCAGATTTACAGTCAGGGTGGCAGTGGGCCTCGCCTTAGCTCCTGGTCTGTGAAAACCCCACATGTTAGAGCAAAGGGTGCTTCAGAACTGGAGCATTGTTCCTAATGGCATGGCTGTCACCCAAAGCTATAGTAAGCTACACAAAAGCTGGCACCCCAGGCCCAAATCCCTCTGAACTAAAATGAGAGCAGAGGAGGGAAAAGACCTAGGGATCTGCACTGACACTTGATTGGTTTGGGCCCAGGCACGGAGTAAATGTTTGAGTATAGCTAGTATACCCCTCACCTGTTTGAAACAAAATGCATTTACTAGTGCAACTATTATGAGCTGAAATGAAAAATACCAGTCGAGGCAGCTAGAAGGTGCAGAGTTCACTTGGGCTGGAGGTTAGTTAAGTAGCATGTATGTGCATGCACATGGCAGTATTGCAACGGGCTCTGCCCCCTCTCTCTTCCCCCCAGTATGCCTGTCCTGGGATTCAGTCTAGGACCTGTCAGAAGCCCTCAGACTGTGATGGCTGCCTTGGCCTCTACACTTGCAAACTGCCAAGAGGGAAGTGCGATTTGAAAGCAGTTTCCAGAGAAACAGGTATGTTACAGCTCCCACGTCAAGCAGCACGTTATAGCATGGGATGCATCCAGCTCCCACAAGATGCAGTGAGGTCCTAGGAGCTGTATGTACATCATTTGAAAAAAAAAAGCAAACATACACCTTGGACTTTTTCAAATCATCTCTTCGTAATGCTTGTAGCGACTCCACTAAGCTTCACCAAGTGGACAGCAGCAAGGGGTACAATGATGGTGGCAGCAGCATTTCACCTCTGACAACCCCCAGCTGAGTGAGGCACATGCTATGGAGAACGGTACATTTAACAGGAGGGCACATGAGAGCTAAATTAAATATTGCTATGCTAATTAGTAGGTTCTTTATATGCATTTGAAATTCTGGTTTCACAATGATTGTTAATTGCTATTATGGTTAGTTTGGCTGAGGAAGATACATATTTTCCTCAAAGAGGCTCTGCTAGATCCAGTCGGAATTGGTGTGTTGGGTAGCAGCTGATGCCGCACACAACTGATAACTTACAGCTGGGACACAGAGGGAAGTGACGTCTGTCAGACTCTCCAGACTGTCTGAGGAGAGGAAAGATGGTCCCGCAGCATAGCCACAGGCCTTGGAGTCAAGAAACCCAGGCTTTGTTCCCAGCTTTGTTCTGCCACAGTTTGCGTGTGCAAAATGAGTGAAACTCAATTAACCTGCTTCTGTTTCTTCATTTGCTTAAGGGACATATTACCTGGTAGAATGGTTCATTCATTAATTTGTAACCCAAATTCCACGTAGAGGTTGGAAAGCATTCTAAAAATGCTGCCTGTAATAAATATGCAAGTAAACAAATGTTAATGTAAATACGATCACCTTGTTTAACTAGCACAGGTCCTTTTAACTTACTCATACACTGACTGTTCTCAGGTCTATAAAGCTAATAGATCTACTAATCAAAGGAATTGGTATAAGGAGGTTATAGTGATCCAGTCCCCTTATCAGGCTCATTTTGTGTGTGTTTTCTGCAGGTGGATTCCAGCAAAGTGTGCGAAGCACATGAGGCACACAACCCTGCTATGGTTGGAACAATGTAGCCCCGTGTCAAGCTGACAAGGTTGTACTGCCATCTAGAGACCAACGCTTTCTGCATTTCTTTATAGATTTCATTTTCTGGGTTTCACTTTAATAAGATGCAAGCATGTCACACACAAACCATGTAAAACTGTCTCCTGTAAGCCTTTCGTACTCCTTCCATAAGCTACATAGGTTCAATTCATGCTATCCTTAAGGCTACCAGTGAAACTACTTCATGGGCTTCCAAGCCAAGGGCTGGAGGGCACCTTAGATTTGTCCTGCTACAGGCAGACCACAAAGGAAAATGAGCTTAGCTATGATCATGACCTGATTCATCCTGCACTGCAAGGGTGGGTGTTTTTCATTAAAAGCTGCCAATGCCCTGGTTTCATCAGGGTCACACTCAGAACGAAATTCAGCTAAAAGTTCAGCTACCACCAAAATCTCAAGAAATTTTTCTCGGTCTTTGCTGTGACTCCAACATAACAAGCCCCTGAGCACATGCCTACTTTACACTGCCCAGCAGTGGTATCCTTCAGACCTGCTACATTGCTCCTCACATGCAGCCATCCCCACAACTGGAAGCTGTGTAACCATGCTACTAAAGGCATACCGATTAGGGCAGCCATTCAGTAGGACTAATTAGTCCACAAAGAGATGGCTGCACTGTTTTTGGTTGAGGTGGCAGCATACATGCTTCACGGCACCACTACCAGGCATAGTATCTTTACAGTGCAGACGGGGCTCAGGGGCATTGCTGAGCTCTGTTTCTCCCTGTTCATCTGTCATTACATTTCCCCTCCATTCTTTGAAGTATAAAGGAACAGTTTTTGTTAAGGGAAGATAAATTAAGGTGGGATGTCTCCACCACAAAACTTTCAAAGCTCTTGGAAGTTGCAGTGTTCTTTTGATAGCTTCAGCAATGATTAGCTAGGGTCTTAGCAAAGCACAGAATCAGAGAGCTGTTAAGGCTGAAAAAGACCCATAAACCTTATCTATTTGTTTTACTGCCTGATTTTGCCCAGGTCATGCAACTATAGAACAAAACTGGTGGTCTTAAGTGATCTCTTCTGCTGACTCACTATAAATCATAACTTGCACGTGTCATAGCTGTTCAAGTGACAGGGGAAGATGTGTGGCTTTTTTGTCAAGTAAAAAATGATTATAAACCACACAAGTGGTATCCAGTGTGAAAAGCATATGGATGTTGTGTAGGTAGATGGGAAAGCTTCTAAATAAAGCAGATTGGTAAATGCCACTTGCTGTATTTTTGTTGGTGGTGGTCTGGGTTTTTCTCCTGTTTTTTGGTTGATCAATTAGCTGAATACAATGCCAGTAGCTGGGGCTGGAGCAACAGCTCTAGCAACAGAAATTATTTATCTACAAGACAGGGACACTCCAGGGGCCAGCCTGTCCTGGAGGGACCATACCTAGCACTGAGAGGCAAGCTCAGTCTACTTTGTTGTTCTGCTTTGTAACTCTTAACTGTACTCACAGTAACATTACCATCTTTTTTATATGGCTGCTATTTACCCTTTTTATTGGGTTAGGACCCGTAGGCCAACTGGACTGAGGGTCTCTATTGTAGGTGTTATACAATAGCACTCAATCCACTCAAAGCACTAAGCAGTTACTAGCTAATTAATGCCCACCCATCCTTCTGATATGCATTCATCCACCCTTCCACTACCCACCCATGAACTCTCTGACCCACTTCAGATCTATCAAAAAAGTGGCTGTTTTAAGAAACATTGTAGGTGCTGCAGACCAAAGAGGCAGGGATCAGATGCCCTCAACCCCTGGGCTGTGGTGTTCAGTGTTGGGGAGAAGAAAGATGGAAGTCTGCTTGAATTTCTAGAAGCCTGTCTCTCAGACAAACCCCTGCTAGAGAGATTTGGTGGGGGGGGCTTTATCTGTGAAAGCAAGATGTGGAAGAGTTGCAGCAAAAAGAGTGCTTGAACACTAGAGAGAGCATGGATGGATGGGCTGGAAACTGTAACTGTTCAACCACTAGATGGCCTGTTGGTCCATCTATAACATCTGACAGGAGAAAAAAAGAATTTAAAATTCACAGCACATTTTCTTTTTACGTCACTCATTTTAATTATACCAAATAAAGTTCTCAACTTAGACAATATGAGGGAAGGCATCTCCAGGTACCAGAAGTCCCTGACACAGCCACCTTTGCAGCTCCTGTGGCTGGTTGGCAGGTCAAGTTCTCAGGAGGTGTAGTGGTTCCTCCTCTGGCTTGTTCTCTCATGAGTAAGCTCTCCCCTGCCCAGTCAGCAGTCCTCGGTGTCCTCGTTTTAGTGCGTGGCTATTTTCATACGCTTCCTCTATTTCTCCCCTCCCTTTGTCCTCCATCGTTTTGCATCATAAGCTCAGTCTAGGGTTAGAGTCTCCCATTATGACATCCAACAGTGCCACTTGGAGGGGAGGCAGGGCACAAGTCATTGGCTAATAGTTGTCCTAATCACAATATAAATAGAAGGAAAAAAAAAAGGTTTAATAACTAAGAAGTCAAATCCATTTGGAGGTCTGCAATACGCCAATGCAGAGTTCAGAGTGCTTGGTCCAGTGCATGTTACTGTAGAAGTCCAGAGACCTGTCCAGGCTGCTCCATCGCCACCTCTTCCTCTCCTGATGTTGCATTCACGCAAGAGCAAATCCTCCGGCATTCAGCTCCCAGGTCAGTCACCCGTTGGGAGCAGGCTAAGTGGGAATGGTTAGTAACAGTCTGTCTGGTTTCTGCTGAATTGTAAACTCCTCCTCTTCCACTGAATGGTGGCACTTGTGGCTCTTATTTCTTGTGGAGGAATTTCATTTTGCTACCTGAAGGGGATTGTGACAGAAAAACAACGTTTACATAGAGACAGTCTTAGCTCCATGTCTTGGCCCATGAACCAGGTAGGGCAAGGAGAACAGTGAAGCTAGACCATAAGATTTTCCCCACTGCCAACACTAAGCCTGAGTGCAGAGCCAAGAGAATGGAGTCATGGTCCACTACAACTGGTCCCATGAGACCCCCATGTGTCAGCCAGATGGGTGCAATTTGATAGTGACCCAAGACCAAAAGTTCTCCCTCCTTCTCCCCTACATAGGGGTGTGGACAGACATAACGTCTGAAGTGCTTCAAATGTCTTGCTGTAAAAACGGTAGAGGCATGCCACAAGGAATACTGAAGGAAACCAGTACTATTTAGAAGTGCTTCAAAGAGCAGCTGCACTTAGTAATGCTTCAAATGTTATATCTGTCTCCACAAAGGAGTTAAATGGCTCTCAGAGGGTTTCCAGTCATCTCTCTATGTAGGCCTGTATATAGCCCATACTATCAGAATGGCTTATAATCATTACACATGAGTAAATTTATCTTCACATTGCCCCTGGGAGATATGACCATTTCCACTTTGTGGCTGAGAAGCAGAGGTGAAGGAGGATTAATTGACTGACCCAACTGGGAATTGAATTCAAAACTCCCTGTCCCACACCAGTGCCTTCATCTTCCTTTGGGAGTCAAGGGAAGAGCTCAGGGCTTACCGAGCTCCAAACGCACATTCTGCAGCATTAAGTGCCAGTAACAATCGTGAATATTCATAGGTGGTTTGGCACTGATCATTTAGGGAAGGCTACAAAACAGAGATCTCAGCAATGTGCAGCCCTTTGGAAAGCAGTGCTGGCTGCTTCGGCTCCTCTGCTATCAAATCACTGACCTGGTGTCACAGCAACAACCAGTACTGACCCTGGGCAAAGGCAATACCTGCTCTGGCAACTTACCTAATCCTTTCAGGAATTTATTGACTCCACTCTGCTCCCCACTAGGAAGGGTTTCCAGGTACTCCTGGGCACGTACCTCAAACAGACCTTCGGGGAAAGACAGCACAATTCTTCTCATTCCAAATACAGAATGATGCAAATATTAATCAAATCTCAAAGTATTTCTCTGAGGTCATACTTTCTCCTGCTTTTACAGTTAAGGAAACTGAGGAACAGAGCAGTTAAGTGACTTATTCAAGACAATGAGAGAGCCTGGGAACTGACACAAAAACTCCCAGACCTAACTCAGATCATCCCTCTCTCAAAGGTGACATCAATGCAGTCTTTCACAGGCCTACGGACATAACAGCCTCATTCCAAAGCTAGGACTGGTGTTGTTCTGGGAGATCATCTTGGCTGTTTGTGTTATTCTCACAGTTATTGGGAGTTTGGCAGCAAATACATCACAAAGCTATCTGACATAAGAAGAGACCCCAACCTTTGACCCCTTGTTTCCGCAGCTCCCGTTCCTGAATGAAGCCCCCAAACATCTGAGTTTCCATGAAGACCTCCAAGAATCGGCGCAGGCTCTTGGAGGAGACAGACTTGCGGAAGGCCTCCTTCTGCAAGGTCCGCTCGTCTCGCTCACCAGGGGTCAGGAACAGGGAATAGTGACCCACAATTTCCACAAAGAAACGGACAAAGGCTTCTGACACCACTTCATTCAAGGGGCTGGACTCCAAGGAACAGGTTGCAGAAGAGGCTGAGAAAGACAAGAAGTGAAGATGGAGCTGTAAGGCTGTGCACGCAGGTTTACTTTAAATTGGCGTTCATGGCTGTGGCCCACACCACCTTACCAGCCCCGTACATGGCCCCTGCTGGCCTCTGTAAAAATAGTACCCTGAACTTGCCTGAAAGCAAGTAGCCACTCTGGAGGCAGAGTACCTTAACAAATACTTTCCATTGAAAGACAGGCTGCTAGTGCTCCCAAGAGACCTTGTAGCATACTTAGCCTGGCTGGTGCTTTGCCTTTGTGCCATCAGCCCCCACAATAAAAAGATGTTCAAGGATAGTGATCTGTAACCTGCATTGCCACATAGGAGACCCCAGCTCAGCTTATGGACTCACCCGCTCCACATTAGCTGTGTTGTGGAGACATCATGCTTGGCCTGGCTGGACAGCCTGCCTTTACTCACAGGGCCAGCATTGCAGTGTGATGCCAAGCTAGTTGGATTATGGCTGCTCCCAAGAGCTCTGTGGCTTTGCACGGGCACATGAAGCATAGACACATGGGGTTGAGAGTGAAGGACCAGTCATGAGTGGCCAGTGGTGAGGGGATCAGGAAAAACTCTAGCCATGCGGTTTCTGTAGGCTTCAGATGAACTGTGCCTTTGATTCATATCTGGGCCCAGAGCTAAGAAGTAGTCCTTTTTGCGGGGAGAAAACAGACAGGTGTCAGAGCTTACCCTGCTTGCCATTCAGGGTGCCCTCCTCCTTGTCATTACCCAGCTCATTCCTCTGCTCCAGGATATGTTCAAGTGCCGCTTGCAGCTTCCGGGGCAAAATAGAGTCTTCATCCTCCATCTAGAAACACATACACTTACTCAGGGATTCTCAGTGTGAGACTTGGACCAGCTCTGGGAACCTGCCTTTTCCCTCACCTAGGTCACATGGAGTCATGGACATAGAAGGCCCTATCAAAGATTACTGGTCATAGTACCCTGATAATGATGTTAATACTGTGTATTTACTTGGAAGTAGCCTTCCATTCTTCCTTTGAATAGTAAAGGGGGAAAATGGCCTCATTCTCAAATGCACCTCTTATATCAGATAGGTCGGTCTGAGATCCTGCCTCCCAGCCACCCAGCCATGACTCCATTCCTTAGAGGTAGGAAAAGTGTAGTTCTGGAGGTGTTGATGCATGGTCTGGGAAGTAACACAGTGGGGACTCAAAAGGAAAGGCTTTGTTATATCCTGGCTCCTGGGGGTGGGAAGTCCAATGTAAGCCATGAAGAGACGGCAATACAGCCAGAGCAGGTGATAGAAAACAGCTACATAAAGAGATAAGAAACATCCTTGATCCTGCACTGTATCTCCATGAAAGAGAAGTCCTACTACCCACTTTGTACAGATGTGAGCCTGAGGCTAAAAGGGGTTAACTCACCCAAGGTTAAACAGGGAGTCTGTGGTTGAAATGGGAGCTGAGCCCAGAGCTCCTGGTCAATCTGATCTCTTTGCCAGAAAATGTGGTTCCTGCTCTAAATTGTTTGTGCTGCGGTTGTGATACAGAAGGGCTGGATTCTGTTTAACATGCCCTGACCCCTCCCCAGAAGTCAGAGAAAAGGTAGTCTCATGAGTCTGTTCGAGAAATCTCCCAAATTTTACACGCCTCTTCTTTGGATCACAGGGAATTGGAATCAACAAGCACATTTGTTTGCAGACTCATTGCCAGATTCCCCTTTATTGCATTTCTAGTTATGGTCCAGTAATGCAAGGACTAGAGGGAGGCACATGAGAGGAACCAATGAAGACAGAAACTGAAAGGTCCATTAATGTCATACTATTTGGGAGGTGCAGGTATTATGATTATAGGGCAAGTCTATGTTACAGAGCCTCTGCCACTATAGCTATGGCCAGCATAGCCACCAGGAGGAGATGCAACATATTTTGGTAGATGAAGTTTGCAAATATTGCTACAGCATCTCCCCAATAGCTATGTCAAAAGCAGGGCTGTTCTGCTGACACACCTGGGTCCACACCAGAGGCTGTGCTAACAAAGCCAGGTAGGCCAAGAGGTGTGATTCTTTTTATACCACGGGGTGACACAGATATGCCAGTAGAACATGGCAGTGTAGATCAGGCCCTAGTAGGCAATATGGATTACAGCTTCAAGCAACGGCCTAGGAGTCTTGCATTTTGTTCCCAGCTCTACCTGGGGCTCAGTCTGTGACTGAGGGTAACACATTTGCACTGCCCTTATGTCCCAGTTTCTATCTATAAAAAGGTGATAATACTTCACAGGTCATGCAGTGCTTAATTCCTTGGTATTCACAAAGTACTTGGGGCTTCCTAGATGGAAGCACATTATATGAGCACAAAGCACCAGGACATTATAGTTAAACAACAGTTGGCATCCAAACCTGCTTCCTGATCTGCATACAAGCAGGTCTTCTAGCCAGCAGGGTAAACAAAGGCAGATCAAGATACAAGGAGACAGAAGTAGTAGAGAGAAGTACCAACCCAATAGAGAAAAGCTCTGCTCACCTGTCTGAGGAACCGGTTATTAACAAGGTCAACCACTAGGACCTACCAATGAGAGAGAGAGAGAGAGAATGGGGAGTCATCATTTCCTGTCATCAGAGAGAGTATCTCAAGGAAAAAATCTTGCCCTGCCCCATCCCACATAACCACAGCAGCAGGTGGGGGATATAAAATGCCGGCCAAAGGCAAGCCGTTTGTTGTGGTATTCTGACCACTTCACCACAGACCACAAAACGACAGCTTTGAAAGAAGCTTGCTCCCCAGCCCATCCCACCATGTCTGAAAACCAGGATTTCAAAACAGTCAGCTCTACTGCTTGAGCTAACAGCCTTCCAAGGATGCTCTGGCCCAGTTTACACAGCAAAGCATGAGTGAGTGACCAGAATAACATGCGGATTTATTATATACACCCATTTAATATTTATGCAATGCCCCGAAACCAAACAATAACATTTTTTTAAAGATCAAATACATCATGTGTAACTTGTGGAACTCACTGGCACAGGCGTATTGGGAGTAGTTTGTTCAGTGCAATTCTGAAAAGATCGGCTGTGTCTGAACAGCAGTGGTAGATATGGAGAAGGCAAAATATGGTACGAAAAAAGAGGTCTTTGATTCAAGTTTGTCTTTGAAAGACTTCTTTTCCCTTTACAGCTCACAAATGGGCAAGAAGTCACACTCTACCACAGGTATCCCCTGCCCTGGGGTCTGAGAGTACAGTGGGAGCAAGGATGATAATTTTACCAGGTTATTTTGGGTTTGCGTATGTTTACACTTGCTCACCATCTGTTCCCTTCAGAATTATTTAGAGGTCTGTATTAGCTATACAGAAGGGCAGCCAGCCCAACCCTGGACAATCCCTAAAAAAGTAAAATTCATATATGACAGATTTAGTAATTCAACCACTGGGAGTATTATCCTGACAGCATCACACAAAACTTTCAATAATAACTCCCCACTGCACCAAAATCACCATTAGAGTCCCCAACCTCACCCTTCTCTCAACTTCCTGTGGGGCTGGAGAAAAAAACAATCCTGCAGCATGTCTTGAGGTTCACTGGGCACAGACAGAAGTATGTTTGTCGCACTATCAGCCCCTGGGAGTGCTTTAGAGCCATGTCCTGACAGAAATGCATGGCTGCAGAGCGCTTTAAAAGGGATCGATCCCACGACAATCTGAACCCTCATTACATGAGGGTTGAGATGAAGGTGCTGCACAGCACAGGGGGGCTCCAATCCACTCGCCCCACTGTCCAGCACTGACTGAAAAAACCTCAGATCAAGTTCCCTCTGCTCCCTTCTCTTTTCCCATTCTGAAGACAGCACTGGGGCTGGGAGGAAGGAGAGACAGAGCTAGGGGAGAGCAGCTGCAAACTCGCAGCCACTCCAAATTGCAGCTGGATCTCCCATCCCCTGGGACCCAACAGCAAAAGTCTGTTGGGCCTGCGGGATCACTTGAACTCATGGCACTTCCTGAAAAGCGCTATGAGTTACAGCAGGGAGCTGCACTTCTGTCTGTGCCCATTATGTCACTTCCTCCTACCTACCAATAGCATTAACAAGTTTGGTAGGTAGCAGCCTGCATGGTCTGGAGCCAAAGGCTGTGAGTTCTGTCTCCTAGCCAAACCAGGATAGCCGCATTGCCATAGTTACAATGACACGCTGCCCTAAAATGGGGAGGCAGCTGTGGATTTGTAGGGCAAAGGGCTTTTCAAGGATAAATGACAACATCACCTAGCAAAAGCTGGGTTTTTAAATAGCAATCTCGTAGGTGTTCATGGCTCACCTCTTCCACAGGCAGCTCCTTGAGGCAGGGCAGAGAACTGGAGAGTAGACCGATCAGGAAGGGAGTCGGCGAGCATACTATGTCAATCATGGAAGGCGGCAGCACTGGGATGTAGGTGTGCTGCCAGGTGAAGGGGTAAAGCAGGGCCATCATGGCATGGCAGCACTTCGACAGGATGCTGGGGGACGAGAGCAAACACACAGGGGCCGGTCAGTTTGTAGACAGGTGCTCAGGCATTTTAGAGTGGCTTATGGACACCACAGGTGCTAGTCACTTGCAAAACTCTGGGCCCCGTTCTTTATTTCATGATCCAACACACATGAAACAGTTTAGGATTGCAAACGGGTATTCCTCTGTCACATGGTGAGGGCCATTTTCACTGCCCCAAGTGACAGCTGGCAGTGCACACAGAAGGGGCTTGCTGTGCTGTCTTTAGAGAAAGGTTTGATACAGCATAGAAGGCACAATCTCTGCTGTTGCTTAATTCTCTCCCCTGGCCCATGACACTGCATTATAATTAGCAACAACCTCTCCTTCTGAATACATGGGAACATTGGACTAGCAGAGGCCTCCCTGGCCAATGGCTTATTCTCAGGAACTTACTTGTCCAAAGAGTCTACAAGATCAACCACTCACACATTGCTGCCACAAAATACCCTAGTGTGCCCCCCCTGCACTGCACAACATACTACCAGGTAAAATACCCCCCTGCACTGCACAACATACTACCAGGTAAAGAGGTGAGGAACACAGACACCACCAGTGCTATGATCACTGCAATGTCATGGAATTTGTTAGGTTAAAACATAACCAGATGCTCCTGGGAATAAGACTGTGAGACATGCACCAAGGTAGGGAAATGTCTACCCCCTGCCCCCCCATGCCCACAAAAAAAAAACCCCAAACAAACCCCACACTCCTTGCCAATCTGAGCTGGGGTTCTTCCTGACTTGGTATTTGGTGACTGGTTTGACCCTAACTGCACCAACAAGACCCAGAAGCCTGGGATTTAAATACTGTTGTGAGCATCAGCACATCCCCATCACACTCCCAACGCTAGTTATGGGGTGGTTGGGGGGAAAGGGTTAAAAGTGCATATGGGCTGAACTGAGAACACAGGAAACAGATAGAGTAGTCACTGGAATGAAGGAGAAATTACTCCACTACCACACAGTCCAGTTCATGACAGTGTCTCCCGAAGGCAAGCCTGTCCCAGGGGGAGGGAATGGAGAGTAAAGAGGCAGGGGTAAAGAGCAGGCAGCTTGTACTTTTCCCATTCAAATGCTATCAGTGACTCTGCTGAGAGCTCTTTCTCTCATAACTTGGCCAGAGAACCCCTCTGGAAGGAGGGGTAGGCAGGGCATGTGGCCAGCTCCACGGGGCTATGTCCAGCATGCCTCAGGGCACTGGTTACTCATCTGTTCTGGGTTTGAAAGCATTTGTGCATGTCAGGGGACAGGGAGGCTCGCCATAATAAGCTATGCACATAACGTCATTTTGTTTTACTAGCATCCAGGTCTGGAAAGAATGGGGGAGGAGAGAGAGAGGATAGCATGGCCTGGAGGCATCACATGGCCAGGAAAGCACTCACAGCTGGCTTGTGTTAAACTCCACGGGGGAATTTACACTGAGAAACCCGGATCTGGCGGCTGTTACTGACTTGAAATGAGAGAAGGGAATGGGGTTTGGTGGGTGTGGGCTTGAGCTCACTCTGAAAAGTCAGGCCAGATTTTTTGCTCCAATTAAGTCTAGTGAATTTGAGTCCCTGCACTGTGATGCTAGCACAGGCTGAGGAAAATAGCATCAATGTTGGAATACATGATTTGGCTGCTTTTCGCTATATGAACTGGGTTTGGCAGGACATGACATCTGTTGGGACATCACTGCAATCATACGATGCAGCGGTCAGCCCAGTTTCAACAGACACATGCTAATCAGCGAGTCCTGATCCCAGGGAAGAGACTGCAATCTGCTTAACATTGAGGCTTTACTTAGGACTGTTTCAGGGGAAGAATATATGCTAGAGTGGGAGTGACCAACCCGTGGCAAGTGATGCAGATAGCTGTTGAATGTGGCATGTGGACCCTGGGTGCTCAGTAAGGGGATGTGCCAAAATAGAGGCAGGGGGAGGCAAGCCTTTGGCAGCATGGGGCAGGATGCTGATACCAGAAAAGGTATCACTGCCAAGAGGAAAGATAACCCTTCCCAGGCCCTGCAGGCACCACTGGATTCAGGACTTTGGGTCTTCCTTTGCCATATAAAATTGTAGCAGTTGTGGGGCCAGGGAGAAGTTACCCTGGCTCTTAACAGTGGCATCTGCTCCTGCAGCAATGTCTTAGTCCCATTCTGCTCCTCCCAGCTGGAGGCTCAGGTCCCTCTACCCCCATTCCTGTACTTAGAGCACAAAGTCTACCAGGTACACCTCTGGGCTAGCGGGACCAGAGCAGCATTTGCGGGTGGGTGGGCAATCTTTGGCCCACACCTGCCAAAAAGGTGGGCTACCTCTGTTCTAGAGCATCTCTCCAAGGAACGGGCCCACTGAAGGGTCACTCCATACATTTCTCTCTCTGCTGAAAGGGACCTGTCAACTTTAACATTTTGTTAATTGATATTTTTGGTTAAAGTCACATTCCTGATAGAAGACACTTATGCCCTTGCCTTTTTTTTTCATTTCATTTAGCAAATGGGAAAAAATCCTATTTCCATGCTGATGTTGAGAAGAGTCCACAGATCTTCTAAGCCACCAACAAACGCTCTCTGTGATTCCAGACAGTACTAAAGAAGATGACTATGCTATTACCATGCAGTGAAATCAGTCCTCTGAGGATGGCCTGGGGGATATTATGTAACATGCTGTCCTCTACCAGCATTACAGCAGCTTTCCCTTCCTTTTTCCTTGTCTTGCAGGCCAGAATGGAGTATAGTGGTGTGTGGCAAAAATACTTTTAAAGGTGTAAGCTGTGACAGGAAGCAAAGATTTCCTTCCATTCCACAACAGCACCCATAAAGTCCTGACCACCAGAACCTGGGTAAATTCTGGTTATCTATACTCGGTAACAAAGTGTCATATTTTTCACTCTAAGAAATTTTCAGGCTACTATGAGTTTGCTTAGATTCAGGTCTGTCAGCCTTCATGAGTGCAGAGTAGCTTCAGAGATGGAGGTGAAGAAGATATACATGTGGAGTCCCTTCTGCCTGAGTTTCAGCCAGTATTGTTCCCAAGGTACTGGCTGTGCTTGAGGAGGCTCACCCTACCAGCTGTAACATCAGATCTTTGGAATGATTCAAACCGAGCACGACAACACCGGGCTTCATTATTTCTGGAAAGTGCAAGTGCCACTTAGTGGCATAGAGGGAAGCATCTATTAGGCCCATGCTTAAGAAATAATTTCTAGACTGGGAATTCCATAACCTATTTCTAACCCCGTCCCGCTGAAGAGGGAAAAACAACTCTGGGAAATCTGGAGTCCTAAGAGTTCCTGGGCCTCAAGTAGTTTGCTTTTAGACCTGGCGATGACCTGAACAGCATGTCCTGATTGATTCTTTCAGATCTGCTTTTGTACCAATGACCAGGAGGTGTTACTGACACAGTGATGAGCCCTGGCAGGGAAAGATGGATGTCTCTTTTGCATCTGATAAAGTAAAACAGTGCTTATGAAAACTCATGCATCTCTGATTTAGTAAGCCTGTGAGTTGCAAATCTACTCTGCCTTCTGCCTGACATCAAACTAACAGGGCTAACTACCTCACTGTGCTCAGGGAACGAAAGTCACTTGACTTGTTCAGGCACACTGGAGGCTTTAGAGAAAATTTTCAAACAAAAGGTTAGGCTTCTAAATGCATAACCAATTTCAAAAGTGCCGTGAACCCAGCAACACTCATTCAAGCCAATGGAAGCTGCTAGACTCCTTGCACTTAGGAAAATGAGGCCACATATGTAAGAGCCAAAATTTGGTTTAAGGAGCCCATGAAGAAGGCATTTGTTCTTGAACACCTTGATCCTTAGTATCTAGGACTGTCAGTCTGGCACTTTGCCTTATAAACAGTAGAGATAAGCTCCTTCTGTAAAAAGCAATCAATTTGTTACAGGGCATGCTTTAAGTATTGGTGCTTTGCCCTTCCCAAATCAAGGCTTATTGCACTAGATTGAGCAGAATTAGGGACAGAATAATTCAAGAGATTGGCATATTTTTTGTGAAGCCATTTTTCCTGGGTTGAAAGGGAATATTTACTCTGGTTGCTATGACAGGAAGGGGAAAAAAAGCTAACAAGCAAATTCTTTCCTTTTCCGTTGCCAAACTTTGGATTGACAGATCTTTAAAAAACACTCAACGTTCATTCTAAAGATGGAAAAAACAAAAGCGTTTCACTTGCTCTACACTTGTTAGATGTGTTTTTGGCTCAGCTTGAAAACATTTCATAATTCACACAGCATTTGGCAAGTGACCTTTCCGCTTTCTTTCCCAGAGACTGAAGAATCTGTAGCAATTAAAAGATGTAAATAAATCATGCGTATCATTTTTCTCTCTCTCTCTTCCATCCACCCATCCATCCATTCATCCACCCACACACTAACATGTATGTGTACGGACACATGCACTGATGGTATCCATATGATAAAGAGAAGTGTGAGAAATGCAATTTATCATGCCTTTCACCACTTCACCTGCACTCTGCCCATTAATTCATCTCTGCTGGACTCATTCTAGCATTCCAAACCCCTGAGAAGCTTCAAACAGCTGCCTGTTCTGTTTTCTTTCTTTTTCTTTTTAAATCTAGTTGCCAGATAAATGCTTCATTTCTTTTCCCGGAAATATGGTATTCCCAACCCCAAAGTAAATACTATTTCACACATATCAATTTCTGTGTCGCTTGTTCCAGGACGACTGAAATTTCACCTTGAATCAGTTAGGTGTGATGTCCAGTACCTCAAAAGCCACCACACCTGGTAGCAGGAGATTTGTGCCATTATGTAAAGGAGATACTTGGCCTTCCATTCTGCCAGAGCTGCCAATTCCAAAAGTTAAAAGATCATGGGGATGGTTTAAAAATCATGATTTTGTCTTTAAAAAACCCCTGCATTTTGGGTTCTTTCCTTTACCTTATGTCTTTGGAGTCTTTACAGTATTCTTGGGTCACGTTTTTTTCCAGCTCTTCTCCACAGCTGGCTTTACAAATAATACCAAATACTGAGAAGCTCACAATAAAATTCTGAGTGTTGGCAGCACTGCACAAAACATTTTATTCCAGCCACTGAAGACTAATACAGCATGGAACTTTAAACCCTAGCATTGCTACGTAAAGGAAAGCTGCTGTATGTGGCTTTTAGAAGACTACAGTGTATGATACTATTTTTTCTCTCTCTTTCCAAGACATGATTCCTTATGGACAGGAGATATGCAAAATCATGCCAACAGGAGAAATGCTTAAATAGGCTTTTGTAACATGCGAGTAAAACCTATGCATTACATCGCATAATCCAATCGCTTGGCGCCACTTAAAGCTGGACCCATGCTTGTGCCCTGAGTGAATCAAACCACCATGTCATACGTATCCTGTATGAGCAGAAAAAAACCTCTCAGAGATCATCACCATAATTATTACCAAAGCAAGTCATGCAGTTCAGACACGGGAAAGATGGAATTCTGATACAGTCTCAGCTCAAATGCACAATGGATGCTTCATTTCTTACACATGGAAGTATGGTTAGAGACAATAAAAAAAAGCTATGCTTATAACATATCGGTGAATGCAACTGAATAGATCTTTTTCTCCTTGACCTTCTGTAAAGAAATGAAAGCAATGAGCAGCTGCCTGCGTGTTTCAGCCCACCAAACTTCCCTCTTTGTGCGATAAGCCTGCATGAACTCTGCCCTTACAGATCTGTGGACCCATCTGTGGAACACAGCAAAGTATTCGTTGCCTCCTCTGTAGAAGGGGCCTCCCCAATGTCTTCTCCTCCCCCCAGTTCTGATGCTGTAGCTGGCTGGCTGGCTGGAAGTTGTGAAAATAGACAGCTTGGGGGCACTGAACACAGCTGAAACTTGATCATACTCCTAAGTGTCATTACTCATCTGTAGCTTTCCCTTCCTGGGCTTTGAGAACTCTCCTCTCTGAATCCTCAAGTGCTAAAGGGCTGGATGGCCGCCAGGCAGGCAGTAGCTATATAAAACCTTAAAGAGACCAGGCTGCTTTTCCAACTGGTGGAAGTAAATTATTTGTGTTTGTGTTTTAAAAACCAACATCAAACTGAGGAACCAAAAGTTGTGGAATTACTCACAGTGCCAAGAGAGGCTGTGCTTCCTGCCCGGGGTCTTGTTCCTGCAGGTGTAACATAGGTCAGCGCATCCTCTCCAGACAGAGGAGGGGCTCTCCTCCTGACTGGCTCTGCCCTGCTCATATTCTAAGTAAAAGCAACAGAGTCAATGGACCCTGGTTCTCTTTGGGCACAAGAGGAAACTCAATTGTTGGAAGCTGAAGAGTTTAGTTTTCTCTTGTGTGTCCCATAGTGGGCAGGTCTCCTTTTCAGAACTCCTGTCCTATGGAAGGATTAGCAGGGCTTGGAGCAGATAAAAACATGGGCAACTGGTATCTCCCAAGTCTGTGGGGGCACCAGATCACCAACAGGGGGAGGGGAGGTCCCCCAGCAGCCGATCGCTCAGCCAGTAACAAAACTGGAAGTGCACTTCCTCTGGCACTTCAGGTTTCACAGCTGGGTTTCCAGGGGTTGCATGGCTGATCTCAGGGGAAACACATGCACCCATGTGCACCCCCTACATGTCACCAATGGATAAGAAGATGGAAAATAACAAAGAAACACAAAAGCATGTAAATACCAGTGCTTACTTCTCATTCTCTTCATCCAAGATCTGGAAGGGCAAGATGTGAAGGTAAGGTAAGTACCTGAGCTTATCTGCTATAAAGATCACCCTTCTCTCCAGAAGCAGGGAGGCAAAGACTCGGCTGAGGTGCCGCACGCTGAGGGAGGAGAACAGGGACTCAAAATCAACATGCTCAAGCCTTGAGTCCAGGGGCCGTCGCAGCTCAATGACCTACCAGAAGAAAACAAATACCACACAGGTCACATCCCAGATTCAATCAGAGCATTGACGAGCAAGGGGCTAAACTCTGAAGCCCTAAACTGGGAACCAAAGGAAATGATACTGCTTTTGGAGCTAAGGAAGAGTTTACATTAGCTACTAGCCAACCATCAGATGTTGTCTTTCCTTAAAAACCCCACCAACCTACCTCACAGATGAGGCGGAAACCTGTGTCCAGTGTCTATTGCAGGAAGTGACAGAAAGATATGGCAGTATCTCCATAGTGAGTGACAGAGGCTTTTCTCCCTACCTCTGCAATGCCAGAGTAGATTTACAACGTCAAAAGGGGCAGGCTGAGGAAAATCTGAGATTGGAATATCATGTCCATTAGAGAGAGAATGTCTAGGCACCCATAGGCAAGGTGGGGGCTGGGGGAGGGCGGGAAGCATCTGACATTTCTCATTGTTGGTCATGCTGTTGGATCACTTGTTGCATGAGAATCTGGATGGAAAAGAGAAGGGAGCAGGGTCTAACTTTCAGAGACTCCAGTTGGGTGCCAGGAAGAGCACAGACTACCTGTAGGGTTTTTTCTTTGCTCTTATCTACTTACATAGTGCCTCAGCATTTTATAACCTTTAAAGTGTTCATGCTAATAACACCCCTGTGAAGTAAGAAAGTGCTATGATTCTCCATTTTATAGACAGGGAACCAAGACCCAGAGAGAAAGTGACTTGCCCAAGGCATAACTGGAAGTGTGAGACAGAGCTGAGAAATGAACACAGGTCACCCGGCTCCAAGTCCAAGGCTCTAACTAATAGGCAAGCCAGCTTCAAAGCACCTGGCACATTTTTTCTACACTACATCACATGACCCATTTACATATTAAAGACTGGAAGACTGTTATGTCCCTGTTCAGTCTTCTCTTTTCTAGCCTCAGCAAAATGTTTCCTCCTAATCTTTTCTCACAATCCATTTTATCATTAAATCATAGAAAATGAGGGATGGAAGGGACCTCAGGAGGTCTAGTTCAACCACCTGTTTAAAGCAGGATAATCCCCAACCATATCATCCCAGCCAAGGCTTTGTCTAGCTGGGTCTTAAAAACCTCCAAGGACAGAGATTCCACCACCTCTCTCAGTAATCTGTTCCAGTGCTTCACTACCCTCCTCGTGAGAAAGTGTTTCCTAATATCTGATCTAAATTTCCCTTGCTGCAATCTGAAACCATTGCTCCTTGTTCTGTCATCTGCCACCACTGAAAACAGTTATCCAGTCTCTGTACATCTTTGCTAAAGTGTGAGGACAAAACAGGATACAGTGGTCGAGCTATAGTCTTGGCAGGGCTGAGTAGGGCAGACTAATTCTCTCCCAGGTGGTACATATGTTCTTTGTTAGCAACAGCATCACTCTGTTGACTTACATTCAGTGTTTGATCTACTAGAATCCCAAGATTCTTTTCTGTGACAACCAGCTCTTTCCCATTCTGTATTTGCACACTCGCTGTTTCATTCCTAAATGTAGCCCTTTGCACCTGTGTTTGATGAATTGCATCTCATTAGCTTTGGACCAATTCATCTAGATCATTTTGAATTCTGATCCTGTCCTCCAAGATGCTGTCAGCTTGGTGCAATGCATAGATTATACAGGTGTACTCTCTATTCCACCATCTATGCTGATAATGAAAAGACTGAATAAAAACAGACCCCCAAAGCACCCTAATCTTCTTAGCAAACCATTGGTAACTATTCTTTGAGTGCATTTTACCACTAGCCATGTACCTACCTCATAGTAATTTCATCTACCTCAAGTTTCCCCAGTTTGCCTGTAAGACTGTCATGTGAGATGATCTCTACAGCCTTACTAAAGTCAAGATATATGACATCTACAGCTTCCTCCTATCCACAAGGCCATTCATCTTGTCCAAGAAATAAATTAGATTGGTTTGACAGGATGTTGTGGTCATGGGGGATATGAATTATGCTGACATCAACTGGGAGGAGCAGTCGGCCAGGTCTAGCCACTCACGAAGGTTCCTGACGTGCGTACCGGACCTACACCTCGTGCAGGAGGTACTCATCCCCACTAGGGGAAATGCCATACTGGTTCTGGTGTTAGCCTTTGGGGATGACCTGGTGGGGGATGTGCTAGTACAAGGGAAGCTAGGGGACAGTGATCATGAAATGATCCAGTTTGCTATTCAGAGAAAGATGGGGAGGGTAACTAGCACAGCACAAATGCTTGACTTTAGAAAAGCCGACTTTGATGTGCTCAGGGCAGCAGTCAGGGAGGCACTCAGAGCCCAGGGGGTAGCTAGTATGAGGGTCCAGGAAAGGTGGTCCTTCCTCAAGGAGGCTATTCTTGGGGCGCAGCAGGACGCAATTCCTCTGTGCAGGAAGGCAGGAAAAGGGTCCAAGAAAACTTCATGGCTGAGCGTGGATAACCAGGCTGGCCTGAGGGCAAAGAAAAAAGCATACTGGCGGTGGAAGCAGGGGGTAGGGACAAAGGAGGAGTATACCTCCCTGACCCAAGCTTGTAGGGATTTGGTAAGGGAGGCTAAAGCAGCACTGGATCTTAGATTAGCTTCTGGGATTAAGGATAACAAAAAGTCCTTTTTCAAGTATGTAGGTAGCAAGAAGAAGTCTCAGGGTAACATTGAACCCGTTCGGGGCAGGGCAGTTGGTGATGGACGTGCGAGAGAAGGCAGAACTCTTCAACAAGTTCTTTGCCTCCGTGTTCCTGTCGGCTGACAATAGGGTGCTTTCGGGTGATAGCATAGAGAGGCCCAGGAAGGATGCGAGTCCCCCGACTGTTAGTTCAGACCTAGTTAAGAATTACCTGGAGGGCTTAGATGTGTCCAAGTTGGAGGGCCCAGATGACCTTTATCCGTGGGTGCTGAGGGGATTGGCTGGTGTCATTGTGGAGCCATTGGCACGGCAGTTCGAGGACTCCTGGTGCTTGGGCCAAGTCCCTCAGGACTGGAAAAGGGCCAATGTGGTCCCTGTTTTCAAGAAAGGGAGGAAGGAAGAGCCTGGCAACTACAGGCCAGTGAGCCTCACTTCTATCCTGGGGAAGGTCTTTGAAAAAATTATCAAGGACCACATTTGTGAGAGCCCTGCAAGGGAAGTGATGCTGAGGGGTAACCAACATGGGTTCGTGCAAGGCCGATCCTGCCTGACTAACCTGGTCTCTTTCTATGACCAGGTAACAAACAGCTTAGATAGGAAGGAGGAAGTCGACGTCATCTTCTTGGACTTCCAGAAGGCCTTCGACACAGTGTCCCACCCAATTCTGGTGGGCAAGCTGAGGGACTGCGGCACCGATGAATGCACGGTCACATGGGTGGCAAACTGGCTCCAAGGGCGCACCCAGAGGGTGGTGGTGGACGGGTTGATGTCGAGCTGGGAGGGTGTGGGCAGCAGAGTCCCCCAGGTTCGGTCCTTGGGCCGGTGCTGTTCAACATCTCCATTAGTGACCTGGACAAGGGTGTGGGGAGCACCCTGTTCAAGTTTGCTGATGACACCAAGCTGTGGGGTAAAGTGAATACACCGGCAGGCAGGGACCGCATCCAGGCAGACCTGGATAGGTTGGAGAAGTGGGCGGATCTGAACAGGATGCAGTTCAACAAGGACAAGTGCAGAGTGCTGCACCTGGGGAGAGGGAACCAGCATTATGGTTATAGGTTAGGGGCTGCCCCTCTCAGCAGCACAGAGGCAGAGAGGGATCTTGGAGTCAGGATTGACTCCAGGATGAATATGAGTCACCAATGTGATGAAACAATAGGCAGAGCCAACCGCACCCTGTCCTGCATCAACGGGGGCATCACTAACAGGTCCAGAGAGGTCTTGCTCCCCCTCGATGCGGCGCTGGTCAGGCCGCAGCTGGAGTACTGTGTCCAGTTCTGGGCGCCGCACTTCAAGAGGGATGTGGAGAACCTGGAGAGGGTCCAGAGGAGGCCACTCATATGGTTGGGGGCCTCGGTGGCCAGCCTTATGAGGAGAGGCTGAGGGACCTGAATCTCTTCAGTCTCCGCAAGAGGAGACAACTTTATCAGGGGCCAGCAGCAGGGACTCGGGGAAAGTCTGTTCACCAGGGCCAGCCTTGGAGTCACTAGGAACAATGGCCACAAGCTGAGGGAGGAGAGGAACTACTTCACTGTAAGGGTGGCCAGAGCCTGGAATAGGCTGCCCAGAGAGGTGGTGCTCTCACCTTCCCTGGAGATCTTCAAGAGGAGACTGGATAGGCACCTGGCTGGGGTCTTATGACCCTTGCCACCCCCAGTGCTCCTTCCTGCCCACGGCAGGGGGTCGGACTAGATGATCTGTCTAGGTCCCTTCTGACTCATTGATTCTATGATTTGTTCTTTACAAATCCACGTTGGTTATTTGTTATTTGTTATTTATTATTTTAGACAATAATTAAAATCACAGTGCTTACAACTGGATTATTTAATAATTTGTTCTGGTCTCTTTCTGCATACTGAAATTAGGCTTGCTTTTCTACAGTTCTCTGAGTCTCCTTTCTGCCTTTTTAAAAGTATGCATTATGCTTGTCCTTCACCAGTCTTCTGGGACCTCCCTCATATTCCATGAATTCTTGAAGATAATTTCTATTGGTTCAGAGATTGCTTTAGCTAGTTCCTTAAGCACTTTAGGGTAAATTTTACCAGACCCAGGTGCTTTTAATGCATATAACTTAACAAAATATTCTTTAACCTGTCCTTTTCCCATCCTGGCCTGTGCTCTACCTCCTTTCTATTGAAATCAACTGTGTCAAACATCTGGTCACAATTAACATTTTTTGTAAAGGCCAAAGCAAAAAAAGGCATTGAATAATCCAGCCTCCTCAGCATCATTTGCTACTTGCTTTGCCTCCCCAGTCAGTATGGAAGCTACAGCTTCCTCCATTTTCTCTCACCTCTAATGTACTGATAGAATCTTTCCTTTTTCCCTGCATGGTCCTTCCTATTTTGACACCTTTGCCCTTTCTGGTTTCGCCTCCATGTGTTTGCACTGTTCTCTGACATTTGTTCTTAGCAATGTGTTTCCATTTTAGATTTCCAGGTTTTTAAAGAACTCCTGACTTAGCCTTTTCCTATGCTTCCTGCGCTCCTGCATGCTGGGTGTTTGTTCTCATGGATTTCCTATTGTCTCTTTGAGAAACTCCAGCTTTCCTGAACTGCTTCCTGAGCACTCCCTCTGCCCAGCATCATAGGTCCTGTCTCCATTTGTTATCTCTGCAGTTCTTTCTATGCTTGGAGGGGAGTTCTATCACTATCACTCTACCCTCCTCCCCACTCCAGTGTCGTTCTTACTTCGGTCCCTGAGCCTGGCAGGAAGTTTTTGACTGTGATGGTCCGGCCCAATGCTGGGAAAGGAGCCTCCATGACACTCCTCATGAGGGGCTGCACCAAAGCAGGGGAAATCTCCCGTCTTTTCTCAACTTCATCCAAGATCTGGAAGACGAAAACAAAGTCACTAAATGTATAAATTGGAGGGGAGAGGAAGACCAAGAATAAAGTACAATGGCATTTACATTCTTTCCTTAACTCCTCACAAGAGGAGATCACTGACAGGGAGCAACACAGGGCCCCAGAGTCAGCGAGACAAATGAAAGTAGAAACCTGGAGTAAAATCCTGACTCCAATAAAATCAAACGGCTTCCTCCTTTATTGTGGAATATCTTTGCTCTAGTAGTTTCATTAAAAAAGAGAGGCCAATGTCTGCCAGTCCATGTTTTTTATGTTTTTTCAATGTCAATGTAACTAGTATGTACCACTCCCCAGACCCTCCCCTTTTCCAATTTACTGGTCCCCATTTCCCATACCCTGATTTTGCTTTCAGCTTCCCTTCCATTTATGAAAAAAGTTTCTCTCACCTTGGAGAAGAGGTTGAAGCATCCAAGGCGACTCACAATGCAGTAAACTTCAGGGAGACGCTTCCCCTTCCCACTGGGCTATCAAGAGAGAAACACAAACACACAAAAACATGCAAAAAAGAGTTGTTACAACCGAGGCAGAGAGCAAGGGACTGCCCTGTCTGTGCCAACAATTTTTTCAGAGGCTCAGAGTCTGACCATGAACTTGACAGCATGTCATTCAATGGCCAGCTGGGGAAATGAGAAACAGGCCCAGAAAACAGAATAAAAAAAGCAGGGTGAGAAAAAAGTGAAAAGGGGCTGTGTTTAGACAGACAGTTTTGAAGAGGACTGCCTAAACTGAGCAGCACAGAGAAGTCTAAGCTGGGGAGCCCTTTTTTGCTACTGCTTTCTGTTTCAGCACTGAACCAAACACCAGAAGCCCTCCTCCTCTCTTTAGAGGTTCTGCCAGCAACACTGGTATCACAGAGGGGCTTCCCTTTTCAGGACACAGGAGGGAAAAGAATACTGGCTAGTTACCAATAGCCTTCTGCAATATCCAAACCGCCTACTGCCATCTTCACCAGTCAACACAAACGAGAAGGTCTCACTGCAGAAGAGGAAACACAGACCAGAAATACAAAGAAAAAAAAATCTGTCACGCTTCTTCACAAATCCTTTCCACCCCACAGAAAATATCATACTCCCTTCACACCGGTCATACCCTTCTTGTGCTCTCATTCCTATTCCTTTCTGTAATCTCTAGGAGTGTCTCTGGCTGCACAGCTCCAATGGCTAATTGACTAGTATGTTCAAACCCAGTTCTCATGTAAGGAGAAGACAGCACCCACCCACCTGGTAAACTGGTAGATGGGTGCCCAGTCCTTAGCATCAGGGAAGCAGAACTGAGGAATGGCCTTCAACTGGTCCTCTGCTTCTCGCATGAATTTGAAGGAGCGCTCAAGCTAGGGGAGAAGAGAAAGACATAACGTTTTCAATTAATCACATGGGGATGGAATGGCTTCAAATATTTCTCCTGTGACAAATGAAGCGGTGATGACAGAGACTAAGCTTCTGCCTGGAAGATATTAGAGTTACTGCTATCCTAGCTCACCTGACCTTGGGATTTATTAAAGCAACTTCCCCTCCCCCTCTTCGCCAAACTCTCCATTTGCATTTGTATATCCCTGGGGCATCTCACCTCCACTCTACAATCTGGCTAAGAGCTCAGTCACGGAAGCGGGTTATATAGCCAGTGAGATCTATGGAGGGTAAAGGCTGTAGTGAACCTCTGCTACTCCAGTCAGGAAAATGCACAGCCACCTTTGTCATTTTGTCCTGTTTCTCACCTCTTTTGTCCTGTTTTTCACTAGTTTGGAGTGAGACCTAGTTGGAATAATATTGTTTTCCCCAAGATAACAAGCTTCTCTGTGAATGGTAGCCCTGGGTCTCCTCTAGAAATCCAAACTTCCACCACTTTTCTCAAAGAAAGTTATATAAAAATCATAGAGGAGCAAAAGATCAAAATGGCTGCACCATCAGCATCTGAGAGCACCATGAAGGTCATTTTGGTCCACAGCAACCTCCAAATCCTTGTGCCTATTAAACAATGGCACAGATGGGAATTATTCTGTATTACATTCTGGCTAACTTCCCACAAGATGCTCCTGTTTAAATTGGAGGGCAGCCAGGAAGGGGAGAAGGTGCCAGATGGACAGTTGCGCCTGATGATGGAGGTCTTCCATAGGCACTGCACCTTCAATGGAAACTGCTGCGTGACTTCGGGGATGTAGGCAGCCCCAGCCTGCTTCTTATGCAGTGAGACCACAACAAAGTACTCAAACAACCGCCTCTCTTGGTACTCGATCAAGTCCCGCTCCAAGGTTTGGTATCGGGGGGTCTGCTTCAAGCGAGACTTCACGTGGACCAGGCGCTGGCTGTGAGCTGAAAAGAAAGATGAGGAAAGCCTTTTCATGACCCACGTGACATAACTGGTGATGTTCTATGGGTGTATGTCTGATATTGTATTTCCACTGATACACTGATTTATATTTCCACACAAAGTACTACATTTATCATGGATACATCAACAATACATCTGAGGTATGAACTAGATCGCTCTTATCAGATGGCTTACTCTGCCCTCATTCTGGGCTGCCTCATTCCCTGTACTTTTCCCCCTCTCAGCCATGGTCCCCCTGGGACCTTTGGCCACACAGGTCCTGGCCACACCTCCAAGGCCAGTCGGGACCCCAGGCCCATGGCTCTGGGCATCCCTTGCGGTAGGCCTCTGGCCCTTTTGACCCTTCTGGTCCTGGCCCCAGCATTGACCAGTCAAGGGTGCCTCAAGTCAGGCTTCTTGAGCACCTAGTCCACTCTCTGTCACACGGGTACACCTTCTCAGCCCTACTATGGGGTTATTCCCCTCCGGTTGTGGGAACTGGGATTATTAAGGCATCCCAACCCACCTTTCACTGGGATGGTAATTGGCCTGGCATTTCCTGGGGATTCCTGTACCACCAGGAGCCCCACCAGGCCACCCATCCCCAGCAGGGTGCAGTTTTAGGTTATGCCCAGGACCAAGAGCTTCCTAGCCATCCCCATAAGTTCTTGCCCTTACCTCCTGGTTGCTCCTGCTACAGCTCAGCTAGGAAATGTTTCTGCCTGGGCTGGCAGCAGCAGACTGCAGACTTTATATACTATGCACTCATCATGACTAGAGCCTATTTCCTTTCTCAGCGACTGAGCTAGAGGCAAAGACATTTGGAAACTGAAAGGTAAAATTTCAACAACAAATTGTAATGACTAAGGCAAAATGTAACATTAGGAGGCATGTTGCAATGTATGTATAGCCCTGGCCAAAAGCACATGGCAGGAGGACACAGGATGCTCAGACAAGGGCCTGCAGGGTCTAGGTGGAAGAGTGATTTCTTAGACACTTCCACACGGGGACTCGCATTGAGATCCACTGTGGTGAGAGGGGTGGGAAGGACATATCCTCCTAGGCCTTATTTATGCATACTTGGATGTGTGACTGACTCTGTTCAGAAGAAAAAAATTGGCAGCACTTGGTAGAAGCCCAGTACTAGAGGAGCTTGGGATGCTTCAATCAGGATAGAGGTCTACAGACAAAGCAATGACAGGGAACCAAGGCTGTAACAGCAGGATTTGGAAAGGTGGCCAGGAACCAAAAGCGCTGAAAGACGTATGAGTGGGAATGGTTGTCTGGTGCCAGGCCATGCTATGCCTGAAGTCAATTACAGTCTCTCAGGTCTCTTCTTCCACAAGAGCCCAATTCACCCAAAGACAGTGGGAGAAGAAAAACTGGCAAACAAACCTGAAACTACCACACATGTAAACTGTGGGACAATAGATATTTCAGCTGGGAACGTAATGAAAAGCAACCAGCTGGGGAGAAACCAGGCAAGTGTCCCTCAGAACATTTGTCTGGCTCTGTCTCAAATCAAAATGCCAAAACTTTCCCTCAAAAAAGAAAGTGGTAATCAATGACAAGGCAGAGACCGCACCACAGTTCACAGCTACAGGCTCTTTGCTGTTGGGTGGCAGAAGCTTGCCGTCCAATTTGGCTGAAAGCAATAAGCCATCTTGCATTGGAACTAGGTGAATGCAAACAAGAGAATTCTACCTAGAAATAAAGGGCCACTGGTGTCACTGTGTGATACAAGATTTGGACCTGATCCTTGACCTCTCATTTGACTGCTGTGTGCTGTTCATGGAGCACTCTACTTAACACACCTTAGAGCAGCAGGGCTGCTCTTAAGTTATGTCAGGAAGTGCAATAGCTTCAAATTTTATGCAAGGTATCTTCAAATGACCTTTTATGCCCACAGGCAGACAAGGTTCTTTGGGTGAATCTGATATTTTTTATTAGACCAAATTAAATAGTTGGAAAACAGTTATTAAGCAAGCCACCCCATTTATTCCAAACAAGGCCCTTTACTATTTAATTCTTGTTTTTTCAAAAGCACTCAGCACTGGCTTATATCTGCTTTTGCTGAAGTCTCTGGGAGTTTTATCAGGGACAGGGTGCCTCTTGGGGTAACAGGAACAATGGTCACAAACTGACAGGGAGCAGATTTTGGCTAGCTATCAGGAAAAACTTATTCATGGTAAGGGTGGCCAAAATTTGGAATGGGCTTCCAAGGGAGGTGGTGCTCTCCCCTACTTTGGGGGGTCTTTAAGAGAAGGCAAGATAGGTATCTGACTGGGTTTATCTGATGCCAGCACTCTTTCCTGCCTAGGCAGGGGGTCAGACTTGATGATCTGTTGAGGTCCCTTCTGAGCCTAGCATCTATGAATCTATGAATCAATAGGGGCAGACTTAGGCCAATGATTTATGCTGCCGAAAACCCCACCCTGAGACTCAAATTCTCCTTTGACATATACTTAGTGGAAGCCTATTAAAGCTAGTAAGACAGCCCTTATGTTCTCAAGACAGAATCTGGTTTTAAATTATTCCCCCTCCCACAATGGACACCACCTAATCTAAAGTCTCAGAATGTCAACCACAATACCGGCCTACTGTCCTAGTAGGTCAAGCCAGTGACACCAGCCTATAACTGAGACTTAGCCTCAGAGTTCAGTGGGGTTTGGATCTGGGACTTTGGTTCACCCTTCCATTGCCACACTAACCAGATCCTGAACACAAGAAAGAAGATGATGCTCATTTTTCTGGATCTTTCTGACATTCAGATCTATCTCAAATACATGTCCTGAGCCAAAAAGCAGTGGTAGTAAATGAAGAAAGAGGTGGTGACAAATGGGAAAGAAGGTTCCCAATGTTCCTCTTGCTCAACACACTGAACTTAGACCTGCTCATGTGCTATTAACACATTTATGCAATGTGAAGACGTAGTAACAAGAGGCAATGTATTTCCTGCCACTACAATAATGACCAGCATGTTAAACTGATAACACAATACTCTTTTTCACTGGCAGAGTTGGTTGCAGTGATAGAGAAATGGTTATCTCCTACAATAGTGGAATTGTTCCCTAAGTTTTGGTAGATAAGAGCCAAGGAGGTAGTGTTTGGATCCCAACATGAATTAGGTTTAAGTCCAAGGCCCAATCCAGGATCTAATTCAGGGTCAAACCTGATGGCAGTGATATCCCACAAACTGTTCTCTATAGATTTTGGTAGGACATAAATTAGAAGATTGGCCTGTAATAAGTTGTCAGATGCTAGAACCCAGTGCAGCCATGCTGCTTTACCACAGCAGCCTGGACAGTTCCTATTATCTCCTGTACAGGAACAGCAAAGATCCCAAGAGTCTTTCTGAAGCAAAAGGAAGCAGATGCAGGGACACATGGGTCCTGCAGGAAAAAAACATGGTAAGAACCAGACTCAAGAGGAAGCTCCAGCTTGTTCTGGGTTTTCAGAGCAAAGGTCTCCCCCCAACTACAAATAGACTGTGGGAAGCTGGGTGGGAAGCACCATATTCTTGCACGCTAGCCCAGGGGTGGGCAAAATGTGGCCCATGGCCAGATGCAGTCTGCCAGGCCATTCTATCCGGCCCACTGGGCCCCTAAAAATTTGGAAAAGTAATATTCATCTGCCCCTGGCTGCCTGTCATGAGGCTCTTGATGGCTTGCCAAAACTCAGTAAGTGGCCCTCTGCCCGAAACAATTGCCTGCCTCTGCACTAGCCCCTTTGGTTTGGGACCTGACCTGTTACCCAAACAGTTAGGTCATGTTTGTACCCTCAGCCTGGAATACAGAAACCTCAGGCTTGGGAGGAATTTAGATTTTAGATTGCAGTCTTGGCTGAATTTTAATTCCTGGTATAAAATTGAAAGATGATTACAGTAGTAGGGAATGAGACTAATAAACACTGGAAAGGATTCAAAGAGATGTCAGACTTATTTTCTGGGAGTTCATACCCCACACAGCTGTCACAGGGCTAAGCAAATAGCATAACAAACTGCTCCCAAACCAATTTAACTAACAGGGCACCACAGAATGCACCTCAGTCCCTACATATATTTACCTAGTCTTTCTACTCTGTAAGAACACGTTCCCTGCTGGATTTCCTAAGGACTACGTCCACCCATTAGCTGCCTTGTCAGCCTTCTTCACACATGTGTGATCTTTCACTTAACAGATCCTCTCCTGAACACACTTGGTGTCTATGCCAACCATGAAAATCAATTTAAAGATTCCTAAGGGAGTTGGCATGACTTCTAGATTTGTTTTGGACTCTCATGTTTCCCAGACTGTGACCTTCTTCTACAGTTCTCCTGGCCTTTGATAGCTCTGTTTTCAGTGTGAAAATCGGTATCATCTCAAAATATACCAAAGAAAAGAGGAAAGAGTTAAAACATCAGGTGTGAATTTATCAGTAACCATCTGCCATGGCTACTCTCTCCACTCAATTTCCTTACCTTTCAGTTTCTCTTCAGTGTCACTGTCTGATTCACTGTTTTCATCGGTAACTATCAGGAGGAAAAAAGGAAAGTGAAATGAAGAATCCCTAAAAATAGTGCACTCTTTATACAGGGCAGAATAAAAACTGGCTCAAGAGCTTCAGGAGGAAGAATTCATAAAACACAAAGGGCCAGATCCTATTCCTCCTAAGCGAACTTAGACAGCTAGGGCACATCCCCCTGAGCATGCACATGTAGTTTGTGGTGCTGCAAACCCACCTGTGGCAATGCAAATTGTATGCACCGCATCTGTATGCATTCATCACACTGCTAATTAGCAGTGTGGCAGTTTTTTTGACATCAGGATATCCCGGTGTCAAAAAAAAGTGCCAAAAAAAGGTGGGGGTGTGTACGTGGCTGAAGCCTGTGCCACCCAAAACTGAAGCCTGGGCAGTCAGAGCCAGGCTCTGACTGCCAGCCAGTCTCTGCACACCCAGGTTGCCACCACTACATCCCTGGGAGGCCCCCAGGACCCCAGGTAAAGCTGCTGGGGCAGCCCAGCCTCTCCTACCCCACTGGGGCAATCTGCCATATGCCAGCGCGTGCATGCAGGGGCATGCCCGGGAACAACTAGCAGCAGCACAGATGTGCCACTGCTATTTGTCCCTGGGGAAACACACATTCCCGATCATGGCGATGTGCTCCTAAGTGTAATTCTAGTCCACCCTGCTCCACTCCTGAAAATTCATTACTGCATCTACTTTTGTAACATACTACCTATGTCTACACAAGACACTGACTGAGCAGTCATTTAGTACTTGTATAAACAAATACTGCACAGTAGTCCTGAAGAATGGCTTTTCTGTGATGCTGACTGCACAGTAGTCTGAGACTCCTGAGCAGTAGCATCATGTCACGCTTTCTGCCATGAGATGCTACTGTGTAGTAGTCTCGGCCTATGCACAGTCAGCGTCTTATGTAGATGCAACCACTGTCATCTTACTCTGTCACAAAAAAAACCTGAGGGGAGAAGGAACACTAAGTTTTTTAAATCAGAAAAAGCACCTTTTGCATAACGTTTTTCAGGAACTCAAGCACAGTGGAAGAGAGTGAAAATTAGGCACCTACTTCCATGTCTGTTAGGTAGAACAGAATCCACATCAAAGTGTCTTTCTTCCTGGGGCACAATTTTACCCTTCATTGCCTGGGCACAAACCAGGGCAAAATCTGATCTAAATTGCCATACAATAACTCAAGTGACAGGGAAATGTAATTGCTGAACTAAATCTGACCCTCCGGCCCAGTATGCTGTTTTTAATAGCAACCATCATCACCAGATACTTCAGCAAAAAGTGAAAGAAATTCCACAATTGGCCAACATGAGATAATTTGGCCCTCCCTAAGAGATATTGTTTTAAACCCCAAACATATGTTAACCCATATGTAATTATGGGAAATACATATTGCTGATCAAACACTGAAATTTCTTATGAGAGAAATTCTAGGGAGAAAAAAGAATCATTTTGTTCCACAACGGAAAGTAGAAAATTTGGAAATTTCTCATAGGAGGGAATTCTAAAAATAGTTGTTTGAAATAAATGTTTCCATCAAAGGAAGTTGTGGAATTGCTTTCAATGGAGGTTTTCAAGAAGTGGCTGGACAGACATCTATGCAGGAAATTTCAGGAATGGTGAATTCTCCATTTGTGAAGGGTGTGAGGCTAAATGACTCTTAACGATCACTTCTAATTCTATTATTCTGTAAAACACTTGAACTATTCTTGGCTGAGTTGGGAATGGAGGTTTCCAGTCCAGTAGCAGAGGGCTGGAAAACTAAGCAGGTCCTTCAAAAGTTTGGAAGAAGTAAAGGTAAGTATCAAAATCTGCCTGCACTCCACTGGAATCCTCCCTGACAGTGATATGCTCCCATTGTTTTTATTTAAACAAATTGACATTTTTCAACAGAAAAACATTTTTCTGGACAAAGCACTAGCAAAGAGGCTATAAAGAACAATAATCACTTGGCATAGCTAGCCAAACCCAAGCTAAATAGAAATCCTCAAAAGACTCAACAGCAACATGCCTTAGTCAAATGCCTTTTACCTTTCCCTGAATTGCTCTCCGTGGACTGGGACAGCCTCTTGACACGTTTCTTTCCCCTCCGTAACTCATAAATGGCATTGATTTTCAACACCAGCTACTCAGCAGACAGGAGACAGAGAATGAGGTTAGTCTCCTTCCCCCAAATAGGAAGAAGAAAGTGACATCTTAATTTGAGTTTTCTAGTCCTGATCAACAATCATCCCATCACCGGATCTTATTGGTACCATACACCCTCTGGTTTCAACTCTTCACTGTTCACAACAAGCATCAGAGAGTTCCCCTGGACTTTTTCCCTTGACCACAGCACCCAGATTTGTGAGTGACTGTCTAGTAGTGAAGACCTGGCCAAACTGTTCTCAACATCTGCTACAGAAACAGATTAGAGACCCATTGAGGATTCTGAAAAATGTCTGGGTTAAATAATGATGTACGGTTCCTCAGATCTTTGTGCAAAAATGCTTTAAATACATGCAGACCAGAGACAGGGCACTCGATGCCCAAAAGTCTGTCCAACAGGTTTCCCAACTGTACAACTGATCCAATAGAAGATATCACAAAAAAGCCTTTGCCTATTTTAAATACATTATACATAGCAAATGCTGGGGAAAATCAGAACTTATTGAAACCACAAGTAGATAAGCTTTTCAAAATGTTTTTTTAACAGAATCAAGTAGTCAGGATCCAGCTCGTCAGCCTCCTCTGTGCTGCAGATAGAGAACCAATTTGACAGGGCAGATTGGGGCTTCCTTGGCACAGGGGCACATTGAAGGGGTGAGAAGTTAGCAAAGCTAGTTCTGTGCCACCTGCTCCTAGCAGGTGCTCAGGACAGGGGAAGTTCTGTGCATGAGATGGGACACTGTCAATTCTTGCTGTGATATTTGGTCTGTAAAGAGGCTCCCAGAGTGTACCATGCACCTTTGGCTGATCTAACTTGTGCCATGGCTCCAGTCAGTCCTTAGGCCTGAACAGGCTTAAAGGTGGCAATATGCAACTTAGACTCAGACGGATGCAAGGATCCAACCCAGAGAGCACATCTACATGAGACACTTTATTGCACAATAGACTAATGTGTAGTAAACGTCACCGTCTACATGTGCATGGGACTTACTGTGCAACAAATTAATCTAACGCGCCATTTGCTAGTACCAACACATACAAGTACTAGATAAACGGTGCATTAACTAATGCTCTGTAGCACATGTGTAGATACTGACCAGGAGCAATTTGCTGCAGGGTCAGACCTGACCTGATCTCCATGTGGCTAGGAGACAGTTTCCCCTGTAGCTGGCACAGGTCTCCCAGCCACCTAGGGATTTGGATGGATACTGATCCCCATGTGGTGGGGAAACAGCTGCCCCCGGCACAGTTCTCCTGGCCATGTGGGAATCGGGATCAGTCCTGATCTCCTGGCAGTAGGGAAACAGCTGCCCCTGCAGCTGGCACAGCTCTCACTGCCTGGCAGAGATCAAGACTGACCCCAGTACCTGCTGTCAGTCCCCAGGGGAGCCTGGAGCTCTCCCTTGCTGCTGCAGGGGGGGCAGAGCAAGGCAGGAGCAGCCTTGGACTGGGCTGCTCCCGTCCAGTGTAATTTGCTCCTGATGGGGGTACACATGTAGACATGAGCCCAAGAGTGCATTAATAAGCCTTGAATTTTCTGTGCGGAAAATTCAGGCACAAAAATTGCTGTGCTCTTGATCCTTCTATTTTAAAAAGATATTGAACATCTTGGAAAATATAACATGTACGGGGTCTTGGGGGATAGAAGTGGAGAGGTCAAAGGCAGCAAAGGAACTTTATGCTAACAGCTGGTGTTGTTATAACTCGAGAGCACACACTAGAAGAGTGACCATAGAGGACAACTACAGGGCAAGAGACAACAATAAGGAGATGCTAGACTTAACTGAGCATAAGACATATGAACAATTTACTGCAAGTTAAAAAAGAAGCAGGTCTTTACAATACACCAGCTGTTCTACAAAAGTGCCTGTGTGCATGGTTTTACCTCAGAGTGAGTGGAAGCCAGACCATCACAGTTTACTCTGATTTCATTGAGAACTAACCTATAGCAATTTAGTTTCCACTTAGCATGGAACAAGGGCCCACACACAGAGGTGACACATGGAAAAGCACCCCAAAGTGCCAAGATGTACAACAGGGATACACAAAACCAGACCTGTAGACATGAGAACAAGTCAGAATACATTAGTACACACAAAACACATGTTCCTCCAAAAGAAGACTGTCAGGTCAAAGAAGTGATTACAGTCTAGTCCTGCCAACATATGCCAGACCCTTGCAAAGAGCAGGAAAGATAATTATGTTTTACAAACATTCAAAAGATATCCCACAGCCAAATGGCCCTTTGACTAACCACTCTTGCTGATCTGATAAGAACTCTGAAATATACAACGATGTCATGCTATATAAAATGACAATCTCCATTAAATGGGAGGCTTGTTGAGGAAAAACCTCTAACAACAAGGAAAGAAAACTAGACTCTCAAGTTTCCAGTAGGTCTCCTTTGTTCACCCAGGCTTACATCCCACCCAGAACATGTGCCGCAAGTAAAGATAACCAGTGACTGAGTGACTGAATGTTAGTTTGCAAAAAACATATATATAAATAGCAGAAAACCCTACTGAACACATGACCTTTGAAAGGAAATGCTGCTCCACAAGTTCCTCACTAATGATGTTGGAAAACAAGATATAATTTTTGCAAAAAACCCACCATTTTCCCCCCATTAAAATGTCAATGTTGTAAAAAAAAAATCTAATTTTCAATTATTTTAATTTGCTTTATCCTTCATAGTAACATAGACTAGTAAAATTGAACTATAGTAAAATATATTCTAAAGAGATATTTGGCCCCTTTTTGAAGAGAAAAAGTGAGAGTGGGATGTAAGGAATGCCCTGTGCTGACTATGAGAGCTTAAATGAAATCAAGTCAGTCCCAGGAATAAGGGATACAATTTACAAGTGCAGCACTGAAACCTGCATTGAAAACTTCTTCCTCTCTCTCAAAAAAAAAAGACTACTTATGCGAAGCTAAGCATAGAAATAAACCCTGAAGTTACCTTGGGAATCTTCCTCCTCCTCTTCCCATTCTGAGGATCTCCCAAGGAAAAGATGGTATCATCTGGGCTGCTGGGAGTAGAGGGGGGGCTGATTTTGGAAGGGGACCCAGTTCCTTCACGACTCAGTTTCCTTATGTCTCGCAGTTTGAAACTCCGCCGTTCTGAATTTTGTCGAAAGAAAATGGGTTTGGAAAGTAACTGGGGAAGGAGACAGAATGGAAGAGTGAAAATGAATTGATACAGTGCTTCATCTAACCAGGCATTGCAAGAAACCATTGTAAAAGCACCAATTCCACTAAACACTAAGAAAAAGAGCTGGAGCATTTGACTAGCAGACTGGCAAGTATAGCTTATGGCTGGCAATTTCTTGCATGTCCAAGGAGTTTTCCCGACTGTCAGTTTACACAGGACTATCCTCACAGACAATTAGAGTCCCAGATTTATTTCAGGTCATGACATAACTCAGGGATTGGATAAAAGGCCTCAGTTTGGGGAGTAAATAATTCCCCCGCTATATGTAATCCACAGATTGGGATCACACAAGAAAAATGCTAACTAGTGAATCAGACACAAACATTTGGGTTAACATTTGCCTTATAGGAACCTAGAAAACTGCCATTCCAGACCAGAACTGTGATCCCTCTCATTTACAGTCTAGTTTTGGACAGAGGTGGGAACCAAATATTGCAGATAAAGATGCAAGAAACCCCAGAGTGGACAGTTATGGACACCAGTTCTTTCCTAACTCCATCAGTTATTAGTTGTCCAAGTCCAATGGCAGCACAAAAGGCTAGCACGTACAATATCAACATCCAGGTCCTAAATTCCCCACCCATAGGGGTGGAGAGCAGTGCAGAAGAAGAGTGGCATTCACTAAGGGAGGCAGGAAAGGGGGAGCCTTTCACATCCTAGAAAGAGCAACTCTAACTGGACTGTGGTTGAAGAAGCAATTTCAACTGAATATTGGATCACTGTGACTAGAGCCTTTGAAAGGTAGCAGAGAGAGAAAAGAAGGAAAAGAAGGAAAATACAGAAGGAGGGCCTGCCACTAAGAGAATCTCCACTTGCTGTAAGTCTTTCCTTCATCCATATCACAGTGTGGGGCTAATAATCAATGGTGTAATGGTGCGGCTTACCTTGGCCTCATTAGCAGAGTTGGCCAGTGCCTCTGTTTCCCAGTTTGGTATGTCACAGGTAAAGTTGGGCCCTTACGAAGATTAAAGCTCACTCTGGTAACAGCAGGATTTTCAGAAGCTCTCAGCACTGATGCCATCCAGCTCCTATGCCAGTCAGTAGGGGTTTTACCATTACTTGCAAGGACAGCAGTGTTAGGCCCGTGCTGAGTCCTTTTGAAAATTGCCAGTCTTTGTTTATATAATGAGCTAATGGGAAGTTAATTAGAAGGCATTACAAAGCAGTACCTCTGGGTGATTCTGGTTACATGGGCTTTTCTCAGCAATGGCTCTGTAAGAAAGGCTATTGTCTTTTCTTTCTTTGTAGTACAACAGCTCCCAACTAGCCCCAACAAGATCACTGTCTGCAGGCATAATGCACTGTTGTGTAGAGTAGCCCAAGCTAGGTCTGAGTTAGCTCAGACACTAGAAGCAGCACAGCTTCTGCCTGGACTAATGTACTGTTTCTCAGCAAGGCAACTTAGAGCTAGCTTGGGTATTGCTACACGGTGCTGCCTTGTGGTGTATAGACCACAGATCCAATGGCCAGGCCCATGTCCAGCTCCTATCCTGGAGAGCTTGTTCTTCTCCCATTTCCCCAAAATGTAAGGGGGGTTAAGGAAGTAGGAGCAAAAATGAGCCCTAAGTTTTGAATAAGGACGTCCTAGACCTTAAATGCTGGAGGCTGCAAATGAGAGAACAGTGGAAAAAAACCTGGTCACACCCAGTTTACTCTCCCTTTCACTGTCCACTCCTTGCCTCTGTTTGACAATGGACACTGGGCAAGATGGTCTGACCCAGTAAATGGCAGTTCTTATGTTTGCAGTTGAAAGAAGGTGATGAAGCTTCTCTTTCTGAAGCCTGGATTCGTCTGCACTTCTCCAGCAATCTAGTGATTCAAGGCTCTTTCTGAGAAGTCTTCAGGATGACAAACCCCATTATAGACTTTCTCAGTGAGTTCTGGGGTTTACCAGAGATCTGATCAAGTTCACACTACAGCACCCCAAGTAATTATGGTGGATTAATTAGATACAGATCCATGTTAAAGGTTTATGTTAGCCTATAGATGGAGGAGTCCCTAATTTAGCAAGGGAGGTTTAGTAAGGAAGGAATATTCTCCTTTTAGGAGAATCAGAAGGAATAGATGTAGCGGCTGTTTCTATTAACCAGCCTTTTCAAGAGAAATGCAGAAGGACCTTCCTACTGGAGGTGGTGGCGGCTGAATCTTTCCAGCATTCCCAGCAACTGCATAAAGGGTTACAGGCTGGCTATGGACACTGAGCCAGTCAGATTACTAGGCCATGACTAGAGATTACTGGAGCATTCCAGTGTCACTTTAATGGTGGGTGGCGGGGCTTGCATCTGCAGATACCCACCAGTTCCAGCCCCAACACCGAAGCTGCCAGCGGCATCTGCAGGAGCTCGCCAACTCTGCCCCCGCTGCCGACACTGCTGACGGTGTCTGCAGATGCTCACTAGCTTCAGCCCCGCCACCAACTCCACTGGCGGCATCTGCAGGTGCCCCCCCAAGACATAGGAGGCACCACTTGCCCAGGACCAAATGTGTTGGAGCACTGGCTCAAGCAAATCACAAAGCAGCCCAAAACTCTTCATAGTTCTGCCAGTGCTCTTCAGCCTAAATAGCAGCACTGCTCTATACTTCTGAAATGAGAAGTATAAACAGAGACTGCCAACCACTGGAGATTCACCATACACCTGTGCCCAGATCAGAACCCCAATTACAACCATCCCTAAACTGGGGGGAAGTCGGGCAATTTCATTTCTGGATCCCTCTCTCATAGTTTGGTCCCACTATAAGAACTAGGATCAAACCATAACTCATTTTTACTTGGAACATAGTGGGGGCATCTACACGTGCACTTTACTGCAGTTGATTAATTAGGTCCACAATAAAGGATTACTGTCTACACATGCAGTGCTATTAGGCTGGACTAAACTAATTAACTCTGCTGTCAGATAGTACTGCCTGACACAAGTACTATCATATGGCAGAGTTATTCAATGCACCACAATGCAAGTGTAGATGGTGACCAGGGCTGGCTGGGGAACAAGGGTGCTACAATGTAGGGGATGTCTGCCAGCACCCTCATGTCCCAGCCAGCCCCTCTACAGCATACTGAGCCAATGCAGAGCAGCTCTGGGCTGGCAGGCTGGCCCCCTGGATTCCCTGACAACCAGGATTTCACCACCCTGGCTCACCATGCTGCAGTCCCAGGCACATGTGCAAATGCTGTGCCAGGGAGCAATAAACTCTGGTGAAAACTGCCCCAGACTTTATTCAGACACGCTCATTGCACATGTAGATGTACCCACTAAGAGTTTGGGCCCAGTTTTCCAGAGAAGGAAGACCAACATATTATCCCAGTGTATTGTCACAACCTTCCTCATCTCAGTGCATGAGCAAGTTTCCATCTTGGTCAAGATCCAACATCTGCTCTTCATTTTGTAATCTGTTTTGTAATCTGTTATGCATACCCCTGTTCTCCTCCAAATGGCATGCATGGAAGGGGCTTTGCTGAGAACACAAAGTGTTATATGAAAAAGATCAAAACAGGATGCTGTCTAACGTGACCCCTGGTGACGGGACACTTCTGTTCTTGTGATGCAGCACCAAAGTGGTACACATCGTCCTAGCTCCCACTATCAAGTGAATTCTGGATACATGAGGCCTATGTGCTGCTCAGGTGTTAGCCCCATTGTGAGAAGAGTGAAATCAGCATTATACCAAAAGGTGGGCTCAGGAAATCCTGTGCTCATGGGCCTCAGCTCCCCATATTCTGCCTCTATCTCAGTAGCTAAGATATGAAGTGGGAAATCCTATCCAGTTAAACTTGATGGCAAAAACACCATCGACTTCGGTGGCAGTCAGAGTTTAATGCAAATTATTTTGGGAACTGAAAATTTGAGTCACGCTGGCTGTACAAGATACCTTGGTGGGGGTTCCAGGAACTGATGAGGTGGGGGATGCTGGAAAGGTCAGGACACACTTCTTTCCTAGACAGCGGCTATTAGTCTCAATGTCTTCATAGGGGTTTTCCTTCGAAGGAGGATCTGCAGCAACAAATCACAAGTGCTAAGTAAGAAACACAAAAAATCCTTGAAGTTGGCCATAAAATCTCTACTGGGATCCTCTGGCCTTTCCTTAGTCTGCTATAAAGACTTGCTCTCAAACATTCTTGCACTCACTTCCCTCTCTCCAGCTCAGGGAATCCAGCTGGTTACTGGATCATGTCCAAACTCTGACACAGTTATATACAACTGCAGAATCAGGCCACAGGGATTAGAGAGGGAAAAGACACATTACACCCTCAAGTTAAGCCCTATGCTGTTGGAGACAAGTTTTACTTGCCCCACATGCCTCTGGTTCTGGGAGACACCATACAAGGTTGGACCAGAAAAGGCTGCAGCAAGAGCAAATGTTCATGGAACAGCCACTTCTAGATCTGGCTCTGCAGGTGGCACATGGTGTAGTTCCACCTGGCCACAGCAAGAATGGCAGGGCGGGGTGAATGTAATATAATTATAAAGATCCAACTGATTAATAACATATGAATTAATACAATTAGTGTTTATACTACAATATTAGTAATATATTCATATTTGTTTTTTCCATGGGGTGCTGCTAAATTTTGAAAAGTTTTGGAGGAGTGCCTTGAGTCTAAAAAGATGGAGAATCACTGGACTAGGCAATGCCTAATCCCTGGCCTGGTGGTTAGAGCACTTTGCCATGAAGCAGGAGATAGAGACCTGGTTGAGGAGGTCTAAACCAAGATCTCCTGTTTCCTAGGCAAGAGCTGCTGGCCTCAGGAGGCAGGAACTGCATGCAGATTTATTTTTGAACCCATACATCATCTGTGTTCCCTATCTGCTCTATGTAGCAACCTGTTGTACCAGAGTTCAACATGCGGAGGGAAAGCAGCTGAAGTCATCATACAAGAACACAATAGAAAAGACTTCTTTTGCCTCAGTCTTTGTTACTATGATTTTATGTGCGACTCACTCCTAAGGCTGCTTGCAGACGTTGGAAAAAAAAAAACAAAAATGCTCCTGTGCCAAGCCCAGTGCATGCCCAGAAGAGGCAGCACATTCATTCAACCTGGCTTTGCAGCAAATTGATAGATTGGGTATTTTAGTGGGGATTTTTTGGCGCTTTTGTCCTATAGCTGATTAAATCAGCTATTAGATAAAAGTGTCAAAAAGTCCTGCCAAAGGGCCTGATCTATACAGACACTGCAGAGCTGGGTTGAACTAATGCACTGCTTCTTCTAGTAAAGCAAATTGGCGGGGGGGGTGTTACATCTGCAAGCAGCTCTACTAGTGTCTGAATTCACCAACCTGAGGGAGGTAGAAATTCTCCTGATTATGACTGGCAAAGAAAGCCATGGGTGAACATACTGGAGAGACACCCATTTCTGTCTCTGAACTACAGACCTTGTTTTGGAGGTGGGTTTTCAATGAAGAGAAGTTAGTTCAATAGTGCATCTCTGAACAGCACTGAAAACACTTGAATTAGTCCTTGAGACAAGTGGCAGTGCAGGTCTCCTTTTGCCACCAATGTGGTTTTCAGTGTTCGGCACCATGTCCAGCCTGAATCAGTCTGGGATATATAGTTTTACCCACCACAACCTGTAAACCCTTCCTCCTGACTGTTCTATGCTGAATTTCAGGACTCCCAGTGAACAGTGTTGGATGGGATACAAGAACAGTGGGATGGAAAACTAAGTCACATGTAGACAGTTCTAGTACTAAGAACAATAAAATGTGTGCATGCGCATATGAGTGTGTGCATACGTGTGTGTTTGGGTTCACCTTCTTTGGGTTACTGCTAGCATTCTGTGGTAGAAGGAAGGGCTGAACTATTAAAAACTACCCATCCTTCCCAGCCCCATCCACTGGTGGCGTTTCCTAATTGTTGCTGTTTATCCTTGGTGAAGTCTCCCAGCTTGTGGTTTGGTGAAATATAAAATTGTAGCTTTGTTGCAGACATCCCTGTCAGCCCTTTCCTCCTCTACAATAGCATGAAAACAGCCCTAGGGCTGCAGGGGTCAATTAAAGATCATTAACTCCAGACAGAGCTGGGCAAAGCCTAAGTGCATAGAAAAGAAACAAAAACCCAAGTGTGTCCCATTTGCTATTATCAATAACCCACTTCCTTCTAACCTTTCCAATCCAAAGCTTTCAAGGGTAGGAATTTCAGCATGGTGTTTGAGTTCTTTGCAAGTGTGGGGAGAGGGGCATAGTCTTACATGAATGGATAGATTTGCCAGTACGTTAGCCCTGTAATGCTACCCTTGTTATTCCAGCTGGCAGGGTGACCCTTCTATTGTGGTTCTGAAAGGTAAAAAAAATCAGCAGCTGCTAAGGCATTCTGTATCCCTTTGGCCCCAAAACCAGCAGGGGAAAGAAGGCAAATGTGGGCCCCCTAACTCATGCCAAAGTCAGACAGTTTTAAAAATGTACAGCAAACACTGTCCTCTTCTCACCTACGATAGCACTGGACACTGCCTCCTGGGATGCAGTCTAATGTTCTTCATGAGACCTCTCTAACCAGCCAGAGTCTGGATCCAAACAGAAGTATCCTGCTTTTTCCTGAGAACCTGTGGTTAACACCCCCACCATATGAACCAACCTTTTTGGATATAGCAGTACCTGTTCCCTTCCTATCCCAGTGTAAAGAAGTTCACTTAAGGTCTTTCCTTGCAGAATAAAATTCAAAAGTTGGGTCCCAAAAATCCTCTGGCTAATTTTTGAGGCATTAAGTTTTATTCCATTTTGTTTCCTCCTTGCCAGTGCACCCAGAGAAAATAAATACACTTTCTTCAGACCCCCCAAAGACTGTGACATGTACTTATTGTTGTCCACAAACCTTTCTAGTTTTCCAGCCCTACCAGCCTCCCCGCCCCCACAAAAGGTCCTACCTAGAATATCTTCATAGACGTTTTCCTCTGATAAAGTGCGCGTGAGGGCCAGCTTGGTCTGAGCATACCAATCCACCCGGCCATTCTCGGAGGACGACTGCAGCAAGTCTTCAAATTCATAAGACTTCCTGTGCCATTGTGGGGAGAAGGAAACAGAATTGTGATATAGACAAACAGCTTCTAGAAGCCCATTAAATCAATTTCACTAGCTAATACCCAGCATGTCATGTAGCCAGCAGAATGAAGAGCCTACTTTACAGACCCCCCCCCCTTTAGCATGTGAAGCATCGAGGACACAGTGAGAGCTGTTTTTCATGAGAGTGACAGTAGTCAGCAAATGATAGGACTGCAATGGATTATTCATCTTGTAACGGGTATGACACAGGTGCAAAACACTATGTGGGACATTGTGAAATAAGTAGTAGTACCTTACTGAACTAGCAGTCCTATTCATCTCAGGCCCTACTGACTATGTGGAAAAAAGTATGTCTCTTAGGAACAGTGTAGGACAGCAAGAATCACACACTGAACCACACAGGGAACATGGAAGAAAAACAATGGAGTGTCCTCTCCAATCAAGCATGGAAAGGTTTCATCTCCTTCCCTCTCCCAGTCCAAATGAAATCAGGGATTTTTATTTTTAAAATAGATCCTCTACTGAGTCAGTCTGTGAAAATGGCATGGTAGGGTCTCATGTTCAATCATCTCTCAAGGACTCCTGATCGGCATTGCTCAGTTTGCAAGTGAACAGACTGCTAGATTGAAAAAAAGGTGCGACTACACTGCATATCACCAGATATTCACCCTGGGATCAGAAAGTCAAGCTAGAATCATTTGTTCTTGCACACTGTCACTAGTAATGGGATCTCCAAGCCAAAGTCTGGCCTCACTTGCCCCAGTGAATTACTTTTGGCCTTCAGCAGGCTTGCAGAGGTGTCACTGAGAGCACAAGATGGCTGGCAATGGTGCCTTAGTTCACTTTCAGGCCCCAGGGTAAATATAGGAAGCTGTGAGAAAGCCAGCTTTTGATTTTATGAACAAAGTCAAGACGTGGACCCTGATGAGATGTCATTTCTGTGGAACCCTCTTTTAGGAGTAGAACAGTACCACAAAGGCACATTAATGAAGAGCTCCAACCCCAGCATTAGTGAAATAAAGAATACCTGTGGTCAGCATTGTTCTTATGTTTCCCATTCCACAGTCTTCTGCTGACAGCTGAAGGAGGAGGAGAAGAGGGAAGAGGAGGGGGAGGTATGGATGGCAAAGGGGGCAAGTTTCTCTTATTTCTAGCTCCTGGAGTCCAGCCCTCTTCCCCCTCATGTTTAAAAGTCCGTCGGGGCTTTGGCAACGGGTTGATGAAGGGTTTCTTCTCTGGTGCTCCTGGCTCTGTGTATACGTTCTCCACATTGTGGTCTTTGCATTTCACTTTAGATGGTTTTACCTCTTCTAGAGTCCCAAAAATTGGCTCACTGCCTTCCGAGTCCAAGCTGAGAAGCCCCTTATTGAGTTCAGAGCCACATATGCCCTCCTGGCCCTCTGAAGGAGTCTGTCCCTCAAATACCTTCTCCGGCAGACAGTGTGGGGAATAGTAGGTACCTGGTAACTGAGGCTGCAGCTCTGCTGACCCTTCCTTCAAGGCCTGCTCCAACTTCTTGACCTGATTCAGTACTGAAAGGTTCTCTTTCTGGACCTCCCACTTACCAACTTTCAAATCCTTGCATTTTCCAACACTGGCCTCAACTTCCTCTTCCTTCTCCTTCAGTTCTACCTTCCTCTCCACCCCTTGTCCTGTACCCTTTGGAGTGCCTGCTTTCTTTTCATTCTCTTTTGCCATCCCTTTGCATTCCAGTTCCCAGTTTACAAGCCTCTTGGTGTCTACTTTGCGATTCACCAAAACTTCCCCACTCATCTTTTCCACCACGCATGATGTCTTCTGCTCCTCTTTCACTCCTAGCTCATCTTCCTTCCATGCAGCCACAGGAGAGGGTGTTTCTTTTTTCCCTTCCCATTCAGAAATCTTGTCCTTGATGCTGAAGGACTTATTTCTGAAACCAACTTTTCCAGATGACCATGAGTTCTGAGTGCCTCTGATTTGCTTCCTTATGATTTTACTGTTTTCTTTGACACTGAGATCCACAGATGGGTCACTGATGATCATTTTGGGACTCAGCATATTCTGCTGAAAGCAGTCTAGCTTTGGATTCAGGATCAAGTTCTCCAGTGCTGTCAATGGGTTTTTCAGCACAGAAGAAACTTTTTCAGCTTTAGATTCCAGATGCAGAATGATGTTGGCTCCTTCAGAACAGTCTTTATTGGTACACCTGAATGAAAGTCTTTCTAATTCTTCCCCAGCAATTTTATTGTTTTCCCTTGATATCTTGATCCTACACAGAAAAGACAAAAAAGAAGCATTACTTTATGTTGGTCATTGGTTCATCAGCTCTATACACTCTGCCCAGAAAGGTGAGGTCAGATGGGATGCTTGGGCTGATTGTTGACTGTCTTGCTGCAAGGCTTTCTCTGGGGATTGTTCTTGTCTCCTCTACTTTCCTCCTGAAACAAAGCCCACATTCGGCACAAGATCTACCTATTGCCCTATACTTTCTCTAATGGTGGAGACGGTTCCAGGTGTGTGAATTTATAGTTTTGGATTACGTGTATTGATATTGACAGTACATCAAATGTGCATGTATGTCTGTATTTTTAAATGACTAGTAGACTTTTTAGGTACTTAGAACATTAGAGAGGTATACTGACAGACAAACCAACTGGATACTAGCTTACTAAACCACAGATAGCCAACCTGTTGTACAGGTGCCTTAAATGGCATGGGCAGATGGTGAGCGAAGCATGGCAGATTGAGGTGGGGACAGGCAGCACAATAGTAGGTAAGGCAGGGGGCATAAAGCAGGGCACCAGATAAAGCAGGAAGCACAGGGCAGAAAGCAAAGCAACAGATCAGGGAGTACAGGTCAGGGTGCAGAAAGCAGAGCAGCAGATTGGACAAGGGAAAGGATTGGAGTGGCACTTAGGGAAGGTGTGACACTAATTTGTGGCAGTCCTGCCAAAAAGGTTGGCCCCCACTGTTTTAAACCATAGCTACCAAAGAGATGAATAGATTAGAAAGCTAACAACATACTGGGCTGCATTAGTAGGAGCACTGCCAGCAGATTGAGGGAAGTAATTACTCTGTTCTATTCTGCACTGGTGAGGCCACATCTGGAGGACTGTGTCTAATTTTGGGCTCCTTGCTATAGAAAGGATGTGGACAAGTTGGAGAGAGTCCAGCAACAAGCAATGAAAATGGTTCGGGGCTGGGGCACATGACTTCTGAGGAGAGGCCAAGGGAATTGGGCTTATTTAGTTTGCAGAAGAGAAGACTGAGAGGGGGATTTAATAGTAGCCTTCAACTACCTGGAGGGGGATTTCAAAGAAGATGGAGCTGGACTGCTCTCAGTGGCAACAGATGACAGAACAAGAAGCAATGGTCTCAAGTTGCAACAAGGGAGGTTTTAGTTGGATATTAGTTAAAGCTTTCTCACTAAGAGGGTAGTAAAGCACTGTAACAGGTTACCTAGACAGGTGATGGAATCTCTGTCCTTGGAGGTTTTTAAGGCCCACCTAGACAAAGCCCTAGCTGGAATAATCTAGTTAGGAGTGGTCCTGCTTTAAGCAGGGGGTTGGACTAGATGACCTCCTGAGGTCCCTTCCAAGCCTCATTTTCTATGATCTTGTGATTAGGGATGGTGACAATATTCCTCTAGAGTATACTCAGTACTTCTAAGTAGTCTAACAAGGCCACTGGCTGAAAACTAAGTCAGCAATCTTCAAACTGGAAGTAAAAGTGAGAAATTAGCCACTTGAACAGATTAAGGACTGTGATAAATACTCCATCATTTGGAGTCTGTACATCAGGACTGGATGTTGTTTCAAAAGACGGGCCCTAAGCCAACTCAATACAACAATTGTTGGGTGAAATGTTATGGCTTCTGCCAGGCAGTCAGTCCACATGATCATATGGGTGGTCAGTCCACACAATCAACAAGGATCTCTTCTGACTTTGAGATGTAGGAAATAGAAAGAAGAACCTAGAGTGACACCTTTCTCAACAATGTTACTCTCTCAGGCCTTTTCCAAATGTATATTAGTATAAAAATATTACACCTTTATGTGTGGTAATCATTCCTAAAGCAGTAAACATTGAGGGGCTTCCAAAGAGGTCCCATCATACTAGAGACTGTACAAATGAATACAGAGACAGCCCCTGCCCCACAAAGCACACAACCTAGGACTTAGACAATTGGACCAACATTGCCATAGCAAGGGATAGAACTACTTAATTAGTATTAATTAATTATTTGACGAGCCCAAAAATTTATATGGGCTCATAAAATAAACATGCCCTTCTAAAAGCATATTTCACCCAAGGATTTCAAAGTGCTTCCATTGACATTCAGGGTGCTGTAGCTGGACAGATGAGGCTGTTATCTACATTACTAAATTATGAGGCCAGAGCAAAGCTGGCCAGGGGGAGAGGTGGATAAAAAGATCACAACCTGTAGCTGATGTTGCTCTGCCAGCAAAACCCCTGGCATGGACTTAGTACTGCCTACAGAAGCTGACTTCTCCCAGCAAAGATTCTGAAGTTCAGGGGAGCTGGTGCACTTCCCATGAAAGAAAAACACCTTCTGCCAGCAGAGCTCTATCCGTAATAGAGGCTGGGCCTGGTCCCCTTTAGCAGTTAAAGCAGCAGCAGCAGCAGCAGCAGCAATGCCACAGTGGCAATATAACTTAACATTTACATTTATACAAAACAGTTTCAAACTCCAAACACTGCAAAGCATGCTCAAAAGCAGGCACCACGATAACTAAATCAATGTCAAATTAATTTACTTATATGGGTGGAAACTACTAAGATTGAACCAACTTAAACCTACCCACTAAGTGCATCCATGCTAGGAGACAGCAGCAATGCAAATAAATTCATTTTAGATTCACTGGTACAAAAGGACATGGACAGACCACCCCTAAGTTTCATGCTGGTGGAGTGGTTGTGTAGGCAAGCCTGATAGCCACTGTGTATCCAGCTGTAGCTCACACCCAGCCTGGGAATGTAGAATCTCTGGGTATTTTTATATGTGCTCTGGGGTGGGGTGGGGTGGGGTGAGTCTAATGAGCTTTCGTTAAAGCATCCCTGCCACCATTTTGAAGCCTGGGGACACTGATACATGAGATGCGGAGGCTGCTACAGCACACTAACTAGCACACTCCAGCAGTCTTGATTAACTGAATCTGCTCTGACACATTGTAATTACAGCACATCAGAGCAATCTCCCCACATGACTACAGGCACCCTCTTTTACTAAAGGGAAGGGTGATACTGGCCAGGTTCACTGTTCACAAGTCTCAGGGGCCCTTAAGTTCTGCCTTTTTTGGTACAAGGGAGCTCAGTGTAATGGCTGAGGCAAACTATGCCTCTAACTGTGTGGACCCTCCCAGTGTAGTAGAGCATGGTGGTATTCTCAGTGGTTAAAAGGCTTATATCCAGATGGGGGGCTTAAATACACATCCTGCAGGTCTACAGGCAGAGTGCGAAAAGCTGGGAAGAACTGATGCTGGATGCAAGTTTTAAGGCAGTGGTTTTCAAATTTCTGTGGTTACATACCCCTTTATCTGCACCTGCAAAATGTTGCTGCTACTACCCCCGGGGCCTGATGCATCTCTGAATAGAAAAGTGTTGGTGCCAACACCAATTCATGGCAACACTATTACTCACTGCACCTTGCCAAATCGGTAGCTCTGATGCCATTAACATTTAGGCATGTACCCCTTGGCAAGGCATTGCATAACCCATTAGATGTGTATACGTACCCCAGTTTGAAAACCTGTGTGTTAGTATGTGACAGAAAGTAGGCCAATGAAAAGTCATGATACACTCTTCCCCTCCACTCCCCCCATGGGGAAAAAGAAAAAGAAGAATGTAGGACTTTTCACCTCTCAAGAGATCGGCAGACAGTGTTTTCAGATTTGCTGCTCACGTCGCCTGCCTTGCTAGTTGTCATCATGTCAGCACCTGGCGTGGTGATGGTTCACCTGGGGAGGTCAAAGCAACACACAAATAATTAGAGGTATTGTTGTATGTTTGGATATAGGAAACCTCTCATTTCCCTCCCCCATTCAACACACTTGCAAAACCTGCCCCTAGAATTCCAGCTAGGTAACAGCAGCAGGAAGCCATGCAGGTCCCTGTCTTAACTTACTTATCTGTAAAATGGGGATGACAATGCTTACATCAACTCCCTGTTACGGGTATGGTAAAGTTTTTTGGAGTTTTGAGTCAGAGATGGTCTTTTACTCTGTATTTGTAAAATGTCTTGCACAATGGGGCCCCATTCAGGGTTACTCTTTAGGCACTACTGCAACAAACATGATTCATAATAACTAGGCAATATCTGTACAGTGAGTTGAACATATACTAACACTATATAACTGTTAGCTATCACTGCTATTATCATAGCCCTAGGGGATCTGCCTTCCCCCACAAGACAGTAAAAATGACTTAACAAATAAAACTAACCCTGTAGTTACCCTGATCAATGGAATTAATCTGCCTCTGGCTCATAAGGCCATGGGATGTGCCACATTCTTAGGCTCCTAGTTAATACCAAGGTATGTTGCTTATGACACTAAAGGTGGACTAAAACTCCTGGTTACCTAATGTATTTTCAGATCAGTTGGACATTTTACACTATTGCTGATTTCCTTTGTAGAAATTTAAGGGGGCAACTTCACCCAGGTACCTCCACTGAAAACAATGGAATTCCACTCAGGATGGATGTGGTTCTACGGCTGCAAAAGTTGCTTTGGTTGGTGCTCACTGATCTTTGCATGGGGAGCTCTATTCTTTGTGGGGTAGCATCAGTCTCTCCTCTTTAAGCAGGTTTGTCTCACAACACAACAGATTTTTCTTCCTTTTGTAGTGGCCTGAAAAATCAGCTCTGGATCCTTAAGGAACACCCCAGTTCACAGGGCATTCTCACTCCTTCTCAGGAGCGCACTATCTGCAGCCATTGAAAAGCATTTCAATGAGAGGAAAGAGGTCATTCTCTCTTACACAATACTTTGAAAAACTCAAAGCCTCTGGAGTCTGTCCACTTGACTGAGCACTTCGATGCTACTCTGTCATGCCTGGAGTTTGGCAGCCCCAGCAAATGCCTCAGGAAAGTTAGTAGTTCCTACTTTAAAAAAAAAAGAATATATAAAAGGATCTCTCATTTCCATGCACCAAGCATTTTGAGGAAGAGAGAAATAGGAATAATTCAGGCTTGTTCATTCTGAATTTTCTTTCGGTCTTTTCACCCCACACTGGCACCGTTTCTAAGATGAGAAGTGAACTCAGGGTCAACTCAATGTGTGCACATTCAAGGCAGTTTACTGCTAACCATTTAGCCAACTCTGTCCCCTGGACAATAAGCCCCTCTACTTCTCTTCCTCATTAGTATCTGGAACAACACCCAGTTCACTTTCAAACACAGAGCAGCTTTACAAAATTGTCAGGAAAATTTACCAGCCCTAGGAGCATGATCTATTCACCCACCCATTAACTGTTATGATTCAGGATAATGAAAAACTAATGACATTCACTCCCTGTCCAAAGAATGACTCACCCAGGCTATTGGATGAGTAAATTTTTCATAGCTGTAACTAAGATTTTCATTTGCCGTAGAATATAAATTCTGTGTTCTGTGCTTATGCATTGACAAGCACAACAGTCACGTTCTGTGGGTACAGTGCCTAGCTACTGACACATATAACAGATAACAACCACACCTGTAGTAATAGTAGCAATAGAAGAGGATGACTGTCTGTATCTAACACCTTCCTTCATTCAGCATTCTAGAGATTCTCTTGTGGCAAACTCTGAAGTCTATTCCCAGATGCAAGCAACTTCTTACCCAATAAATTCAGACTTGGAAGATTTGCTAAAAGACCCCTGGCAAATCAGGATAAAACGAGCATTCAGGCACAAACAGATGTGCAGTAACATTCAAAGTGCAAGGCAAAGCACACGTCAGATACCTCTGGGCAGATCTACACGTTCATTAATGTGCAGTGGTAACTGCACATTTAATTTAGTACTTGTATAATCAAGTACTAAATGAATGTGCAGTAACTGGAGTTACTGTGCAGTAGCACTGGTGAACACCTTTTAAGTGACATTACTGTGCAGTACTATTAGGTTACTGCGCTGTTAGCATCTCATGTAGACATGCACTCTGTTGTTAATGGGGCCACCATGTGCAGCTTCCTGAACCAAACCACAATCATGGGAAGTAGCATCATAAAATACACAGAGGAAGCTGGGGCAGTATTCACAGAAAATAAGCTGACTCTGTTGATAAAGGCAGGCCACAGTGGTTATTAGTCCTGTTACATCCTAAAGAACTGTTCAAAATAGAATAGAAAGGTGTAATAGAATAGAATAGAACAGAATAGAAAGGTGAACCCACAATGCAGTATAGTACCTACTATGAAGAGAAAATGGGCACATCCAGGTTTGCAAAGACCTATGGAGATTCACTGGAGCAATAAGAATGGAAAGGCCCATCATTTCTCCCACAGAAGAGACAATCTGGCAATTTTACTGGTGGAATGGTTTTATACTTAGATGCAACTCATGGACTGTGGGTAGTTCCTGTCTCCCCTCGCAATGACCAGCTGACCAGTTTTAGAACATCACTCAAAAAAGTATTGCTTCAGAGCTTACAGTTAGCACAACAAGCAGACTAGAAGTCTTCCAGAGGAAAATGAGCAAAACTCTGTAAGGCTCACGGGGATTTAATTTAGTTTATAGGCAGTCAGAAAGAACAACACAGCAGCCTGGTACCTTTGGCCAGCACTACAGTCACTTGCATTATAAAACAAAAGCCAAGGAGAGAATATTCAAACCCGCCATGACATGGCAGAACCCCAAAGGAGTGAGCTCAGAAGCATTCCATCGATTTATGACTGGGATGCTGGCCTATCACAGCCCATAAATTTCCAGAAGGGAGGCAAGCTGTCAAGGCTCGGTTGGAGACTCACCATTTGAATACACTCAGGAATCTATACCATTGTTTTGTCCAACAGTGCAGCCATCTGATACCATTTCCTAGCTAACCAAGTAAAGGAATGACACAAGAGGGATAGAGAGGAACAGAAGAGGGGAGGAGCTCTCAAACCTGTTGACTAGACTGTGGGAAGGATGCAGCCTCAGAGCAGAAGGCTGTCCTCATATCTTCTACATGCACAAGACTTCACAATTCCCAGGGTCATGTGATAGGAACTTCCTGCTGCCAAAAAGAGTGAGACCTGCCATGACCTCTCTCTTTCAAACAGAGTTCCTGCCTGCTTTGTGTTTGCAAAAGAGGCACTTGTTTACTGATCCATCATTGGCATGCAGGAAATGGCCTTGAAATGAGCTGTAATCATCCATCCCCAGCAGTAGTTGTTTGGTTTTCTTCTAATTTAAGTTTTCCTCTTTCCCTTCTTCCCACCCCCCACTCAAAACACAGTAGTAAAATAAAGCACATGCTTCTACCTAAGGATGATTGACGTGATAAGGAGATAGGGACTGGTCACGTCAAAGGTGAAGAGTGATTCTGGATGCTTTAAGTTTCAGATGCCCAACAGGAGATATCTTAAGAGGAATCTGATTTTCAAAAATAGCTAAGAAGGCACCTTCTGAAAAATCAGGCCTGGCGGGCTGACCTTAATAGTAAAACTCTCAAAACAAGCAGACCCCAAATCATTAGAGAAGCAAGGGATTTTTTGGTGATATTTTTTGCTGGACCAACTGTATAGTTGGAAGATATGTTAAAAGAAGCTTTTGGGCATGAAGTGCCCTTCCTAAGCTTATCTAAGATCTCGCCCAAATATACAGTTGGTCCAACAAAAGATATCCTCAAAATAACCTTGCTTCTTGCACATTTTGTGGACTATCACAGCTACCACAATATTCCAACCCAAAATCACTAGTCACTTTTGAAAATTTACCTGGAACATATGCAAAGCTGTGCTAAGTTACACTGTGGAGGCTTCTGCCTGGCCTCACCTCACTGGGTGCCAGAAAACAGAACTGACAGTGAACCATTGAGGTGTGGTGGGGGAGTGAGTTGTTTCAGCCATTACTGACAAGGTCAGTGCTGATGTAAATGTCTGATTTGTTAGCCATTCCCTTTTGTCTGACAGGGGTAACGGGACTAGTAACTGGATGTGTGAATTTTCACCATGCAGCCATGTCTCATGACAAGAAATCATCACCATCTTGTGAGTTGCCTCTGTAAAATGACCAAGTATCATTTCAGTCTGGTATTTTTGTGGGCAAGTCTATACATCACAAACACTAGAACAGCCGCTTACTTGCCAAGTAGCATCCATCAAGGGCACAGACAGGATGGGCCTTGAGATCTGGCAACTTTCTTATCCCTACAGGATAGAGAAATCTTTAAGAGGACGATGTGCAAAACTTCTCCCGTAAGAGTAGGGACCCACCTTCTGCATCTGTCTAAGCACTTTTCCAGAGAGCACAGGACAATTCTAGTGGCACAAGCCATGAAAACAACAAAAATCAAATACTTTTAGTCACTGTATCCAGTATGGTCCCAGCTTTTCTAAATCACAGATGTGATCACAATATGCCTTTCTAGGCCTTTCCTTTGCTATGCCACTTAAGATCTAATGAAGAAAGCACATCCCACTTACAACCTTACCCCCTGGAGATGGTCACTTTGTGCTGAGTCTTGGCCATTTGGAAACCATAAGGGTGTCAGCCACCAGCATGCTGGAGGCATATCTTAGCTGTAAGTATTTAGGCACAGGGCCTAACTTCTTTGTTCTGTGTTTGTACTACAACAAGCATAAAAAAGGCATCCAAGTCCATTAGTGGGGATCATAGACACTGCCACTACATAAAGAAACAATGGTAATTATCAAAATAGGAATCACCAGAAAGACCCCAAGGACCTTCACTTGTTCATTTGCAAAAACTCTTGTCAAAAGGAGGTAAAACCTAAAGGGATCAGAGGGAGGATCCTTGGTTTTTCTTCCAGGATGCCCACAAAAAAGTTCTCTCTCATTTGTTTCTTTACATCTGAAGGCACATCAATGCTTTATTCAGATGCACCCATATACAAAACATGTGCATAGCCCTTCTGAATGTCAGAGTGCACTAAGGTGCAACTAACGTAACATACAGACAGCAACACCCATCAGACAAAAACGCATATATGTTATACACATAAAGAAGAGGAAGGATGCCAACAAGACAAAATACTAACAGGAAGATCATGGGCAGGGCTGAACTGACAATTGGAAACTTTAATCCTAACCCCTTCCACCTCCACCCCTCACTCTATTTAGATTTGATTTCCCTCTAAGGGAAAAGGGAAGCATATGTACATAGCCATCTTCATGGCCTGCGTGCAGGATTGCAGCACTCAGCTGAATCTCGTTATGTGGAGATGTGCGCACTGAGGGCAGAGAATTCATTTCCTGTGATCTAAATAGCAGCTCGACCTATATTGTGTCAAATCACAATGGAACCAAGAGGAAGTCTCTGGAGTAATGCCCCAGTGCACCAAAGGTAAGCAGAGTCAGAGAGGAGGGACATAGGAGGAAGCCCTAAGAGACAAACTCCCCCAACTCAGAGTGGGAGTTCTCCACAGAAAGCAACTGCTGACCCTAGAGGACCAGTTGCTGCCCTGCTCTGTAGGAAAGCCCGGTTAATGATAATCTCACTCACAAAGAGATACCAGATATTATTTAGGGTAGAGGCACATGCTTCATCAAGGGTGAGATAATCCGGGTTCCCCATCACTTGATCACAGGACAGTCCTCATGATTGTAATAAGACCCACCATCTACTGTAATGTCAGATCCAGCCCCTAGTCATCAATAGGTCACCCCCAGAAGTACATGTGTGGGGTCTCTGAACCACCTTTACCAGTCATGCAACTGGGGATATGGTGACCAAGCAGGGCACCTGCCTCAGGGGCTGACTTAGAGGGGGCACCAGAGTGGCACCCCCAGACACCTGTGCTACAGTGGCCACAGCCCAGCCATAGAAGCCAGGCAGCTGTTGACCCCCACTGCAGCTGATGTACAGCAAACTTTCATCTCCCCGGCACTCTGCCCAGGGCTGGCAGGAGCTTGCTACTCCTCTGACCACCACTTCTACCTCTCTGCCATTCAGCCTTCCCAGCCCAGTGTTCTGGTAACCTTCATCCTGGCCTAACAGGGGCACCCTCTTGAGACCAGTCATGCTTTTCTAAGCATTGGCCCCCATAAAGTCACTTGAAGGCAAATGAAAGCCTTTGCTTTCTTCCATAATCTAAGTGGGATATAAAGGGGTTTGGGGTGACTGCACCCGAAAGCTTGCTAAGAACTGTTTTCCAACTACTCAGTCAGTCTAATAAAAGATATCACATCTACTTAAAGAACCTTGCCTGCCTTGAATGTAAAGCACTCTCGGCTTCTGCTAGCCAGGGAGATTCAAGAAACCAATGGTAGTACTTTTCCTGTTATTACATTTTAAAGGGACCTTAGTTGTAAGAACTAACTGAAAGGCATAAGTGGAAAAAACCTGGATGAAATAATGCAACAGATGTTCCTGCAAAAAAGACCAGAGCTGGCTCTCCAGGGTCATTAATCCTGGGTTCCTCCTGTCTAGAATTGCTCTGTATTGCCCTAGACTATATCTCTTCCCTTAGGGTTGATGCATATTTTACTTCAGTGTTTTCATGAGCAAGTGTTTTCATGCGTCTACACTTGCTCTGTTTTCAACTAAATCCCATAGGAGTGGAACCAAAGCATATTAATATTATTCACACACATACTACATGAAATACATACACACATTGTTAATACTACAATATCAACTACTCAAAGGCTAGGAAATATCCTATTAAAACTGGATATGATATGATGTATGTGCCTTAGGATGCCATCTTAATTGCATGTAACTGAATACCATTTTCCCACAGCTTCCATGCCTCATTCAGTGGGCAGAGTGAATGGTGTTCACTTAATGAGGAGCTCTGATAATTTGAGGCCTACCTCTTATAAACTTCATTTGATTCTGGTGTATATGGGTCAGACTGCAAAATTCACTTTGAACATGGAACTGGTTTACCTTCTCTGCTATGTCTTGTCTCCACATTGAGTTACAACCCACTGAAGGTGACAGGACAAATTCTCATAGTGGGTGCTGGGTGAAATAACCAGTTGTTAAAACTTAATGAACATCCATCTAAATGAAGCACCCTTGAACAAAAATATGGTTCCTCCTCAAACAAACCAGTCTGAACTACTAGGGGCCTATGATCAAGTAATTGATTACAGATCCACTTGTTTTAAACCATGGTTCATAATATTCGGGGTTTGCTTTAATTGCTGCTTGACACAACAAATAGAAGCCATGCTCAACTGTCTAAATGACTTTTGACAAGTCTCCTGTTTCCATATCCTAGGCTTGGAATGCAGCGATTTTCATGTTGTATAGTCAGTGCCGTATGACCATACTGAATAAAACGGCAACAATACAGAGCATCTGTCTTATCTGGAATGGTTACAAGCATTATTTAAGTAAGCCTCACAACTAGGTATGGCAGGTAAGTACCACTACACCCATTTTAGAGAAGGAAAAACAGAGAAATTAAGCAGCTCATTCAGGTCAAAGCTGGAACAACTTCAGATGTTGGCATCTATTCCTCAGAGGCTCATGCTACTAGGGCATATCCAATTAATATTAGCATGTGCCTCACGCATTGTACACACACACTCACCAAAACAGATTTTAATGGAAGCTGTAATTGCTCAGCCCCTTTGAAAAAGAGCCCGCATTTATTTACTTTAGACACCCAAAATATGGTACTTCATGAGTAAATTAAGGCTGAGACAAGACTCAAGAGGTAAAAGCCACATGTTATCCAAGTCAGTGAGAATTTGGTTACTGACTTCAGAAGGACTGAGATTCATGCTTGCAATTTTAGGGTAAGAGAAAGCAAATGTCCAAGAATGATATACTGGAAAAAAGTGCCCCTACTGCAGATGTGTCCAGAGGAAGGTCAGAGATATGTTTACACGTAAACCCCACCGCCAGAAATTCAGCAATACAGGGAAATAGGATTCTTTCATTCTCCCCTAACATGCAGAATTTGCCCTAAAGTTACACTGCCGTAATATGCAAGGTGGCCCATATTTTACCATGGACCAATGACAACATTACAATACCTTGTGAAAAAGCTGGACTAGGAACAGAGGGTATAATTAGAGAGGCAACACTAATAGAAGGCTGTCGTTTATCCACAACCTAGGTAAGTCCCAAAACATCAGAACTTAAAAACTGCAACATTACTATGTATAGAAATGCTGTGTTAAGCCTTGATTCAGCAAAACACATGCTGATTTTAGGCATGCAGTTGAGCCAAGTGACTTCAGGAGAATTCAAGTGCTTCAGAGCACTGCAGAGTTGTGGTCTTGCGTAAATTCTAGATGTCTAAAATGCAACCTTTTTTTTCTTCCTCAAAGGCCCCAAAAGTTGACTGTATGGTACAAAGGAACCCCTCCTTCCAGGTGAAAATATGAAAAATAAGACCAATAAACTATTTTACATATCCAAAGCCTTTCTGTCAAAAAAACTGCACAAGCAGGGTATGATGGCAAAGAGATTCTGCTGCTATGGATCTTGGTTTTCAGAAGTGTAAAGGCCTTGCATCTCCCATTTGCTATGTTTGGGATTATAAGTGCTCACGTGCATCTCTGTGACTCATGCTTACAAGAGTTTGGGGACAGCCCGAGGAATTCATGTGTAGCTCAACAAGGAAAAGTCGCATCCCAGTTGAAGGTGAGGACATGGTATATACTATACAGTATACACTGGCAAATTCAGTTTAGAAAATGCCTCCCTTACCCGCTCCTCCTGCCCAGGGTAATAGTAGTCAAACCATCAGTTCTGGACATTGTTCAGATACCCATGTTATTCTATGGGTCCCTTTGGGTTAAATCAGGAGTGTTGACAACTGACTCCAACAACTGCTCCCAAGCTAAAAGTATAGTTTATCGTGACTAAACAAGGGAAATAAAGGGAGAAAATTCAGAGGAAGCCAATTCCTCCAAATTAATATCTTCTGCATCAGCCTTTATCCTACAGAGCGATGAATGCTTCACCTTCTGTACAAGCATTCCCTCTTAAGGAGCCCATCATCCTGGACTCTGGGCACCATCTGTACTGTGCTGGTGAGCATGTTACAGGTCCCTCTCCATGCCAGTTCACAGACACCATGAGGAGTTGTAGCTCCTCCATCACTTGTTCTTTCACTTAAGACACACTGGAAGTCTTTTAGCACTGGAGGTCTCCAATTGCATCGTTGGTACATCAACCATGCCACGCTAAGATAGCTGAACAAGACAGAGGCTCTTTCCCAGAGCCAACAACAATATATTGGCACCCCCTGATTAAACTTCCCTGAAAGGAAAGCAGAGACATGAGCTAGCCAACCAGAACAGCAGCTTCCCAAAGGTCACCTGCCATTAGGAGAAAAACCAAGCAGATTAAAGAATTCTTCTGCAGAGCGGGTTTTATTTGATTTCTTTTCAAAAGGGAAAAAGCTCTGTTTGTGTTTGTTTGTTTGTCAGGACAATAGAAAAATGATATTGTGCTGGAGCTGCCAGGAAACAGTCGGCCATCTGCCTGCTTGGAGAGCAGTTTTTCCCTTTCTTTTGTAATAAAAGGAATGTAGCTCATAGAGCCGCCATCCGCCCTACGCTAGGGAGGAAATCTGAGAGCCTGTGCACTGCCAGGGTAAAGGAAGTGTGGGGGAGGGAGCAAGCTGAGTTGATGTGGTTAAGCGGGTCATTGCACTGATGGCCAATAAAAGGGGAAAAAAAACAGTTTGAAAGTAGAGCACTCAGGAAAAATAGTCCTTCCTCTCCTTGCTTCCTTCTTTTAATTCTCTCACTCGGTCTCCGTTTCCCCTCCCGCCCCCTCTTCCTCCCCTCATACTCACACACACATGTGCTTGGCAGGAACTCCAGATGGAGAGACTATCCACTTCTCCTGGAGGACATCAGTGCAGACTTTGAAATACAGAGCTATTGTCAGCAGGGAACAGACTCTGTCACCTGAAACTGCAACTGGTACCACGGCTAAATCAAAGCAATAGAAAGATATTTGGCTCCGTTGCCACGGGCGAGGTGACACTGATTCCCTCTTCCCCCTGAGCCCTCCAACAATCTTATCTTTGGCACTTGAACGGAAACCATTTAAAGCAGGGAGGCTCTCACCTCCAGTCAAAGCAAGGTGCACCAGACATGCGGTGGGGAAGGAAAAGGGGTGTCCAGCACTTGTATGATTTGTATTTTTGTTTTCATTTTTTACAGACTTTTTACAGCTTCAGATTCACATGGCAGCTTATAACACAAAAGTAACCAGAGATCTGATCTTCTTATGGTGTTTTCACCAAGCGTGGTAGAAAAACAGTCAGGAGACAAGGGCATGTTGTTTCGCTTCCCTGAAGGAAACAAGCCCACTAGTAGAAGTTTCAAAACCACTAAATAGCTCAGCAGCCTTGGTTTTTAGGTACTGGGCCCGTCTACATGTCGCCCAATATCCCCACAGCAACATGTTACGTTGCCATACAATACGCTACAGTGACGTAACAATCACGTGAGTCTACACATAATCAGCAGCTATGGTACCTCTTCAAAAATTAAACTACTACAGTTTAACTTCCATTCACTACTACGGTGGATTTGACTTAAATCAAATTGATTTAAATCACTGGTCAGGAAACCTCAATTTAATTGTTGTTATCTACAAAAAGTTCATTCTTGTTGTTTGATATCCTTTATTCATTTAACTTCTTGAAATGTTGCACTTTTAGAGACAGGTAAGGGCTTGACTCTGTACACAAACTTGTAGAGAGACTAGAGGGATGATGGATAGGTAATCAGGATTGTTATCTCTCATCTCCATATACTAGTGTTAACAAGGGTGTTATCTCTAGAGACACAAATCCACAGTTTGAGAACCAAAACTAAGCATCACAGAGATGCTTAATGAGATCTTCTAGACTGATCTTCTAGACCGAGCAACCACCAGGAAAAGTCAATTTGGGTTCTTGTGGCACCTCAAGAAACTCCCTCATGGGCATCTCTGCTGAATCCCACCCTAGGCACCAGTTAATCAAGATTTGCACAAATCACTGCTAGAGAACTCCCTCAGACCCACATCCTATCCCTTCTGAGCAGCTTTTGTAAGGATCCTTGGTTTGTGACTGGGGTTTCTACCTGATTTCTAAATTTCTCATATTAACTAGCAAGTGTGAAGTAAAAGGTTGCTAAGACAAGATACAAAATAAGAGTGTTCCTGACATTCAGATGGTGCCCCTCCTATCCCAAAAGACTCCACAAAGTCTTCAACAAATCATACAAATTCAATACAAATTGTTAATAAGCCATGAATCATGACTCCATAATTATGACTAAATCGAAAGATATTTTTGAAGTTATTCCTATGACTTTAGCAGGAACCAAAAGTATTTCCTTTCCAATCTCACACCATGTGGAAATCTCTCACCACGGGAAAGCAAATTTAAATGCTTAGAAAATTACAAACCTGGGAAGGGAGGCATTTTTGTGGAACGAACAATTTAAGAGAAGGCTAGATAGGCATTTGTCTGGGGTCATCTGACCCCAGTACTCTTTTCTGCCTAGGCAGGGGGTCAGACTTGATCTGTTGAGGTCCCGTCTATGAATCTATGAATCATTTACCCAGGGCTGTAGCCAGGACATACAGACTACAGAGTCCAGGACAAAATATCTAAGCAGGACCTTGTGTAATCAAGTCCTTTGCAGCAACTCCCAAACCCCAAATGACAGCCCCCAGCATCATCCTCTGTATTGCCATTCTTCCTTTCTACCTTCTTTCCAGCCCTACGTTGGGGTGAAATGCCGCTTCTGTTGAAGCCACTGCAGAATCCCTATTAATTTGAGTGAGACTAGGATCTAACTCTTAGTTTTAATGTTTCCTTCAGCCAGCCAAGCATTCAAAAGTCACGTCACCACTTTCATTTACTAACAGAAATTCACAGAGATACAAACAGCTGCCCTCCATTCAGTTTTGTAGTATCGTACACAATAAATTCCACATGCTTAATAACACTTTACAACAGACCACAATAGTCTCTCTCAGAAGTAGGTACAGTTGCTCAGGATGGGAGGCCAGCACAAGGAGACGAGTACTTTCACAGTCTTTCGCTTTTCTGGTATAAGTAGGTAATCCACTGGTGAGTGTGTGTTAGGTTCTCTCTTGGCGTCCTGTCTACAGAAGACAGGAGTCCATTACAGTCTCTGTCTACAGATGTGTTTCTCAAGCTGTAGCAGGTAATGCCTCTAGCTCTGAGTTTCTGTGGCTTGTCAGCCATGATAGGAGCTTTCACAAGTACAGACATTTTCAAGGCTGGATATGACTTTAATAGGATCATGTAACATTCCATCAAATGTGGAGGTTCATTTCTCACCACAATTATCTATGTTACGTCCAGTAGAAGCTTTGGTTAGATTCTCTTTCTTCGCTATGCCATTTAGGTTATTTATGGCAGCAAGCAAGGATGATTTTTGAAAATAGTACGTATAGAAATTGTTTGCATAGGAGACATAAATACAAATTCTCCTATCATATTTATTGGAAGAGGCCCAAAGAGAACTTACATAATGTTATACTTGATATACTTGCTTGCTGGCAAGAAGTATGTTTGGCATTTAAATATGCATTCTTCCTCCCATCTCTTCCATATGTAATAATTTAAACATTGATGTTTCACAGTGTTTACATAATAAAAATCTTCCATTTAATTCATTTACACTGTGTCCATTACATTAATGTTTAAAGTCCAAAGGAAAAAAAAAGTAGGAAGGGGAATAGGGAGAAATTCCAAGATAAAAATGCATTATCTGGGAGGCAATTTTGTTTAAATCCATTTCTAATCAAAAGGAACATTAATAATATTGATAATTCTTTGAGCAAAGTTTTTATGAACTTGAGTGTGACAGGGCACTGTTGGTGCCTGCCACTTTAAGGGCTGGATCAGGCATCCAGCAGGTGCCTGATGGCAGCAGCCATTTTGAGAACCAGGTCTATAAAGGCTGCAGTCTGCTGCAGCCAGCCCAGGTAGAAACATTGCCTAGCTGAGCTACAGCAGGAGCAACCAGGAGGTAAGGGCAATAACTTATGGGGATGGCTAGGAGGCTCTTGGTCCTGGGCATGACAAAGAACTGTGCCCTGCTGGAGACAGGTGGCCTGGTAGGGTTCCTGGTGCTGCAGGAATCCCCAGGAAATGCCAGGCCAGTTACTACCCCGGTGAAAGGTGGGTCAGGGTGCCTTTATAATCCCAGTGCCCACAACTGGGGGGGTAACCCCACAGTAGGGCTGAGAAGGTGAGAGAGTGGGCTAGATGCTCAAGAAGCCTGACTTGAGGCTCACTTGACTGGTCAATGCTGGGGCCAGGACCAGAAGGGTCAAAGGGACCTGGGGCCTACTGCGAGGGACACCAAGGGCCTGAGATTCCAACTGGCCTTGGAGGTGAGGCCAGGGCCTGTGTGGCCAAAGGTCCTGGGAGCCATGGCTGAGAGGGGAAAGAGTACAGGAAGCAAGGCAGCCCAGAATGAGGGCAGAGTACACTGTCTGATAAGAGGTCTCCAGTTAGGGTCCAGAATGGAAGATGGTGGAGGCTGGAGACTCTAAGAACTGTGATGCTATCTGTGAGACATGGGCTGCAGTGTAGGAAAGGTCAGAGCCACAGATAGTACCCCCTGGCATCAGAGCAGAAATGGGCAGTCTCCCTCATCATACCAACAGCTTATGGAAACAACAAAGGAGAGACTGGGCGGACCTCCCCATAGAGACAGGTGGGTGGGTCAGCATGATGAGACTTGACCCCAAGAGGTGCCCCCTGTCACACTGAGAAATCACATTTCTAAGACTAAACATTTCGCCCAAAATGTATATTCTCACACACTGTTCCAAAGAAGAAATCCACCTTAACTCTGCCCCTGAACTCATTAAGGTTTTACACTACATTGTACTTTATCGTAGGAGTAAGAAGTTCATACCTCAGATGTATTTGTGATGTATCCATGATAAATGTTATACTTTGTGTGGGACTATAAATCAGTGGAAATACAATATCAGACATACAGCAATAGAACATCACCAGTTTGTCACATGGGTCATGGATAGAAATGGACAAATTTTTTGAGCCAAATTATTCGAAGAATAATGTAATTGTGGGTCAACGTAATCTATTTGTGAGTTCAGGCTGAGTTCAGAAATAATTTCTGTTGGGAAAAAAAAGTAAGGAAAATATTTTTAGAAAGGTTGAAACATTTGGTTTCAACATTTTCTAAACTAATCATTCCAGTTTTTCCTTTTGAAAGCACTTTTAATTTAAAAATTTTGCTGGATTTAAAGGTTTAAAAATAGCCAAAAATGTAATTAAGCACTTTGTTCAACTCAACTGAAAACAACAGTAATTCTTTCTTTTCCGTTTCAGGAAGGAAACGTAACAAGCAAAAATTGTTTGAGGTCAATACAAAATATTTTTTCATTATTTTTTATTGGACTATTAAACCAGGAATGCCAATTATTTTCACTATTTTTGTCCATGAAATGGTCATCAAATGATCTCCCTTCTTCAAAAAAAAAATATATACCCCTCAGGACTGTACCATCACATTGTTATAGCCTGTTGAACTGTCATAGCCATGTTGAAATTAATAGAATTATTATAGATTATACCAGCCCAGAAACTGGTCCCTCACCAAAATGGTCCCCACTTCCTGTTCAAACCCTTAACTTCATGTATCTAAGAGACAAACATTTTTTGCTATTTCTTGTAAAGGCAGCTTTAAAAAAATCACCCTGTGCAAAATTTAAAAAAAAATTTCAATGTAGTTATTTCATTATCACTCTTGCTACAGGTTTGTTTGCAAGTGGTAATAGAAGGACGAAAAATATGTTGCAAAGTTAATTCCAGGGGTCCTCCTGTGGAAAAAAAGAATCAAGTTAGTAAACATCTGTGCTCTTGGCACTGGTGGAGCTTATCGTAATTTTTTTTTTTGCCATCTCCATATAATTTAGTTCAAGATGATGCCCGATTCCTCAAAGAGCAGTGACTTCACTGCCTGCCTGAACTACAGTGAGAGCACAAGGAAGCCTGACCTCTCTGTGAATTAGGAGAGAGACTGGAACCTTCATGCATGAATAGATCTGGTTCAATGCACTTAAGGGTTGGGATTTTTATTTTTTCAGCACATGCTGTCAGAGTTGAACCACTGCAGGACTCATAAGAAACAAGCCCTTTTTTCTGATAAAGTCCATAGATCATTCATGCTAAGAAAAATTCTCTTCCTATTGTAAGTAACTCTTAAGGCATTATTACACGTGAACTCCAGCATCCCAGAAGGCACTGCCCCCAGCTGCTCTATCTTCCCCCACAGTGAAAGCAGGGACAGCACCTAAAGGTAAGAATCCCACCTCCCCTCCCTTTCCAGGAACTTCCCAGCCTCTGGGGCTCTTCATCCATACCCCCTTGCCCCTCAGGACTCTCCCCCTGTCCTCCTCTACCCTGAGAATTCCCCTCTGCTCCCTCCACTGGCCCTTATGGCTCACCTGCAGCTCCTGGTGCTGTCCTGCGGAAACAAGCAGGGAAGGGAAACCTGTTGGCCACCACTGCTGTGGCTGCTCTTTGGGCTAAGCCCAGCCCAGAGAGCGGTAGTGGCGGTGGCAGTGGTGGGTGGGTTCTCACACCCTGCTTGCTCCCCCAGGAGTTGCACCCTGCTTGCTCCCCCAGTGGTGAGCAGAGATCTGGAGTGTGGGGTGGGGGGGAGAAGTATGGCTGGCCTGATGTGGGCCAGCCGGAGAGGAGTGAGGGAAAGCACAGGTGGTGCTACCTGCCTCCCCTGCATCTCCAAATCTGCCCCACCTCCTCCCGGATCCCCACTCACTGCCCCCTGGTAGATCCTAGCTCCTGGTGCTGTCCCAGGGGAGCAAGCAGAGAAGAGGAAGCTGACCACTGTTGCTCCTACTCTCTGGCCTGGCCTCAACCTGGAGAGCCTGTTACAGCCTAGCAGTGGTGGCGGTGGCGGCAGTGGGAGTGGGAAGGTTCCCCTTCCCTACTTGCTGTGCTAGTACAGCATGAGCTGCAGGTCAGCTGGAGTTTATGGGGGGGTGGTGATCTGCAAAGGCCAGAGGAATGGGGAGGAGCTCCAACTGGCAGGAAAGGTGCCCCAGAGGCAAGGGGGACAGTGGTGTGGACAACTGCAGCCCAATCTGGGGTGGTGGGGGGCTCAATCTAGCCAGTGGCAGGCAGCAGGGAACCAGACTCTGGTCAGGCAGGGGCTGGCAGGCCCAATGGGACCCTGCTAGCCCCTGGCTGCCCAATCTGGGCCACCAGCCCTGCCCCTGAGAGAAGGGTAGGAACCAGCTTGAGTCCTAGCCACGTCCCTGTTCACCTCCCGTTAAGGCAGTGGTCTCCAACCTTTTTAAGTAGATCACTTCTGGCATTTAAAAGCAACCCAAGATCTACTGTGTGCTTCCCCCCCAGCTGCCCCCCCCCAAAAAAGTGAGAGATGAGTCTGTGGGGAGGGAAGGGGGGGCAGACCGAGGCAAAGGGAGAAAAAATTATTTGGGGGCTCACCTCCCCAGCAGGTAACTGCCACCTGGCTGGGGCCCCACTCAACTTACCCTGCTCCTGCCTCTGCAGCACTGTCCATCACCTCAATCTAGCCCAACCCCTTCCTTCCTCCACAGACTGACCTGCTGGGCTGGGGCATATGTGTGCATGCATGTAGGCACTCAGCCCTCCACCCCAGGCTTGGATCAACTCCAAGAGGCTCCAAGATCTACCAGTGGATTGAGATCCACTGGTTAGTAACCACTGCTCTAAGGGCAAGTTAGAGCAGTAACGGTTACAGGGGGGCGTCTACACGAGCCATCCACTGCACAGTTGTTCTGTGCAGTCATTTAGGACTTGCATAACCAAGTCCTAAATGACTTCATGTAACCAGCATTACTGCACAGTAGTGTCCCGGTATGGTTGCCTAGTGATGCTTGCTGTGCAGTAGCTCATTACTACTGTGCAGTAGCATCGCGTCACAGTTCATGCCTGGCATCAGTAAGCATCTCATGTACATGTGGCCAGGGGATATTAACCCTTTTGCGTGACTGCTCAAAGCACATGCTAATTTGAACACCAGTTAAAATTAGTACATGCTAAGTGTAATGTGTAAAAAGGCCCTAAAACAAGCTAAGTTAATGTTAATGTTACATTTAATGTTACATTTCACATTCAAGAACTCATAGATTTCATAGATTTCATAGACATTAGGGCCAGAAGGGACCTTGGGAGATCATCGAGTCCAGCCCCCTGCCCAAAGGGCAGGAAGTCAGCTGGGGTCATAGGATCCCAGCAAGATAAGCATCCAATTTACTCTTGAAGGTGTTCAATGTAGGTGCTTGAACTCACTAGTTTTGTTTTGTTTTTACAAAAAAAAAAATGTTTTCTGAAAAGATGGCACTTTTGACTACATTTTTGGCTGCAAAAGACAATCCTGTTTTCATTCCAGGAAGCTCCCAGCTGTCTGTGTCTTTGGGTCAAAAGTCCATCTGAGCCTTGCAGCCCATTGGGCTGGTCTGGATAATGCAGGCCAGTTTCCATATCCAATAGCACACAAAGAAGTTATGTAACTAGCCCCCTTTGGCCCTTTCAGTCTAAAGGGGCAGTTAGCTCTTTTGAGCTGGGTCATCCTTCAGCACCAGCTGAGAGTGAGGCTTCAAACTCCTGGTTTCTGGGGCCATAACAGGAGAGCTTAATCACTCTATCACTACATCTCACACCTGCATCAGATAGTCAACCAATTTAACAAAATAGGCCTTGATGTCTCACTTCATGCATCTACACTAACCTTATTCACCCACAGTGAGCCAAAGCAATAGCAATGATGGGTGCAAGTTTTAGTACAAACAATATGGGCCTAGCCACTGATATTTCTACCACAGTATCATCTAGAATTGCCCTGTACTGGATGTCTGTATGACTCAGTGACTATCTGTGGCAGGAGTCCTACTCTCGGAGCCCCTCTGGACATGTGGCTCCACCCTCCTGCAATGGGCCAACTGCCTGCTTACTCACCTGCCATGCCTTGATTTTATTTTGATTAACAGATGATTGTAATCAGAGGGAGGCTGTGCATTTCTATGTGCCCCAATGACAGGGGGCACTGCCTGTGGCTCCTTTTCCTCCCCTACACCGCAGCCCAAGCCTCGCAGATCGTGCTGGTGTGATTTGCCTTGGGCCCTGTTATGTCTTGGCCCTCCATTTGCTCTCGGGGCTCCCCGCTGCCCCTCCTCACTCTCTCTCGGGGCTCCCCGCTGCCCCTCCTCACTCTCTCTCTCGGGGCTCCCCGCTGCCCCTCTGCACTCTTGGGGCTGGGCCAATGCACCCCGCAAAATACTGTGCCTTCTCAGGCGTCAGGAACCCCCACGCTACTGAGAAGTCCCTGTGAGGCCTCCTCCATCCCCTAATAGCCTTACCCGGTCCTCCAGTAAAATAGTAAACGTAAAACACAAAGCCCCTGGGCTACAACATAAAAACTAGACTGTCCTGGTCAGAAGAAAACAATAGTACCTCCCTACCCAAGACAGCGAGCACAACAATCCCCTCAGCAGGACCTAGGGAATGCTCTTGCCATCCAGGTCCACTTCTTTGGGCTGGCCGAGTTCCTCTTCCTTCGGCCACCAGAGGGAAAACTGCCCTCCTGGCCCCCGGCTTAAGAAGGGCCAAGCTCCGCCCCTTCCTGTCTCTATGTTTACCCTGGTTGCCCTAGCAACCACCTGTGCAGTCCTAGCGACTGGCAGCTGAGCTTCCCTCTTTCCACCCCCAGGGGGCTCCCCCAAGCCGTTTCTGCTCTCAGTCGCAGGGCACCTACAAGCTCTGCGACACTATCCCAACAGCAGCGAGGTCTACATTTTCAGTGTCACTGATGGGAATACACGAATGGTAACAACTCTGTGAAATCTCAGGTAAAAAGACAGTCAAATGCAGATGCAGCCACTAAGTTTTGGTTTTCCAGTAGTGGGACTCAATGGCTGGATTTTATTTACCCCTCATATCCCGAAGTGACACCTATGTACTTGTGTAACTGCACTTTTGGCTCTTCAGCACAGCTTGTGCCTGCTAGAAGTCAGACAGAAAAACAACGCTTTTAGTAAATCACCTAGTGGTCAAGGCATTTGACCATGGAGTGGGAGGCCAGGATCGTACTCCTCTCCTCTCCCTCTCCCCCACCCCTGCTGCAAAAGTTACCTCTATCTTCGGCTACCCAGCAAACTGCTTAAACTATCAGATCATGGGCCAGACGTTATCCAGCCCTCTCTAGGCAGGCAAGACTGGGAAATATGTGAGGCCAGGAGGAAAAGAACAGGAGGAGGGTGCGTGGCTCAGTGAAATGGCTACCTCCCCGGTTAGGAAAAGGACTTGGGAAGTCCCTGTGAGGCCTCCTCCAACCCCTAATAGCCTCACCTGGTTCTAGCTTGGATTCCTCCTCCCAGTATGGCAGAAACCTTCCTAATGCCGTCTGTCTGATGAATATTACATGCAAGGTGAAGTGAGCCAGCCTCAAGGGGAGAGTTGGAGTGGGGTCTGGGCAATGCCTGGCCCATAACCTGGTAGTTAGAGCAGTTTGCTGGGAAGCAGGAGATGTGCTCTAACCACTAGGTGCATGTTGGGCCAATTGGATCTAGCTCCATGTCCCAGCTTTGTGCTTATCAGGACAAGAGAGTGACACTGAATTCTGACTGTGAAGTACTGTACCCACAGCCTAAAGTATCAAGTCAGGCAGACTCTCAGCTAGACCCTGACCCAAAGCCCATGGACAGAAGGAGGAATTGCTTGCGTTGATTTCCATAACTTTCCAAAGAACCTTGCCTACTTATGTCCTTAGACCAACACAGCTACAACCTACAACCCTGATAACCTTTGACTGGCTTCCGGGGTCTGTTTTGGCCAGACTCTGCTAAAATGTAAGAGCAGAGCATTGCACATGTCTGAAGAGGAGTCTTTCTCACTGTGATGGAGGCCTTTCCACTTGCAACACCATACTCTGAATAACTCAAGACTACACTCCTACCTAGAAGGAAATATAAAACCTACTTCCCCATGACAGGATTTTTGGAATGAGTAACTTTGGAAATGTGCTGCATTTCTGAATGGGTTACACGTGCCCTATTTTGGGAGTTTTAGAATTGTTCAAAGCAAAGTTCCAATAAACTGAGAAATGGAGAGAAAATCTTTCTTCAGGTCTGTGCAGGAGCATTTCTAGTGCCTTAAACTACTGGTTAATTCATCCTGGTTCTTTATGCGTGTGTTGATGAAACAGAATGGTGCTCTGTGAAATCTGCCATTTTACCCCATGAAAATTGGCACCTTTTGCCATGAAAATGAAACCCACAAGGTTCTGACCACCAGGCCTCCCGCCCGGTTAAACTATGCACACAGATGTGCGCATTCTTCCCCGCTCTGCTGTGCTGTGCTGGTTTTTGGCAAGAAACCTCAACAGCTGCACATCTGCAGAAGGGAAAACCTTTCAGTAAAAGATACAGAGGGGGATCGTATCCTTTCCCTCTCCATCCCCCAGAGCAAGCTCAGTATTTGTTTCTCTCTATATGGCACCCTGATGGGGTGATTTAACCATTCACATGTGCATGTCTGTGGTTGCAAAATGCCAGCGCCATTACCGCATCTCACCTGAAATGCTTGTAGTAATGTGATTTGTCAGCCAGATCTTGCCAGAGAATCTCACGGAGTGGAAAGAGGAATGCAACATTCACATGTGGCAATGACGTGCACATGCACATATGTCATGCTTCAACTTAAGAATATGCTTGAGTCTTTTCTGGAAAGTATTACTGTAAGTGGGTGCTTAACTGACAAAGAATATCTTGCGTTCAGAAGCTTGTCTAACTTCATCCCAGTTACATAGTTGGTCCAATAAAAGGTATCACCCTAAGAAATCTTTGCCTCTTGCATAACTTTAAATACTAGCTTAAGTCCTGTTGGCTTCAGTAGGGGTTAGGCCTGCTTTTACAGGTCAGTATGCACTTTTTCCCCCAGTAGGAACTGTTTACTGAACTGGGAGCCCTAGTGCTTTGTGGAAGGAATGAACGTAAGTCACACAAAGGCTCCAATTCATTGATGTATTAGTGCCAAGGACCTGAATCATTCACTCCTAAAAAGATGCCCTATCCATGGCACTGACTGTATTCCCAGGCAAAAAATCCACACATCTTAGTAAGCAGTCACTAATTAAAAAGAAAATTCAGTTTCACCAAGTAGTGAACAACCCTCTTTTGCAAATGAGCCCTGCTGAGGTACCTCCTACTGGGGACCCAGCAATCACCAGGACTTTTTGAAAACACAGGTATTGTGTGGCAAACCTTGTCAGGGGGTCTTCAGCTTTCACTGGTTTGCTGGATAGGTGGCTGCAAAGTCTACAGAGCCATACATAAAGGTAGGAATGGGACAGTTCCCAATGGATGCACCCCAAATCACCAGCTGCTCTTCAAACTTGATGCCACTTGGACCAGATTTTCAGGTGTGCTCCGAGCCAAATTTCTGACTGTTCGATGCCCAACTTGGGGGCCAGTTCTCCGAAGAGCACGTCCCTCCTACAAGGGTGGCTAAATAAAAGGCGCCTCTTCCAAAAAGCTCCACACTCCATGTACTGAGCTCTTGTGAAAACCCAGTCTCAGGTGTGGACCTATAGATCTGCCTGAGGGAGAGTGAGGCCTCCTCTTTCCTCCTCTTTCTTCACATTCATCCTACATCAAATGTCTTGTTCTCTGCTTGCTTTGGCTGCATCTACACCAATAAAACTGGGATCTTAACTTCTCCCCAAGCCAGCTCAACCCAGGGTAGCAATGGTGAAGATATAGCAGAGGTAAGGTTCTGTAGAGATTTTACCTAACGCTGTTGTAATGCCTGACACTGGTCTACACTACAACCTCCACTACTGCTACCACCAACTGTGCTGCTCCAGTGCTAATTTATGGCTCCCACTCTAGCTGCTGTAGACAAGGCTCCAACAGCCCAATTTACAATGCCTTCTCCTCTCATTTTGGCTTTTATTTTGGTTTTCCATGCCCTGTTTCTACAAGGGCAGCAGCCCACCCTGAATCTTCCACATGCCAAGAGTGGGGAGATTGCTGACAGTGCATCTGAAGCCACTGCTGCGTGAAGCAGCCCACTGGAGCGCTTAGGCCCATCTGTTACAGTTTGCTCTCTGCGTGGGTTACTGTTTTTGTTTTCGCTCCCTCTAGCTCCTCTGCCTGCCGGCCTCCCTCTATCCCTGCCCCCCCTTCTCAACTCACTCAGCTCATGGAGGAGAGTTCCCACCAGAGCTGGCTCAGAGCCAACATGTGCATGGGCAAAGGCAGCAGCCAGGAAAAGCCATCTTCTGCTCCCTTTCATCTCATAAACATTGTTGCTTCCCAGCTCATGAGAATAGTACAGAGCAAGATCTTCCACAACCATTGGGAGGGCCTGAATATCCGGGTAAGCTAACCCCTTCAGGCTCTGCTGAGCGCTGCTGCCAACCCACTGCACCACTCGTCCCCTGCTCTGCTCAGTCCCTCATCCGAAAATGCTCTCCTTTGCATGCTCAAGGACCTTTGCATCCTCTGTACCATAGAGAGAATCACAACAGGCACGTGTACCACTGCTGTAAAGTGCCACATTTAGTGGAAGGTTGCAACAACTCAAGACTGCCTGTTTCCCATTAACACTGAGGCCAATCATTTATAGTAAGACCCCTTTATAATATCAAGCACTAAATCATTAATCCTATACCTGAACACCCTTAGTCAATATAAAAGCAAACTCTAATCAGTGAAACCAGTCACTGTCTGCTCAGTTTAGTCCTAACATTGAAACCGGCCAGCTCTAGTCTAGCATGCTATCCCTAACCTGGGAAGTCATGAGCTATCTGTTGTTGTTTTCATCATCATTATTGTCAATAAAAATAATTTAAAATGTTAAAATGCAGATGTCTCATTCAAAAGGATAGAGTTCATTTATTCATTTAAAGGTCCCAGCATCTGACATGCAGTTGGCATTCACTCAGTTATTATTGTGGAAAATTAATCAGAAAGGATGAAATGGAGGATATCAAAATCATCCACCCTAAAAAGAGCTCCATGGCATTCCAAGTATCTTACATGTGTAATTTCCTGTTTCTTTCCCTTTGGATAGGTCTGGGGTCTCATGTTTGAGCAAGAGCAGGAGAAAGAAACACCTCTCACTGTTGCATATACTTCAGATTGGTGAAATCCTGGGGACAGTCCAGAACACCGTTGCTCTAGACAGCATAACAGGGTTCCCACAGGAAAGCAGTTTCTGTTAGCCAGAGACAGGGAAACTGGGCTACGACCATCCGTAACACAAAAATGATTCTTCTAATACTATTTCAGACATAGTACAGTCAGGGTCTTAAATACAGTGCCCTTGTATGAAATACCTGATTAGGTGGAACAGCAGTATTGCTATCTCCCTGTGTAGCTCATGAACTTATCCTAGTGGCAGGCTCTTTCAAATTTTCAGCCAGTTAAGTACTAACATCCTCCCATCTAGCTGGGATCTAGCCATACACCCACTGAGCATGAGAAGAACAGAGTAGTCATAACTGTGACAGAAGGTTATGACCCTTTCATTGAAAAATAAAAACTATTAAAAACAAAAGACCAACACACCAACATTTATATGAGTCAGAATTTTCTAACATAGGTGCCTAGATAAAAAAAAGAGACCAGCGTTTCCAGAGACACGGATCACCTTTTGCCCCGCTGAAGCCAATATTTAGATAGTATGGCCACAGGCAATATAGAAAACCCATGGATTCATTAACATGGTGCACAGACAGCTTGCGACTAGAGACTAGAATGAAACCAAGCCCACTGGCATTCATGAGGACTTGTAATCAAATTATCGGATGTGATCAGCACATCTATGCCCCTACTTCAGTCCTGCTTTCACCTCCAACAATCACTGATAGAGCAGTTTAGTGACTCAAAGCAGAGAAAATCCCACAAAGAAAACATGGAGCCTTTAGAGTTTTACTAGGGGGAAAAAATACCCCACTCCTCTCCTAATCCTAGCACAGCAATGTCCACTGAGTATCTCTGCATGGTCAGTAATATTTGACCTTGGACAATATCAGAGTCATGTCATGATAGGCTCTAAAAGGGTAGGGAGGAATTTCTAGCCCTGGAGAGTCAGTCCTTGGTCTCCCCCAGAAAGGTTTTTGGTGTGTAAAAAACAGACAAATGAGTTAACGAAAGCTTATTCCAGCTATAGCTTTTTCTTTCAAACCTCCTCCAGCTCTTGGGACACTGCCAAAGACTTAACAGCCACCAGTACTTAAGTCCTTTCAATAAGAGGTACTGTCCTGAAGAGCTGATAGCCGTGCCAAGCTCTGACTGTGGATGAGAGCCTTCACATTAACCTGTTCCAACAACATAGCACAAAGAAACCTCCCAGTTGGGTATTTGCCAAATAGTAAAGGTTTCACAAAGGGAAAAGTAAGTGAGAAGCCAGTGCCATCCACTGTGTCTGCTCACTTAGACCCTAAGTTGCTTGGACGTGTTATGAACACTTAATAGGGGACTGATTTACCCCTATCTTTTTGGGAGATTATAAAGCATCCTATAACCCCTTTTTGTAGCAAGGGTATCTTCAAGCACTCTTAGTTTCATTGTCTGGGACACAAAGCTTAGCTTGGACAAGAAGTACCATGGGATCTGTAACACCCAGTACAGACAGGCAGAGGAGACCAGTTCTGAGAGCTGGGTTTTCATAACAACCAGTTAGTTCTGCACTGCCTGTTGGTGAATGGAGTGGAGTGCGCATCCACGGTTGAATGTGAGACTTCAACCATGATTTCTAGTACATAAGCAAAGAGTGCTACCAGCTGGGCTATAAATCTACAGATTGCTTTTACACCTCAGGTCACTCTTGTGCTTTGTTTGCAGTGCTTTCCCTTCAGTTTCTCAAAGAGATGCCTATTGTCTTAAGAATCTTTTGATTTCACCTCACTGAAATACTTCTAGCTATTCAGAAACAAAATATGAATACTGACTTCCTACCTGATGTATCAGAGTTCACACAGATATTTTAAAATTTATTATTGCCAACTACCAGATTTGAAAACACAAATAATATGAAGACAGCTCAGGTTACAGCGACAGGCTGCCAATGTTTCCATTCTGAGCTCATCTCATATTGGTTTGACTTAGAGATACTCATTTCCTGGGGTTCAGAAATGCAGCCCACAAGCTTTATTAGAAAGCTGTCAGAAGCATGGAGCTCACTGCATGGTAATCAGCCACAAAACACTCATAAAAGAGCTGCAAGGTTCAATGCAATTGAATGAAAAGTTACCACTGAGAGGATGGCCAACAGCTAAAGTAATAACTTGTACACTTCCAAATTTCCTTCTTGCTGGAGGGATAAGGATGTTCCCTCTTTCTCTCTTTATCCTCAGAGCCATTGTCCACACAGCTTGTGGTTTCTCAGGACCCCACTAACAACTCTGCTTCAATGACGTGAGTGGCTGCAGTGCCAGAAATTACTCTGTCTTATCCAGAGTCAAGTACAGTCTCTGCAGGACTCTCCAACCTGACCGGAAACTAAACTGTGCTCTCAAGAGATGCCATTCAAAGCATTAGCCACAACATTGCCATGGCTCTGGCAAAGCAGGAACCACAGTGTTAACCACAAAGCATTAACCACAGTGTTAAAGCATTAAGTACAACGTTATCCACAGCTCTGGTTAACGTTTCTGATTAGGAGGTAAAACAAGCTCCACTGAACTATAAGTACTGGTGGGAAGATGCAACTTCCGGGCTTTAGTCTGATATTGTAGTGATGAGCACAGTGCAAGATGTCCGTATTCTATCTCTATAGGTTTCTGTGCAGCATCCATCATTGTGAACCCAAGCACTTTGCGACTTGGCTTAGAAGAACCAAAGGCTGTGGACCAGAAAAGGCCAGGCCACCTCCCAAATGTTGTCCTCCAGCATACATTTCACAATTTGAAAATATCAGCAAGGGTAGAAATCATATGCCAAGTCTCATAATGTATTTAGCATTATCTCAAACGTCCTTCCCTTCTTGCTCTGTCAGCTCAGAAGCAATGAAGGAGCTCAATGAAGTCTTGCCACTTGCTTGAGTTGCTCTTGCCAAGCATTTGACCACAACTGCTTAGCTCATATCTACAGAGCTTAGTACTCCAAGGTGGTCTACCATCCAAGTAGTAGCTAGATCCAGGACTGCTTGGCCTTCACAATCAAACAAGACCTGGTACATCTGAATTAGAAGGACAGCCTGACATCTCCAAAAGTACTAAGTTAAACAAGGGAGCTTCAAGCAATTCAGCAAACATATGGCCAACCAAGCTAAAAGTTCTGGGTGGGATCCTGACACTATGGAAGTATACAGGAGTTTTGTCATTGACTTCAAATGGGTCAAGATATCACCCGGAGTGTTTTGTTGTTTCTCAAAGTCATCATGTGGCTGAAGAAAGATGTGGGACTGAAAACACTAGAAAAGGAAGTTCACTGCTTAGAAGCAAAGCAACCTCCACCACTTTGCTCCACCCATTCTCCTCAGTCATGAAACAGGGCAACCTCTAAGAGTGAGAGATGATGAATTACTTATATGTCCATGTGTATTTAAAGGCGCCCAATGGATGGTACACGCTGGTAGGCACATGTCCACATAATCCACAGAGACCTCGCTGAATAATGAAACAACAAGTGTTTTGAGTCACTATGTACCAATGCCACTTGCAAACCAGTGACCTATGCATGACTGGTTTTCCAAGGCAATATGCCTTTTCATAAGAAAGCAATAGATTAAAGAAAAATGGCACAACTGTGGAGGGAATACGCTTAAAATATTGATTTTTTTTACCTCTGCTAAGTACACAAATATTCAGCTAAAACTGAAATAATTATTTCTGAGCAGACAAGAGGATCCCCTGCAGACTTGTGCATTTCTATTCCCCGAGGTACACATAGCTGATTCCACCTAATGTCTCAAGACTGACTGCTTTATGCCTTTAAATCATACCTTTATCTAAAGTCTCCAGCCACAAGAAGGCAAAAGCCCTTTTTGTCTCCTTTCTGTGTAACAAAAGGCAGACATTAAGTAACTTTTCCTTACCTTAAGAACAAAAAAAGAAAATGCCCTTTTCCTCCCAAAGAGTTTGCTTTGACTTCAGACTGGGTCTTAAAGCAGCAGGGCAAATATCAGCCATTATTAAAACCCTCAGCCCTGAAACTGTTTTTTCCCCCTTCTAAATTTATTACTGCTTTTCCTCCCTATAATTTAGAGGGAAAAATGTGCCTGTCAGTTTTTCCACTTGGGAATCTGTTGCTGGAAATTTAAAGCATTATACAGCCTATGGAATACGTACAATGTCTCCATCCAAGACAGCCTGTTGTTGAGCTGATCAAATCACACCGTTATTATTATTATTTACCCCTCCGTTCTCTGGGATGCCAATGATGGTTTGCTATGATGAAGAGGCGAGCGCGTGAAAGCTAGATTTGAAGTGTGAGGGGAAGGAGAGTGGCCGTACACCACTTTCCCTTCCAACACCCTGCCCATTCCCAGAAGGCGAGATTTATTTTTTGCTTTGTTTTTTAAGTGGACTTTAAACATGAGTTAAGGAGTCGCTTTGCACCTCTCTGCTTCAAAAAAATGCAACTGAGAACTCAGATTAAATATCTGGAAGATTTTGCTGCCTTTGAGACACCAGCAGAATAGGGCCCAACTCTCCTCTCATTTATGCCAATGAACCTGAAGGACTTCCCCGAAGTTCCTCGTGATTTACACCAACTTGAGTGACAGGAGAATCAAGTCCACAGACCCTTGTCATTCCCCCCAATTCCTCAGCGCCTCCACCCAGTCCCTGCAGCTGTGGTGTGTAAAATCAGGAGGGTTGCTAGATAGCTGCACTTTCTAGTTCATTTAGTCTTGGCAGGGGTGGGGAATGGAGGGAACTTTAACCCTTTGTATCTCCGGGCTGAAAACAATACTTGAAAACATGAATGCAAATCCTGCCCCAGATTAATTGGGGGAGAGCCTGCCAATGCTGCGGACGTGCGCGTATTGTTACTCTCCCTGCAATGATATAACGGCCCCATCTCTCTTGCCAGCCCCATCTGCTCCTTCAAGCAAGAAATGGGAAGAGAGCTCTCCCTTGTGAGCCTGCTGGGTGACTCCAGGGACAGGAGGCAGAGCATGGGGACTGCTGCGGTGATGCTCAGCTTCTCTGCTGACTTCGCACAAGACCCCTGAGCCAGGGTCCAGGGCGGCGGCTGCAGCCCCTCCAGTGAGGATGAAGTGACGGCAGTATTTCCTCCCTTTTTTAAATGAAACTTCAGTCTCTTTTGTCCGTGCCAAACCGGAGTTCCAGGCGATATCTGCCTCCCTGCCCCTGGGTAACATGCAGCTGTTTGGTTCTGGAATAAGCTGATCCAAAAGCCCCCGTGCCCAATGTATTCCCAACACTGGCTGACAAACCAGAGCTGGTCGCCTTTATCTAACCATCCTCCCCTAGCTAGGGCCCTTCGTCCCCTCTCCCCGCACTCCCCAGCATGCGAGTGGGTCAGCTCTGCTGGCGCCCCATCCCTACCTTCCTGAGCGGCAGTGGCTGGCCTGCAGCTCCTTTACCTTTACGCCTCATTTTGGGCACCTCCTGACCCACGCCGGCAGCAGCCGCAGCATCTGGATGCATGGCTCCCTGGCTCTCCCCCCTTTTGTTAGCAGAGCGCCTTACAATCCACTTGGAAGGATTTTTCCTTTCTCTGGCAGTCCCCACCTCCCTGCTCCATGCAGATCAGTTTCCACTCCTAGACCATTGCACAGACACAACCAAAGCTGCTGCTGCTTGCTCTGCCTGGGCTTTGGCGGCTTTTCCGTCCCCCAGACTCTCCTGTTGCTTTTTCCCTCTCTCCTGACTTTGTGACTATCTCTTCGCACTCGTGACGTTAGACACAGGAGGGGGAAGGGGTGGAATTTTCTTCCCACCCTTCCCTAGCCTGACCCATCCTGACTCCTTTCCAGTGAGCTAATCTGCAGCTGGCTGAAGAACAGGCCCCATTGCCATGGAAACCCATGTCCCTGAATGCTTGACAGACTTGGGGAAACTACAGTAAACAGGACCTTCTGCTGGACTCTTTTCTCTTTCAGGGGTGAATAGTGGGCTGAGTTAACTGTTTCAGTGCTTTTCAAGCACTTCTTTCACCTCTATGAACTGGCCCCTAAGATCTCGACAGCTTTTCAAGCTCACCAAAAAGCAATCTCCTTGGCTGATGTGGAGCGCCACCCATACAAAATACATACTACTTGGCACAGAGTTGATGGAAATAAAGCAATTGATAAACAGAATGAATTTACAATTTACAAGCAGAACTGCAGGATGCCCAACTTGTGGAGCTTGGGCAGGATCAGACCCAAAGACTTGCAACAACTGGCACCATGCAGCACAATTCTCCGACACCCTGCAGTCAGCTGTGTGGGTGGGGGGCACTGCCACATCACACAGCACTGCATTCAACTTTTATTTTTCTTTTAATAGGAAAAGGAACTTTCCAGAGAACGGATTTGGAGAGGAAGCAATGGGAAGGTAGCTGTACTGTGTGGAAGCTGTGGTTCCCCCCCCCCCCCCCCAGCATTTTTTTTAGCTTTAATTTGGCGGTTGTGATCACACTTCCCTTTTCCTCTGATCTTTTGCTGTTCTGCTAGTAAAATTACCCACCATTACTGTTGTCATTATCTCAGTTGCAAAAAAGTATGCTGAGTATTATCCAGATCAAATCAAAGGTCCTGGGGGAGTTGCTCAGTCAAATTACAGAAGTGCCAGTTCTAGTGATTGTATCATGACTCTCCTCGTACTTGTTCTGTTAAAGCCCCAACTCCCGGAGTCATGTTATTTCATGAGACTTGCCATTCTTTTATAGAAACAGCAATGCTTCTAGTCTTCATGGCTGCAGAGAAAAGCAACATGATGCAACCTAAATGTACTTTCAAAGTCTGCAGCCAGAAGGCAAAGTCCCTGTTTATTATTATTTTGTTTAAATTTCATAGCTGGGGCCTGATTCATGCTTTTTGAACAACTGCAGTGGGTGATGCTGTAATCTGGATGTGAAAGGACGAGGGAGACTAGCATGGAGTATGGGAGCAGGAACAGACAATGCAGGGCAGTTGCATCAGTACCAGGGTGATGTGGTTACTCATGTAGACATGCACACATTTTGACGGCTCCAAACCCCCTACTTTTCAATCGGATGCAACAAGCTGAGGGTGCTCTTTTGCTCACAGTTCTGCAGGAGCCAGGAAAACACAGAATGCAAGAAGTAAAACCATAATGTAGAGCTCTCCATCCCAAAAGTTTCCTTAAGTTTCCTTCACAACCAGATCGACAAACTCTTTCACAGAAACTGCATGCAGCCAGTGTGCTGAAGCTAGTATGGAACAGGACAGTTGTTCAGTATGACACAGCTACACACTACCAAGTATCTGAGACAGGAAGTAAAAGATCACCACCAAATTGCCAAACAGTAATGTGACTAGGGTGGGGTTAGTGGGGCACCAGCCCCGAGCGCTAATTATGGGGCAGGGGCACCAGAATCCCCCCCAGGAGTCTTTCCAATACAGCAGCCCTGCACCCAGCAGTACATCTGGGGGAGCGAGTTGAATGGTGCTCCCCCTCTGCTGGGGAGCTTAGCAGGTACAACTCTGTGGAGAGGGGGAGTGAATGGGGCCCCAGAGATGGCTCCCAAGGGGCTCATGCTATGAGGCTGCTATGCTGGACTCTTTCTCTACTGCTGCCACCTACCTGGAAGGCAGTGCCGGCTACAGCAGCATCAGCAGCAGCTGTATCCCCAGTGCAGAGATCTGGGGCAAGTAAATCTTCCCTTCCTCTCCCCTCGCAATGTCTGGCTTACCACCTCCTCTCCACACCCTGGGCGCTGCATGAGCTCACTACACTTCTGTTGCCAAAGCCCTTTTTCCATGTCGTTCAAAATTCCACCATGTTCAAAACACAGAAGTCCAACCTCAGAAATCCTTCGATCATCTTAAAGTTTGTAAGAAACCAAATAAAATGTATCAATCAATCACAAGTTCTTTATATTTGCCTTCTGGTTTCTGATGCTTCAGGCCATGCTTGGCTTATGTTTTCAAGTCTTCTCTGCAACCATGAGAGCTGGAAGTTTCTTCTCTTTAAAGAAATGCAAGCTGAGATTCCCATGAAATGACATGACACCAGAAGCTGGGGCTTTAAGAAGAGCACCAACTACTGCAAGCCTCCCAGTTCACCAAAAGAGCTGGGGACACTCCAACCATTTGCTGCTGCATGACAGAATTTATTCACCCAATTCAGCAATAGATGAAGAGCAGTGGGAGAGGAAACCAAGGGAGAAAGTTAGTTGCCTGGTCAGTGGCAGAATCGGGAATTAAATTCAGTTTCCCTGAATCCGTGTCCAGTGCCTTAGTGACTGGACCACAGTGCCTTGATCGTTACTTGTGCCCCCTCTGTAGAGGACATCATTAAGCGATTTGCCAGCCTGAAGCTATTCCCAGTTCAGAGGCACGGGCCCCTTTGGCTCTTTCCAAGTGCTAGTGCCCCTGCAAAGGGCAAACTTTGGGAGAGTCAGAGTGTGGAGAAAAGGTGCCTGTAACACTTTTCCAGATGAGGAATAGTGAGGACTGAGGCCGTTCTCAGTTGGTGCCTGTCCATTAACATGCCCCAGGTACCTTAGCACATTTTGGCTCCCAGAGAGGGCCAGTGCTGCAGCTGACCAGCCAGTGATAGGAGCTCTACTGCAAACCTGTTGGTCATAAAGGCCTCAAGGCTGCAGAACGATTCAGGTGGATGCATCTGAACACCTTCAGCGAGTCCTGGTGAAGTCAGTGAGATTCTGGTCTGCTTGTGTGGATCATTTGCAGGAAAAGAGCCAAAAGCAATTACAGGGGAAAGTCAGGAAGGAGTGGGATGAATATTCCTTAAGGATCTTCAGCTGACAGGGCAAGTGGAGAGCATTTTGCAGGGAATCACTTCACTGACTACAGCTATATGATGGCTGCCATTTTGTCTGACACAGCCAGGCTGAACTCAGGACTGACAGAGCTAAATGTGCCAGCTACTGCAGCTTAAGCTCCACAGTCCCAGTTCCCCAGCTGGACCTATAACAGACTGCCACCCTCTGTGGAGCAGGTATGGAAAGAGCCCTGCAAAACATATTCAACAGAAGATTACAAGTACACTGAAAAGAGTCTCCCACCTGGGGAGGCAAGTTATTGTGCTGCCAGGTTTATCTTGGGTAATGCACATTCAGTTGTTTCAATTCAGAGAATACCTTTATCCCACTCATTATGCAAATGAGCAATAGCATGTGAATTCTTATCATGCAACAAAGCAAACAATTAGCCAGCTGGTTTGAGGGCAAGGAAAGGACTCCAAGCAGCCACCTGGCGAAAGAAGCCTTCCCACACAGCAAAAGGGTTGAGCCTCATACTCAGGAGATCCAGGCTCAGTTCCTAGCTCTAAAAAAGGCCTGTCAGCCCCCTCAACTCTCTGTCCCTCAAGTCCCCATCCATAACATGAAAACGATAATCTTACTCCCTGTCCATTTACGTCCTAAGCTACTTACCCGTGTTCAGGAGTCAGGGACTCCAATATAAGCTCAGGCTTTGGAGCATTACTGTGATGAAAGAGTTGTATTTCACCAAGCCCATCTGCATATAACCACTCTGCTGCTGGAATACAGTGGCATTCTATAAAGTGAATAACAAGATCCAGGATATGTACTTTATGGAGCCACAGACTTGGTATTTGAATGCAACAGAGCAGCAGGCACTCTCTGGAAGTATGATGGATACTATAGGAATGATGCCCACATAATATCTTGTGCACATGTTCAAAACTTTGGGCTACTAAAAACTGGGCCTCTCAGGCATAAGAAGGTATGATTCACCTTCCAATTTCAAATTGTGCTTTGTCTGAACTATAATGACTCATGTCTGATTGATTAGATCAGGGGTTGTCACGTTTGAGAAGGTTGACCTTTGAGAAGGTCTTAGGGGGTACACATGGACAGGCGGGGACGGAGCACTGCCATGCACCATCCTGTACTGCCGTGCAGGCACCACCCACCTGGCTGGATGGGCGTAGGGGAAGCTCGCATGCGGCGGCTGCCGCCGCTCCACATTCAGCCGTGCGCCTCCTCCCGCCTGCAATCCTCTCCCACCCTGTGTCTGGCCACCGGGGGTACGCTAATCCAAAAAGGTTGAAAACCCCTGGATTAGATTGATTTCTCTCATTCTATACAGTGAGAGTCCAGTTACATGAACTGGAAGGAAATGATCCCTCTTCTATTACTCCAACTCCTATTTTTGTTAAGTTAAAAAAAATGCCATATTTTTCTTATTCTTGATTTTCCTAAATGTAAGGAAGTTGCACATAAATATTCTGAAGCACATATAAACGATCTCCCACAGCAAAAATGACTTTCTCCAGTTTAAGATGCAATGGATTTTATAAAGAATTGCAATACAGAGTTCTCCCTCTCGTTTTCTTCCCCATTATAAATATGATTCTTTTTACAGTGCAGTTGAATGTGATCCTCAGTCTGAGGAATTTGATCCACATTATGAATTTAGAAATTTCTGGGCACATCTATATATGCACTTTCTTGCACAGTAGCCTATTTTACTGTGCATTAAAGCATCATATCAAAAACTGCGCTAATACGCTAACGCACAGTAAAACTAGGCTACTGCTCATTAAGTGTCACTAAAAAAGTGTGCACTTCCGCTGCTGTGCAGTAGGGCAGCCTAATGCACATTTATGTAATACCTCACGTTAGATGTATTAAATTTAATGCACATTAGGGAACGTGCATTACTGAACATGTAGACGTGCCCTCTGTCCTGCAAACTTTAGGAGTTCAAGGAGCTACTCATACGTGTAAGTCGGTAACTGTTGTTTCCCTTGCTCTTAGCACAGTGATTCTCCACCAAGGTGGTGCAGCACTCTGGGGTGCCTTGAGATTGTTTCAAGGGTGCCGTGGGGGTGCCACACAATGTTAGCACTATTAGGGTGCAAACATGTTTCACTAAATTAACCCAGATATTTCAAATAGAAAGCCAGAGTGTTAAAACCGTTCTGCCCTGTTGTGGGCTTTCCTAAGTCTTTGCAACAGAAAAACTGCCCTATTATTTTATTATTTTATTTTTCCACAGTGAAAAAAAGGCAAAACTAAGAGCTGGCATTTTTTGAGGGGCACCTTAAGTCTAACAGAGGGTGCTTTGAGTCCAGTGAGGTTGAGAACCACTGTCTTAGCACAATAGGAACTATCTGAAGAAACCACATTTGGGGCTAGTCACGTCCCAAATAACCACAGTTAGTAAATGTACCCAAACACGTTGGACTTGCCTATGGCTGGATCTAGAATTTTGTAAAAGGGAGTGCAGATAATGAGGTGCATCATCACCTATACTACAACATATTTTTCTCCGCTTAAAAAGAAACTAGAGACTTTACTAATATGCTAAGGGCTTGGGGCTGTATTATTCAGTTTAACATCCAAATAAAAAAACAAATGTAACAGTATGAGAATGGGCATTAATTTGCTATATCATATATTATGAATAAAAACAAAACAAATTAGGCATAAATCTTCCAAAGATGTTTCATTAGTCCTGGAGTCATTAGAATTATATTCACATCTCTTTCAGAGTCATAAAACAAAATCCAGCATCTTGACAACTGCAGCCAGTGCTTCACTGAAAGTAATTTCCAGACCTGAGATAAATGTTTGTAGCTAGAGTTAAAAGCAGCCTGCAGGGAACTATGTGACCAGGAGCAGCTAGCGGACAGCAGAATTGCAGAACAAAGGCTAGCTTGATTAGTAGAACTATTACAAATATAAGAATTGTCATTTAATGGTCAGATTCATAGGTCCTTCTTGCCCAGTTTTGTATGTCGCACAGGGGCAGAGAGTGGATGCTAAAAGGGAGAGTGAACTCGTATGGCCAAGGTTTTTTTCCCTCCCTACTGTTCCTCTCCCACTTGGAGCCTCCAGCATTTAAGGTCTAGGACAGCAGTTCCCAAACTGTGGGTCATGACTCCAAATGGGGTTGCAACATCAGCAGATGAAGCCACGGGAGTGGGAAATTAGGAATGAGGGGCTATGCTGAGGAAGAGGGGCCATACTGAAGAAACAGGGCCATCAATGGTGTCATGCTGAGGAAATCCTTGAGAAGCACTGGTCTAGGAAGTTGTGAGGCAAGTGCTGGCAAAGCTCAGCCAGCTGTATTGCTGACTCTCGTGCTCAGTAGCTTTCCTCCAGAAATGTTTCCAATCCCTTTCATGAATCTGGCTCACCTGTCAGTGTCTGCAACACCTGGCAGTCCAGCACTTTAAATAATCAATCCCTACGGACTTTCTCTCCCTTGGAAACCCTTCTCCTGTTCCCTGTCTTAGAGGCTAGACCCGACAGGCCTGGCCTCTCCAGTCTCTCCTTGTGCGGGAGCCTCTCCATAGTGCTCATCCTCCCCACTGCCCTCTCTGGACCAACTCTAAACTGGGCTGTAAGCGCCTGTGCAAAGGAGAGTTGAGAGGAGCCAGGTGGATAAGCACGAGCTGTCACGGCCAGGCAGGGCAGGAGAGGACTGCGGCGCCAACGCAGCCATACACATGGTCCATCGGCTGCTACTGACGCCTGAAGCACAGCTGGGGCCCGGGGAAGCCCGGGGTGGCTGCAGACACACGGGCAGGCGCTGCCAATTGCTGGCAAAGCTCAGCCAGCATTGTCAGGTCTTAAATACGAAATTATTGTATTGGAAGCTCAAAATGATCAGATTTGCTAAAAAAAACTATTGTACCCTGAAATAATATACAGGCATACCTCGGAGATATTGTGGGTTCACTTCCAGACCACCACAATAAAGTGAATATTGCAGTAAAGCGAGTCACACGAATTTTTTGGTTTCCCAGTGCATATAAAAGTTATGTTTACACTATACTGTAGTCTATTAAGTGTGCAATAGCATTATGTCTAAAAAAACAACGTACATACCTTAGTTAAAAAATACTTTATTGCTAAAAAACGCTAACCATCATCTGAGCCTTCAGCGAGTCGTAATCTTTTTGCTGGTGGAGGGTCTTGCCTTGATGTTGGTGGCTGCTGACTGATCAGGGTGGTGGTTGCTGAAGTTTGAAATATTGCGAGAATTACCAAAATGTGACACAGAGACACGAAGTGAGGAAATGATGTTGGAAAAATGGCACCGATAGACTTGCTTGATGCAGGGTTGCCACAAACCTTCAATTTGTAAAAAGCGCAATATCTGCGAAGCGCAATAAAGTGAAGCGCAGTAAAACGAGGTATGCCTGTACAAATAAGTATGCAAATAAGTCTTTTTCTTATTTATTTGTTATTGCTCACTGTAACTCACCAGTGAGTGAGTGAAAAGGTGTCAACAAAGCTGAATCATTTCTTTGTTTTAAGGCAAGCCATTGTAAAGGGAGGGAGGCAGCAAACCCAGGAAGAGTCAGTGAAGATGCTCTGAGCCAGGCTCAGGTTTTGCACGTGCTGCATCAATGAGCTGCCTCAAAAGTGGGCCTTCGTTTTGTGGGGACCCCACGCTGTACATTTTGAGCACTTTCACTGTTATTGGACACTTTTGTTTTTGAAAGGCGTTTTGAGCGCGTGTGCTATTCTTGATCGTGCGTTGCACAGGGGTTGAACTGATGGTACAACTACGGTCACCGCTGTACAGCGGGCAGCACCGGGCACAGCCGCCACCTAGCGGCGGGCGCCTGCCGAGGAGCAAGGGCCGGGCAGCCTTGGGCTGCAGCAGGGAGCAGAGTCAGGCAAGGGTCCGGCGGGGCACCAGCCTCCCCGGGAGGAGCCCCAGAGGGCCCCCCCCGTCCTGCCCTGCCTCAGCAGGAGCATCGCGCTAGGATTTTTCCCTAGTGAAAAAACCAAAAAACAACCCCCGTCGAGCTGCATTTTCCAAGGGGGGCTTGAGTCTAAAACCCCGCAGTGGAGACCCCGTGGCAGCTTCAGTAAAGCAGCCCCCCACCCCGCGTAGTCCGTGTCGCTGCCTCTCCCGGCGCCGCGGTCCCTTTAAGAGGCGGGGCCGCTCCCGCCCGATTGCGGAAGTCGCTGGGACTCCGAAGGCCGCATGTGGTGCGGGGCGCGGAGCGTCCCATCGCCCGCAGGGTGGGCCTGTGGCGGGCGGCGCTTGCCCCCGGCAGTGAATGAAGTCGAGTCCCGCAGGGCTCCGGGGCGACAAGCGAGCGGCGCACGGAGCGGAGGGGCAGCCCGCTGCCTCTAGCAGGGTCTGGCCGGACGCCCAAAGTTTAGGACTGGAAGGGACCTCGTGGGATCATCAAGTCTAGCCCCACTGCTCTCTCCTGCCGAGCCTTTCCTGCCCGCCCGCGCTGCCTGGTAGGGCTCCTGGCGCAGGGTCCGCTTGGGGGAGCGAGGGGTGTCGTGTGAGCAGGCCTGGCTGAGAAGCAGGGGCGGCCCAGACGTGTGGTCCCAAAGGAGCAGCTTCACTTGATGCACAGATGGTGAATGAGGAGTTCTGCAGAACGCGAGGGTGGCATCCCTGCTCAGACTATGGACCATGTAACACTGCCATCTGCACAAACTTGACCATGACATTGCAGAGATGCATTCCTTTTCCTCAAGAATATTGGACTGGTTAACCTTAAACTGGACTTTATAATTGTTGCTCCAAGTCACCCATATGAATGGGAGAGCAGTGCTGAAAGGTACAGACCTAGCAATGGGCTGTTTCTTGCTGCCCTGTGACCATGATCCATGTAAACATTGCCTTTCAACAACCCTCCCCTGAGTTGTTCCACTTCACCTGGGTTGTACTGCTTGTCAGCACCTGTCTTAGGTGTTCGCCCTCCCTCCAGGATCATGACTGCTTGGTGCTGTACTGCCAGGATTTACCTTGCCAGCTTAAGGCCCCTTACTGTTAGGAAAAGCTTGGCTTGTCTGAGATGGGGTAAACCTGGCACATTCCCATCTGATGAAAAATTTAGCTGGTTTAAAACTCAGCTCTTAGCCAAGACCACTCTGGCATGCTGGGGAATCACTGAGCTGTCACTTGGTGTGAGGTGCCAGGAAGCTCCAAATAAATGTACCGAAATAAAAGGGGCCGTACTCCCCAAGCCTGTCGGATTCGTCTGGCATCTTGGTTTTTCCCTTCGCCTGGGGCTCCGGGCTTGTGTTCTCTTGTTGAAGTTTGGCCCCCTGATTCTGCTTTATCCCTGGACCTACCTGTGTTCAGGTTTCACATCTCTCTGGCTTCAACTTCTGCTCAAAGCCACAGAGTCCTCAGGCCCCACCTTTATCAAACTTGGTCAGTGGGCCAGCACCAGGAGGGATCTCTTCTCTGAAGAATTCTGCACAAAGTTTTCCAAGCTTCATGTAAAGGTGAGCCCTCATCCCTGGGGTCACACCAAGCAGGCACTTCAGAGAGCATTTGGGGAAAACTGGAAGAAAGTCCTCAAGTTTAAAAGTAAGGAACCTATTGGCTCTGGCTGTGTTGCCCAGGTATATAAAGCATATGCTGATGCCACTGCTATTGATGACCCACAGTTTGAAGAACTAGTCAGGAGCACTGAATCAGATTCAGCTCTGGAAGCCTGGGAGGTATCTGGATTTCAAGGCATCTTCAGGTGGTGCTGGAAGAAGCATGGAGAGATGTTTGGAGAAAGCAATGCAGAGCAGCTGCTTCAGAAGGACAGTTCTCATGGAGATACTAGTAGGACTGCTACCTCTAAGAAGTCAGTCACTGGATCGCAGCTGACTACCAACACCTTACCCCCTGTTGATAGTTCCAAGGAGTTAGGTCACTTTATTCCTGTAGCCATAAAAGTAAGTGATGTGTGTTACTGGTGGATGCCTGGGATGAGAGATGAATCTTGGACTGTCAGATGGTTTGTAGTGTAGGTGCTGCTTAGCCTCTCCTCTCAAACAGCATTTCTAGCAGTCTTCAGTCCCACCTTGCGGTACCATTTACCACTAAACTCAGCAAATGATCCTGACCTGCAAAAATCCTCGCTGTTGAACTTCTGGTGCTCCCTGGTATGCAGATCACCAGTAACACCATTTGGTGTGGCATTCACATAACAAATCTGAGTAATGTGACCTCATTTTTGTAAACACAAGGCACTGAGCTAGACCTCATCCATGGTCAAGAATGGCCCACCAGATTAGCCAGCCGTACTGTGCCTCTTACACCGTGAAATTATATATGAGAAAAAAAAATCTGTTTTAGCTCACCTCAGTTACCAGGATTAAAGCAGGCAAGAATTAAACTTCATGAGGCTGTGGCGCCAAATTGCTTGGAATGATTTACTTCAGCAGTTATTCATATCTTAAAGCATGGATTGATGGGAAAGGTAGATTGTTTGCTAGATCTAACAACTCTGTTAGGCCCTGGACAAACCCCTACCCCACTAAAATGTACAGTTAATTTTGTCTTATTTTGCTTTACTGTTAGGTGAGGTTGGGGGTTAAAATAGCATGACTACCCTGGGATGAATGTGGATGGACAGCACCTAAAGTGGTGCAACTTACACTCCTTCATTTTACTCTCAGTTCTTTCAGGGATAATTCTGCAACAGATTGAAGGACTTCATCCCAATTTAGGGGCTTGTCTAATCCATCGCCTTTCTTTTTCCATACGCCGCTGTAAAGGGCATTTCTGCCTGGGTTGCGACTGCTCTGTTTTAGCTCACTAAAATGTACCATTTTTTTCACAGTATTCTGGGAAATCATTTAGTTGAAATGTTTTCATTCAGGTCCTGCATCCTGGACTAGTCCATCAGGTCCAGATGGATCTGTTCCTGATGAAGATGGGCAGCCAGATCATTGAGCTTCTCCCTGGAGTCAAGTGGCTCAGCTTGACTGAAATAGTGGAGGAGTTTGAGAAGCTTATGATTTACCAGGTAGGCATAATTCCATCCTCTTCATACACTGAAACAGAGGTGCTCCCTCCTTTGTCATATATCTACCTATTAATTAACTGCTACCTGCCATTGGAGAGTGTTCAGCATTACTGCATTCTGGTGGCTAACTCCACTGACAAAACTAGATCATAGAATCATACAAAATTAGGGTTGGAAGGGACCTCAGGAGGTACTTGAATCCAACCCCCTGCTCAAAGCAATACCATCCCCACTAGATCATCCCAACCAGGGCTTTGTTCTGTCATCTGTCACCACAGAACAATAATCTTTGTACGGTTTGGACCTCCACTGAGGCTCCATCCTCTTTGGAACTCCACTTCAGGTAGTTGAAGGCTGCTATTAAATCCACTCTGTCTCCTCTTCTCTAGACTAAAGCTCAATTCTCTCAGCCTCTCTTAAGAAGTCATGTCCCCCAGTCCTCTAACCATTTTTGTTGCCCTCCACTGGACTGTCTCCAATTTGTCCATATCCTTTTTGAAGTGAGGAGCCCAAAACTGGACACTCCAGATGTGGCCTCACCAGTGCTGAATAGAGAGGAGGAATCACTTCCCTTGATCTGCTGGCAACCCAGCTACAAATGTTGCCAAGAAGCCTAACAGCATACTGGGCTGCAAGGGCACACTGCTGGCATGTATTTAGTTTATTGTCCATTGTAACCCCCTGGTCCTTTTTGGCAGAGATGCTGCTTAGCCAGTCAGCCTGGTATATGGGATACTTCCGTCCTCAGTGCAGGACTTTATGCTTGTCCTTACTGAACCTCATGAGGCTTCTTTTGGTCCAATCCTCCAACTTGTCTAGGTCTCTCTGAATCCTAACCCTACCCTCCAGCATATCTACTACTCCCCCCAGCTTGGTGTCATCTGCAAACTTGCTGAGGGTGCACTCTATGCCATCTTCCAGGTCATTGATGAAGATCCTGAACACAAACAGCCCCAGAACCAACCCCTGGGGCACTCCACTTGGTACTGCCTGCCAACTAGATATCAAGCCATTGACCCTCTGAGCCTGATGATCCAGCCAGTTTTCTATCCACCTTACAGTCCATTCATCCAGCCCATACTTCCTTGCGAGAATGTTGTGGAAGACTGCATCAGAAGCCTTGTTTAAGTCAAGGTACACCACATCCACAGAGCCAGTTATCTCATCATAGAAGGCAATCAGGTTGGTCAGGCATGACTTGGCCTTCATGAATGCATCCTGACTGTTCTTAATCACCTTCTTCTCCTTCAAGTGCTTAGAAATGGATTCCTTGAGGATCTGCCCCTTGATCTTTTCAGCGACTTAGATGAGGCTGACCAGTCTATAATTCCCTGGATCCTCCTTTTTCCCTTTCTTAAAGATAGGCACTATATTTGCCCTTTCCCAGTCATCTGGGACCTCTCCCAATTGCCACGAGTTTTCAAAGGTGATGGTCAGTGGCTCTGCAATCTCATCAGTCAACTCCTTCATACCCTTGGGTGGATTCCATCCAGCCCCATGGACTTGTATATGTCCAGCTTTTCTAAATAGTCTGCCTGTGAAGACTGAGGTGAAAAAGGCATTGACTACATCAGCCTGTTCTGCATCTTCTGTCACTAGGCTGCCTCTCCCATTTAAGTAAGGGATCCACACTTTCCCCAGTCTTCCCCTTGTTGCTGACATACTTGTAGAAACCCTTCTTGTTATCTTTCATGTCCCTTGTTAGCTGCAACTCTAATAGTGCTTTGGCCTTCCTGACTTCATCCCTGCATGCCTGAGCAATATTCGTACTCCTCCCTAGTTGTTCGTCCAAGTTTCCACTCCTTGTAAATTTCCTTTTTGTGATTTAGCCTACTGAAAAGTTCCCTGTTCAGCCAAGCTGGTCTTCTCCCATACTTGCTGCTCTTCCTGCACATTGGAATGGTTTAATCCTGCACTCTCAGTAAGGCTTCTTTAAAGTATACCCAGCTGTCTTGGACTCCTCTCCCCCTCATACTGGCTTTCCAGGGGATCCTGCCCATGAATCCCTGAGTGAGTCTGTCTGCTTTTCTGAAGTCCAAAGTCCTTACTCCGCTGCACTTCCTTTCCTCAGGATCCTGAGCTCAGTCATCTCGTGGTCACTGCTGCCCAAGTTGCCATCTACTGCTACATTCCCCACCAATTCTTCCGTGTTTGTGAACAGCAGGTCAAGAAGACCATGGCCCCTATGGCTGCTCCAGAACTTGTACCAGGAAGTTGATCCTAACACTTTCCAGAAACTAAATAGATATGCCAGGGATGTGTTCAGCCCTGAGTTTATAATGACATCTACTCTGAGGGACCCTGAGAACTGAAAGTATAGTCAGGACTGGAACAGTATCAGACAGGCCAGTCCTCACTTCCTTTATAAAGTACAGGGAAGAAACCCCCCTGGACAGGGAAAGAAAACGCACCTAAGAGATGTACCATCTGTTCATTTCTTTTCATTGAGATCCTTGTTTTCAGCTAGTTTTCTGGTTGACTGGGCTTTGTAGGAGTCAGTTGTAAGTCAGTGAGATTATATTTCATGCAGGAACCTTAGTGAATTCCCATCTCTTTAATACTAAGCACATAGACTACATGGCCTCTCACTTTGCAGACGGACCTACGCTACGAAGCCAGAAACTTGGAGCGCTTCCAACAAAATTTCCTGGGCATGGATTTTGTGAAGTTCCCAACTCCCCTTCATCCCTTTGTGACCAGAAACATCCTGATGGAAACATTTGAGGTAAGAGTACAGCATCTGGGTGAAGGGGGGGTACTGGTACTGGCATTCCCACCTCTGTCACGTATTCCCATCTCAACACAAAACTCCCGTCTAGAGGTGTCATTGGGCTTTTCAGGGGAGCAGCTCTCCTGTGCCCCTCCCATCCTTTTCTAGAGAAGGAAAGTAAGAGAGTACCTCTGTTATTTGCTTGCATACAACTGAGCCCTTACTTGCTTTATTTTTCTTTCCTATTGTCAAGGTTCCCAGGAGCAGGGGGCAGACAGTCCTAGCTCAGAAGAGAAAAGGGCACTGGGCCTTGGGTACCAGAATAAAACCAGCACTGCCATCCAGCAGCCCTAGGTTTTTCCTACTTCCAGACTGAAGTCTTCTTTCTCTTCTGCTGTTGAACAGGCAGATGGTTGAGACCTATAACTTGGCCCAGTCCATAGAAACAAGTATAGCTAGGTTTGTTCAGACCACTTTCAGTCACCATTAGCTTTAGTCAGCATGTCAGTCGTGCCCTAAGTATCTCTTGCCTGCAAGTCTTCCACATCTGTTTCGCAGACCTCTTCCTTCTGCAGCCTCTCTTTAAGCCATCTCTTAAGTCAGCTTTGCCTCCAAAAGATCAGCCTAGCACCTCCTTTCAGCTCCGTTCAGCTCAGAGAGGCCCCTGTACTATGCAAGTTATTCTCTTAATCCTTTTCTGATCTTCATCCTCTGGCTGTCTGGTCTGCTTTGGTCATTGCTAGGTCCTATCACTCTTTGGGTTCCTATCCAACCTTTCCTTTGTTGTACGCAGCCTATAGAGGTTCCTTTCCCAAATGCCTTCCAATCCCAAACATTCCCGAGTTCACCAGCAACAGTAAATACAGTCTGCATTGACTGAGCCCCCTCTGCAGCATTTTGTCTTCCCAAGGGTGAGAGTATGTGACGCTGGATTGTTTGGATGGGGTAGGGGCACATGGGATCTGTTTGCTTCTTGCTTTCTTTAAGGAGAGTGAACCCATCTCCCAGTATCTGCACACAGAAGTTGACCCTGAGCTGAGGCAGAGAATTGCGAAGATGGGTATGGATATGCTCCTAAAGATGGTAAGAATCTGGGTTGTTAAAATCATGTAATTGGCTTTGGGTGGATATGGCTAAAGAGGAACCCACCTGCTTTCTTCCATGACATCACTGGATTTCTAAGAGCCAATGAGAACAATGGATGTTAGGGACCTGCTGGTACCATGATATCCAGGATGTCAGGGTGCTGTGCCACTCTGCACTAAATGAAACCAAATGAATATATACATGTTAAATGCAAGATCCAGGCAGAACATAGACTGGATGCTTGTACCACAGGCACTCTGACAGATCCTCTTCCATAATGAAGGGGAGTCCCTTCAGCATGTGGCAGGGGCACCAGCTGTAACTCAGCAGGTATGTTGCTTTGGGAAACCACAGAATCACATTAATTAATGTTTACCCTTCACCTTATAGCTGTAAAGCAAAATCTGCACCTACTGTTTCTGCAGAAGTTATGGGAAGATTCAAAGCCACAGGGGAACCTGCTAAGCTTCGTTTCATTTATCAAAAACACCTGCTGCCATTTTAAGGCAGGTAGAAGACTAAATCTGGAGCAGAGAAAATTAATCTAGCCAGCTCTTGCTTGTAATTCAACTTACTTTCCTTGGTTTTATGCTGAACTGTATCGTAGTTATTAGCTCAGCCTAGCCTTTGCTGTCCTAACTAGTGGGAATTTGCAAGGAGAAGCCTGATTTCTATCCAGTTAGGGCTTGTTTTCGTACCACTGAAAACAAGCTCTCTGACCCATAGCCATCCTTGACCTATAGTACATATATAGTGCTTGCAGCTTTGCTCTTGCACCTAATGCTTCACCAACAGTGCTCCAACCTGAGCACTTGTCTCTCAGGAGCTGGAGAGACTCAAAGTACCAGTCTGTAGTGGTTTTGTGATGCGAGTCAGTGTACCAAGGGGACAAGACTGGAAACCACCTAACTAATGCCGCATACCACCTAGCTTGGTTTTGAACCCTGGCCCCCCACTATAGAAAGTTTTATTTGAATTACCTTGCCATTCTTTTCATGTCATACCTCTTCTCCCTCCTCCAGGTGTTTGTTGATAATTTTGTCCATGCTGACTTGCATCCTGGGAACATACTGGTCCAGGGTGCAAAGCATTTTGGTGCTACTCGCAGGGATCAAACCACTATCGTGGACATGTGCGACACGCTTATCGTAGAAGTACAACCTTCCCTGTGTCAGCTTCGTCTGGTGCTGCTGGATGCAGGGGTCGTGGCAGAGCTGCAGGAAGCTGATCTGCAGAACTTCAGGGCAGTCTTCACTGCTGTGGCACAGGGACAGGTGAGGCCTGCTTTGCCAGGGGAGGGACTTTAGACTCTTGAAGCTCATCTTGGTGGGGCAGGAAGCAGCACTGGAGGTTCTCATGATCCTGGAGCTGACTCTAGTCTGCTTTTCTTCAGTTGCCTGTGCAAGTCCCATTATGGTTTCCTAGGAGGAGGGGAGGGGGGAGGTGACTACCTCTCACACATTTGCTGTCTCTTGTAAATTGTATCAAGCACAAAAACAAAAATGCTGGCGAGAAGGAAGTAGGTTACCCTGGTCTGTTGTGAGCAAGTTTAACTAGCACAGAAGAATGAAAGGCTGGATTTAGAGGCCAGGGGATGGCTGCTATTCCTTGGGTTAAAGTTACCAAGCATGGGCCCAAGTGTGGCCTGCTTGGGAGTAGCTTTTGTGCTTGGTGTAAAGCCTGCAGCATGTTGCTGGAACAGCTGATCAGCTGCAGTGGAGCTTTCCTATACCAGGCTTGTTGCGTTTATCCAAGGCAGTCACAAATGGGTGACTCCGGCCACAGGTGCGGGAAAAAGTATTGCCAGACTGGCAGGCACAGAATGTATTGTAAACATGCGGTAAAAAGTATCAAGGCACTGACATTAGCAAATTCAACACATTCATATGTCTCACAACATCCATCCTTCCACACCCTGAACTAGAAGCACCCGCAGCACACTGACCCTCCCTCTTCTCCCACTGGGAACTGTGGAGAGCAACCAGCAAGGAAAGCAGCTGATCTGTCTCTGCCAGATTTCCGCCAGATAAGAGTTCTTTGGTGCAGGGGGAATTCCACAGTGGTCACCTCCAGCTACTTCCAGTCTCCTTTGTACTACTGACCTCTCTGGTTTGCTGAAAAAACAGGTGCAGCACTCACCATGTCCTGCTGCTGTGTCTCAGCTCTGAGCAGGACAGCCCACCCATAGGCAAGTAGTTAAACTCCATTGCTTGCAGTCATTGCCAACTGCAGCAAATACTCTAGTCAACATCTATACTGAGATCAACAAAAAAAAAAAAAACTTACTTCAAATGCTGAGCAGCCTTACAATGGAACTGTTTTCAGTTACTAGGAACACAAACTGCTTTTGAACTAATGACCTACAGATGACCAGCTTTTACACTTTGTCTCCTCATCAAACCTTGGATTAAGTGTCATGGCCCTGCTGGCCCTTTAAATTAGTTCCATGCAGCTCTGCTAGACTGACCATAAAGCCCCTCAGATCAACAAAACCTGGAAAACCTTCACAAGAAAACCTCCTTTTCTGTCCAGGCAGAGGTAGAAATCTGCTGGGTGGGCAGGGTGGGGGGAGGAGAGAGGGGATTATCTTACTATTCCTCCACAGTTTAGAAAATAATTTTATTCATTCTAGCCTGTGAAATGGCAGCCAACAGCTCTCTTCTCACCAGCACCAATGTCTTGGTCTCCTAACTGTGATAGAAAAGACAGAGTATGCCCAGACAAACTGCAAAGAGATTCCTGCTTTACTTTGCATTACAAGATGGTGCCAGGAGGAACAGGTCTTTAGAAGGAACAGTATCCTTGGCTGGTCTCAGACACCAGGGGTTATGCTGCAGCCATTTCGGCTCTGTCTTCATTCATCTTTTGTTACATCTTAGGTCTCTTTGCCTCAGAACTCTGGAAACAGGGTAACTTAACTTTCCAGCTCTCCGTCTCACCCAGCTCTAAAAGGCATGTATACCGTTTCAGGAAGCGACTGAATGGCTGCAGCTGTCTGGAAACCCTACAGTAAGAACACTGTATAGCTACATGCAAGCTTGGTGGTATTACCAAGGCCTGGTTCTGTTCCACACATTTCCTTTAACTTGATTCACAGGGGGAGAGAGTGGGAGAGCTGATCCTTCACCATGCTCGGGCTAACCAGTGTAAGGACATAGAGAGATTCAAAGCTGAAATGGCAGAGCTGGTGACCAAGGCCAGGATGAACACCGTAGCCCTGGGAAAGGTGAGCAAACTAATGATGGTATCCAGCACATGACAACCTGTTTTTGACTGCATCTGCCCCTTTAGACTAGCCCAGCTTGAAAGGCCAGCCATTTAACCATCAGTTAGTTCATCAGTCACCTCCCTTGCCGGTGCTACCAAATCCCTCAACTCTGGTTTCACAGCAGGAGAAAAATGTAATTAAGGTCCCTGATCCTCTTCTTTCCTTCTAATTGGGATAGGGTTGGCTCTCGGGGGTCCTTTACTCTTGCTGGAGCCTTGAGGTTCATATCCTAGCCTGCATCCTGTTGATTCCCTTTGAAGTCCACAGTAATGCTGTTGAACACAGATGTGTTTCTGGTGACCAAAGGGACCGCATATACTCTCCTCAGCTTTCCCAGCATCTTCCTGGGTTGAGGAGTGAAGACTCCATAGGCACAGGTGGAGTTTCATCTGTCACTCTCTGTATTGCTTACCACCAGGGAATGATACCAGCTTTTATGACAGTGACTGTCAGTTAAACACAGGAATATTGTGCAATAAGCACCAAGTAATGAAATCTAACATTTAAGTTTGTAGACACTGAATTGATCAGGCAGATTCCTTCTAGCTTATAGCCTGTGGTGAATCACTGCCATTCTGGCTGATGCTGGTTTTTATGATATCCTACCAGCCAAGGTAACTTTTATTTTTTTAACTTCATATTCCAGCTTCAAGTGGCAAATCTGCTTTCCAGCGTCTTTAAGTTACTGATGATCCACAAGGTGAGGCTGTCTTTGTTGCCTTCACTGCATGCTTTGATGTTTGAAAGAAGCACATCTGGGGAGGGAGAGTGATTGGGATGATAAAGGTCTGAGGCAAGGCAGGGAGTATCTAAAATATGTGGGGTCAGGATGGGTGGGGCTGCATGTGCTGTATTTCCAAGCAGTACAGGCAGATTGCTTCTCTGGACTGGAACCAAGCCCACTGAAACTGTTGGGAGTTGCCCCCATCCTTTCAGTGGGCTGTGTATCATCAGGGCCTACCAATATCTGGTATCAAGATTGATACCAGATCATACAGGGAGAGGATCAGAATCTCATTTATATTTTCCCTTCCTGTCTATAGCTTTTTCAGAAGCTTGAGATTAAAATATTCTCATGCACTTGGAATTACTTGCTTTCTTCCATGTGCTTATTGCTCTTCTGCTGTAGGGTGACCAAAGGAGTGCTGGGCTCCACTTGCTGGGGTAGCAGGTGATGAGATGCTCACGCTGCCTTTAGAGAAGAATAAAATCTCCCTTTGTTATAGGAAGTAACTTCATGGGACAGACCCCTTGACTGGTGTAAATTGTCATAATGGTGCTGAAGTCAGTAGAGCCACCACAGTTTTCACCATCAAAGGATCTGCCTCATGGGTTTTGGAAGGAGAAGATCAAAAGACTGTAGAGTATCTCATAAAGTCCCTGTTTCCATCCGTTGTATGTTAAATGCCATTAACCTTCAGTAACATTAAACATTATTAAAACCCTCCTGGCTCCCTACTCAGTCTATGCACAAAACCCTGTGAATGGTGGTTTTGTTATATGGCTAGGGGGTAAGATGTAGGCAGCCTGTATGTGAAGTAGGTTCTGCTTCTCCTGTGAACTGTGAAGCTGTGCTCCCTAGGACTCCATCTGTAGTAGGGGAGGGGAGAGGAGGGGGAGCAAATTCCCTTTCCTTTGCAAATATGCGTTCATGGGCCAGGGATGCTTCTGCAGCCTTGCAACTGCAGGCAGAGGCTGGCATTTCTAGGGCCCGTGACCAAAGGGAGGAAACACGCTGCTCTCCTAAATAAAGAAAAGCACTAACAACTAGGCTGGCCTTGCACAGTCCTTTGAAAGTGCCTGCTTCTTCTCAGACCTCCTGCTGAATTTCAGCTATGATGCCTTGAAGTGAAAGATGAATGAGTGAGCTCTCATGTTGCAGTATTGCAGCATGCATATGTCATCCCAAAAGCCTGACTACAAGAGGTGTCCCACTTATAAGGGGTTTGGAAAGCACAAAGTGCCCAATGCATTATAATCTTTGCATTTATGATTTTAGGTGAAGCTTGAAAGCAACTTTGCTTCGGTTGTCTTTGCCATCATGGTTTTGGAAGGGCTTGGTCGCTCGCTGGACCCCAAACTGGATATCTTGGAGGAGGCTAAGCCACTTCTCATCAAAACAGCAGCAGCTCTCTTAAAATAGCAGTGACCACTGGAGTTGGCGTTCTATTGCTGGGCTTTTTGGCAAGGAAGTGCCTATTCTTTTGTCAGTAGAGGGGAAAGGAACCTGAAGTTGGAGTTGCTCTCAGTTTTGACCAGCCTTGCAGCAAGTTTTAAGGGAAAATAACCCATTGCTTCTCACCAGAGATTTGAGAGGTGAGTGGCTATGTTGTAGTGTCAAAGACACTGTCAAGCAGTCTAGATCCCCAAGGCTGAGGCAAATCATCTGCATTCTGAAAATAATTTGAAGTGTTTAGAGACTTCCATTGTGTTTGTGAACTGAAAAACAAACCAGAAGGACCCCACTGTAATGGAACAAAACAATGTGTGAACTTCTATTGATTCTGCAGATGTCTACAGCTGCCCCAAAGCTATGGCAAGATCAGGCTACACAGGCTGGTCAGTTTTTGTTTCATGGAACTGCAGGGAACAGGATCAGACGTTGTTAGAAAGGGACAGAAACTTTTTTTTTAGGCTTTGAAAAAATAGAAATCACATAAATATTTTTGAGCATAGCAGATATGCTTCTCATTCTTCTTGGAACCCGATGATCACCCTCTGTTCTGTTGCTGGCAGCAGAATGCATCCCAGTTACTGCAGGTATACTTATATGTAGTGTATAAGCTCAGCCTTGATTCCACAAGCACCAGCAGGATTCAGATTAGAGCCAGCAAGGAAAAGAAACAGTTGCTGGATTCTGATGAGTAGGGTCCTGTGCTTGCTGCTGACTTAATGGGTACAGGATCAAACTCTGCTGGTTAGTGTGAATAGCATTGGGCCAGGACGGCAGAGAAGACCAAGACTGCTACTGCAATAAGCTAAATAGTAATGGGGATTTGGTTTGATCTTCCTATTTTGATAGTATTTATTTTTAAAAATGAGTTTCCTAACATTACTTGAATATTATTCAGTCCTTTCTATAGAATAAGTGCTGGGAGTGGGCTTTTTTTTGTTTAAATATCATTTTCTTGAAAGAATAAAAGCTCCTGGGAAGGGTATAACTTACATGCATTTTCATCATTCTTCTTCTGGGTGACATTTTTGAGTAGTTGATCGTGTAAGTACACTCGCATGGAACATGATTTCCAAAAATATTGTCACTTCTGAACCTGGGAATGAAACTGCCACCAGTAGCAAGCTGCTTATTTTTACAAGATACAGCATAACAACATGTACAAACAATGCGGAGATCCAGCTGCCTGTTCTGTAGTCCATTTTTATACTAAAATATCTGGAGAATTTTTTTATTCTGCTTCCCTTGTAGATCCGAGTTACCAGAATAATATTGATACTTCATGACTGTGTGAAGTGCAAGTAATCTGATTATTTTAAAAGGAGAGAAGTGTTAAACTACTATCTGTTAATTTTATGAATAACCTGTCATTTCTGGTATGAGCAGTAGTACCCTGGCACCTAAGATGGTCACACAGTCCTAGTTTTATTTACACTTGTTCTGGCACTGAAACTGAAATCTGAAGAACCAATGTAATTTCCACTGTCTTTCACTTGTTCTTACATTTGTTTGTGTCCCCAAAGTGCCTTAAAATCCCCAGTCAGGAGTGGGGTGTCCCTGCTCCTTTGGGACAATGAGAAAAAGACTAGTGTGGTGATTCTCAACCAGGCGGTTGCAACATCATGGGCTGCTCTGAGATCATGTCAAGGATGCTATGGGGTGTCACACAGTGTTAGCACCGTTAGATGTGCTAACATAATTCATGAGAGAAACCGAGAGATTTCAAATAGGAATCCACTGTGTCAAAAACACCCTGCCCTGTCATGGTCTTTGAGTTCTCTGCAACAGAAGAGTTTCTCTGTTATTTTTTCCATAGTCAAAAATGGGTGAAAACTAAGAGCTGGCACTTTCCAAAGGGTGCCCTGAGTCTAAAACGGTTAAAAACAATTAGACTAGTCAATTTTACTTTCAGAGTCACTTTCTCAATGTTGCAGAAGTTTGGGCAATAAATAATAACAGGAGATATTTGTCTTAAAGAAAAGCTGGTTCTACAACAAAAACATGATTTTGAAAACATGTCTAATAGTTTTATATTATGTTAAACTTTTTTCCCATAAACTTCAAGAGGACTGAACTTCAGTTAATTTTCAATTAGTAGTATGCAAATAATTGCTTTCATCTCTGATAGTTGGCACTAATGGCTAGAAGATTTATTGTGAATTTTTCGAGCTACCACATATGGACTATAAGAGAGAGTAACTCAGTTATCTGGTTTAGTTTTAAGAAATATTTTTCAGCCTTATTTTAAGAGCGATATGCACAATCCACAGGGAGTAGCAAATAGAATAATATACCAGCAACTATTTCCTAGTATGTCTTGAATGAAGTTTTAGTAATGCTGTACTTTTATTTAGAGTTCTGCTGTTGAATTTTTGAGTAATAAAGGAAGGCTGCATGTGTGGGTAATCTGCCAGATATTTTCTGAGGACTATGAAGCACAGTGTAGCATGCATAATTTAGAAAAAACAAGCTACCTGCTCTATGTATGTAACTGCTCTATGTATTTCACGTTTTCTTCCATAAACAATATATATATATTGAATCTCCAAATAATCAGAGGGTAAAATATTTTCTTAAAACTATTTTAAAGCCTTGTCTTATTACTAGAAATGTATTACACCATGAGTTTCAGACTCTTCTTTGCTACTAACATTTTGATAGGTAAACTAGTGAGGTCTTTTAGTTAGCCAAAACTGCGACTGTTTATTGAATTATCCTCATGAAGCCACTTCTCTCTCTTACTGTAAGGGAGATTTAGGTTGGATATTAGGAAAAGTAAGGATAGTTAAGAACTGGAATATGTTACCCATGACAGTTATAGAATTTGTCTCATAGGAAGTTTTTAAAGACAGAAAAGACTAATATCTGTCATGAACAGTTTAACCCTAGTTGTTTCTGCCCTTGAGGACTTAGTGGTTCTCAACCTTTTTCTAATGGGACCCTTTTGCAAAGATCAGTGGCTTGTCCCACCCCCCAGGACCTTCCTGGTGCCCCTCATTCCCACCCTGCAGCCCCCTGCCTGAGGGAGCTCCCAGCTGCCCCCATCCCACTGTTGCTGGAACATGGTGTCTGCAGCAGCTTTGGTTTATGTGGGCAGCAATTGAGTGAGGCTGGAGGAGGAGGGGAGGCCTGTAGCACCTGCTACCCTTGGCTGGGGCTCCTGCACTGCACCGTGGCAGTCTGGTCGTAACCCTTCTTGCCCCTGGGCAGCGTTTCCTGCCTGCTCCACCCCTGCAAGTACAAGCACTGGTGCCACCAGCCCAGCCATGCAGCTCCCTGCCCCCTTCCCCTGGGGGAGGGGCAGGCACCTCTCCTGCTGAAATGTCAGTGGTCAGCCAGCTTCTCCCAGCACCAGTAAGCACCTTTCTCTCCCTCCCTCCCCCACAACACACACAGACTCCAAGCACTGGCACTCCAACCCCCATTATGTATACCCAGCTGCTGGGGCTGCTCCCATGACCCTGCCTGGCTGTGTGCCAGCTACATGTGTGCACACATGCAGATACAGCTGTGCCCATTGCCTCCAAACAGCCCCTAGCAGGCTGGAATGCTGCCAGCCTGCAAGGGGAAACCCATGCTTTCCTGTGTTTTTCTGGGACTTGCTACAATCCTTTAAAATATTCCTGCGACCCATTTTTGGATCGTGACCCACGGGTTAAGAAATGCTGGACTACATGATGTCTCAAGATCCCTTATGGGCCCATTTTTAATTATTTTTATATGCCCTCACATGGTGTTTACTTTGGCCAGCTTACTTTATGGTAAAACTTAAGTGCCTTGCCTTCAACTGGTTTTATTACTTACAACATACAGACATTTTAGTAATGAAGACAAGGCTCAAAATACAGTCAATCTGACATCAATTCCAAAAAAGGCCAGTGGCCGAACACTTTAACCTCCTGGCTATTCCATCACTGACCTCAGAGTAAATGTTCTTAAATAACAAAATTTTAAAAGCCAACCTGAATGCAAAAATTGCAAAACAAGAAATAATCCACAGGTTGGATTGTGTTAAGTATGGTCTCAACAGAGACTCTGGATTCTTATGCCATTACTCGGACTAGCTTTCATAGCCTGTATCCCTCAGTGGTTTAACTGCCTTGTTTATCCCTTTTGATCTCTTCAACTCAGTTCTCTCAGTAGCACCTACTCCTTTCTTCCCCTTTCCCTATCCTTTGTATTTAAATTATCTTACTCCTTTCTATGTAGTACCCTTGCTCTCTGCAAGTCCATTCATAGCATCTGAAGTAGGCTAGAAAAGCTTATGGATCTCTGAATAAGTTAGTTGTTCAGGGCATATCCAGATGAATTCAGATATGCAGTATGTGGTACTTAAGACCCATCTGTGGCACCACACATCACACATGCAGGCGTTCCTTGCCCTGGAGATCCCAGGGTGAAAAAAAACCCCACACCAAAAAAAGCAGGGCAGCACATGCGGGAGCATTGTATGCCACCCAAAACTGGAGCCTGGGCAGCCAAAGCTACACTCTGGCTGCTGGCCAGGTTTCTTGGTGCAGGCTTGTTGCAGCTACAGCTCCCCAAGGCCCCCCAGACCCTAGATAAGGCTGCTGGAGCCAGCAGAGTTGCTTGCCCCAGCCTCCCCAACCCCCCCACCCAGGGTAATGTGCTGAGTTCCAAAGCTCCTATCTCTGCACGGACTCCTTTCTGCCTCTGCACCAATGCTGGTAACAAGCAGTCCAGCTTACTCACATACCATGCTTCCACCAACTCTCTTGTTTGCAAGTGTCCTCTTGACTGGGAAGAGAAACTTCAAGGTAGTTTGTGCTGAATGCTGCAGGTTGGACACTGACACCTCACTGTGCCATGTGAATTAACCTATTTCTATGACTGCAAACTTTATGCACAACTCTTCCCTGACTTCCCCCCTTCTCAGGGCTCTCACAGGATACCATGCCACTATAGCAAGTGCACTGGGAAGAATGCGTCACAAGTCTAGGCAGCAGACAAGCTGAAAAGCCTCCAGCTGGCCCTTGTTAGCTGAGCAGCCTAACTGTTTCCAGGTGGCCCCAGTTGCCTGCATGGGTGTGTCTGCCTGCTTATAAAAGCAGCTCTTGCGTGCTCAGCAGCTTAGTTTCTGCCTACCTTCAGGCATTTGACTTCTTGTTCTTAGGGTTCTGCATATTGATTCCTAGTTTCCTGGTTCCTTCCTGCTGACTCCTTGTTCCAGATTCCAGACCAGACCCCCATCTTTCAACAGATGGCTCCAGTTTGCTGATCACATATGTCCCAGTCCTTTACACCTACGGCTGCCTGCTCTAGACCCCCTGACTCGTGACTCTGGTCTGGACCCCAGTGACCCATGTCCTAGTTGTACCCCTGATAGAATGCCATAGGACTGCGTTTCCTATTCTACAGGCTTCTTGTGTATATAAACACACTTTTGTAACCTCGTGCAGAAGAAAAGTGCTCTCAGTCTTCTGTTCCATAAGGAGTAGAAAAACAGTTAGCAGGCTTATTCTTCTGCCAGTCCAGGACTATCCCCAACAATACAACCCAATACTTTTAAATGGGTTTGTGACTTCCATCTGTCTCCTGGGACAGTTAACCAGCCTGCTAACTCTTCCCTTTCACAAAGCTTCTCCAGACTTATTTTTTGCCTTGATTGTTTGTCTTTTCCCCTCCCTAGTCCTAACCCATACCCCATTTACTAGCATACAGCATTTTGTCCCTCTGGGTTTGTAGCTTGAAAGTACTTACAGCCTGATGTCCCCTTGCCTGGTAGTAGTATGCTTTGTGTTCTTTGTCTCCTATATGAGTTAGTCCTAAAACCCTTCTGCCATTTTGCTGTTCTTCTCTGAACTCCCTCAGTTGGTTTATATCTTCTTGACAGTAAAGAGTTCAGAAGACAGTGCAGCAGGTCTAGTCTCAGTGGTCTTCTATAGGAGACAGCCTGTCATCTTTCTGCTCCCTGGCTGGACGGTTCTGTCAGAAACTCAACAGAGCTGGATTTTTTGTCCTGGCACATCACAATGCAAACACTTCTCCCCTTTGATGCCTGTGATATCTCATCTCTATTCTAGATTGTGTCCACCTCCAAAGTCACTACATATTTAGCATGTAAGACAAAATAGAAACCAGCCAGCAGTTTTACTGACCTGACTGTCTTCACAGCAGATAGATTCACCTGTCCAACAAGAAAGGGTTGTAAGGGACGGGTACCTGCAAATAGACTCTGGCTATGCTCAAGAGGAGATATAAATATTTCCAAGAATGACTGTCATCTGCTGATCATCACTGCATTATAACTCAGGCCCAGTACATTGGTTCACATCTACAACATATATAGGAGACTTGAGATAGTGCTCAGGGGACTGATTATCTGCACTGCAGCCTTTTTACAACAGCAAGGAGGCACGGAGCATCAAAAGGCTCTGCTCCTTGAGGTACTGCTGGAGGTCCTGATGTTTTTGGCATTCCTTTTCCAGTCTCTGATGCAACTGGTCCCGATTTTGGAATGCTTTCCATTTGGTAACCTCATGCTTTCTCTGCTGAGTGTGCTGCTCCTGTAATTCTTGTTTCAAGATCTCCTGTCGGGATTGCCTTCTGGTCCTGAGCAAATCCTACAGAAAAATAAGTGAAAGGATGTTCAAAGTCCTACTCATGCTCTCATGCAGAAGTCCTGTCCATCCTGTGCCTGTTATTGGGAAAAAGTAGGACGGGGTAGCTGTGAATTTGCCAGCCAGCAGCTTGTATGCTGTTCCCTCCATTGATCTCTTGTGGAAAGTTGGTATCAGCAGAGTCTGTATGATACAGAGACATGGACTGTCTTACTTTCCCATGTGGACTGGTCTCATTTTTCATCAGTTTGCACACATTAAAAATCAGGTTATATAAGTATCTCCAAATGATATTCGTAAGTTAGACAGCAACAGGGAGCTACAAAGAGTCCAAGAAAAGCATTCATGAAACAGCCCTCACCTGTCTTTTTGTCGTGGTCAGAGATCCTGTCATTGTATTCTGCCAGAATTTTCTCTCTCTGCAGATGCTGTGCCTTCAGGAACTGCAGCCTCTGAGTCTCCTTCTTTTTCTCCTCCTCTTGCAGAGAGGATTCCTTTCTGTTCCTCTCTGCCCTGGCAGCCTGGAGCTGTACCATGTGCTGGCAGGCCTGCTCATTGTGCTCTAGCTGCTTCTCCAACCCTTGCAACATTCTCTGAAGAGATCTCTGCCTGTTTCCAAAAGTATATGTCCAAAACAACCCAGAAAGAAGAACAAAGGCAAAAGACTATCCCCAGGTGTGTCAATGGCTGTGATATAAACCAGAGGTCCTGACTGTGTGTGGCCATTAAAAAGTACTGTGCCACTTCCTGAAAGGTTTTGGAAGTCCTGGCCAAACTCCTGCTCATAATTAGTATGGATGGTTGAAAATGAGCAATAATTCACTTACCTGCATTTTCATGAGACTGAATTTTTCAACTGTGCAGCTATTACTAGTTATTATGTTTTGTTTCCTTCTATTCACTTGGCATTTTCAGGCCCATATGGAATTATGCTTTGCTTCCCATTGAAGGGTGCTGTATGTTCATAGGCTTTATCTAAACAAGCTCTGCCAGTGGACAGCACCCACCACAGGGAAGGCACAAGGACATATTTAGATCCATGAGGCTTCTCCCAGATCCACCTGGCTCCACTAAACAGCTGCTGGCAGGGCATGCAGTGAACCTTGGGAAGACACCAGCTGATGAAAGCATCACAGCAGCCAGTGGAAGGCATGAGTACACATGCCTCTGCCGATTCATGGGCATCAGCAGAAGCCTTCTTTTAGGCAGAAAGCTGATGTTGCTCTGCCAGCAGAAAAGAGGGGCTGTGCTGTCACAAGGGAGCTGTAAGTGTTGAACAGGAATACTAACCACAGAACTACGTGGTATAGCTCAGGCCTTAGTAAAGGGGCTCCTAACCTGCAGCACAAAGCCGTAAGTACTTTAACGTAAAATAGAGCTACATCCTGAGACTCCAGTTCGCAGAATATGCTGTTCTTTCTTGATCACTATACACTGATATCAGATCAAAATAGAGCACATGCTGGGAAATGTCTGTACCACAATATTAAAGATGAGGGCAGCCACAATCTGGTCTAGTATATGCAACCAGATGCCGGTATCACTGGCAGGTTGCTGATGCAACCAGATGCCGGTATCACTGGCAGGTTGCTGATGCAGTCTCCTCAGCTAGGCATAATTTTTATTCTTCTGCTTCTAAAATACATAAAGTTTTCAGTTTACAAGATCCTCCTGATTTCTTGACCTGCTACTAGGAATCTATCATTTCAAAAAACAAAGAAAAGCTTAAACTCCAGGTGGTGGGGGAAGGAGGTGGAAAGGATGCCTAAACATAGCCATAACATCTGAAATAAACTGTCTGGTGCTTTGCTCCAATATTCCGAGTGCCCTCCATTCCCACTGAAGTGTATGAAAGTAGAAGGCTCTCAGCATTTATCAGGATCAGTCTTTTAAGAAAGCAACTGTGATCAACACTCAGCAAATAGCATAACAGGCAATAAAGACAGAGAGAGGGTATCAGAACATAAGCTCAGGAAGCATATATTACTGAATATCTCATGCTGGGTTATAAAGGGCTGGATGATGCTTAGGAGCTGCTGAAGTCTCCCCGCTACTTCTCCAGCCCCTCTCTGAACTTGGAGATCCTTACCTGCGGCTGTCTTGCAGCAGCTGGTGTCTCAGGCCTTCTGCCAGTTGTTGTTGCTCCCTCTTTACCTGCCTCTGCTTCTCTTCCTGCCTTTTGTGCTCAGTCCTGGCTGCATCGAAGTTTGCCTCTCTCAGGCTCTTTTCAGTTGCACTGGTAATTGCAGATTTCTGAAACAGAAAATCGTGTATAACAGTAATATATTTTTCGACAGTGAACTCAAGTCCCGTAAGATCAGAAAGGTTTGGCCTTCTGACATTGTTTCCAAGCACTGGGAGCTTTGGGTACCTACCCATGTGCCGGGCATCTGCTCCGATGCACACTAATTAGCATGCATTGGAGCAGACTCTGTTAGCGAAGTCTGCTGGAGCTTGCTAATTAGCACGTTCCAGCAGCCTCTGCATCACATGTATTCAGCGCTCCCGCACTTTAAAATGGTGGTGGGGATGCTTTAACTCTTTAACTAGAGCTTGTTCAATACATGTGACACTGTGGGTGCTGTACCTAGAGCGACCCTTGGACGCTCGGAGCCGCTCTAATTAAAGTGCCACATCCCTCCATCCTGGAGCACGTGTAAAGACATTCTTTCTGGTTTGTATCATAGTGTCACTTTCCAACATGGAGAAAAATGAGGCTGTTGCTGGCATACAGCAGCACAATTTACCTCAGGAGGACTACCCCACTATGGTATGACCATTCATTACTGCAGAGATAAGGCTGGGGTACCTCAGTGTCCAGTCAAGAGAGTGTGGCCAGGTACCTCAGGGCACAGCTGAGGTTTTGCTCTTCTCTTGGCAATTGGCACAAACTACAGCAATGCTCAAACTGTTTAATTTATGCTGGTGTGAAGCTAGAGGATAAGAAGAGCTGATTGCATCTAAGACACTGGGAGAGTGAATTAAAAGTCAGCCATGCAAAAGTGTCAACTCACCTTTCACTGAAACTCAGCTAATCAGAGATGAGACTTCTGTATTTCTAATTAGGATCTTATAAAAATAACCTTTCAGGAAATTAGCTTAAAGGTCTTTGCGCCACAAGTTAGCCTTGAATTTATTCAACTGATTTAAAAGGCCTTGCTTTATTCTAAGAATATTTTTGGTTCTTCTAACCTGCACAGTTGGAGTGCTGTGGGGTCTCCGCACACACAGGGCAGATTCAATAGTCAAGCGGTCTTTCTTTAGAGACTGATCCACTCGGTGAAACCAAGCTTGGCGACCAGAAGTGCTGAAAGCATGGACTTTGGTGGAAGGGTTTGTTTGGGGTTGCTGGGCTGGAGCTTCTGAAATTCTGGACTGTAAAAGACCTTTCAGACACATCAGAAATATAACAATTACATGCTTTAGGAAAAGTGGACAAGCAGAAGGAAAAATCTATTCATGTAAAAATTATAAATACTAACTTTTCTCTTCAAGGAAGTGAGATCTTTTCAATGACCAAAAAAACAGGTCACCACTTTAAAAAAAAATTGCTAACATAGACAAGCATGAGTTTTTACTCAGGATTCAACTGAGTATTCACTATGCTCACAGACACGAGTTGCTGTGAGCTGCAATACTGGCTGTTAGGGCATATACATTTCTGCTATTCCACTTTCAGACTCTCTTGGTAAGAGACCTGATAGAGAGTGGGCAAAGGCAATAGCAGTTTGGTGAGGCTGCAGAAGGCTTTCAGCCTATTGGTCTACAGCCAAGTGCCTGTGTATTTGACAAATCTATTTTAGATGAAGAAGGCACTGATCTTAATTAAAGGATCTTAATTAAAAGGTATTTTAGATTATGAACCAGTCCATTTTTATATATGAGACCAAAGGCTTACATAATGTCATTAAAAAGTAGTAATCACAGTGCATATAAGAGGACAGACAGAATATAGTCAATCTGTGCAACAGTTTGCCACAGGCATTCAAGTCAAATAAAGCAGATGGATTTTATAAAGGCAAGGGTAATCTCAAGACTAATAACATTAACAGTGAATGATAAGATAAAAGTAATCAAAGCTCTTGTTTCAGGGCACATAGTGGCAGCTGAAGGAGCCAGGAAGGATTTTTTCATGTCTGAGAGAAGGATGAGCAATCACCAAAATGCACAGCCAATTGAACCTATATATAATAGAACACAATTGGCCAGGTTCATTGCAGCATTTCCTCATCTTCCTTTGAAATGCCAGGCCTTAAATGCTGCCAAAGAAAAGAGACCAAACATGACAGCCTAACACTCTGATCTGGACAGGCAAGTCTCAAGTCTGTGTGGAACTGCTAACTGATATAGTTTCAATACCTGGATCATTCGTAAAATGAGCCTCAGGGTCAGCCTCATGGTACCTCTTGCCTTCTCTGTCTTTGTGCATTAACTCCATTAGGCAGCTGTCTGTGTTGACAGCCATATCAACTCTGGCATGGTTCAACTCCTGAGGGTTCTGGAAACAGAAAGAAACATTATCAAAATCCTGAACTGGTGAGGAAAAAAAATGTGTCAGTAACAGGAATTTGCACAAGCTACTTTATCATTTTGCCTTTACCACACTAATTCCATCTTTAGTAGGGGTGTGCGAAGTGGGCCCTACTCGATTCAGATTTGGCCTGAATCAGGGACAGCAATCTGAGTAGTTGATTTGGATTACTGTGCCTGATTTGATTCGGCCAAATCTGAATCTGAAGATTCAATGCTGATTTGGAGAATCAGCAATTCAGATATAGACACAACTTTAAAAGTTTTTTCAACATACCTTGAGGTAGCAGGTGCAGCTCATGATCGCTGCGATGCTGGGGTGCACGGAGTGTCCCACAGGAGTGTGGTGGGGGGCCCTCCATGTGCTTGGCAATGAATCCAGAAGTGAACTGGAACTACTTTGGCTCCGGGGGGACCTCAGGTGACCCCCCCCCCCCCCCGACCCAGAAAGCATCAGTCACCGAGCCAGGGAGGCATGGGGGGCCCTCTTGCATGCTCCCTAGCGGATTTCCGGGTCTGCTACCAAGTGCGCTGAGGAGCCCCCTGCACTCCTGTAGGACACTCCATGCACCTCAGCATCGCAGCACTCACGAGGCCCTGCTACCTAGAGGTATGTAGAAAAAACGTCTGAAGTTCTCTAGATGTCCAAATCTTCAAATCTTTCTGAATTTCTCTCAATCGATTTGAAGGGTTCTGATTCAGTTCAAAGATTCGGGCACCAAATAAGGACGAATCTCTGCCAAATCAAATCAGGTACTGAAGCTTTGCACAGCCCTATTCTTGGCTGTGCAAAGCCAAACCGGACTTGGCTGATGCTCGTTGAATGACTGGTCAGCCTTTCAGTTACAGGAAAAATGTTGTCTTCATGTGACAAACAACCACTGCCAAGACAGTAGTGATGAACTACAAACCAAACTTTCTAATGAAACTGCGGTTTAAGAAAGAAAAGAAGCTAATAATGAAATAACTGAATCCTTTAAATATGTGGTTGTTATCTGGTTCCTAGGCTTATCTGCCTTCCAAAATTACCCCACATCTGGCAGTGTTTTGGTGTGCCATTGGGACTCAAATTACAGGAGCAGGCTGGGATTGGGGTTTAATGGCAGAACTAGAATAACAGAAAGTGCTGTGGTTCAAGTCTGAGAAGCCTGCAGTTTGCCTGTATGCAGCGTACCTCTTCCTAATGGCATTTTGCCCTTCTGAATTAAACAGAAAAGAACATCGTTCATTATTAGGTTGCAGAATCCCAGGGGATAGATACTAAGCATAAACTGTTATAGCTCAAGTGATTTCAGATTATAACTTGTGTTATAAAAGAAAGCGGACTAAAAGATCACAGGCTCCTTCTGCCCTTAGAAAGCTACGAAAGGAGCTATGACAATTTATACCAATTCAGGATCTGCCCCTGAGACTTAAACTAAAAAGAAAATAAAATCTCAGAGTGCTTAAGGGCTGTTTAGAATTATAGGAGTGCTTGTATATGAAAAAAAAAATCTTCAGCTAACTTTAGCCTTAGTGATCTTTGATGGACCAATTAGTTAAAGCTAAAGAGGCTCATTTGTGTTCAGGAACATGTTTGCTTCTATTTGAACAAACAATTATTGTCTCAATTTGCAAATGGCCACTTAGGCACTTCTGCTACCAATTAATTGTGCAGCGAGATGAATTGTAGGTACAGTCCCAGCAAACTGCACATGAAAACGTAGGTACTCAAGTGAACCTGTCCTTTTAAAACCCTTTGCCCTTTATGTAAATTGCCAGAGGCCACTAAGAGAAGAAAGGGATGTGATAAAGTGTTTCCTTTCTCTGTTCATTTAACACTTTCACTTCATACACCAATGCTGCATAGCAGGGACCTTGCAATTCTGACATTAAGACTGCACCATATGGACTACTCTAGAGCCAATAGGCAATATCTCCAAAAAACAAAAATTATGCCACAAACAGCTGAGTTCAATAAAGGATAGATCCTTAATTCAGTTGTGTGTCATGGATGAAGAAATGCCTTAGGTAACTGGGGATCTTTCTGCATAGTAATTTCAGAGTGGTTTCTGCTTGCCTCTACAATGCTCTTTCCTCCTCAGTGAAGCAGGCAGGTCAAAAGCAGAATGGGGTGTTGCTGGAGTGTGTTGTGATCCAATGATTCTGAGTGGCGCAGTAGGTGCTGAGGGGCTATTCGTACCAGTGCCAGGCAATAAACCAGTTTTCAACTATCTCCAGGAAGAAAGGATCAGAAACATATTGGAAAGCCATCTATGGTTCCCACCCTTAGCAAAGCACAGGCATTTCTGGTAATTTTTCTGTACAGAATGCAAAATATTACTATAGCTATACCAAAGGAGGCTGTAACACTGTGGTCTAGCTAAAACACTTTGTACCTTCTTGGCTTCTGTAACCTTGCTTCCTACCTCCATCCAAGATTCTAAGTCTTTAGGGGCACTTCCTTTCTTTGCTTCCTTTTTTTCTTCTTTCTCTTCCTCTCTGGAGACCCATTCTGAAATGGGGGTGCTCCCTTTAGACAGCTGCTCTTCTATCTTCCTGCTCAGCTCTTCTTTGGTCAGGCTTGTTCCTGGGATCAGGTCATCATCTGATTGAACTCTACTCACCCTGGGGCTAACAGGCACCCAGGCTACAGGGCAGCAATGGCAAAGTGAGGGACACAGAAAACAGCAATCAGGATATGACTGGACTTGTGAGGCACTCTGAAGGTGAACAGGATCTAAATGTCTGCAGTGCCCTGATGCTCTGTAACCAGGTGTCACAACATAGGGATAGTCTGAGCTTGATTCCACCAGCATCTGCCTGGCTGCCAAGGGCATCTGAAGTTCTAAGATGATGCGCTCACTTAAGGGCAAAGGGATCCACAGAGCTTTGTCAGCACGCACCTTCTTAGTCTGCCCATTCCAGAAATTCACAAGCACTTCTCTGTCATTAGGCACTGCAAACAGGAAAAAAAAAGTCACGGGTAACATTTTAGAAGGAAACAAAACCTGTCTCTTCTAAATCAAATGAACTGTACGTTATACCAGGGATGGGCCACTGTTTACAAGCCACAGGGTGGAAGACCACAGCTCTAGTGCAACACAGGCCAGGTGGCTTCTACACTGCATCAAGGTCGGTGGCTTTCCCCATGCCTGCACCAGGGCCAAAGAGGTAGGAGCTGTGGTCGCACTGCAGCTGCTTCTCCCAGCCCCAAGCCCCCTGCTCCCTGGCTGCAGCAAGGGTGCAACTTCCAGTTGGTAGGGAGCTGCGCCAGAACCAGGTATCTAAAAATTGTGTCTACAGTGCCACCACTGCTCCCACCCTCTGCCCCCCTGGCTACAGTGGGAGCACAGCTCCCCAGTGGATAGAAGCTGTACCCCAAATCGCAGCCTGGGATTGGGAGGACTGAGAGAAGTGGCAATGGGGTAGGCCTAGCTCACAGTTGCTGGGTCCCAACATAGATGCAGGCAAAGCCCCCCCCACCACTGATGCACCCGCAAAACCACCTGGCTCATGTCACATTGGAGCTAGGAGAGTGGGAGAAGTGGCAGTGGTGTGGGTATGGCTAGAAGTCGTCCAGATGCAGTATAGCTTCTCACTGCCCAGGGGGTTGGCCCTGCCCCCTCCCTTATCCTGTACTGGTATTGGGTCCTGGGGGGCTGGCACCCTCCCCTCCTGATCCTGTTGCACCAGGATTGGGTTCTGAGGCCCCACACTGCACCCGCCCAGTCTCCCCATACCAGGACTGGTCTCTGGTGCTGCCCCTGCCTTGCCCTACGCACTGGGATCAGGTGCCAGAGGCTGTGTGCAGGCCCTGGGGTGCCCCATAGTCCAGAAATTTGTTGTTGGGGGAGAAGTGCTACTACTGTCCTGCTGCCGAATTTTCTGAACCCATGAGGAACCCCACAGGCTAGATGACATGGCATCACAGGCCAGAGGTTGAGCACCCCTGCTGTAAGAGATCACTGGCTTCACCTGAATCAATAGAAAAAAATTCTACTGACTTCAGTCAAGCCAGGATTTTACCTTTCGTGCATGTGGAAATTAGTCTAAACTACTGGTTTACACTATATCCAAGTATCTGAGAGATCGAGGTATGTGGTTCTCATTATATCATAAGTGGTATCAGTTACACAGCAGAAAAAGAGATCATATATGCCCTGGTTCATAAAATAACTCTACATAGTGCAGCGCTAACTTCAGTACTGAATAAGAAAGACTCACTTAGGAAAAGGAAGAGAGAAGTAAAAAAAAAAAAAAGAGGACAAGTGAAACCAAACTGCAGATTGTAAGCCAATATGCCATACCTAAATGTGCTGCTTTGCTCTCTGCAACCTGCAGTACAGTGCCTGGGCCATATCGTTCACTTTTAGGCTCCCAGGGTGCCAAGACCCTATCTCCTGGAGCTAGAGGCAATCGCCTGGCATCTTCATATTGGATGATATCATAGAGGGGGGTTTCTTGCATTCGATGCTGCACTTTGCCTTTCCGTAAGCGACTTCTCTCAAACTCAATTAAAAACCGTTCCCCAGAACTCTGTAAGATCAAATCACGCAGTTTGCCAAACAAACATGAGTCTCACCCATGGCCAAACCTAGGGGCTGGTACCTCTTTCCATTAGGAAGAGAGAAAGGAAGAAATCCCAAGAATTGAAAGAAACAGCAAGTGGTTAGTGAAACCTTAGAACCTACTGCATTAGTAGCTAAAAGGGTCTGACAGTCCATGTCCTCCTGCAGTTTTAGAATGCGCTAAGTGTGCTTGCTGGGTATGGAACAGCACAGCCACCGTGCCAAGAAAGAATTCTACCACCCCTCTATAGCAAGAGAAACTGAGACTCTGTTCTTTGCTGTATGTCCAGTTACATATAAAAAGAATAATAAATCGATCGACTTGCCCAAATGCTGTAATTCTGACCGTTTTAGATTAAACCTCTATTTGTAAAAGGTATGGGGGGAGGGAGGGTGGTTCAGGTAGTGCCCTTGTTCCACTACTGGCAAATTACTAGGCATCTAAATGTTAAGACCTACAAATGCCTAGAGGCCAACATTCTTTTCTTTCATTTCTGCAAGTCCAGTTTCCTCTCCTGCTAATCAAGAAGACAAAGTACATGGTCTTTCCCGCTCTCAGCCAGAGTTGGCAATGTTGATTTAGAATAGCTGTTTCAGCTGTTCTGGCCTCAAGTGCCTATACCCTCACCCCAAATGCAGAAACATCATTCCCCCAAATATGCAATTTCCCCTGGCCCAGGTCTCACAACTTCTACACGGTTATGACAGCATCTTCTCTCCTTCCCAAATTAGTACTTTCCATGAGTTTAATTTGACATTTAATTCAGTGAAATGACTCACAGTTTTGCTATAGTCACATTTGTTTCATTTAAGTCACCTACATTTTGGTTCTGAAGCCAGCTCTTCCTTGTATGATAGTACAAAATTCAGTTGAAAACACAGTGCTGCTAATATTACATTTCTAGTGGGAGGAACACCAAGGAAGCCCACAGTTATGTAATCATAAAACCCAAAGAGAACTCATAGCAATGATATTCCTGAGTAAACGGTGACTTCTCCAAGAAACCTGTTTTCAACTGGAAAATAGAGACGAAAGCACCTCTGTCCAATTGCTATTAAACATCCATGCTCACTGAACAAAGAACACAGTAACTGTATATCCTTAAGAGGGAGAGAGGGAAAAATCCTGTGCTCAAACTACCTCATTCTAGGAGTCTGGATGCAGAGAAGGGCCCAAGTAATGACAGGGGGATAAGAGATGGGGAAGAGATTCAGAAAAACCACAAATGTCAGTAGGGACACCTGTGGAAGAAGGAGTCCTGGAGACCCCAGAACACTTCAGCATGCTCAGCTTTACTGTAAGTGTTCTTTAGCTACTCAACTTTGCTTCTAGTCAAGCTTGAGCTTGGTTAAGGGGATATATTCAGAGCTGATCCCTAGACACGGCTAGCTCTGAACAGCAAGTGGCTGTAGGCACCAGAAGTATGTTGCCTTCTGTGTTGCTTCTGCTTGCAGGACTCCTTGTACTAAATGGTGAAATGTCATTAGAAAGTACAGAGAAAGATGATAAAAGAACCCCACCCAGCAACAGAGGGAGAGATGGTATGCCAAAAGAGACCCACCCCTTGGAATCCAAGGTCAGAGAGAACAGACACGTAACCAATGGGGAGTCACTTACACTCACCACTCAGGTTAAAGACTTACCTTCACCTGTTGGGCAATGTGGCCTTGGTAGTAATACCCGTCAGTCTCTCTCCTGGCTAGGATCCGAACCCCCCTCAGTAAATAGGGTACCTCTAGGGATATGTCCATTAAATTCTCCTTTGCTGACGATGCCAGGGGTAGAGTAGGAGGATCTGGTCTCCATCCACAAGTAGGAAAGCTGTTGGAACAGGATGAAAATCCTTTAGTAAGCAAGGCAGATTTCTGCAAGGCATTAGAATCAAAACAAAAAAAAAAACACCAAAAGCTGTCTTATATTCCCAGTTGCTTCCATCCCTGAGTTTTTCAACTGGCCTGCTAAGCTTTTGGATCTAGCAGTCCGTTTCCAACATTTGAACTTACTGTTTTTTAGGGCACCCCAACAGCAACGAACAACCTGAGGGATTACTGACTGTGCTGCAACAGTGGACATTTGAGCATTTGGCGTTTACCTGGAAAAGGAATGGGAAGTAGGAAAGGATTTTTTTAATGAAATCTAAATCTTTAAACAGTTATTTCATACATAGACTTTCAGTTCACCTTCAAGACATGATTTGTCTAGCTACTTCCACTATACCCAATGCTGTGCTATTTCAGCATCTGTAAGCATCCATCAGCTGTTTTCTCCCATTTTCGGTTATCAAAAAGTTAAAAAGGAGAGACATTCCCATAACATAAATTAAAACATTATACAACACAAAATAAAAATATTATACTTTAACAAAGAACAGAGGCCATACAGCATTTGAATCACTAATTCTTTCTTTCAATCAGGGTCCAGGCCCCAAGCCACAAAGGACAGATCAGAATATTTTCAGACTGGGCAAGTATTCATTTGATCCTACCTCAGATCTAATAATCATTTGGTTGCTGTCCTCGGGGGTGGGATACAATAAAGAACATTATTTTTAAACAAGTCTAACCCTATTGCCTTACAGTTAGTTAAATATCTATGAAGAGCTTTGAAGATGAAAGATTCACACACTTCTCAGAGTGGTTTGGTGGTGGTCAACAGATCCCCTAGTGGTCAGATGAGATGGAAACAGACTTTGGCTTTGGTTGCCTTTGTGCCACCATAAATGAAGCCTTAAATGCCTCTACACTAATGCTTGTAGTATGGGGAACAAGCAGGAGGAACTTGCCCTCCTGCTAGCTAACACAAGCCTGTACATAGTGGGGCTCACTGAAACCTGGTGGGATTCAATCCATGACAGGACAGTAAACATCAAGGGCTATAGGCTGTACAGGCAGGATAGAATGGAGAGGAAAAGTGGGGGTATGGCGCTCTACATCAAAGAGCAATACACGTCCTCAGCAAAGAGCACAGGGTCAGAGGAAGGGCAGACTGAAGTGCTCTGGGTTAGAATACAAGGGGGTCAGGGGAAAAGGGACTTAACAGTGGGTGTCTACTATTGACCATCCAACCAGGGGAAAGAGCTGGACCAGGAATTCTCAGGTCAGCTTGTGGAGGCAGTTAGGTCAAGGGACGTGGTCTTCATGGGTGACCTAAACTACCCAGACATCTGCTGGAAGGAGCAGTTAGCCAGGTCTGACCACTCACATAGGTTCCTAGCTGAGATTACAGGACCTCCACCTAACCTAGGAGGTGCACAGTCCCACCAGGGGAAATGCCTTGCCGGACCTGGTCCTGGCCATAGGTGATGACCTGGTGAGGGAACTGTGGGTTCTCGACCACCTGGGCAATAGTGATCATTGCCTACTGGAATTCACCATCCAGTGCAGGGTGTCAAAGGCCTGCAGCAAGGCATCAGCCCTTGACTTCAGAAGGGTCAGTTTCAATGAGCTAAGGTGATTAGTTGGGGAGGCACTGAGGTCCCGGACGGGAAGGGAGTTGGGAGTTCAAGGCAAGTGGTCATTCCTTAAGGAGACGATTCTCCAAGCCCAAAGGGTGACAATCCCAATGCGAGTCAAAGGGGCCAAGAGTGCTCAAAAGCCCCCATGGTTCACCAAAGGCATTCAGAAATGTCTGAAAGCTAAAAAGGAGGCATACACCCAATGGAAGGGAGGGGCCAACACCAAGGAGGATTATACCTCCATTGCTCGAGACTGTAGGGGGGGACATTAGGAAGGCTAAAGCTGAAACTGAACTAGAACTAGGACCAGGATCAAAGATAACAAGAAGTCCTTTATTAAATACATAGGGAGTAAAAAGAAAGCACCGGGTAATGTGGGATTGCAGGACACGCTTGGCAATCTTGTGGTTGCACCAGACAACAAAGCTGACCTCTTTTAACAAATTCTTTGCTTCTGTTTTTCTGAGTAGGAACCAGGACATCCCCCCCTACCGGGATTCCAGAAGGACTAAGGAGAAGACCTAGTTAGGCAACGTCTGGTGGGGCTGGATGTGTTCAAATCAGCAGGTCCAGATGATCTGCACCCCAAGGTACTGAGGGAATTGGCAGAGGTCATTGCAGGACCCCTGGCATGGCTTTACGAGCACTTGTGGTGCTCTGGACAGGTGCCAGAGGACTGGAAAAGGGCCAGTCATGGTCCCCATTTTCAACAGTTTTTCTGGACTTTAGGAAAGCCTTTGACACTGTATCTCACCTCAATCTCATTAAAAAAATTAGGCGATGGCGGCATTGATGCCTACACAGTCAGATGGGCTGCAAATTGGCTGAAGGGTTGTACTCAGAGAGTGGTGGTGGACGGGTCATTTTTGACCTGGAGGGACATGGGCAGTGGGGTTCCCCAGGGCTTGGTCCTTGGGCCCCCACTGTTTAACATCTTCATCAGCGACTTGGACGAGGGGGTGAAAAGCACCTTGTTCAAATTCGCAGATGACACTAAGATGTGGGGAGAGGTGGGCATGCTAGAAGGGAGGGACAGGCTACAACTAGATCTGGATAGGTTACAGGGATGGGCAGATGAGAATAGGATGGGATTCAATACTGACAAGTGCAAGGTACTGCACCTGGGGAGAAAGAACCTGCAATATACCTATAGGCTGGGAAACTCCCTTCTCATTAGCACAGAGGCAGAAATGGATCTTGGAGTCATTACTGATTCCAAGATCAACATGGGCCACCAATAGAAGGACGTGGTCAGTAAAGCTAACCGCACCTTGTCATGCATCCACAGATGCATCACAAGCAGGTCCAAGAAGGTGATCCTCCCCATCTATGTGACATTGGTCAGGCCACAGTTGGAGTACTGCGTCCAGTTCTGGGCACTACACTTCAGGAGGGATGTGGACAACATGGAGAGGGTCCAGAGGAGGGCCATTCGCGTGATCAGGGGGCAGCAGGGCAGGCCCTATGAAGAGAGGATACAGGACCTGAACCTGTTCAGCCTCCACAAGAGAAGGCTGACAGGGATCTGGTGGCCATCTATAAACATACCAGGGGGGACCAGTGGGGAATGGGAGAGTCCCTATTCCCTCGAGCACTACCAGGAGTAACTAGGAATAACAGTCACAAGCTGACTGACAGTAGGTTCAGGTTAGACATCAGGAGGTGCTACTTCACACTCAGGGCAGCTAGGATCTGGAACCAACTTCCAAGGGAAGTGGTTCTCACTCCTACCCTGGGGGTCTTCAAAAGGAGGCAAGATAATCACCTAGCCGGGGTCATTTGACTCCAACATTCTCTCCTGCCCATGACAGGGGGTCGGACTTGATGATCTGCTCAGGTCCCTTCTGACCCTATCAGCTATGAAACTATAAACATTTTTATGGCAGCACAAAGTGAAAGCAAACAGATGTCCATACTTTTTGCCATGCCCAAAACGCCCAAATTTGTGGCTGCTACAAAAGGTAGTAATAATTTGTGCCTCTTTGCTGTGGCAGACATCTATTTGCTTATGGCAGGACAGTATGGACTGTCCAAAGCTACCTGCATTCTCAGCTGCCTGCTCCGGGAGCTTGAGGGGCCCAATCCTATCCACCCTGGAAATTCCTGGGCAGAACTGGGCCCCTCAAGCTGCTGGAGCATCTGCCTAGCTTTCCCTGCTTATTGAGATATACCATCAGGATCTCTGAGGATGCATTTCGGTAAGCAGGGAAAGTCAGGGTTTCCCTACTTACCCAGACATGACCCTGGGGATTTCCCTGGGGTAAGTGGGGAAAGCTGAGGTTTCACTTGGAGGCATGGGTCATCTTGGGTCCCAGCGCGGAGGCACCAGGGCTTCCTAAGCTCTTGCACCATTCCACACTTCCACCCTGCCCCATGCCGACTTGTGCCTCTGCATGAAGCACAGGTTATGTGGATCCCAAGTGGAGGCATGGGGCTCCAGGCATTCTCTGGTTCCCACATCACTCCACACCTCTGCACTGCCTTGTGCTGATCTGTGCCTCCGCATAAAGCACAGGACAGCATGGGTCCTGGCAAGGAGGCATGGGGTGGCATTGGAGCCAGGAAATTCCCAGTGTCCTATGCTTCCACAATAGGACCTGTGCTGACCCATGTCTCTATGCGAAGCATGGGCTGGAATGGGTTTCACTGTGGAGGCACAGGGTGCTAGGGATTCCCTGACTTTTACACTGTGCTGCACTGCTGCTCTGTCCCATGCCAAGACCCATTCTGACCTCTGCCTCCATGTTTAGCACAGGTCAGTGAGGGACCTGGCATGGGTCCTGATAACAAGGCAGCAAGGGACACAGGGAATCCCTAGATAAGGGGAACATATCACCAAATAAAGTGGATCAGCTGTGGTGGGATGTGTCTGTTTCTATCCATGGTGTCACCTCTTCCAGTTTCCAGCTTCTTTTACAGGTTTCCAAGCTGTCCTATACAAACAAAAGTCATGAAGTCTGTGAAAAAAACTGGATGGGAGAAGTCAGTTTAGTGGAACTAACTGGGAAAACCAGAAGCTGCCTTCTAAGGCCAAACCATCACTGGGAGAGGAATGTCCATAGCAGTAGGACAGAGAACAGGGCCAGGTGGCTAAGTAACATGGGAAGGGTTCAGAAGGACAAAAAGGACCATAAATAGGGAAGCACGTACCAGAGAGCTTAAAAGGTGGGGAGGAAGGGAAAGAGGGAGGGAGAACAGAAGGGAAGAAGAGAAAGAAAAAACAAAAATATTGACATAGTAATGAATACTCCACTTTCCTCCAAAAAAGACAAAATGTGTGTTCCATCAAGCACATATAAAACACATACCTAATTAGTTTTCTCCCATTCCACATAAGCAGTTGTGTAGTTACTACAAAGTTGTTACATGATTGTGAAAAGCAGGAAGAATAGTGTACCACATAATCCTTTTACTAAGAGGTGGGCGATATGATGAAAAAAATCGCAAATCATATGCCAGCTGCTAACTGTTATTAGTTATAGCGGTTTCAAAAGTTAACTGTTCTATATTATTACTTTTATTTAAAAGGGCAATATTCAACATGACCTGCCTGATGGTAGACTAAATAGTAGCAGGACAGCTCAGGAGGAATCTCAGCCATCACTGCTTCAGAGCCAGCTAGCAAAGTAAACAGAAAATCAAGTGGCAGGGGCCATGGCATTCTTTTTTGCATAGAGTTGCTGCAAGATCTCCTTCCACATCGCAATGTCCTCACCTGCCTCATACTAAAATCTAATAACAAAAGCCTTCTAAAGCCTGTTTTATAGGCTAAGCTCAGACCTGGTGGAGTTAATTGAGTTATATACCCTATTACAGTTGAATGTTATCCCAAGAACTGTTCTCAGATATAGTTCAAGAACGACATGAGAAGTTCACTTGCCACCTAGGGGCTGCCTGTGTTGCACTCCAGTTATGAAACTAAGTGATGAATACTTTGTATTCATTAGAACAGCATGTGAACAGCCTTGGGATTTCAAAGAAAACCTGTAAGAGAGTTTCGGAATCTATTGCCTTCTGTTATTCATGGAGAGCTTTGTTTGCAGGAAGCCAGATAAAATATGCAGTGAACTTTTCAGAATGCAGGAAAGACGTACCTCTGACTGGCTCAGTTTTGTGAAATGTTGTCTCTGAACACACACTGTTAAAAACCCATTTCACCTGAATCTGCTGTTATTGACTTACCTCATCTGAAGCACTAGCTGTGTGGCGGCTGATCACCCGAAAGGATCCTCCAGACTGTCTGGCTACTTTTTCCATTATTTTTTGTGTGTGGCTTTCAAAATCACCTGGATTTCCCACCAGGTTTACAGTATGCACAGGGCGTGACTCCCCAGTCTCTATAAGAAAGTGACAGATTTCCTCTGAAGCGCTCTCAAGGAGAGCATCTGTGACCAGGTACACTGCCTGGCACCCGGGATCTTCAAATGCTGCAGCCAAGGCACACACAGCTTCTGAACCATCTCCACACTGCAGGGCTCTAATCCATGCTGCTGCTTCAGTGACAGTACTGAGAGAACATTTGACTAAATTACTGCGCCACTTTACCACCTGCACAAAAGACAAAATTTTAACCCAACTGAAAAAAAATAGCAATTCAAAAAGGAAATATTTTATAACAGAACTTTTGAAAAACTGGATGAATGTATGAATGAATGTTGTAAAAAACATGGCACTTTCGGCTTAACAGGGGATGTTGTAAAAACCCAGGAAATTCTCAGTATAGAAATGAAAATTCAATGCTGGTCTTTCAGAGGTGTTTGAGGAGAATTACTGTGTAATTGCTAACATCAAGGGCCATGATGTCAGTGATGAGGCTAAAGTTGACACTGCACATCTTCCTTCGTACTGTCTCTGTAATCAGTGTGGTAACTGCAAGCTCACTGATCTTAGTCACTATTTAAATTAATATTACATCAAACTCCTCTGTTCTAGGGTTCTTTGAATCATAGACACAAAGAAAAGGCCAAATATCAGAACCAGCAAGATAACAGCAAGTTTGGCATTTCCCCTGGACATGCAAGGTAAAGAGAGGGAAGTTTCAAACAGACTAGAATGTTCTGGGCTGGAGTGAAAAGAGGATGTAACTATAGAATTGATAATGGTGATGGAGAATGGTAGGAAGAATGAGTTCAGGAGATGGGTTAGGAGTTCAGTTTTTGATGTGTTAAACTGGCAGTGAACCATCTAAAAGGAGATGCCAGAACTTAAAGAAGGAATTTAAGGAATTCAGGCAGGGTGAAAGCCAGCTTTTACTAGTTCAGATGAGGAAGAGACTGAATATTTGAAAGTCATGGAGAACCAAACAAGTGCCAAGCAGCATGACCAAAAAAATAAAAACCAATATACCTGCCAGCAAAACTCAGCCCTTTTGATTTGTTCCCGGAGCTGAAAGGCTGACGTTGCTATTGCATATGATTACTCATCCAGGTTAGGGATTTGGGGGGTGTTGCCATGCAAAAGAGCAGACAAGAGGTTCCACGGGATCTGAAAATGCCTCTATACCATATACTGCTACTACTCTCAGCAATTAAGCATGAATGGGCCTATAGTTGCCTGGGTCCTTCAAGATACAAGGGGGCTGTGGGGAGAGAGATCTAACGGTGGGGGTCTACTACAGACCCCCCAACCAAGGGGAGGAGCTGGGCCGGGAATTTTCAGGCCAGCTTGCAGAGGCACTTAAGGCAAGGGATGTAGTTGTCATGGGTGACTTCAATTACCCGGACATCTGCTAGGAGGAACAGTCAGCCAGGTCGGACCATTCCAGGAGGTTTCTGGCCAGGATACAGGACCTCCACTTAATTCAGGAGGTGCACAGTCCAGCCACAGGAAGTGCCTTGTTGGACCTGGTCCTGGCCACAGGTGATGACCTGGTAAGGGGCCTCCAGGTCCTTGACCACCTGGGTGATAGCGATCATTGCTTGCTGGAATTCACCATCCAGCGCAGGGTGTCAAGGGCCACCAGCAAGGCAGTAGCCCTAGACTTCAAGAGGGCCAGCTTCAATGAGTTGAGATTAGTGGGAGAGGCACTGGGGTTCTCGAGGGCAGGGGAACTCTGTGCCCAAGGTGAGTGGTCGTTCCTTAAGGAGACAATACACAGGGCCCAAGGGGAGACCATCCCAACAAAAAGCAAGGGGGCAAAAGCCCCCCTGGCTCACCAAGGGTGTCCAGGAATGCCTGACTGCCAAAAAGGCGGCGTACATCTGGTGGAAGGGGGGTGCTAGCTCCAAATAGGAGTATAACTCCTCTGCTCGGGCCTGTAGGGGGGCTGTCAGGAAAGCTAAGGCGGACATAGAGCTAGGACTAGCGTCCAAGATCAAAGATAACAAAAAGTTCTTTTTCAAATATATAGGGAGGATAAAGAAAGCACCAGGTAATGTGGGGCCCCTGCAAGATCCTCTGGGCAATCTGGTGGTTGTGCCAGAAGAGAAAGCAGACCTCTTTTAACCAATTCTTCACCTCTCTTTTCTTGGGCAGGGACCGGGACTTCCCCACCGTGATGCAAGACGGACTCGAGAGAAACACCTCCAGACATCAGGTTGGGGAGGACCGGGTTAAAGAACTTCTGGAGGGGCTGAACGTGTTCAAATCAGAGGGTCCAGATGCTCTCCACCCCAGGGTGTTGAGGGAGCTATCGGGTTATTGCAGGGCCCTTGGCACGGCTTTACGAGTGCTCATGGTGCTCAGGCCAGGTGCTGGATGATTGGAAGATAGCCAACGTGGTCCCCATCTTTAAAAAAGGGAGGAGGGAGGACCCGGGCAACTATAGGCCCGTCAGTCTTACCTCAATCCTAGGGAAACTCTTTGAGAAGATCATCATGGAGCATATCTGCAATGGGCCAGCCTCAGAGATGATGCTCAAGGGCAACGAGCACAGTTTCATTAGGGGCAGGTCATGTCAGACCAACCTGATTGCCTTTTACAATCAGGTCACAAAAGCCTTGGATGCAGGTGTTGCCATGGTTGTAGTCTTTCTGGACTTCACCAAAGCCTTTGACACTGTCTCCCACCCCATCCTCGTTAAAAAATTGGGTGACTGTGGCATTGATGCCTATACAGTCGATGGATTGCAGATTGGCTCAAGGGTCATACTCAGAGAGTGGCGGTGGATGGGTCATATTAGACGTGGGGAGAAGGGCAACGGAGTCCCCCGGGGCTTGGTTCTTGGGCCTATGCTGTTCAATTTCTTTATAAGCGATTTGGATGACGGGGTGAAAAGCACCCTGTTTAAATTCGCTGATGATACCAAAATGTGGGGTGAGGTGAGCACGCTAGTAGGGAGGGAAAGGCTGGAGCAAGACTTGGATAGGTTATAGGGGTGGGCTAGCAAAAACAGGATGTGCTTCAAGACTGACAAGTGCAGGGTGCTGCACTTGGGCAGCACACTTATAAGATGGGAAACTCCCTTCTTGAGAGCACAGAAGCAGAAAGGGATCTTGGAGTCATTATTGACTCCAAGATGAACATGGGCCGATAATGCGAGATCACGGCTGGAAGGGCTAACCGGACCTTGCCGTGCATCCACAGGTGCATCTCAAGTAGGGCCAAGGAGGTGATCCTCCCCCTCTACATGACACTGGTCAGGCCACAGCTGGAGTACTGTGTCCAGTTCTGTGTGCCCCACTTCAGGAGGGATGTGGACAACATTGAGAGGGTCCAGAGGAGGGCCATCCGAATGATCCAGGGACAACAGGGCAGACCCTACAACGATAGACTGCGGGACCTGAACCTGTTCAGCCTTAACAAGAGAAGGCTGAGGGGGGGACCTGATGACAGTTTGTAAACTCACTAGGGGGGACCAGAAGGGTTTGGGAGACACCTTGTTTCCCCTAGCACCCCCTGGCATAACAAGGAATAACAGCCACAAGTTGTTGGAGAGTAGGTTTAGATTAGACATCTGTAAGAACTACTTCACAGTCAGGGCAGCTAGGATCTGGAACCAACTTCCAAGGGAAGTGGTGCTGGCTCCTACCCTGGGGGTCTTTAAGAGGTGGCTTGATGCCTATCTGGCTGGGATCATTTGAGCCCAGTTTTTTTCGCCTGCCCAGGCAGGGGGTCGGACTTGAAGATCTACAAGGTCCTTTCCGACCCTAGTTCTGTGATTCTGTGATTCTATGAATGGGATTAATCCAGGCCAGCAGTGCAACCAGGCACCCAAGAAAATATACAAGGGGATGATTGGAGGGAGAACGGGTGGGTAATGTAATAGGCATTTTCCAACTCTTACCTTACACTTGTTTCACCCTATCAGTGGCCACTGATACATTGCAGCCACCTCACCTGACAGAGGTTAGTGATCCTCAGCCTTTTTGGACTTGAGGCACTCCTCCCCAGCCTTGAGGCACCTCTTGGAAAATGCCAGCTCTTACTTTTGAGATTTTTTTTTGACAGCAGAAAAATACTAGAGCAATTTGTCTGTTGCACAGAACTCAGAAACACCACAACAGACCACAAGGTTTTTAACACTGTGCATTCCTACATGGAAACTCAAGTTTTAGTTTGTGAATCATGTTTGCACACCATGCTACCACTGCATGACAACCAATGACACTCTTGAATGGATCTCAAGACACCCAAGGGTGCCATGGAACCCTGGCTGTGAATCACCTGGTCTAACAAAATGCTAAGACTTAAACACAGTAACAGGGATCAGCACTGTTTCCATTTATGCCTTCTCACTGGCCCTGCTTCTAACACTGTAATCCTGCACTCAGTCACAGCTGCATTAGTTTTACCTTGCCAGCAAAGCTTATGATGTTGAACTTGGATTCAGCTGGGCTGCTGGCCATTGAGAAGAGAGCCTTTATGAGCTGCTCCTTCAGGAAACACAGTTTGGAATATGTGTTGTTTGACACACTGATGACAAATGTAATATTTCCATTGTGGAGATGACCAAACATGGGTGAGGCAGGACAGTGGGCAGGCTGAAGGGCTGGCATGGCTTAACCCAGTGGTTCTCAACCTTTCTAGAGTGGGGAGCACCCCTGGATAGACTTGAGGCACCCGTTGGAAAACACCAGCTCTCAGCATTCCCTCCTTTTTTTTTGGCCTGCAGAAAAATACAACAGAGACGTTTTTCCACGGCAAAGAACTGCAGCAGACCTAGGGTGGCCTCTGACACATCCCCAGAATACAAGACATCCCTTTGGGGATGGGGTGGGGGAAGAAACAACCATAGGCCCCCTGTGGCCAAAAAGTGGGGAGGAGCGGGGCCACTACCCCCCCCCCCGCCAGTCAGTAGCAAGGGGTGGGGCCACCACAAAAAAGCCACCTCCCTCCCTCCCTCCAGTGTTGCCAGGTGTATAATAATATGAGATGTATTTGTAAGATAATTTCAACTCTTGTATGATGTACAGTCAGTATCAGGAAAAATGCTCAAAATGTACCATAGTTTTTTAGGCAGCTCATTGGTGCAGCATATCCAAAACCCAAGTGGTTCTCAGAGAGTCTTAACTTGATTTTGGGTTTGCTGTCAATACTCCGTTATGACAGCTTGCCTCCAAATAAAGCCATGCTTCAACTCTGACGACCCAGTTCTTACTGGCGATGTACAGTGAGCAACAGAAAGGAAATAAGATTTATTTGCATATTTTTTCAGCATGATAGTTTTTCAGCAAACAGAATTGGAAGCTCACAATGATCGTATCATTTCATATTTAAGACCTGACAACCTGGCTCCCAATGCTGCTCCTCCCGGCTGCGCACCATCCTACCTCTACGCACAGCCAATAGAGTCACGAGGACAAATGATTGACACGTTTTTCCATCAATGAACTAAAAAACAGGACTTCTTGCAGTCCGGTCCTCATTCAGAAAATGGGGACACACGAAGGTTTTAAAACCAGGAGGGTGGGGTATAAATCAGGACCGAGGCGGGATGCTGAGTAGAGCTCCCGGGGTTTACCTAGCGAGGCCCTTTTATCCCCCCAGCACACGTTACATTCATGGTGCGCGGGGCTGCACTGTACATGCACGGCGCTGGTTTCTCTCCGGTTTACCCCAAGGCGGCCGGGCCCTCAGGTCGTGGAGGCAGCCGGCGGCGCCCCCGAGAGGCCGACGAGGCTTCACCTGTGCCACGATGCCCCGCTGTCCACGTGCGAACGAGGAACACCACCCAGAAGGGCGACTCGCACCCCCGGCGGAATGGGCGCGCCCCGCCGCGTTGCCTGGCAACCAGACGCCGACGACGGAACCAACTGGAGCCCTAGAGGGGGAGCCTCTTCCTGCACTTCCCTTTGGTGAAGGAAGTCGTGGGCCCGCCCGCCTGCTCCCTGGGAGGACGCGTCCAACATCCGCTTGAGTTCTAGGATGGCGGCGTTGAGTACCTAGAACATAGCTCCCCTTCCGGGGGCTTGGTACAGCCTGGGACGGTTCCATTCCTGAGGGGGGGGGCGTGTGTACCTGCCAGAAACGGACCGCTGGTTCCGGCTGCCGGGCTTGGCAGGGTGGTGACACCGGGCATGCACTGTTCCCACGAGCCGAGGCGCCCTAGGGCTCTCCTTGCCTCAGCAGCGCCTCTTTCCTTCCTCCCTTCCCTCCCCAACTCCCCCCTCCTGGAGTTGGTAGGCGCCAGCCTGCCCTGCAGCGAATCAGCGAGGGGCTTGTTGGCAGGTGGCCGCTCCGCCCCCCAATAGCGGGGGGGGGGTGACATTGGGCGCTGGGCGGCTGGGGCCGGAGCGGAGCGATGTTGAGCCGCTTGACCAGGGCTCTGCGGAGCGGGACGATGGCGGCACCGGCACGGTGGCAGTGAGTACGGGCGGCCGGGCTGGCTCGCAGGCGGGGCGGCCGGGCCAGGCGGGGGTGACGTGGTTGTCCCTGTCCGCAGCTCGGGGCACCCTGTGCCGCGATACCGCCAGTTCCCGGAGGTGACGCGGCGGCAGGTGGTGCAGAGCGAGCTCATCAGCAGCTTCATGTGGTTCTGGATCTTATGGCACTCCTGGCACTCGCCGGACACTGTGCTGGTGAGCCGCGCCGGGGGCGGGCTGGCCATTGTGGGGCGGGGCTAGGGCCAGGGTGATAGCCAATGAAGAGGGCGGGCGGGCCAATGGTGGGGCTGAGGAGTGGGGGGGTGGTTGCCCACAGATGGCACCTCCCCAGGAGCAGCAGGCAGGACTCTGAGCAGAAGCCTGGTGCCATTGCTGCAGGGCCACTTCCCGTACCCGGATCCCTTGGCCTGGACCAATGAGGAGCTGGGTATCCCCCCTGATGATGAAGAGTAGCCAAGGGCAGCCAGGGCCGGCAAGGCCCCCTCGTAAGTGCTGGGTGCAGCTTCATGGTGGCAGCGAGGGTGGTGGCAGCAGGTCTGGCTTCCTTCATGGCTTGCTGTTGAGGGAACAGGGGTCGGGCTGGGCCTACGTGGGGGAGCAGCCCAAAAACTTGTCTTAGCCCAAAGCTTCATCTCAGCCCAGCTTGCAAGGGTAGGATGCACAAGCCTGACTTAGAGTAGTAAGCATGCCCATGACTGCATCTTGGCTGGAGCCCAGACTCAGTAATTTTGACCCCAGTAGCCATGTGGCTACAGCAGCACAGAACAGCTTGGGCAAGGGAGATGCAGCCTGCTCTAGACTTCTGCTGCAGTGGCTATGGTACGACAGTCAGCGTGTCCTTAAGTAATAAGATTGCTATCCTGGGCAGTCTCCATTTTGCCCTTACAGCCTGGCTTAAGACTCCCATAATCTAACCCAGCAAGTTTGGTCTTCTCCCCTGTATATGTAAGTCATGAAGATTAATCTCTAAGGAGGTTCTGCAGATAATTCTGCATTTCCCTGGTTTCATGCCCTCCTATTTGTCCAACTGGAACCACCAAAAGCAGACTTAGTGAAGTAAGCCTCAGAAGAACTGCATCTTTCTCATGCTCTAAAAACTTGTTGTAAATTCTCACAGATCCTGCTTCAAAAATAAGTTAACTGCTTTCTAAAACATGACTAGTGGTACACAAATTTACAAAATACTGTTAAATGGCCAGATTGATTAATAAAACATAGGTACCACATACACCACTGCCAACTGAGCCAATGAAAGCGTTGTTGTAAAGCTTTAGAGACTTAGAAAACCCAGCCAATCTATGAATTGTTAATGCAGGTGTTCTTTCTCAGTTTTCAGGTGAGAACCACCTTTTTATTGCCAAGTGTTGTGAATTGGGAGGCTTGCTTCTGAGTTTCTTTTAACCATTCTTTTCTATCACCTGCAGGTCCTAGAGAGGAATCCCAGAAGGTGCCAATTTTGCTCTTGCATTATTGTTTCAGTAAACTATAACTATAAATAAAATTAAATTTTAAATGTATACTTTTGCTTTCAAGTTCTTGGAAGGCCACAAGACTGCTTCTGGGTACAAAATATAAGTCTGTGGGGGAATGTGTTACGTAAACAGCAGGGATCCTGGTTTTCTCTGTTTTGAAAATTTGAAAAATTGCAAATTCTCTGATTAAAAACCCAAAATCCATGATAAAAATTAAAGCCCCCCCCACAGCCTCAATAGCCCCCCCCCCCCCGACATAGGCATGCAGACAGAGGCACACACAGACATCCACCCCAGCAGGTAAGTGTGGGGTGGGGTGGGGTGGGGAAGGTGCTGTGGGGGTAGATCAAGAAGGGGGGAGCATACCCCTGTGCCTACTGCCAGGAGCAGGGCCAGGGAGTAAAGGCAGGGGTGCCATGCTGTGGGCCACATACACACTGGCTGGCAAAACAGGGTTCACACATGGAGGCTGCCACTGCAATTCTGCCACTGCACCCTGTGCTACCATCCCAGGACCACCCACACAGCTTTGTGTGCAAGTGGTGCAGGGTGCGGCAGTGGCAGCCACAGTGTGAGAGCCACCTATGTGCTGCCTGGCCATGGAGTGGAAAGGGGGGCTTGCATGCAGTGGCCATTACTGCACCACTGCTTCTGCCCAGCAGCTGGCTGCAAGGGGCTGCTGCTGGCCCCAGGTGGCACACTGCAACCAGGTGCAGGGCTGGGGGGGTGAGGGCAGGGATGCCCTTCAGCAGGGGGCTTTGTGGGTAAGTGATGCGGGGCATGCATGCTGCCCAGGGGAGGGGGAGGCTGGTATGTGCCCAGCTGCACAGCTCTGTGCCTGGCTCTGCAGTAGTGGCAAGGGATGGGGGCAGGGTGGGGGAGGCTCACATGCAGCAGCCGCTTACCTGTAGGGCCATGCCAGCAGAGATGGGATGCTGTGTACAAGACCTCCCCGCACTGCCACGGAGCCATGCGGCTGGCCGCAGGGGTCAGCAACAGTGTCGTGGTGGCCAGACAACATGTAGCCATCCCCACCGCTATCCTGCACCGTGCAGTGGCTACTGCTGCTGGTGCCTTGCAGGTTTCAAGTTTTAGTTCCCCTTCCCCCTTCCATTTTGCAACTTTGTTAGAAAAAAATCAGTAAGGACTGTCAGACTTAGCAGTCATGATTCTTACGTCTCCCAAGCAGCTAGAGGGCAAGTGGTTTTATATCATTCTTCCTTGGAATCAGAAAGTTTCTTGGGATGGTACTAAGCATCTCTGCTCTTTACGGCCAGGGACAGACATTCAAGAATGATTAAAAGAAGCCTGAGCCCAAACTGATTCAGTCTTTGCAGTTTAGTCTAACCTGGCTAGGCTAAACCAGTTTGTAACTGCTCAGACACGCCCTCTGGACTGAAAAAATGCAGGCAAGTGCCTGCAGTGACTCTGGCTAGAAGCTGGGGGGGGGGCCAGGGGCACTAAAGCAGCCCTCCTTTCTTTTGACAGTGCTGAGCTGAGGGAGGTGTGGCCCGATTAGGGAGGGGTTCCACCCTTCCTGAGCAGCCCCGCAGGGAGTTGGTAACACTGTTTTTTCACCCCTAACTGTTTATCACCTCATTAAGAAAACAAACAGCCTCTCATTAGTTCAAACTCTTCTTAAACAACTTTTTCCAAGGAAGGATTACCAGCTATTTGTTGATTAGCTCCAAAGATACTGTCCTGTCTGCCTTCCGTCTCCCATAGCACAGACCGTAGCCAGCATGTGGTCTGCTAGTTAATGCTAAGAGGTGTTTGTGTAAAGCAGAGGGAGGGGTATCCCTGCTTGAGCAGGAAGTGGTGAAGGGGCAGGGGAGGGGCCAGCTCTGCTGCACCGGAGCAGAGAACAGAGCCTTGCCCAGAGTTGCAAAGTAACTTTGATGCTGGAGGACTCGGATTTAATTTAAACCAGGAAGGGGTCTCTGACAGACATCACATAAAGTGGTTTGACCCAAATCAGTTAAGCCTGGTTGAATGTAGCAGACTTATCTCAAACTGGTTTCACCCATTTTCAAACTGGTTTATGTGCACTGAATATCTGTTCTGTTACAGGTTTAAACCAGTTTCGATGTAAAGTCTGTTCCTAGCCTACAGGTTTAGCATAAGTTTACAAGGAGTTGAGCTAACACCAGGAAACCAGACCATTGGTACATACTGAACCTGAGACTAGGTTCAGGACCTAGGGAAATGTGAACCATTGTCTCTGCTAGTTTTTACAGGTGTAGCCTAGAAGGAAGATTTCACCTCAGACAGTTCTCCATGCAGTCAATCTTTATTATAGCAGTATTCTCATATTCACATCAAGTACATAGAACTTTTTGCCTTTTTATATAATACAGAGTTTTTTTTAAATAACTTTACACAGAAATAGTTTTCTTCAATCTGAATTTCAGCTATCAAATTTTTTAATATGTTTTCTTTAAGTCTCCATGCTCTCTAACCAAACTGGACAATATTTCCCATTGTACAAATTTACATGAGAAAAGACTCCAAAGTACAAATGAAGGGACTAGAGCAGGAAGGGGTAAAAAAAAGTAAAGAGGAGGGAAATAAGCGAGAAAAATAATTTGTATTGGCAATTACTGTGGACACTGGGGAGGGAAAGAAGGGAGTTGCCATGATCAATGTAACAGAAAACTGAAAATAAACATTTTCTTATGAGTTAAAAAATAAATACAAGTTTTAAAACAATTACTCCATTGTAGTTTTTCAAAAGCAGCTATGGAAATCTACTAACACAATTGTTTTCTTAAGTAACCATACTAGACCTTAAACAAAGCAGACTCGTGAGACCCTCACAAACCTCTGGTGGTAAAAAAAAGAAAATACAGCTTAAAGGAATGTTGTGTTAGCACAGAGTTTAAATTGGGGAACATACATTTCATTGCACTATGTAAAAAGAAATAAAAACTATAGAAATTTTCCCTTTCCTCTCTTGACTAGAGTACTCTGCTCCTCCAACAAGCCTGTGTATTATGAGATAATGCCATCTCCTCTTCTGCTGTGTTTAAGCAAGCCAGCCATCTTACTTTTCCCCAGAGGGTCCAATTACTGCATGCTCCACTTCCACAAACTTAATGAAACACTGATTCTGAATCCTTTGTGGATAAAAGACTTTGCACCTTTCCTAACCTAGGAAAAGCAGCATGCTTGAGTGAGGAAAGGACAGACTGTGCAACTAAACACACAAGAGATTACAAACACTTATACCTAAAATTCCTTCAAAACGAGATGGAGGACTACAAGAAAGCAGTGGCCAGCCTGCATGTGCGTTTTGATGCAAGGAACAGAGGACCCAGCAGGAAGCTGATGACAATCCTCAGTTTTTTATGGAGGATAGGGACAGGGACCCCTCTGCCCCATACAGGAGCCCAGAGCTAGACAGATTGCCAATTATATGCATAGGAAGGTAGGAGGAAGAATCTTACTATTCTAGTTCAGTTGTTTTAGCCCAATGGCTGGAGTAGCTCTGTACTACAGGAGAAGCCATGTAACAGACTCCCCTACCTCTCTTGCTCACTACCAGGGGTTTTTTTGGAGTCTGCTCCAACAGAGTTCCCAGGATTACAGAAGGAGGGGCAGGTTTTGCCTCTAAAGTCCTGCTGAGAGAGATTTTATTGTTTTTTAAAGACATATTTAGATAGGTAAGGACTTTTTAAGCTGGTATCTTTTATTGAACCAACTATGTGGTTGGGATAAAGTTAGACAAGCTTTCTAAATGCAAGACTTTCTTTAGGTCTTACAAACATACACAAATTTAGATGAGCACAAATTAAATCAGGCAGACACAAGGCAATACACGCAAGTTGGCCACTGCCAGGTTTTAGTCCTGTGAGGAAAAAGGGGGTAGGGTGGAACACAAGGCTCAGGAAGGAACAATGTGCATGTCTTGTTTAAACAGTTCACAGCTTTGAATAAAAAGCACATTTATTGCACTTACATACTTTTTTTAGATTTAGACAAAGTTATTTAAGTTATGCCCCCAACCTCACAACCCCCCACCATCCCAGAATAACCCTCCACCCAAGTTTGGTCCATTTTGTCCCTCAAGCCTCATCATCTGCACCCACAGATGGTGAGCTTCATTGCTTGTCATTATGTCCTCATGTTCTACTGTATTCCCAAACACACAAAACAAATAAACTGGGTTCAAACAGAGTGAACACACAGATGCAACACAGAATGACAGTTGTCAAAATAAAACCAACCATTATTTAAAAACCAAACGAATATGGTACACATTCCTCTGCTTGGTATTTTACTAACTCAGAAATAAGTCACACAGGATTATTCTCAACTACAGCTGATGTAGGTAGCCAAACAAAATGACTGGGCAGTATTACGTAGGTTGCAACTGAGTTAGGATGGGCTGAATATACTGCTGCTTTGACAATATAAACCTAATGCATAGGTAGTTTAAAGAAGTCCACAAGTATTCCCACCTGCCTACTCCCTTTAATAAAATTACAAATGGGGGGGGGGTTGTTGGTATTTGTTTTTAAGTAGGGAAGATGCTATTTTCTTAAGAGTTCTTTTAGTGCAGAGGTTGGGAAGGAAAAAGTATTCCAGATATTTCTTGAACTTTTAAGTAAAACATTAAAAAAACTACACCCTGATCTGTAAAGGAAACTAAAAATGGGGTTTTAAACCAGACTGTCATTTTGTATCAACTGCGCATTTGAAATTGCATGCGTCTGTGTAACAGAAGCACATCCAAAGTTTTTCCATCAAAAGAAGGCAGAGAAGAAACTTTGAAAAATGTTTAAGAACAAAAACCATTCTCTTTTCCTTACACTCCAACATGAAAAATGACACTAGTATAGATGTACTGCCATGAGCCTACACAGCAGTTTGAAAACTGAACAAAATACATCTAAATCAAACCTCTCTCTTCCCCCAACAACACACCCAAGATTTTCCTAGGCAAATGTGAAATTACAGAATACAGGATCATTTAAACAGTAGTTGATGGAGAAATTTAACAACTCAACAAGAGGTCTGAGGAAGAACCCAAGACCATGCTGGTATTTCATAAGACAACTATCCCCCAGACCTGGAAATTAGTTGTACACTGTGATGTACACAGCACAACTGCTTATACAAATTCAACCTTCTCCTAATCTAGATCTCACATCTCATGCACTGCCTCTCTTTCAAAGGTGCTGTGGATGTTTACTGCTTTTAGCTCTCCTTAGAACTTTATATTACATTAATAAGCTGTTTGGTCCTTGGAAGGACCATTGTAAAAAAAACCCAAACAAACAAAAAAACCCCACACGTTTTACTTTCAGAGTAGCTTCAAGTTGCAGATTTACTCAAAGACAATCATGTATTCTACAAACTTTATTTCTGAATCAAACACCAGGCATTTCTATAAACCGTCTTCTACCACCCTCCCCGCCTTTAGTTAAGTTTACAAACTACAACTTTTGAGAAAGATGCTTAGGTGCAGGTGCATACACAACTACTGCACTGGAATTAAACCAAAGTCACTACTCCAGTTACAAAGCACCTGGTTATGTATTTCATTGCATTCTTAAGTCAGAAAGGCACACTATCATTTGGCAACCAGCAAACCTAATGTTTTGGGGAGCCTCATATTTACCATTTAATAGGGTTTATTGGCATCTTCCCTTCATATGGAAAGTATGTGCTACCTTTCACTTCCTCAGTTTACTCACAGCAGTTTCTCCATCTGGCTCTTTCAGAAATTGTACACACCCCCTTTATAACTACTACTACTGTTATGTACTGCTCATGGTGCTCACTTACTAGCTTCTATATTTGCATCTTTAAAACCTAAATGCAAACAGAATGGGTTTACCTCAACTGCATCTGCTCCTGCCTGCAATGAGTTGACTTGCCAGGTGAGAACTAAAGCAACAAAGAAAGCTATTTTTAATCTGTGCGCCAAAGCAAACAGACTTAGTAAACCCATGCAACTAATAAAGTGTAGTAAATAAAACACCTCTGATAAACTAGACTGTATAACAAAACAGACAAAAAAAAAGCAAAGCCACCAGCATTTTTGAAGTGATGTCACTTCATCATGTTCACACACACAATTCATCTTCATCTGCGCTTTGTATGTACCTAAAAAGTTAGACTGTAATATTACATCCTGGTATTTTTTCAATGGACGGAAACACACTTGCCTACAGTACTCTGAATAGTTTGTGCTACAGAAACTGCTCTCACAGTTGAGGAGGAAATACTCCACAGAAACCTATACACTGGAAAGGTGCAAAATGTTTGCTGACTAATTCAACCCTCCACTGACATCTTGAAGAGCTACTGATGCTTTGCACAGATATTAAAGCCCAAGGTTTTAGGGGCCTTTGAGTAAAGAGAGGGCTCCTTGTTGTCCAAATGTTCTGTGAAACAATCCATACGTTTTCAGACCAATACAAATACAAAAGCATATTTGTGTATGATCTTCAGTGCATTTTTCCTTCTGAGGGATCTGTGTAAAGGCATGATCTTTAACAGGTCACACCCTCCTACTGTTTATTCATTTCATGTCATAACAGGCCAAATTTTATCTTCTCATGTGCAAACAGCAGCTTCAGTGGAAGCCATGGTACAATCGCAGTGGCAGAATTTAGTTCAAAATACCAGTAACTGTCAGGGTATTTTATATATGATTTCAGGTAAGAAATAAGCTGAAGCAGATTACGTAAAAGACCTGCAAGAGCTTCAATTAAAATAAGAGCAGCAGAACCAGGCTCAACCTAGAGCCAGTCAGCACTTAGTTAATGCTGAAGCATGCTTAAAAGTCTCTGTGTTCACACTGCTTGGCATTACTATTGCCATGGTGCTCCAGCTGCAGAGAAATAAAGTACAGAGGAAAAAAAAAAATCTTTCACCAAAAGGGATATGGGATAGATCGTGTGACAGGTCTTCTCTCTTTCCAGTTCCCCACATGTGCTGGGGGTGGCGGGAGGAACAGGGGACAGGACATTGACTCCACCAAATCTTGGAGTGGGACTACAGGTGCTCCCAACAGTGGCTCTAGAAAAGGTTTACTGTATGCTCAGATATTACAGAGCTGAAAGCAGTGTGCTTATAAGTGTACAGCTAATTTCACAGTTACAAAATATTTAATAAAACTTCCAAACCATGGCATGCACATTATATCCTAGTGCATCAAACTGGAACATCAGAGAGGAGCTGAAAGCTGCCTGATGTTAGCCAAGGGATCTCAGTTTATTTACTTATTTTTAAGTTTGTTATTTCTTGCCCCCTGGCTGCTACTTGGGGCTTTCAATTCACATCTCTTCCTCTCCTGCTGTTTACTATATATTTGAAGGGCACCTTTTAAGACTTATCCTATTTTCATGCACAACAGTCTTAGTGATTTCTGAAGGAACAGAAAAATGCTATTATTTACAAACCAAGTTCCCTGGAATGTTCTGCATGAGGATTAAGCTGATCTTAATACAGATGGACAAACACAAAAGTATTACAAATATATGAAGGAAAAGAAAAGGTAATGGAAATGCATCCTCAAAGATTCCTCTAAACAGCAGCTAAACAGTTTGCACATTGCTCAGGACAAAGTCGTTAAAAAACACCCCAACCTCTCTCATGTGCTACTTCTAAAGTGCTTTGCAAGACAAGGATAGCAACTTTCCTTGTGCTTTTCCTATGGGTTCAAGAAGCATACTGTAGGCAGATGGGTAATGAAAACATTGCAAAATAAATTCATTTCAAACAAGGACAAAAAAGAATTCTTTACTGCTATATTTTAGCAGAAGTACATTTTCACTAGCATGAAACTGTGAAAGGAAAACTAGCATATTTAACAAGTACTCTGAAATGACCATTTTTAAATGACCAACAACACACTTGCTCTAGCTATATTTTCTTTCAAGAACACAGGTAATTTCTGGCATGCCCTACATTTACAAACTCTGTCTCACAGCCCATAAAAATGTGGAAGAATGAGGGGGAAGAAAAAAACCCAAACACTGAGCAGCAGTATTTTCATCATCTTGATGTTGATGTTTGCTAAACTTCTCAACTGTGTTCTGACAACTCTTCCTAGCCTCCTTCCACCTTGCTTCTCCACTGCCGCAGACAATATTGTGTTCCGATACTGTGCTAGAAAAATGCATTATGATTTCATTGGACTACGCCCCGCTGCTCGCCACACTGGAAAGTAGACACTACTACCACACATTTCAATTTGTATTAACCTCAGGAAGGAAGTAAAATCTAACAGCATCTAAAGACCCACAGCAGAGAAGAAGAAAATTGTGCTTTTTTGTTTTTCAAATGCATCCTGTACACATGAATTCTATTCATGTACCAACATGAATTGTATCATTCTCATAGTGACTTTAAGTCACTCACTATTGCTGTTGCTAATGTTTGTGGAATTAATATGAATACACAGTATTTCAATTATATTTTCCCACTTCAGATTAATCAGGTCCCCTTAACCCCAGTAAATATTTATTGATAAGTGTAACAGACTGTCTGTAAAATCATAACATTCCATGGTTTTAAAACCATACTCCATAACTGATATGTATTCTTCCCTACATCCAGGAACTCTCTTCTGCACATAGGAAAGGCCCTACTAACTCTCCTAGTTAAGGAAGAAGCAGCATCTTCAACCAATACACATGTACTTAGTGGGAACATTACATTTATATACACCTAACTCCTTCATTTAAGCATCATGATTTTATTCATAAAAGGGAAAAGCTGCCAATTAATGGGGTCAGTTCTCCTGCCTCAAGAGTGGGATAGGCCTCAAACTAGAAGACTTCTGCATGAATCTGTATTTCTTTCTAATTGGCTTGACTTGCCTCAGTACAAATAGTTTATGTTCAATACCACATATATCAGAGATCACATCACAAAATAGTCTAGAGGTAAACAATGTGCTGAACTTTATTTTTTTCCCTGACTAGGTAACTTGTTAAAAAGCTACCAACAATTTAGATACCAGGTTTGGAGGACAGGAAAACAAGGAAATTTAAAGTGGATACCGCCACCTTTATTTTAGTTTGCAAACTGCAGAAAAGGGAAAATGGAGGAAAGGGTATTAAAAGGGAAGAAAACAATGAACAGAGAAGAGGTCAGTGTGGATCCAGCAAGTACCGTTGTTATTTTTTGTTTTTCAAATCTAACATCTTGCCACTGAGACAAGATGTTCCATGTCTGTACACACGTTTATCAGAGGACACCGAGTAAAATTAGGATAAAAATAAAAATCCTTTAAAAACAAGCTCTCTAAAGTACCAAAAACACAGATTTTTGGAATGTCTCATTCTAGGGTTTGGGGGGTTGTTTTGTTTTTTTGTTTGTTTTTGTAATATTTCCATTCAATTCAACCTGAGAAAGTTTTGTTTTTCATGTTTATGAAAATATTATGTATTGGTAAGGTACCTGGCATTAACCTGCACCCTCATTTAAAATAAAACTTTTAAAATAGGTACATACCATTCATAGTCTGTCACAGTTCTACAGATGCTGGATGCGGTAGCATCTCTGATGGATACAGTGTATCAGATGATACAAGCCCCCCCCCCCCCGCCCCAAAAAAAAGAGGAAAAGTTGCTACAGTTTTTGTTAACTTGAGTTTGTTGCTGGACCTACGAGAGGAGGAGCTTTCTAATCCTTCTGAAAGATGACAGTTACTGGAAATGGGAAGGGTGTGGGAGCTGAAATAGGTTATAAAGTAAATCTGAAAAAATGGTGCAGCAGCATCCCCTTTTCCTTCAGATTAACCTCTTCCCCAGGTTACTACCCACCACTCATACTATCCAATTTGACTGGGATAAAAGTAAAGAATTTAGACCAGTTGAAATGTTTGATGTTTGGGTAACATGAAAAGGGGATACTGCATTTTGTCCCGTAAATCAGTAAAGCATACCAGGAAAAAAATCAGAACGGAGAATGATTCTTTTGATTAGCACTCTCATCAGATGTTCTGCCTCTGATGATTCATTTTTAGAGGAAGAAAGCTGACCAGCAGACCATCCAAAGCAGCAGTTCCATCCCTTATAGCTGAGCACCAAAGTCAAAACATGTGTGCCCTCTCCACTCTCCTGGGAATGATGCCAACAGTACAGGCAGCCACTGCAGGTCTCCAAATGCACGTGGTCTTTTGTATTGAAGGAGAAAAAATGGCAGCAGAGAATTCTGGTTCCTAAAAAAGATCTTCCCCCCTTGTGTTGGACTGGCAGATCCATTCTGCTCCACTCCAAGCTTATGGATATCTTTTCTCAATTGCTTTAGGTTTTGAGGAGCAGAATAGAGTTTTGATGTTAAGAAACTGTAGGAACACAAGACTTAAGTAACAGAGTGGGTGCTGCCATGGTGCTGTGGCTACTTGAACGCTGCAAATTCTCCTGTAGAGGGAGGACAAGACCTTGGTTTAAAATCTCAAATATCAACTAGACAGAGATTTTCTCGAGTCTAGCTGAACACTAGACCGAATATCAAAGATATTAAAAATGCAACAGTTAAAAGTTAAGGCACAGAAAGCTCCTAACTGTAGTGACAGAACATCAAGCATCTTCAGAACTTATTTTATGGAAGTAAGATTTCTTAAAAGCAAGCTGTGACCACTGGCCCAGAGCAGAGGTCTGAAAGTTCACGGGAAGGGTCTTTCACCAGGCGTTTTAAAATTTAGAAGTTTCATTCGAATTTAATTTTTCTAAGTTTCTTACCTTCAGATTAATGTCCCTTGCTGGACAGTTACAACTGTCCTAAGTAACAGTTTGGCTGCTCAGTGTCAGACTGTAAACTAGTTTCTATCCTGACTGAAAACTGATTTAACAACAGAACTATTCTGATTACGTATTAACCATTAAATATTACACATTTAAGTTCCTTTAATTATTAAACCAGGATTAAAATACATTATAAACTAGTTTATAAACCAAGATCATGGGGGGGGGGCGGGGGAAAAAAATCAGACGTAAGTTTGTGAATTCTCACTAGCTCAAAAGTAGACTGTTTGTAGTGCACACATGCACTAAACATGGGAAGCACAAGAATCAGTACTTGATTTATCTTGGCTTTGAAACAAGCCCCAAAAGCTATTCTGGAATCATTTAATATGCAATACACATTTATATAGTGCCCTCCCACAAGATGACAATTTCTCTTCACATACATGTTTTGTTCAAGCCTCCTCAACCAATGAGGTAAGTGATTATGTCCATTTCAAAGATGAGAAAGCCAAGACACAGTGATTAAGACTGTTGCCTGTAGTCATTCTGGAAGTCTGTGACCGAACCTAGAACAGAACCCAAACCACATGTACTCCTCTCTAAACCCATGTTTTAGCCTACAGGCTATCCTCCCCACCAATAAAGTTGAAGCCACAATATCTCCCTTTCCCAAATCACTAAGATGCCCTATGAGCGAGGAAAAGAAACCAGGTTACAGTCTTCATTGCTAGCTTCCCATATTATTTTGGGGGTAGTCATGCCCCTTCCTGAAAGATGATACCAAACAAAGGAACTTTCAAAACTCGGTTCTAATACAGGCTGATTGGGAAATGCATAGAACATAGTCTTTGGTCTGCTAAGCAAAGGCACTAGAATATTGTTACATTCAAACGACCATTCTATTTTGGTGTCCTTCCAATCAACTCTAAAACAGTCCATATCATCTAAAGAAAAAGAACATATAGTACATTCTTATGTTTATACTCAAATCATCAGAAATAAAATCAGAAATATTCACAAATAGCTTTGAAAAATTTACATTAGTTCAGTTTAAAATGACACTTGGTTTGCCACTGGGGGTAAAATGGCCTGTTTTACAGAGGAAGGAACCAAGAAAATTGACTAGGAGCCTCCATGAGAACAGGAAAAGTGCATATAGAGTGTGGTAGAAATAGTTTTAATAGGAAAGCACATGCTATAAAAGGCACATGAGCATATATATAAAGAAGCCAGGGCACATGAGAGCCTCTAGAATGTCTTAGCTAGGAAAAAAGGGTCATGGGAAATGGGTGGCTCATGGTCTCTAAATGAAGGGGGTTGGGATAAAGAAAAAGTATTAGGCTCAGATACCTACAGGAAGAGAGAGCCAAGTGGCATACTGTAAATTACTAATAAACATGCATCTTGCTTGTTAATGGTGGCATTTTAAGTAGAAGCAATGCAGAAAGTTTCACAGCATTTCCAAACTACCCCTTTACCAACTGGAGAGTAAATCCTTCAGTAGAATTTCTGTCATCCTTCATTTGGCAAAATTCCAATATGGCTTCTATAAATGCTTGTACTTTTCTGTGCACCAACATCCTACATGATGCCAGAACAGCAATAAAATTTGAAGGGTGACATTTCATTCTGTGCAGAGGGGTATCATAACTCCTATGTACCACACAAGCCTTCAAATAAGGTTTAAAAGGGGTTAACTGGGTCTCTAGTAGTATACAGGCATTATTCCAGCCCTTTACTCCAGCACAGAAACAATTTTCACCTAGAGAACAGCAATACAGACATTATAGCAATGCTCTAATCACTGCTCCCCTTCAAATCTTCCAGCAATGCAACTGTTGATTTAAAGTGAGAAGAGGGATTGAGGGGGGCGAGGGGTAGGCACAAGAGGAAGAAAACTGTCTGGACAGCATCATACCCAGTTATAACAATTTAAAGTTAGTCAACTTTGGTGTCTGATCAGCTTAGCAGTGTTCCTGTAATCTGGCAACATGACAAACATGGAAGTAGAAGCATGCTCTTTGGTAGTTCCAGTACTCTGTAGATGCACAGAACTGAAAGGTAATCCCATTAAAGTATTTATCCACATATTCAGGGTACTATGGTAATAGTTTAGTAGCCCTACAAACTGAAAAAAAACTATAATCTGATATACTCAAAGTGTATATTCTTGCCGCTCTCTAATCTAACTTGTCATCCCTTAGTAGAAAGCTCAAGGTTCCGTGTTTTGTACTTGTTTAAAAGGTAGAAAAGTGAAAATAAAATATCACCTCAGAGACTTATTTTGAAGAATGACATTCATGCTTAACTACACTTTCTAAATGTGTTCTACTTAATTTACCTTTCAGGCTACTTCCTAAATTGCTGATTAAAGTTTAATTTATAAACAAGAGATAGCTCCCTCATTACTCATCTTGTCCTTCTGCCCATTTCTGCTAATAAGTTCAGCTTTTAATTGTTGTTTAGGGATTTCAGAAAATGAAAGGAAAACCAAGAGCAAGAAGATGATGACAGGCCTAAGAGAGGTCAAAGTATTTCAGTTAGTAATGACACAGGGTAGATGCAAAAAAAAAAAAAAAAGTCATTATTTCAGTCTGTCTTAAGTGTAGTGAAGTTACTTTTCTAACTGGCTGATCTTTTAACTTTTAACTTTCTGGGGTAAATCTGATCTCAGATTGAATCTTAACAAGTGAGTTTAGATGCCCCACCACTCCCTGTAGTGGGAAGTAATCGAATTATTTTTTCCCTAAAATGTGATACTGTATATGAAAAGATACAACAGGTCTTGTTCTCTGGCAAATGGCTTTACACATCCATACTGCAGGAGTCATCTTTCCAGCCATGTGTCCACAGAACCTTACTGAGCAGTAGTTGGCAGTTAGGAGGCAATTCCTTTATTTCAGCATTGCACACATGGAAAACAAACTCCCTACTCTCTTTACCATGAGAAGCCCTGCTTGTACAAGGACTCACTTGAACTCAGACAAGCCACTATCCTCCTCTCAAAGCCCAGGAAACATGCTGTCAGTTGAAGGAAGCTTAGATGGGGTTCTACAATCTGCGAGGACACAAGATCTTCACTCCAGGAAAGAGTGAATGTTAATCTTCAGTTAGCACCATAATTCTGAAGCCCCCTGCGTGAATGGGAACATTTTGATTTAAATCTTGGTGCTCGATAAGATTAAATAAAAAGATTTTCTTTACCATATAAGAACAGTTTCAAATGTGTAGTTTGGACCACCTCTGCCTACCCTCAGACAGAACTGGCTTTGACATGCAATGAACAAATCCATTTCCAAATGCCACAGAAAATTTGAATGACTTCAAAATCCTAGATGTGCTTCTTACACTGTAGATCTGATCTACCACTATTTGAGAGTAGCATTCCCTTCAAGGTCCATACCTACATTTCCATCACAGTAGAGAATTCATGATCTATTGAGGGAAAAACCTCCGTATCACACTCAGACACCTTTGGCTAGGTAACATGTAGTTTTGACATATCTCTGTATTTCAGCTAAGGCTGCATTAGAAAGGTGGGGATTAACTTGAACAACCACAATTGTTAATACCTAAAAGAGGCAGTGGCTGAGAATTAGCACTTGACTTTGTTTGTATATTGGTCCTCCATACGGACATGCTAAGACAGCGATATATTTATATTTTAAAAGAAGCCTGTCACCTATCTTCTTTTCCTAGACAGCTTATGAGATTTAAAAAAGCTACATGTCTAAAAAGGATGTAAGGTTGTAGTCTGGTAAATATGCACCTTCAGGGGTCAAGAACTTATTGGCATAATGTGAGCTCCCCTAGAAATGACTTGTTTAATAGCCAAGCTGGCAGAGGTACTTAATTCACAGACTTGTGATGGGAGGTGGAGAGGGGAGGGGAAAGGGAGGTGACAAAAATGCAGCTTTCCATCTTGCTTCAGCTGTGTAGATAAAAATCTTATTGGGCTTCTAGCACAGACATGACGAAGTCCCATATCCAGAAAAGTGCTATGGTAGCAAAATCCTATTTAGGTATCTAATTCTTACTGAAATCACAATTGAAATCAATGGCAGTTAGGTGCTTAAATATCATTGTGGATTTGGGGCTGACAAATATAACCTGGAGCAACAACTAGCCCAAGGACTAATATCTTTTATGGTCTGTTTCTCACCATAAGTTTAAGAGGCTTCCTGTATTTTTTGCCATGTTAAGTTATAAAAATAAGCTTCTAGAAAAGAAATGAATATCCTGAAACTGTCCTGGGAGTAGGGACAAGGTCCCCAAAGAAACCATGAGCAGTTGGATGTTGATTTTGTATAGGTCCTGGATAGAGTGAAAAGCCCCAAGAATAACAGCTGAAAACATTCTTTGTGAGAATGTTTTATTGTCTGGACACATGACAATAGATTCTGTCTTTCAGATTCTTTATTCCTAAAACAACTGATGTCTTAAAGATGTCAGTGCTTACCAAGAGTGAATTCATTCTGTATGCCAAGCCTACAGAATGAAGAACACGGAACATGACATTTCAGCACAGTGTCTTCTTTAGGACTTAGCTATGGTTAACAAGAGTAGTTAAATGATACATGTAAGAAAGTGACTTGCAGAACTCCAATGCACTGTGCTTGGACAGAGCAGGAAAAATCTACAAATTTAAGAATGGCACTGAGTTTTCTAATATTGTGGTCCTGCTGGCACACCACTAGTGAGGAAAACTGCTCTAGAAACAACACACACACACACACACACACACACACACAAATTCTTACTTAAAATGATAACAGACCCTAATACTGGGGCAAGACAACAGTGACAGTTCCATGTTCTCTGACATCATCACCAGCACTTTCAATGGGCTCTTGGTGCTTTCATGAGACAGAGGCAAAGAATGCTCTAATATAGATGAAGCTTTTTAAGACTCCAAGGCCCAGGAAAGCCAAACCAGCTCAGACTGTGGGATCCTTGCTGAAGCACCTATCACTTCTCTCGTAAAATTATTTCTGGGAGAAGCCCTCTTTGCCTGGGATTTTGCATCATTTTATGCTTTGATATTGTAGGAGGTTTAAAAGCCATGGTACTTGATACTTGCACCTAGTGGGGAAGACATCATACACAGCCTTCAGCTGCGTGCCATTTCCCAAGGCTTAAGCAGCACTTTTCTTGACTATATGAAATGAGAAATGTCATTGACACAAGGAAAAAAAAACCTTGTTAAATCCTCATTTTAAGATGGGTCTGCCATGGTAAGGAAAAATAAAAAGATGAGAAACTTGTCAAAATTAAAACATACCACCGCTTCTACCTAAACCTAAGACTAATAACAACTATTTGCCATTAGTTTTGCTGTCTACCACAATGAAAAACAATGGAGTTTAGCTCTGAGACTACTCTAGGCAAATACAGAAAACTATTAAAGGGAAAAGATTATTATAGTGTAGGGAATGGAGGAATCACCTATCCTCTCTTAGCCCTTAAATACCAACTACTACTTTAAAAGGATCTGTGAGCACACAGTTAGACACCCAACTCCAACAGAGGGACATGGCATGAAAGTAAACTTTATATATTCCCCACCCTTAGAGTATAACATACTAAATGCAACACTGCAAACTTTGCTATAAATGATACAGCCAGAAGTCAATTAGGAAATACTTCCCATCTCTTGAGTGCCTAACCAAAACAGCAAAAGCTGTTTTTCTATAGAGAGGAATCTATCAAGGTAACACCTTAACATTTAAAATAAATGCCAAATATACCAGATCACAGGTCAGAAACAGAAGAGAAAAATGACTCAATTAATGTCTGTATTGTGAAAACATTTAATGTGTGCCACCCAGAGGTCAGTATAATCTGAAACAGATAGAACTACTTTGATTTACCTGTTCCAGATGAAAAGTCTAACAAAAAAAATTAAAATGTATAAGTGAACTGGTGTGATGATACTAGTGCTTTGTAGTTTATCTTTCTAGATCTTTGCAGTCCAGTTCATAACTTCTATACACGAGTAAAAAAGAGAAAGAAAAAAAAAAGCTCTCCACAGAATAGAGACCACTCCAGCAATATTAATAACTAAAATAGCGATATAAGAGCAGATAATTTTCTTAACAATATTCATAATATATTGTTTTTTCATCAAAATCTGCTCTTAAATTTTACCTCTTCACTTTTTTCAAAATGTGTTTTCCCATTATGGGTAGTAACATGTTACTGCATAGCAGACATACATTTGCTTATGTGATCCTTTGCTGTTGTGCTTATTTTACAGTCCCTGCTACTCTGAAGAATTTGATGGTTATTAGTAATATATGTGCTGTTCAGATGCAGTAGGAATAATTCTGAATTTTTTTTTCTTGCAAAACAAAACATTTGTAGAAGGTGTTCAACCACATCAGGTCAGAACATTTAGACAAAATACAGATCTACTTTCCAGGAAAAGATGTTTTCTAACTATCACTATTTTAAATCATAAGGTTAAAAAGAAAGGACCATTGCCAAGGTCTTCCTTTACATTCTGTGTTGTATCTTCTCACCTCTGCTAACTAAATCTAAGTTTTGACTGTGTTCAGCCTTGCAGCCAAGTTCACTTTCCACACTTACTCATATCAGCAATACTTCTAACTTAAGAATCTAAAACCTATTTCTCATGCCCAATGATGATTCAGTTGTAAAAATTTAAGACAGATTGACCAGTTTAAAGACAACATCCTCAGAGTAACTAACTTAACCAGTAAACTTAGATAAGATGGCAAATCAAGCAAAAGTAAATGCAAGGTATGACCCAGTGACCCAAGCAATTATTTTGCTTTGAAGTGACTTTTCCCTTTTCTCTTAAGTGACCTTAAAATCTTTTTTTGTGACAGCAGTTCCCAGGCTTTCCATTGCCAGCAACAGACTTCATGCCAAGGACAAAGCCAGCATTAAGTGAGTCTTTATTCCCTCAGTGCACCTTAAAAGAGAACAGCTGGTAGGAATTCAAAACATGCACATGTGTGCACATATATGGGAACGTCAGCACACGTGCACGCGCACACACACACACACACACACACACACACACACACACAACCTCTTTTCAGTGTACAGGAAACCCACCGTATCCCCCTGCTTGGATGGGCGTTTTTGGAGAAGCACAAGCATACAGACTAAAATCCTCCGTCTGAAAACCAGCCCGGTTTAATGAGGGCTCAGATGCACTGCGGTGAATTTTTGGCAATGACCGGGCCAGAAGCTCAATGGAGGCAAGTATCTAAAATAAGTGAGAAAACAAGGGGGGGGAAGAAAAAAAAAAAAATCAAATCTGGTACTGCAGAGTGGTAACTTCACTGTAAAGCCATGGGCAGAACATTGATTAATTCTAGGTAACAAGTTACACTAAAAGTCAATTAAATCATCATTAAAAGAAAGATTTAACATTCTGCATTTTCATGTCTGTTGTATTTCCTCAGAAATCTAAAAAAATCCCTTTTGCAAGACACTACTGCATATTTCACCTTAACAAACACTTATTTTGCTGTGGGAGTCTGATGAAGACAGCAACATGGCTGCCTTTTGTTTACTTCCTTGTTTGTACAACAGCATCCACGATATCACCAAAAATAAACACAGCTTTTAAAGCTGCTTGCTTAAAACCTCTACTGCATAGCCAGCAGGAAGAACTCATATTTGTTTTAATGCACTGAATCAACATTAAAAAAGAAAACCCAAAATATTTAGAATTCAAGGATATTTTCCCAGACAGAAACAGCACAAAAATATAGCACAAAAAAACAAACAAACAAACAAAAAAACTACCTGTCAATTGATCTGTAGGCCATGGGCAAATATACATCTGGAACAATTTCAAAAAGGGGAGGAAAAGTGCTATCCTGTTTTGCTGCAACTGTTACATGAACTCTATAGCAATGTAACTGTAGCAAGACTGCTCCAACTTTCCCTCAACTTCGATCTTGGATGAAGCAGGGTTAATGTAGCTCATTTGACTTGCTACAGAATCATATGTATGTGCATTCCTATGCAGCAGCTCTCCCTTCTCTTTGGAAGCCACTAAAAATGTACATATGTCCATCCCCTTAGGATGTATAACACTGAAGTTGATGTGTCATTAACTGGATGTATTAGGAGTAGACCATCAATTCTTCATCAATTCATGAAAGCCAAACAGACAACATACAAGTCATTTTAATATTCTGCTGTATTGAACACACTTTGTCAACTACAGAATACTAACCATGGGCTAAACCAGTGGGGGCCAACCTCTAACCATGGGCTAAACCAGTGGGGGCCAACCTTTTGGTTAGGCATGCCAAATTAAGTCCCACACCCTCCAAGTACCACTCCAATCCCCACTCCCTGCCTAATCTGCTGCTCTGCTTTCTGCTCCCTGGTCAATCTGCTATGTATCACACACAGAGGCTGCCTTTGCTATTTGTGGCACATGCGCCACATGTTAGCCACCCTTGTGCTAAACTACCAGTTTTATTATCTGAACGTGTAACCTGAGCCTAAGTTCAAAGAAACAATCTTGAACTGGATGACAAGTTCATACTATTACCTGCCTTTGCCTACTTCTCAGAGTTCCCCACAATCCAAAACAGGAACATTTCTTACCTGAGGAAAAAGGGGTCGCTCATCTCTCTTCTTTTTCAAGCACTCTGCCATTAGCCTCTTCATGGCTTTTGGACAATTACTTCGAACTTTACTGAGATCCGGAGACAGATATCCTCGTCCCACCATAAAAATGATCTTTGTTTTGAAACAGAAAAAGGGAAAGAGAAATTTATAAATCAAACCATGTAACAATCAAACAAACAAATGTATATATATCAAGAAATGTTTCAGCTGGAACAAGTAGGTTTCACCATACTTTGTGCACCAAAAGTGATAATAAAAAGAATAATCTGCTGTGTTGCAGCAACATGCCTGAAAAATAAATATTCTGTGCAATTTAATGGTTTTGTGCTGACCTATTTCATTTGAAAGGTCAATGGCAAGTTCACACCTAAAGGCAATTAAAGAAACATTCAGCACATACAGCTGTAAATCTTCACTTAGGAAAAGCAAAGAGTCTCTTCACATATTTTCTCTTCCCTATTTTTTCAAAATTTTGCGGGGGGGGGAATACACAGACACAGAGACACACAGAGAGACTTTTGACTTTTCAAACCTTTGTACAAAACAAAAGATAAAAGTGGAAAAATGCATACTTGAAACATGAAACACTTGTCAGCAACAAAAATACCTTCTCATTAGAGACTGAATCCCCTTCCCCAGCAATACCCTTCATGAGGTTACATACTTGGGACCAGCTGTCCATCTTTCACCTTGCAGAGTGTCCCCTCAAGGGCCAAACATGACACAAGCTGGTCCCCATTTTGTTGCAAAGTGAAATGTCCATATTCAACTATAAATCCTGCCTGGACCAAGAACCAGAACAGTTGGATGACATCATTGGAGCTAGTCCTCGTGAGCTGGTTTCTGAGGCTTTTCAGAGTTGCCATCTTGGTCTGGCTCAGGAAGAAGCTGGGCAGGCAGATCATGCTCTGCTTGCTATGGGACACAGTAGATGTACATGTTCTTGAAAGAGTCCAAGTCCATAGATTTCATAGAGTTCATAGACATTAGGGCTGGAAGGGACCTCGGGAGATCGAGTCCAGCCCCCTGCCCAAAGGGCAGGAAGTCAGCTGGGGTCATAGGATCCCAGCAAGATAAGCATCCAATTTACTCTTGAAGGTGTTCAATGTAGGTGCTTGAACCACCTCCGCTGGCAGACTGTTCCAGACCTTGGGGGCTCGGACAGTAAAGAAATTCCAAGACACCAAAGAGGATACTAAAGACAGCAAAGAGCAGCAGCAGCCAGGGACAGTCCAGAAAAGGCATAGAACAGTCTCCTCCATCGCCTCTTTGCAGAACGGGTGAGCCACCAGCAGTGCCAAATCTAACGGGTGGACAAAGGTACCTGTGGCCAGGACCCCATGCAGCAGCTGTCACCAAAGATCACCAGTTCTCCTGAAGAAGGACAGTTTGTACAAGATGTAGGCAGACAAGGTTCTTTAGGTAAATGTGATGTCTTTTATTAGACCAACTAAATAGTTGTAAAAATTGTTCTTTGCAAGCTTTCAGGCACAAACATCCTTCTATGGACATAGGGAGAGTCTGTTGTTGTTTTGTGTTCTCTGGGATGGAATAGAAGCCAATATGCAAAATGCAGGTCTGTGAAAATGCAAATGTGTGGCAGTGCGGATCAAAAACCATGGGAGACAATAGGTGTGAGACAGGTAGGTAGAGGTAGGGAAGTGGGGAATGCTGACTTAGGATTATTGGAGGTCAGGCAGGTGCCATAAATCCATCATGCTTATAGGCTCAGCAGTGCTATACTGGTTAGCACTACAGATGAAAGGGACTTGGGGGTCATGAGTGACCACAAGATGAACATAAGCCTTCAATGTGATGCTGCGGCTAGTAAAGCATGCAAATGCTGGCTTGCATCCATAGATGCTTCTCAAGCATATCCCAGGACGTCATTCTCCCCTTGTACACAGCCTTAGTGAGGCCACAGCTGGAGTACTGCATTCAGCTTTGGGCTCCACAATTCAAAAAGGGTGTGGAGAAGCTTGAGAGAGTCCAGAGGAGAGCCACACGCATGATGAGAGGTCAGGAAAACAGACCTTATGACAACAGGCTGACAGCCATGTGGCTCTTCAGCCCGGAAAAGCACAAGTTCAGAGGCGATCTGGTGGCCACCTCTAAGTTTATTAGGGGTGTTCACCAGGATCTGGGGCAATATCTGTTCACCAGAGCGCCCCAAGGGATGACAAGATTGAATGGTCACAAATTCCTCTGCGACCATTTCAGGGTGGACATAAGCAGAACTTCTTTACTGTCCACGCCCCCGAGGTTTGGAATAGACTGATGCCGGAGCTGGTTCAAGCACCCACTTTGAACACCTTCAAGACACTTTTGGATGTTTATCTTGCTGGGATCCTATGATCCCTGCTGACTTCCTGCCCCTGGGCAGGGGGATGGACTCAATGATCCTCCAGGGTCCCTTCCAGCCCGAATGTCTATGAAACCTATGAAATCTAATGTCTATGTTAGTCCATGATCTTTTGTATCCAGTAGATTTATGATTTGAAGTTCATAGGCTCACCCTCAAAAGGTGTTTTGTATATTCCCTTTGAGGAGTACAACTCAGAGATTGGAGAGAGAGAGAGTGGTAGTCTTAGGAGAAGTGTACACCCACAGGTAATTGGGTTTTCAATGTGCATTCATTTTGGTACACAGTTGTTTGGTTTCTCCTACAAATTTTCCATAAGGGAATTTAGGGCACTGGATGAGATTTAATACATTTCTGGAGGTGCAGCTGTAAGATCCAGGAATAGTGATGGTTCTACTGTGGGGTGTACTTACTGTGGGGGTAGTGGAGATGTGTTGGCAGGTTTTACATTTCTTGTCCTGGCACGGTCTGGATCCATTTGGTGTGTTTTAGGCTGTTTGCTTCTAGTGATGGTGAGGTCTGGCGGTTGTTTAAAGGCTAGGAGGGGTGGTTCTGGGAAGCTCTCTTTAATAATTGGGTTTTCTTCTAGTACGAGCTGCAATTGTTTGAGGATTTTCTATATAGGTTCCAGGGAGAGATGGAATGCGCACTAATGGTGTGGAATTCATGGGCATTTTCTTTTTGTACTGCAGCAATTCTTCCGGTGGTATCAATCAGACTGCAAGGTTTTTGGTCCAAGTGATGAACATGTCACTTATATATCTTAAGTACAGCACAGGTTTGATGGTACAGTTCTTGAGCAAATTTTCTTCCAGGTGGCCCATAAAAAGGTTGACATATTGTGGGGCCATTATGGTGCCCATAGCTGTGCCAATGGTCTGGAGGAAGTGTTGGTTATTGAAAGTGAAGTTGTTGTGTGTGAGGATGAAGTGTGTAAGTTCAGTAATATCTTTAGGTCTGTACTCCGAGTTGTAATTTTGCTGTTGTAAGCCAAGGCTGTATGTAAGCCAGGTTGTTCCCAGCACTCAGCATGCCTGCCCCAAGCGCTGGAAAGAATCAGCCTGGTGCTGCTGCCGGCCCCAGCCTGCCGGGGAAGCCTGCTGTCATCCCACATGCAGATCCAGGTGCATGTGCCCCCAGGAAAAGCCTGACACAGCCCCCCAGCCCTCCCAGGGGGCATGGAGTAGCAAAAGGTGCGCCTTGCCCGTCCCCCCACACCGACAGTTCTCGTTGCAGCGGGTGCTGGTCACTCCTGGGGCCGCTGCAGCAGGGGCTATGGTGAGTGCAGACAAGCTGTACTGCGTCCCACACCACCCAGGGCTCAGCTTGCTGCTACTCCCTCCAGTCCCTGCTGCAGCGGCCCCAGGAGCAGCTGACACCAGCAGCCTGCACCATGGCATGGTGCAGCCCAGGAACTGGGGTGAGTGGGAACAAGTGGAGCCCAGGCATGTGGGGACAAGCGGAGCACAGTGCAGCCCTGAGAATGACACCCCTTACACAGCAAACCATACAAGGAAAGGCTGAGGGATCTAGCACTCTTCAGCCTGAAGAAAGAAAGGCTGAGAGGGAACCTGGTAGCAGCTGACCACTACACTACGGAAGTATATCAAGGGTGCAGTGAGCAACTGTTCACCAGGGCACTCAAAGGCAAAACCAGGAGTAATGGCCACAAACTCCTGGAAGACCGATTCAGGCTCAACTTTAGGAAAAGCCTCTTCACAATTAGAGTGTCCAGACTGTGGAATAAGCTCCCTCCAGAGGTGATGCAATCACCTACCCTGGAAATCTTCAAGAGGAGACTGGACAGTCAGCTTGCTGGGGTCACCTGACCCCCAGTTGTCTTTCCTGCTTGGTGCAGGGGGGGCTGGACCCGATGATATTCCAAGGTCCTTTCTAGCCTTCTAATCTATGAAAGTCCTGGGACGATTTTGGGCTGCCTAGGGCAGGTTTTTCAAGTTTTTATGGTTCAGGACCAGCAGCAGGAATTGGGATTTCTCCTGAATGGATTGGGTGGGTTGCATGAGAGTTTACCTTCCCAGTGCCAGTAGCCCCAGCAGAGGCAGGGGTGGAGACTGGGAACCTCACTTCCTCTGTACCATACCTCACCCTGGGCTGGGGTATGGCTGTCCTCCCCCTGTGTGGGTGAAGCCATTCTTGCAGCAATCTGCTTCTTCCCTAGGCCAGGTGGGCAGGGCTGCCACAGCAAAAACACACAATCTTTTCTGTAAAGAGGTAATACCATGCTCCCCCAGCATGCATCATAGGGAGAAATTTCAAAGATTTCCCCCCATCCTCCAGGATTGTAAAGACTTCCCTTGCTCAGGGGCTTTAGAGCCAAGTGAGAGTTTACAAGCGGGGCTTGTTATCTTACCAAAGCAAGCCAGATCCTCAGCAAACTTGTCATCGCCAACAAAAAAGGGGGGCAGGTGGTGTGGGACAATATGACCTTTATGGCCAGATTGTTACTGCTTTGCCTTTAAACAAAGGCCATCAGGTACTTTTTTTAAAATTATAACAACAGTTTTAAAGTTTCAACACAAAAAGGTGAAAGCACAAAATTATATGGCCATCTTAGGGCTGAATGTGAAACACCTGTCAGCAACAAACATACTGCAACACCAGATATTAACCTCCTCCCCACTACCCGATGCCCCTCATGGAATTACACATTTAGGACTAGCTGTCCATTGTCTACCTTGTAGAGTGACCCCTTGATAGCCCAACAAGGCACAAACTGGTCCACATTCTGTTGCCAAGTGAAGTGTCTAAGCTCAAATGCGATGCATGCCCAGATTAAGAAAGAGTGAGAGCAAGATCACTCCTCTATTGAATTGACCTGAACTAGAATAAATGGCCAAGAAGTGATGCTGTAACATAAATCTATCCATACAGCAGTTACACTGTTCCTTATATTTTAAGAAATGCAACTATTTCTTGTCTTGTTTCCAAGGCAAAGAATTTATATCAAAAAAGCTACCCAGAAAATTGTTTCTAATTTTGTATTGAATCCAATCACTTTTGTACTCCTATTAGGAGGCAACCCAAAGCTCCTCCACAACACCTTTTGAAACCCTTAAGCACCAACTGTGTACAATATGAAGACTTGCCTATTCTGTTTCTCGTTTCTACTGCAAGACAACAGACTTTTCAGCATCATTGAGATGAAAGGCTTAAACAACATTAAATAGCAGAGGAGGATTTCCACAGGACAGGCCTGAATAATCTATAGAAGTGACTGGAGTACAGAAGAACACTGAGGTGCAACTACATCCCAGAACAAGTGAGGATGTTCATTGTAAAACTCGGACTGGACATTTTCTGTCTCAGCTAGAACATGCTAGCAACATGTTTTCACTGTGACCTAAATATGTCAAGAGAAAGAGATAGGTTTATATATCCCTTCCAGTCAATGGGGAGAGGTAAATAAAGCTAGTGCATTTCACTTTTACATGTCAGCTGCATCTGTGGCTTAAAATTTGTTCCAACACTCATGTCACCCTGCCACCAGACACATAAAGGATTCATGAGGCTCTCAAATGGTTTATGTGAAATAGGCCTAAGTACAGCTGGTAACTGGTTACAACCAGCTGGCTGGGAACATGGGCAGTTTCCCTCCTTCAGACACACAGAACACAGAGAAATACAAATACAAGCAAGTCACTTTGAGTCGATGAAGTGTCCTGATGTATACTGAAACAGTCATATTACATTAGGTTTTCAGACTAACATTGTTATGACTGCATTTCTCAAGTGTAGATACTGAAAATACAGGGACATGAACACAAACATGTTACAAACAGTCTCTCTCAGATCCTGGATAGTTTTCGCTAAAGACCTTGACACAAATATCCCATCTTCAAATTATGCTAGGAAGTTAAGAAACAGGTAAATCTACTTAACATTATTACATGGACGATGTTAAAATCCTGAATCTCAATGAATTGGTGCATACACTTCTCAAGCACAAAATGAATATCAGATATTAAATGTCATGGCCACATTGCCACCTCCTCAGTTCTTCTCTTGGACTATTTCTTATGCCTGTTATTCCCTTTTTCAGAATTAAACTAGGTTACCGTAAGTAACCAGTTCCCTCATTAACCAGTTTCCTGACACACATTTTTCAGAATCAGAAAACCCATACCTGCAGTAGGAGGGGGAAAAATGATCAGAAGTAGTAGACAGATTGACGCTACATGGCTGAAGAGGGTGTATAAAGATGAGAAGGGACATCTGAAAAAGGACGTGAAGGCTCATTTCACAAGCCTCTATTAATTCTATGTTTCAGTTAGCCTACAACAAACAAGTGAGAAAGTGCAATGAAAACCTCCCCAAATTCAAGCTCTCTTTACCTGGTCCCTGTTGTTGATGTTCGAGTACGGTAACTGCCCAGTCATCAGTTCATAAAGAACAATCCCAAATGCATATACATCCGACTGAAAGCTATATGGGTTTTTATCTTGCATCCTAATTACTTCTGGTGCCTGTACCATAAAGGACAGAGTTAGTATTCACTTCACAGTATTAAAATGCCATTTCACAGAACAAATTTAAAATTTTGCTTTTAAAACTATAAAGTGCAGCAAGAGGTTGCCATGCACAGCTGTTCTTTCAATTTTAGGTTCCCTTAGTGTCCAAACATAAAGGCTTCCTGGTCTGCTGTTGGTTACATATGCAATTCAACCTAAAATATTAATACATGATGGATAAATTTCAAAATCTGCTGGCTCTCTAAGTGGGTGAGGTCATGACTGTACTATATGATGGAAACTGACCCCATTACAGATTGAGAAGCCATTTTGGAAAGTGAAATTACAATAGTGCTAAAGAACCATCACACCTATCAAAATCTTAAGGTAGTAAGAAAGGGAGAAGTTGGGCTAAACATATGACCACCAAAACATTTTTTCTGAAGAGATAATTTGATTCAAATATCTCACAGCCTCTTCAGAGTAGCTACACTTGAATAGATCAGATTGAGAAGCCTATTATTTTTAAACAAATGTGAGAGAATATTTCAGACTTCACTGATGTCTTAAAGACACATTTAAAGAACAGATTAAAGTATTTAGTGTCAGCTGATGTTAGGTTTGTATGGTCTGTCTGCTTGAGAGATGTTTTGAGACTTCTGGTTAAAGAAAAAAAATTGGGACTCATGTATTCTGAAAACAATACCTACATACCACCCTTTACTTACCATCCAAAGAATAGATCCAGACAACTGTTCAAATTGATGGGACCCACTCCATCGTGATTTCACTGTGGCTAGACCAAAATCACCTATTTTTACTGTGAGGTCTTCATGAAGAAATATATCTATACAGAAGTTAAGGTAAAAAAAGCATAGTTCCTAATGTTCTCTACAAGCACATATATATTAAATAACTCTATATACCTGCAATGCTAGCTGTTATCAATTGGCACCATCCATGAACAGTATAAAAAACTAAGTAGTCAACCCTCATATATATCTAGATTCCAAACAACCAGTGTCTGAGAAGTGCTATATTCTAGCTTGCAGTAATGATAGTGTTAATAAACTAGGCCCCAAATGATTATATTAAAAATGTCAAGTCCTTAAAGAGCTGCATATATCTGCAAGTCTAAAGACGAGTTGGCACAACCCTTCCATGTGGTATCTGGTGGAGGTATCTGAAATTCACTGGGATACTTCTACAAAACTTGTTTTCTCTTTACAATCATGTTAAAAGGCACAAAGAATATTTTTTATTTTGCTCCTCACATTGTTACCCATTGCCAGCCAATGCTGACTCTCCTTTAACATTTCTGCAGGTGAACTGATCTTCACATTCATTCATTTCTGGCAGAATAAAGGGGACTTATTTTCATGTTCCAAATTTACATCTTTGGGAAAGGATACTATTACTCTTGAGGTCTCTGTGGATGATTGACTTGGCATGCAAGTAACTGAAAAGAAAGAGAATATTTTAGAACAGATAGTCAAGCACCCATTTCATTCATCAGTAGCTGAAAGTGTACACTTTATTCAGCTGAAGCAACAAACTGTTGTGTGTTCAACACACAAGTACTGTTCAAAGCAGGAAAATTACAGTTACCCTTGATGGCTCTTTCAAGCAAAACAATGAAACTAATAACCACCACCACCCACCCACCCCACCCCTCATACTTCATCAGCTATTTTGTTTTACTGTCCAGAAATCTGGCACACGCTCAGAGCTCACAATCTAACTCTGGGTCTTAACCTACTTAACCTTGCTTCAGACTGAAACCTGTTTTATGTTAGAAGTAATCACCCCTTGAACTGAGTTGCCAACAGCCACGCTTAAAACAGAAGCATATTAAAAGGTCTATTGTAAATTTCTACCAAGTAGAAATAACAATACTGTCATAAAATGCAGCAATACACTGGGAGAAGACTCTGGCCTCAGTACAGAGATAAAAACTAGTTAACTCTGCACTTGGAGTAAGAGTAAAAATGAAAAAGAGCAAATACCATCTTAAAGTTCATTACAAGCAAAGAACACGACACTTACTCCATGCCTTGTGCAGTTTGCCGTGCAATATCAATGAGTTTGATCATCTCAAATTTGGTCTCAATGATGTGTAGATGGTGATACAAGCTGGAACCTTCGCACCACTGTGTGACAATAGCCAGCTGTGGCTTTGTTGAATAACCCATGAAGAGTAGGATATTCACATGTCTTGTTTTCCTGTAGGAGAAAACTCACTGAAAAAATCAATGACAAACTTGAACTGAACTATCTAAATCAGGGGTGGCTAACCTGCAGAATGTGTGCTATAAGTGGCAAGGGCAGCCTCTATGTGGCACAGAGCAGGGGAGGCAGGGAGCAGAAAGCAGTGGCAGATCAGGCAGGAAGGAGGCAGGGCAGCAGATAGGGCAGGAGAAGGGGATTAAGAGTGGCACTTGGGAAGGATGTCGGGCTAGTCAGTAGCATGCCTGCCAAAAAGGCTGGCCCCCACTGATCCAAATTAGATATGGTAGCTCCCTTTAAATGCATTAGAAAACAAACACAAGTATACAGTTCTCTAGATTACTTTTATTGTATAAGTCACTATTCAGATTTATGTCTAGAAAGGAAAGCATAGTGGTGGCTAGAAAAATATGTTCCAAAAATACAATAATAAATGTCCACTTCTTTATATTTTGGAAAATAAGAACAGTGTTCCTTAATCTGTGGGTAACAACTCGTAAGTGGGTCACAAACAAACTTTAAAAATGGATTCTCCTTTTAAAGAGAAAAAAGTGGGAAATAGTGGCTTTTTCCTTGCAAGCTGTCAGGGTTCCAGCTTCCAAGGGGCTACTTGGGGCCCTCCCATGCCTCACATACCCACCCCCTTCCCCACATGCTGAGGCCTGGGGGCAGTGGGTCAGGAATGAGGGGCACTAGGTTGGGACTCGCCACCAATGTTTACAAATGGGTCCTGGTCCAAAAAGGGTTGGGAACTACTGTTCTAAGCAGAATACACAAGAATAATGATTCTGAAATAGCATTAGATGGACGATCTAATGTCAAACTGATAACTTATATTTCCTTACCTGAGCACTCCTACTTCATTTTTGAAGGCCTGTAACTGCTGAGGTGTGGGTGCTGTAACATTCAACATTTTTACTGCCACATCACCTTTAAAAGCCAATTAAAAAATAAGATGTACAGTTTAAACAGATTATTCAATGGAGGTAATACAAAATAAAGCAAAAGTAAAAAATAAAATATTTTATCCTGTAGTCTTCCCTAAAGTCATCAAGCCATTAACATGAAATAAAAAAATGGAGGAGCGACTCTTCCATAAAACTACAAAGGAAAAGATAATTTCTCACTTTACTAACAGATATTGACTCTAACATTTCCAAACCCCACCCCCTCTCCCTTTCTTTGGAGTTCCTCATCCAGTCAGAGCTTGACACCTTAGGCTCGCTGGCATTTAGAATGCATTTTTAGATGATAATTATTCATTACCATGAGCAAAAGAACAGTTTCTTAATTTGCAGCCCCAATTTCTCATATTTAAACTACTGCTTTCCTAAAAATAAATCAAAACATCTAAACAGCTTCCTTCATGATGCTTGAGAACACCAGTTTGCCATATTGGCAACATACCATGCCATTTTCCCTTGTAGACTGTTCCAAATGATCCAGACCCTATCCTTTGCCCAACGGTAATCTGTCCATCTGGTATTTCCCAATCATCACTTGAGTCCCGTCGACCAAGGGTTTTCTTTAAAAAGAAAAACACAATTGTGGTAAAATTATATAAAATCACCGTGTCCTTTCCTAAAGCTTATATATGTTCCTTTCTAAACCGGAGTGCCTCAACAGGATGCATCATTTAAAATTTTAGTTTGAAAGCATTTCCAGAGCAAGTCATTAGTAATATTTGATTTATAATTGAGTCTTTATTCTTTTCCAGCTGAGTACATACTGTACCCTCAGCACAGTGGTACACCAAGTAATTTCCTACCATAGCAGTTATCAAGGAATCAGATTTTGATAGTAGTTGCTAATAAAGTTGAAAAATTTCTAGTAATAAATGGAAATCTCAGGGATACGAATTTCAGAGAAATAATGCTTAAATTGTGATTTTTTTTTCAAATGTTATTTTCAGAGGATTAGCCTACATTAGAGAATCAGGAAGCCAGTATTTATCAAAATGACAAGACAATGTAAGCAACTTCACTGAAGGGAGATCAGCATTGCATTAACAAATGTGTATGTCCATAGTCTTTTGCGTGCTACCTAGCAAAACTTTTATATAAATGATTCCTACTTCAGTCCTAGTTATTTAATGTTGCCCTGTTGTTTACTGACTTAGAGAGTGCAATTCCTTCAATAACTATTTCTAGAATAATTTTAGATGTCCTTCATAAAAGAGAAGCTATAAGAATAAGGGCATCTTTGTAAGAGCAGGAAAACACAGCTATTCTGCTCCTTACCATTCTATTCCTATCTTCTGAAGATGAGGATGACTTCCTCTCTCTCTGTGGTCCTGGGGACTTCTGTAATGCTTTCACACTGGTGAGGGACCCAGGCAATGAGGCAGGAGGTGTGGCAGACAAGCCCGTGGTTGAACCTAATTTGAGAAATTTAATAAATGAATTTTATGTAAAAGTATTAAAAAGACAGTTATATAATTTTTAAAAATATTAAGCACAGAAATTGTGTTTCAGATACAGTATCTCCAAATATAAAATGTACATGTTCCAAGTGAGGAAATATGAACTTCTGGACTACTGTATTAAATATATGAATTAGTATTGCAGTCTTAAACATCAAGAAGCAGCAAAGTGTATAGCAAACATTTGTGTACTAGATAGCTCCCAATGCTTTGTTATTGGACTATTTGAACAACAATCTCTCTTTGGACAAATAGATGTTTTGATGTTTCCAGCTTCTTTGATAAGAAAAATAATTCTTAAACTTAACAGCCAGCTTTTCAGACTTGCTCTTGCTAACCAATAATAGCCAGGACACAACAGATTTGAATTAAAATAGAACTATACATGAAAGCTGGGAATGTTTGTTTGGTTTTGTTTTTTTTAACAGAGTTCCTGAGTGCCACCTAAAAATATTTGGCTGTTTCAAAGCTAGCTGCCAGTAGAGAGCACTTATTTATTAATAGCAAACTAGAGTGTAGTGGGAATTCAAAAGAAAAAGCACTTTAGCTAGCCACTTACAGCTTATCAAATTAACTGAAAAAAAACAAACAATCCCTTGGTCTGGTATACAGTTTGTTAACAAAATGACCTATTATTTTATTTGTTAGAAAAATAATAGGACTGTTTTAGAGCTCCAATGCTTTTTTTACAAAAACAATTCTTCAGACTAGATACTGGTTTTTAATATAGCATCATAATTACTAACAAGATCACACCGACACTCCCAATGTGAAGGAGGAACGCAAGTCTACCTTTTATGTTTGTGTTGCTCTGCTAATTACTGCAAATCACCATGCAAGACCCCAAGTATTTTACAGATGCTTTCTACTATAATGGGTTCTGAGGAAATGGTACAATACATGTATTCTTTCCTTCCTTGCGCAGCAGTTATATTCTTATTAAAGCAGATAAGTACAATTAGAAGAACCTAAAATACAAGATATAGAAAAAGCAATGCATCTTTTAGTGGGAAAAATCAGGACTGTGCAAAATTTCAGCAGCCATTTCATTTTAGAGGCGTTTTGGCACTCAAAACACTGAATCCAAAACAAAACCAGAAGGCTCCAAAACATCTCCAAAATTAAATGAAACCATTTGAAACATTTTGGAAATGTTTCAGAAGTGCCTCTGGGGAATAGTCCAGCACAGCTCTGCAGCCCTCCTTTTGAAGTGCCGGGAGCATGGGGCAAGGCAGGGGATGGGCCCAGGCAGGGCAGCTATAGGGGCTTCTCCCACAGCTCCCCTCGCTGGAACAGAGGCAGTCACAGCTGAAGGAGCCAGAGAAGAAACCTCCATGGCTGCCATACCTGGCCCCAGCACTGCGCTTATCAGCTGTAGCAGTGATGATCAGGGCCTCTGAGGGCTCGTAGCAGAGCCCCTCCGTGCAGCATGGAGCAGCAGGGATCACCCCTCCTGGCTGGCACCCACACGGCAGCTGTCACATTGCAGGTGCCACATGGTGTGGCAGGGCGCAGCATGCCATCTGGGAGCTGTGGCTGCACCCATCAGCTGGAGCCCGGCACTGCTCGCCCCCAGCTCCCAAACAGTGCGCAGCACCCTGGCGAGCTGTGCTGCACCTGCGGCATGGGGTAGCTGCCATACAGGTGCAAGGTGGGGGGTGATCCCCGCTGCCCCCACTGCGCAGGGAGGCTCTGCCACGAGCCCTCAGAGACCCCAATTGCTGCTGCTACAGCCGCTGAGTGCGGGACTTTTCTTCCTTTTTTTCCCCTTCTTTTTTACGTGCCGGGGAATGGGGCTGCCATGGGGGCTTCTCCCGCGGCCACCCCCACCAGGGAGAGGCAGGCAGAGCCAGAGAAGCCATGGGAGAACCTGCAGCTGCCCAGCTGTGCCTGCCTCTGCCTTGCTGATCCAAATCAGCACCGAAACAGCGTCAAAACTCCGAAACAGATTCAGCCGAATCAAAACAGAACAGTGATGCGAACCAACACGAATCACTGTTCTATGAAACAGCCAAATCCAAAATCGAAATGAAACAGCTGTTTCGCATAGCCCTAGGAAATATGATTCCAGAACAGGTAAAACTATTGTAGGTAATCTGTAAATATACCGAAAGCCCAGTTTTCCAATTATAGGTTGGCTATTTCACCAATACCCAACTGTAACTTGCGCAAGTCATTAGCCTGGAATTTGAAGTTACTTTTCCTGATCTAAATTTAAAATGTTCCTGTTTTTTAGCCAACTCCATTGAATGGAGCTGGGTTGCAAATACCTATTTTCCAGAAGTCTTTGGAATAATCTGGCAAGTGTTTAGTCCATAAAATGAGCAGCTCTTGGTATTCTGAAATAAAATTCTTTGAGGTAGCCAAAAAAAGTAACATTTGAAAAGCATGCGCCACCATGCAGCCACTCATATACGCAAAGGTACATTATATACAGAAAAAATATTTCATGTTATTAATAACTGGTATTTTTAGCATATAATTTTTTCTCATTTTAGCTAGGATTTTGGGCAATCAACAAAAAAAAGACTTATTGACAGCTTCAAGCCTGAAAGACCCCCTGACTCGATGAGATATTAAAATGCACAGGTCTTGTATAGCAATATCAGTACACAAATGAATGCTAAGTACAATGGGAGTTTACACAGTACCTCAACTGGCACTATTGTCTAATCTGGTCCAGATTACTTGGAACCCCAATTTAACACCAAATGGAACCCTCAAAACACACATATCATAACAAGCTGACACAATAAGTGATTTCTAGAAACTTAAAAGCTAACAAGATAACAATGGAAATGTTTGTAATTTGTATTTTCTCTCTGTGTACTTTTTAAAAACAGAAAATATTAAACTGAAAATTATTAGAACACTAAACTGACTTAAACAGTCAAGGAAATTCCAAGTTAAGAATGTTACTATGTCCTTAACAGTTCACTATCCAAGACTCTCTGTTTATATAAATTACAATAAGGACTATATATAGAAACCTCAACTCTGAAATTCCTTGATTGAGAAGCTTTAAGTCAAATTTAACACATAATAGTTTCCAAATATATAAGGGTGGAAGTGAGTATGTGTGAAAAGCACATTCAAAGCAATCCAGCCAGGCCAAGCAAGAAATTGAGGTGTTCTGATAAACTCACACACTTACATACACACAGTGTGAGGGTGAGACATAAACAGCATCTGTGGTTTTACTTATTTTGTTCTGGGTGAAAACAAGAAAGAAGAGCCCAACTACCTCTGAACACTGGGCCAGGCTCAAAATCAAACACTATTTCACTGGGGACAGAATGGAGGAGGGGACTGGGAGTCCGGGATTGGTATTTCCGAAGACAGCGCATCAACTGGTTCAAAGGGGCTGTTAGAGAAAAAGAGACGGGCAGGCAGAGACAGAAAGACAGACACACAGAAGAAATGAAAGAAGTCATGGGAAATAACTAGGATGCTTTGACTCCTATCACAGACTGATTTTTGGACTTTGAAGAAAAAATATTTATTAAAATCTTCTTTCAAAAAATGGGTTTTGACATTGTCCTCAGATGCCAAGCACACAGCTTACGACAAGTTAAAACTGACATGATAATACAACATTCAAACACTGGACAAAAATGGCCAAAATTGTGAAAAAACACACCTTACTAAAACATACAAGATAGTAAAATCTGGCAAGTTCTTAATCAGTTACATTTACGTATTTAAAAGAGAGGGGGAAAAGTATATTTATATATGGTATAACAAACCGTAACTCCTCCTAACACAAAGCATTAGCCAGCCACCTTTCTGGTTAACAGATATAGATGGCAGATTTAAGAATGTCAATGGCTTAAGGTGCAAGACCCTGAAGAGTGCAGCAGAATGCACCAGCATGACTAAGACTTCACTGAGAGGTGAAGCAAGTCATAGTTAACAGAAGACAACATGCTGGTCGACTATTTGGATCTAGAGAAATAGTCATACGCCTGTCCTCTTAGGGAACAGCTTTGTCATTTTCAAGTGACTAAATACAACGAAGACAGACCCTGTACTCTGACAACCAGCACTTAAGAGTTCTTCTTGCAGAAAGCAGATGTTGCAGGCCATGTGTGACATGTACAGAACAGTAAGACAACCTTCTGTCATGAGTTTTGCTGTAACTGGAAGTTAAGGCCATCTACACTGTCTACAACAGTGCTACTGAGGGGCCTACAAAAGACATGGGTTTAATCTGAGGTCCTAATTACTTGTTTCCAAGGTTAGCAAAGGCATGCAGTAGAGCAAAGCAGCATCTTCAGCAAGGGGCAGAGGGGGAGAAGAACTGGAGAATCTTATGCCATTTGGACTAGAGGATGCAGCAATTAACATGGCCAATTCACAAACCATGTTGACAAGCTTCAAAGGAAGCCTCTGTTGACTCCGTAGGTAGAAGGATAGTGACTGCCATAAAGGGCATTGTGTGCACAGTGTGAAGTTAAGGAGCATGTGTGTATAAGGACATTTCCCCAGGACTCTATCAAGATGAGAGGGACACCCTTCCTCCTCTTGATGCAATTAAAACCTTTCCTCCTTCTGTCTCCCCCACTCCCAGAATGACTGGTGAATGACAAATCTTTATCAGACAGATGCTAAACATCATGGACAAGCAAGTATAAATATACTAGTTGCTTTGTTGACATCTCCCTCTCTGTTTTGCAGAAATAAGTAGTACAAAAGGGGGGGGCAAAGCAATCATATAATTATATTTAGTAACAGAGAATTCTTTAAAATTACTTACCTCCCTCTCCTCGTAACCCCTGGTCTCTAATCAAGTCCTACAAACAAAAGCACAAATATGTATAACAAATACAAATATTTCAAAGTAGTGCCACCCCAGAAGCTACAATTAAGATTGCAGTCCCATCCACCACCCTACCAGGTATTGTTCAAAGAGTAAGACAGTCACCGCCATGATGATCTTAGAATCTAATAACTATAATACAGAAAAAAAAATACACAGACAAAACCTATTTACTTTAAAACAGTGAATCCCAATACTAACTTGAGATATGGGCTAGTTAAAAGACAAGTTTACTTGAAGGTATTGATTTAAACTCCCAATTAAGTCAATATGCAAGGGGAAACATTGAACCAGAACTGGTAATCATTTTCCCAGTTAGTTGTCTGCAATATAATATGGTTATGACTGTCATACAGGATGATGGGACATGACTTCCTTATGTTGAAGAAATGGACTAAAATAACCTCTATTTTTTACTTCTAGAAAGGTTCCCAATTTCTGCAGCAAATTAATTCAGTTCTTTTTAAAGTTCTTCATTAATTTTAATAGGTTCTTTTAGCTTATAATACCGTATTCACTGAGTACATCTGCTACAAAATATCCAGAGACTAACAACCTAAAAATGCAATTTTACAACTAGTAATAGACTTGAAAGAGCAATTTTCTAAACAAAGAAAAAAAAAATCAAGCTTGTTCCCTTCACAGGTCAGTTTTCATCAGTGTGTTTTAAATCTGGAGGCATGGTGACCCAGGAGATACTAACTTTGCTTATGATTCAAGTTAGAGGTAAAAAAAAAAGGTTTTGCACATCTGAATATCTACGTAGACCTTAAGACTATGTAAAGTGACAACTCAGTAATTTTCAGATGGCAGACTTAAAACTAGAATACGCATATGGGGAAGGGAGCTATTAAAAATCAAGATTCAGGCAGGTACTGTGTTTATCTGAATCTAAGATGTCCCTGAGTTTAAGACAACCCCCAACAATTAGATCCTATACATGTAAAATTTATACATGTGTTATCATTCTCCATGTATAGATTCTAATTACTGGAGGGTCATCTTTAATTCATCTTTCCCACTGCTAAAGAGGGGCATGTAGTAGGAATGTAGGTGGTGTGGGGAGGTCAAACAGCTTGCCCCCCTGCTTGTGCCCAACCCCCACTACCCCCCAGCCTCTGCTCTCCACCCAGTCTCTCTCCAGCCTCTGCTCCCCTCATTCCCTCCTCCCCTTATCTTTGCTCCATACAATAGGTTCTGAGCGCAACCCCAGTCCAGCTCACGTAGCAGCCGTATGGACTACGCACTACTGCTGTGGGGCTGGGCTCAGTGCCCAGGCTACAATGTGTACAGAGCCTGCCAGCATGTAGCAAAAGCAAGGGGGGGAGAAGTGGGGAGGCAAAGGACAGGCAGGGGAGCAAAGGCTGCATGGTGTGTGTGGAGGTGTGGAAGATGGGGAGAAAAGGCTGCAGCGGGGAGGCTGCAGGGTGCAGAAGCAGCAGGGAGTGGAAAGGCAAACAGCAGCTGTAGCAACCCTGGATGGAGACTGGAGCCAGAGCCAAAGCAGTTGCTTGCCCCTCCCACTGCTGTCATATGTGATTTTAAGATAAGGGCCTTTCCCCACCATGTTAAATGGGAGGGGAGAAGGGAGGTCCTCATCTTAGAATCAAGTAAATAAGGTATTTACAACTGGGGGGGGGGGGTAGCAGTGTGAACAATAGTTTGTAGAGTGTTGGCCAAGACTGATTAGAAATAAACACAATCTTATGTGCTCCATTTTCATGGTTATTAAAATTCAGTCTTCAAAAATATCAAAAACTATATGGAAAAAAAAAATCAAGACATTCATTGTAGCAATTTATTGGAGGCTCAGAGAGCAAGTCAAGGATGACATATTCAAACACCAGCATTTAATAAACCATCTTTTCTGCTAAAAGTAATATAAGGATTCACAGATAAGCAGTACTTTTAATCCTTGGCATGCTTTGAAAAAGTTGTCACTATTTTGCTTTGTCTTTTCAGGTTCATAACACTCAGGTGCACATAGCAACAATAGCTTGGGGACTGAATTTAAAAGTGACTAATCGTTTGTAGCATCCTGCTTGTTTGGAAAGTGAGGATATGGCTGTCAAAAAAGGGTTTTTGTTATTTGAAACTGGTTGTTTGATTTTTCCCCCATCTCTGGGCTACCAACATTTCCTCTCCTGTTATCTAAAATTTATGAACTCTTAGGTAGATCAGCATGTATTTATTTAAAAAAGTAACATTTGTGTGTTTATGCTAAAAATTATACACAGGCATGAGTTAGGCAAGCTGATAAAGCTCCAGTATTTCAATCCATTTTTTTTTTTATACTTACATCTATATTGACAGGCTCTATTGTATTGATGTGCACGTTGGGTGCTGAAGAAGAGCGGTCCCGTTGCCCAAACTGATTCCGATGATCTTCATCTGCTGGTCGGAAGGGCTGTGGGATTGGAATGGATTTTGAAGGAGAAGGACTAGGGAGAATTGGTGGTCTGAGAAACAAAGTCAAGGAAAAAGAGGATTTAGGTCTACAAATGCCTTCAAATACTGTATAGTGGGTGTGGCAAATCCTTTTCTTTTTAACTATGGTAAGCAAAAAACACCAGTAAGGCAATATATAAAGACCCACTTAAAAACAATTTATATTTAATAGTCTAGGAGTTGCTAGGACTAATTGCAGCTAATTTCTGTTTTATTAAACTACCCAACTACAAAACGGTAAAACAGTGTTCCAGGGTTTAACAGTAAACACATTTGTATGACCCTAGCCACACATTATTTCCCCTGATGCTGGGAATTAATGGGGCAAATATGCAGTGCAGACAATGGGATGATGCTCTGAAGCTTCTTACACACTAAGGGGTTCTATCCTATCTTTATGACAACGTACTACATCTACACCCAACATTTAAAAAACTCTACCAATTAAAGTACACGTGATGAGACAACTGGACTTAAAAAAACCAGTCAGCAGAGTTATCAGATAACACTGTGGCTGTCAGTATAAAAGGAATCACTTGCATCAAACTTAATAAGTAAAAATTCTTTTAACATCTATCTTTGGCAAATCACTTTGGTCAGTAAAATATTTTAAACATTACTTGTAAATATTACAGTCATTCACCAGGAGACTCTGAAAGTTACATTTCACAATATTTAAATCACTTTTTGAAAGAACTCAGGTGTTAGGGGTCACAAAAATGTAGATAAAACTCAACCTTCGATTTTTAGTGTCTCAAATTATTTAGTAAATAAAGCATATAAACATGCCTCTTGTTTTACCAGTAAACAAAGGCAAGATATCTTGATATTTTGGTTCAGTACAATAAATCAGCTTTGTCTTATGTTCAATTCAAAGTCAGGTACTGTTGTCTACTGGTCAGATCTAATCGAGTTAGAGCAAAAGATCAATAAAAAAAGCTTCCCCCCAGGAAAGTATATCTGAGAGCAAATAGTAAGACCATTAGAACTTATTGCAAACAGCTCTTCTCATAACAAAAGAATCCCCTAGTCTTCAGGCTGACTGATGGGCTACTGCATTCACAGAAGTTAGGACAGGGAGCAGAGATAGAAGCAGAGGCAAGAGACATAACAGCATATAGCACTTACAATATTCTACCATAGTCTCCCTCAAATAAGTGATCTAATTTTCTTCACAGATCTTTAGAGACAACAGCATTTCTAATGAGGATTTTTTTTTCTTTTCAGCTAAGTGTATCTTAACATCTGCCCTTAGGAGACAGGCAGACATATCCCCCTTTTCACTGGGGATTTTATATATTTTAGCATAGACCAGGGAAACAGGGAAGTCCTGCCAACTTGACCTTCTACACTCCCTCATCCTACTGATCAAAGCTACCTACCAACTTTTTTTTCCAAGAGAGGGGAAAAAGGGAGAAATTAGCCACAAGTTCAATTAGCAGGGCTAATAATACATCCCTTAAAACAGTATTTAGATCAAAACAGGACTACAGCTTCCAACAGGTGGTGGAACTTGACCGTTTAAACTTCTGGCCAATGCGGAGTAAGAGAACATGGAATAACCCCAATTAGGATGCTACAGAGCCCAAAAATCACTAACAGACAAAACTCAGTGTTTTTTATTATTTCCCAGAGTTCTTTAATCTAGGCAGTTTAGAACATCAGGAATCTGGAGTTCTAGGAGACAACAGCTGGCACTTACTCCCATAATGGAAATTGCTTCCCTTTAACAGAATACATATGTGCACCAGAATCTTTTCTATTAAGTGTATCTAGTGAGCGTACATGGTCTGAGGCACTCAAATTCTTTTTTTTTGAGGAAGAGAGAAAGCTACTATCCCACATCATGAAACAGACAGTACATGGATCAAGATGCAGGACAAGGTTGTAGTCCTGCCATGTACTGAAAGATGGGAGTATCAGAAGCTGGACAGAGATTTAAGGTTTAAGTACCACAGCTGTCTTACTCCAGTACTATCACTATGTTGGCCGAGTCCTACTCAAGATCTTGGCATTATTGGAATCAAAGGAAGTACAAAATGAAGACCTAAGGATCATGAAATTAGGAATGAACCTGAAGCTGACCCAGAGCTTTAACCCTCTTTTGGAGCACATAAACAGCATTTTCCTGTTTAATATGGTGGCAGAAAAGTCCACAGTGAAGAAACGTCACTTGAGGAATGCTGTTAAAATAATCATTTATAGACCACTCAGTCACCCAAGTTGATCTGCCAATACACTCCTTACATTTAGTAGACTAACTGCTGTGCATCTGCCAAGAAATGACTTTGAGAGGTTCCAGTCACGTGGCCTCTTGATCTAAAACAAACAGATCTTGCTCTGCTATCATTGTCATTGACTTCACTTTTCTATTTAAATGATGATGAATATCACTGGCCTGGAGGAAGACTGGACAACCATTCTCAGTAAGTGAAGCCTAAACTCTAGAGTATTCACATGTAATTTCACTTGTTGAGGAATCATAAATCTTCCGCTTGTAAATTGTTTAGGTAGACTCCGTACACAAAAGGCAGAAGCATTCATCACTAAAATTTTGGATGGAAGCAGACACAGGCTGTCAATGGCCCCAACAAAGATAACAGGACAACAGGTGACAGAATGTGAACTAGCACATCCAACTGAAAATTGGCTGACTGATAAACAGATTTCAACCATGCTTGCATAGGAAAATAGAAAGAAGTCTGAACCAGAGTCACAAAAGTATAAGACACCATGTGACCTACCTACCAGTGACAATCTTTTAACATCATTCTCAGATAAGCCTATAGACGGGTGCTAAAATGGCCTGAAATATTTCTACTAATAGATAAGCGAATGTGCTTATGGTTCCTATGTTTCTGAGGTGAAATTAATATCAACTTATCTTTGTTTATTTCAGATGTAGTCTGCTGAATGAAAAATCATTGCTAGAGTAATTTCCTGCAAGTGACCCTATTATTCAGGTATAGGAATACTTAAGACTCCCAGCTTCGTGGAAGTGCCACGACTGATGTAGTCTGGAAATTCCAAATCCAGTTGAGAGGACAAACATCATATACTCAGGAACAGAAAAGGCTGACTCAGAAACTGAGATGCCTTCTGTGGATGAGGTAGACCTACAATACAGAAATTAGCACCCTGGAGATGAAGAGAAGTCTACAAGCTTTCGAATCCAAGGACAAGATGATAGAAGCACAAAGACACCATCCTGAACTCGATCTTGCTGACAAAGGTGTTGCTTTGTCTCGAGTCCAAACTAGATCTTCTTTCTTTCGTAAAATAATCCCAAAGGGAAAGTTTATGATAAAAGGGGAATCTACACAATGCTTGAGTTACTTAGATGTAGACAGGGGCTTACGTTTTCCTCCTTGAAAATCTGACACCTCCTAGGCAGTTCCATCCTTGTATACTGAGAATAGAATTATTGTTACTGATGTTGTGGTTTATGCTGCTTCTGTCTAAAAGCCATGTTATAGACCTGGTTATGTTGTATGCAAGTCCTTGAGGGAATGTCCTGCCTCATCTGTTTTCAAGTTGAAGAGCTCACAAGATCACTTCTTTGAAAAGGGAGAGTATCTCTGGTACTTGGACCTCTTTAGGGATCCCTGAAGAATGAAACTACAGTAATTTCCTCCATGCAATGGCTGTCACCATTTGCTGCATCAGTGGTCACCAGAAGAGATTTGAGATACTTGTCCCTCCATTTCTCCCTTTTGCCCATTTGAAAATTTAGAAAGCAAGGGTCTGGTAGCAACAGTTTGATTTCTTTGAAGTTGGGGGGGGGGGGGGGGGGGGGAAATCAGACCACGGCAGGACCCAAGTCTTCTATGAATAGGTAAAGAAAACATCAACAAAAGTTAATCCAGGACAAAATGATTATCATCTCGCTCAATGAGAGCTCATCCCTTCTCAGCAGGTCTGGGAATCTCTGGTTATCCAGAATGTGAACAGGTGACCCAAACACTATTGATTTAATCTAGAGACATCTGTGCAGGGACTGAATGACTCTTGGTCCATGATGCCTCATCCAAGACTAGTAACTTCTGGTGTCAGCAAAATTAATTAAGTTAACAAGTAAACACATTCTTCTGAGATGGGGGAGAAAGGGATGGCCATGTGCTGGGATAGTGAAGCAGTTGTTTACAGGAATCCACACAGAGCTGAATAAAGCCAGCAGTGCCTGTATCCACAGTGGGGCTGATGGTTCACAAGGGCAAACAGTGTCTACCTAAACTCCTGTGCTTCCAATAAGAAGAATCTTTTCTGGAGTGAATAGACTGAAGCCCTTCCCACTGATATAGCTAATGAAGCTCTCTTAGTACCCTCAGAATAGTGAATGAAAAAGAACAGTCTTCATGAAAAGATGCAATTCATGTGAATATGCTTGGAAGACCAAGTAAATGAGTTTTCAACAATACCCTCACAGGAGGAATTTCCTTGAAGTTGATTATACTGTCTGGTAGCTGCTAGACTAAGTCTGGGATAGTATGCTGTAAGGGAGACCAAATTGGAGAGACAGGGATTTGATATGGAGAAGACAGAGGATTTGTGAAATCCCTCCTCAGCATCTGATGAAGTCAGCTGCCACTTTCAAAAGCTTATACATCTCTGACTTAGTCTATAAAAAGTGCAAATCTATCCCATCTTCTGCTCAACTTTGGACTAACACAGTTAATTATCTCTGGGAAATTCAGGAACACATTGTTAATAGTATGCAAGCTACTAGCAATGATGTTAGGTTGTAACACACGTATGTAACCTGCATTTTGTAAAGGAGCACTGAAAACACTCCTGAAAGGATTACAGGTTTTTTTGTGCTGAATGCAGCATTACTGGACCAGTGAGAAGATCAGAAGGAGTGATGGCCTATACGCAGGGGTGGCCAAGCTGCAGCTCTGACGGCACATGTGGCTCTTCAGAAGTTAATATGCATCTCCTTGAATCTTTGCACAAGCACATAGTGACGAGCTTTCATTCAGAAATATACTTCCATTTGGAAACTGGTCATTGTGTGCTTGTGCAAAGATTCAAGGAGATGCATATTAACTTTGAAGAGCCACAGGTTGGCCACCCCTGAGGGTTTAGGGAGGATTCCCTGAATACTCTAACTGCATGCACCACCCATCCTTGTTCACATCTGTACTGGACAATATTTATTCTGGACCCCACAAAAAGCACAGCAATCCCCTCTGATGAAAACACAAGCCAATTTAGCACATCCACTAAACACTCCTGGGGGACTATCCAGTTAAACTGTAACCTCTGACTGGGTAGGCGAGAGAATAAGAGAAAACCAGGAAAAGGGACGATCCATTTGTCTTTTGGAGTGAAACCCAGTCTATGCCCAAGGTTCAGTTCTGCAGCACAGGTCCAAAGGGCTACTGCATGCATAGACTGATGACAGGGAGGGAAGCAGCAAGTGGTAGAAACTGTCAAATTCAAGGATCCAAGCACAGCTGCTACAAAAAGCAGTTTTCTGTGGTACAAACGCAGCAGATGGGCTGTGATGCACTTCCAGGACTTACAAAGGACTCCAACTGCCAAAATTGTGAGCAAGTATCTCTCGTTTCTCTGGCTTTCATAAGAATAGGTAATACTCAGTCTCCATGCTAGAGGGCTATTTCTGTAACTGAAGGGAAGTTCTTCTGAGGTACATTTGCAAGATTATGCCATCTTATCCCATATAGTATTCCCCCCTCAGGTCTTCTACTGTGGGAACATCTAAAAATCAAATCATGAATAAGATATTCATAGCCTACCTGTCACATCCCTACCTCCTAAATACATTATTTAGCTACTATAAAACTGTCCTTGTCCATGAAAAACAGACTCTATTACTCCAATGTATTTGTGCTAGAAGAGACAGAGACATCCTATCTTGATTTTTACTTTGAGATCAATGAGCAGGAGCTCCTGTTAAAAAGATGCAGTTCAATTTCTAAAGAAAGGAGGGTATGCTAAAGCCATAGCACAACCCAAGATTTCATCTTTAGTGAATAGTGCCAAATTGCAAGGCTCCCACTGCCTTCAAGTGTTACAAGTTTGAGTCCATCAGGATTATAAAGGCAACTGAGATAAATGCATGTAAATGCCAATTAATGATTCACAGATTTTACAAAACCACAACTCCCACTCGCTCCTTACACAATGTCTTCAGATATCTAGAAGCTGGTAACAATTTTTTTAAGTTAATCATCTTCTGAAGTCAACTCTCCTTACAAATACTGAAGGCATTCAAGTTTTAACATGAATGATCCACATGTCATTTAATGTACCAACAGGATTTTTCAAGTGTTTAAGACCATGTCTATCTGGAAAGTTTTTTTTCCTCTCTCTTTTTTTTTTTTTTAATTTAGGGGGTTTTACTTCTCCTTCTGCTCATCCAGATAAAATTAACTGAACTAAAAAAGGGACATCTACACTGCTTTATCAAAAGTGACTTGATCCATCCCCCTTGTAAATCCATGCCACTGAGATTTTTTTAAAACATACAACTTTCTGCACAGGTACCCCTGGGAAAACTGTTTCACTGCTGGCTCAATGCATTAAAGGCTGTTTATCAGGGCTGGCAGATAAATGTATCAAGATCTATTGGAATTTTAAGACTTGGGTCAAAATTGGGTCAAACTCCCATGATTTCTTTCACTTTGGCCCACAAATATACCTTCTTTTTTTAAAAGCCAGAATTCACTGTCAAGTTGTCTTAGTTTCAAACAAATTTCCAAAGCATCACCAAGCAACTTGGAGAGAGTATCATTAATACAAGCAGGGTATTCCAGATGTATTGGCAGGCAACCAGGAGCTGGGGAGGATGGAAGACTGTCACTCTTAATTGCTGCGATGATACAAGGATCTTGCTAGAAGAGGAGCGGCTACTTCTGTGGCTATTTTGGCACTACATTTTCACAGGCCTGTAGTATTTGTTGGAGCTCTACTTCCAGTCCTGAACAACCTGCAACAACTGTTAAGAAGGACAATGTTGCACACCTGCAGTGACCAGCAGAGATGGCAGACAGCTACTTCCATGGAAAAATCAATACAAAAATTCAATATGGAGTTGTAGTACAGAAGTGTCTCACCTCAGTGTACAGAAGAAGAATGTATCCACTACCACCAGAATCACTACATCTAGTAGTACTGGCCTGTGTAGTCAATCAGCCTGGTATTAGTAATCAGGTACAAGAGCTGTTTTCATGCAAGTCTGCACTGCTGTTTAGACTTGGATCGAAGTTTGCCAATACCAGGAAGTTAGTGACATCTTTGAATGCTGGAGCTATTAGGAGAACCCACACACTTCTTATCGGTCTACCAGCGAGCTTGTGATTTATCAACAGAAAGAGATAATGCTCTAGTCATGGGGGGCCTGGTGAAAAACTGTGAAAGGATAACATTTACATGGGGAGGTGTGGAAAGGTCCATCATGACATAAATAAAGCTTCCAGTGAGCAACCTACAAAAAAGTAAGGGGGAGGCCATACATATACACAGTAAAAAGAAAAAAAAAAAAAGAAAGAAACACACCCACACAACTTTTTGCTCCCAAAATAAATGCAGATAAAAATATTGTGGTGATTCCAGTTGTTATGTAAGGCTAGGCATGCAGTATTTGCTTTCTTCACTTAAAAAGCCTTTCTCTGAGTAGCTGCAGAATGACAAGGGAGTACATTTTTCAAAGGTTATATAGGAGGCAAAGGAGTCTGAAGATCAGGCAGGAAAATTCTGTAAGGTATCTGCCTCATATTATAGATGCTTGCTGTGTTTTACAACTACCTGAAAAATAAGCAAAAGCCTCAAAGAATGGGGGAGAGAAGTAGAAAGACTTTTAGAATATTGGCTGCTTGCAGCTGCTAAAAAACAGAAGTTGACTGAATTAGCTATTAGATAAAAATGCCAAAAAACCCCACTGAAGCACCCAATCCATACAAGTCCAGCAAAGTGCAGTTTTTTTTAGGGGTTTTTTATTGTTTTTTTTTTTAATGTCTGCGAGTAGCTATTATAAATAGCCAGAGGGGATGCTTCCAATGTGCTTCAGGGCCAAAAAAGTAAGTTCAAGGAAGCTCATTTTAATAATAGGAATAGGAGGGAAAAATGAATGTAATCAAAGAACAAATACAATGCATTGTTTACTGTGAATTTAATTTTATTGGGAATGGCCATCCTCTGTGTGAACTGTACTTTAATAAAAACTAAGTATTTAGCACATAACAAGACAGTGCAAACTTAAAGAGAACTAAAACAGTGCAGAAACAGCTAAAATGTAGAGTGAACACATGCTAGTGGCAAACAGGGTCTCAAAAATGTGAAAGGAAAGTAGAATCAAGAGAATATTCCCTTGTCCTAAATGGATGCAGAGACCTACCTGTACCTTGCAGTTGGGGGAAAAGAAAGGCACCAAAACAAGGTTAAGTTAGGGTGTTAAGTATGAGTGCAGTACAACAACTTTCTCTAGTAAACTTGTCCAAATTCTGCATCATGACCAACATACTTTCCTTTATGTCCCTTTCTCTGTTCAATCAGTCCATGCTGAGATGTTTTCAAGACGTGCACGTGCCCTAACCTCCTCTCTCTCATGCTTGTCCTACAGCATGAATCCTTCCTTTCGTTCTTCTGGGTTTTTTGCAATCTGCTGGAACCGATTTATGAGGTGAGTAAACTTCTTCCTTTGGCTTCTCCTTCTTTCAGGGTTTGGCAAGATAGCTGCTAGCATTCCTCTCCACGTGTACTGTGCCATGCCAAGTACTAAGAGAACACAAAAACCACAGAAGTAATTACCTTATCATTATACTAGCCACTGTACTACGGATGATAAAATGTTATTTCTCTAAACGTTTTCAGTTTTGGAATTCTATCCTAGTCTGCTCTTCCCGACCTTGGGCCATTCAAAACTACTAAACTGTGTGTGTGTCTTCAGGGTGCAGGCACATAACACTATCTACACTCCTGCAACTTGCCTACACTTATGTATACCTCTCTGAGTTACAACCCAAAAAGGCTGAAAAGGGTTTTGCCTCTGAAAGGGACAACCAGGAAGATATGGAACACTTATTTAACTAGGGCGACAGCCCAAACTATTGCTATAATTGAAAAGAAACATTACTGACAGGGCTACCCCCAGCATTGTAACTGCCTTGTAGGGTACATGCTAAACTAAGCTGCTACTGTGGCTTAAATTCATTTATAATATTGGCTGATCAGGACAAAATATATTGTACAACGCAGAGAATTTCACAGCTGTAATGCACATCCTGTCCTGTGTTTAACAATGCAAGCTACTGCAACAAAAGAGTGCTTGGTGGGAAACTAGACATCTTTTATATCTGGTGCATCTGCAAATGCCCAAGAATCTGTACAGCATGAGACTCCTAGAAGCTCTTTAACTTCAAGTGACCAACTGTCCTTATTTAAAACTTCACATGTATGAAAATCCTACTTCTATACAGGTCAAGACAATAATTTAATGGAAATCTAATTAATTTTGTACTAATATGGGGCTGTCAAATTGGCAGTCTGAGTACTGCCTGTGAGGGGTTAAATGCAAAGCACACAACTCCAGGCCCAGGCACCACTCCCATTAGTCCCTTACTGTTGTTACTGGGGGTCTCCAGGCTCCCCCTCCTCCAGTTTCCACTTCCTGCCCTCGGGTGCAGCACAGGTGAGGAAGTGTGGGGGTAGGGAAAAAAAGACATGCATCCCCCAGCAGCTCAGAAGTTGAAGAGCTCTGTACTAACTCATTCCTCACTTTTTTCTTTCACTAAAAAGGAACAGCCTTGGATGCAGTGTTTGCAAGTGACAGAGGGCAGGTACCAGGGGGTAGAGGCACTGGGGAAGGGGAGGGGGGAAGCAGCTGGCAAGGGGCAGGAGTCATGTCACTTGACTCCCCTTCAGCCTACCCCCTTTTTACTGCTTGCCCTGCTGCAATGGTAGGAGGAACAAATTTAAGAAACCACCCCCCAGTACTTAGATTTTAGACATGGAAAATATATAATTTTTCCATCTCTAGGATCTCGTTATTGGGGGGTTATCTTAAATTCCAAGACATGTTTCATTTGGGTAAATACAGTAATATGACAGATAGACACATCCATCACCGCTTTGGCAATATCCATATAAACATAAAGGCAAACAGCCAGAATCGGGAACATTTGCAAATCTACCTAAATAGATACAAATGGGGCCAACAATAGTATTATAACAACATTTAAATACTTACTGGATGATGTCCCCTCTGTAGTGTGATGAGTTTAGCTCTAGAGCTGAGTCTCCAGAATATCTCTGATTGGTTCTCCCATCATTTACTGAGCTGGATCCATCCTGAAGAGGTCCTTGACCATCAGGGGGAACTTCCTTGGGAAGAGTCCTTGGGTAGCTTCCATTGGTGTCTGCTTCACTGAGGGCTGTTGCCAAACTGCCAACCAATGCAAGGATTCTGTGGTGGCCTCTTCACAAATGGCCAGACCAGTTCATCATAGTATAACATTGTTGGAAGTACACAGTATATGTGTTGGAAGCATTACCAGAGTCCTTGTCATCTTTGGCATTTTTAGTAATTCTGTATCAGCTTCTTGGCTTTCATGCAGCACTGGCACATGTCCCAGAAGAACCCCATCTCCTGCATTTTCTCTGCTAGCTGCTTGGTAGTGCTTGGCATTTTGCTGACTACTAGAAAGATGACAATAAACAAGCTCCTCTCCCCAGAAAGCTAGGAAGACTCCGACAGGAAAATACAAGTACATAGGGCATAGGGATAGTTGTGGGCTCAGGGCTTAAGATTTTACCATAAAATGGAGTCATGATAGATGCAAACTGAGTGTTCACCAGAATTTAAACAAAGGGGGACACCCATTCAAGAGGACCCCAAAGCACAAGTAAACAGGGAGACCCTTCTAAATGTGAAGCGATGTGTTTGTGGGATAATAGTGGGCAGACTGCCTGAAGTAATATAGGTAATCTGAAATAGGAATACGTCCATATAAACCTTGTAGCACTATTGATATAACTTATTCCAGAACCAAATTATATCACTTCAAAACTGATTAATTAATAGAACAGAATGCAACACAGAGCCAAAATAGAGAATGTGTGTAAATGTAAGGCACTTTACACTGACAAAAGTCTAAAGATATACCAAAAACAAACAAACAAACAAACAAACAAAAAACAACAAAACTTTCCATCTTAAATTAGGCCTAAATTACTATAGAAAATACAGTACAGGATTGACCCCAATCCTGGAAATGCTTAGCCATGTGCCTACTTTTCAAGTATGTGAATACTCCTATTTACTTCTATGATACCACTGACTAACCAAGTTAAGCACAAGGGCAAGCACCTGGGAACTAACTGTGCAGGTTGGAGAGAGGCTGTGAAGCAATATCCTATATATATGAAGGCAAACTATCAGAATATCGTGTAATTAAACAGCAGGAATAATGTCATACCCAACAGAATCTGAGGGGGGCACAGAGGGGTACGATCCAGATGCTTGGTTGGTGTCTCCTAAGGAAGCCTCCTCGTGTGATATTGGATGGTGTTCAAAGAACTTGGAGACAAACAGCAAACTGTGGGGTAAGAACAGAACAAAAACAAACCTAACTTGTGCAAAACGCAAAAGCTTCACAGCACAATACACTAAGGAAGAAAAAAATTATGGATTAAATTTTGTATTTTACAATAAAAAATGCATTGACACGCTCCTCCAGTTGTAACTTAACTGCAAAGGAGCAAGAGTTAGTGCCCTAAACATCTTCTTGTATCAAGTAATTTTGAAATATCTTTAGGATACTTGAAGCAGTAATGAAAAACCTGGTTGCTAGGCAGTAGAACAAACATGCAAATTTTACCTACATGTTAATTCATAGTAAATTAATTGGAAAGCTGTGTTGATGTAATACTAAGAAGGGACTGCCAAATGTCGTTAAAACTATGGTATCCACACCTCTGAGCTCATTATCTAAAAGTGCCTAAGGAAGCCACAATTAATGCAAGCATAAGGAAGAAGTAAATAAATTTTTCAACAACTAACATTTGGAAGTGTAAAAATCTATTTAAATGGCTTTCCTGAAGCTGACAAACTGAACGGACCCTGTGTTCAGAAGTAAGATGACTACAGACGCAGCATCAATTTTTGTTAGGGAACTTAGTATAGAATAAATTGAGTAAAAAAAAATTCCAAAAAGCCATAGTGGGTGGGGCAGTCCACATCTTTTTTACCTAGTTCTGTGAAACCAGAAATGTAAAACAAAATTCAAATTCAACCTTATGGATCTAGAGAACTCTATGGTATCTGTGGTCAAAGATAATAAATCTGCATCTAAACACTGCAGATAGGACCTATGCATCTCCTTACGAAAAACATTTCACTGTAGAATGATAACTGCAACCAATGGCAGGTTTTTCCTGTGCCATCAAGAAGACGCCACCTTTTCTATGCATCTTCTAAGAAAGGATTTCACAGTACACTTAAAAAAAAAAAAATGAACTGGTTAACTGAACATCAGCATATCTGAAAACAAGAACTAAATTTGACTACTGTATTTTCTCTGGTGCTTCTCTTCACTCAATTATATCTGACAACTGTGTGTGTTATATATGGAAACTCAGCAAAAGTCTGAAGTAAAAAACAAAAGTTAGGAGTTTTGATTACTTACTCAAGCTGGTCATAATTAACACACATCAGTGGGACCTCTGTACTACAGCGTTGGTGAAATTTATAACCACAAGTCTGGCATCGGAATCCCTGGAAAAGCAGTTTTCGACAGAAGTCGCAGAACGCTAAAGTGAAAAATGTCTTTCGTACCTGTGGTGTCAAAAATAATTACAGTTAGATGAGACATTTTTGGTGAGCCTGACACAAATGATTTACTTCCACTAAAATATAAAATGTCATATGCTTTTACTCTCTTTTTGGGTCTCGGAGATACAGATTATATACACAATGAGCAAAAGTTATTTTATACATGCTGGGTACATCTACATGTGCGCTTTACTGTCGAGCTGGCTAATTTGCTCCACGGTAACGCATCACCGTCTAAACATGCGGCACTAGTAAGCTGTAGTAAACCAAGTAACTGCACTGTAGGAGAGTACTGGCCGGGACAAGTTATTTAGTGAACTGAAACACGCATAGACGGTGACTGGAGCTGGCTGGGACACAAAAGTGCTATGATGCGGGGCTGCCTGCTAGCCACCCCCACAGTGTAAACACCCTTGTGCCCCAGCCAGCCCCTCCACAACACGTTGAGTCCCCGGGGCCTCAGCCATCTGGGGCTGCTCCACCCAGGCTCATGTGTAAATGCTGCACCTAGGAGCAATAAACACCTGCGCAAACTGCGCGGTAGTTTATTCAGGCGCATTAATAGTAAGCGTAGACGCAGGCACTGTGGTCTTCTACTTGAAGTAGACTTATTTATCAAAAATTAGGACTTCCTTTCAACAGTTTATCAGACTAAAATAAAGATGATATAAAACAAACTGGATTACAAAAACAGAAGTATTCAAGCCAGAGTTTTCAGATCTGAGTGTCTGAAGTTAGCCATCTAAATTGAGCACTCAGGCAGTGACTTGATTCTCAAAAGTTGTATGTACCTACAGCTTCTACTGACTTCAGCTGGAGAAGGTACTTTCAGCACATCTAACAGATCACATGGACTTAAGCTCCTTATATGAAGATTTAAGTGGCTATCCCTTGTAAAGATGTTATTTTATTTCTGTATAACTGCCACGCAGCATTCTGACATTTATGTGACCTTGTAGTCTTGACTGTTAATCAAAATGAAAGCTTTGTAGCTTTCCACACTTGTACCAAGCTACACACGCGCATATTATAAGTTTCTTTTCTTATCTGTAAGTGTCATACCTGGAGAAACAAAACTTACGTAGAAAATCTACCTAGTAACTATTGTGTAAAAGAAACTATCCTATCCCTGTATGCTTAGCTTATATCATAGCTAGTGTCATAGAGGCAGTCCAACCAACATCTATAAAGAGGCAAAGCAGCAGGAAACAGCAGAGATGACGACTGGACAACCCTTCAGGATTGATCACCCTGTAAGCCGGTCCTCAGTCTCCTCGCCTGGTCGTATCCCAGCGAAAACCAAGGCCTTGAAAATCCAACAATCGACAGCGATTCACTGCGTTACAGTTTTATTATTTTTCATCCTGTTCATGAGCTGTTGACCAGCCCTAGGACTAACTAGTGGGCAGCCGCACCTATCATTGGACTAGTTCCAGTGGTGGAAAGCAAGGGCTTACTAGTGAACCCTGTGGGCCAACAGACCCCCTTTGTATCCAGCATACTGTAACTGAAGAAATATCGGAGACTCCACTTCTCGACTGCCTCTCTTCGTAGCTTAGACAGCATATCTACACTCTCTATACTTATATTTACTGCAACTTCGTTCCAGCCGGCCTCCCCTCTTATTCGTAAGAGGGTGAGGCCAGGTGAGTGAATAAAACAAATTTTTACTTCACCTTATATCTACTCCGTAATAACTTCTTCTACTGACATCCCATCTCAATGAGCTGTTGACCAATTCTGGGACTTAAGGAGTTGGCAGCCACACCCATCATTGGACTAGTTCCAGTGGTAGAAAGCAAGGACTTGCTCCGGAACCCCGTGAACCAACATACATCCCACAGACTTATTATAAAAAAAAAACTAACAACTTACTCTAAGTCGTCTACTTGCGCCAGCTCGGCGAACCTCGAAGACGGTTATAGAGCTACCTCCAATCCCGCCCCACAAGCCGCGCGCTCGCCCGTTCCATAAAGCCCGTGGCTCCCCAAGCGGTGCCGGAATCGCAACCCCGGCATTCCGCGACATCCCTAGGCATCCAAGTTTTTTTTTAAAAAATCAGATTTTTTGGGGGGGGAGAGAGACGGCAAAGGTGGGGCACAGAAAATTCCCATTAGCAGAATTAGTGCATTATGTCATGAACAGTAAGAATGATGGCAGCAAGACTGTACACAAAGTACCACAGAATATCTATGCTAGGCCATAAATTCAAACAGATGTTAATTTTGAAGCCATTCACCTTAAAAAACAAGCAAAAGAAAAAAAAAAAGAGCCAGGATACTTAAAAATAACTCCCCTCCAATACATGCTGGGAATGCTTTTAGCTTTATGAGCAACTAGATGACATCTATAACAAATTCAGGGGATAAGGAACATTCAAGTATCTTATAGTTGAGCAGTAAAACCTGGAAGAGTTTGAAGAAGCAAAATGTGGACATGTAAACACTATAAAACAAAAATTTACTCTCTGTTTTGGTTTTCAGCTTCAGTAACATCACCAAGCTAAAAGTATCCCAAGCAAGATTTCCTGAGTAAAACAAATCCAGTGTTTACCTAACTTTAGGCATTCATTTAGCTGTTCACTCTTTGTGGGATACAATTTAAGAAGCTACAAAACACTGCTTTGCTTTAGATTTTGCCCTTTTTCATGTGATAAACGTGATTTCCATTATTTTCTGGAGCTGCAACGATCCAGATGGGCTCTGCTTAACAGCTTCCACTCACGTACTGCCTTATCAGGTCAAAACATATTTGTGTACCAGCATCAGAGATGATGTCAGCACAGCTCTGGGAATAGTTAGTTCGTTAGTTAATTGCTGCTGTAGAGCCAGCAGGGAAGCAAAGAATACATTTTATAGATACAGCAACACAAAAATAGTCTATTATTACCATCACTCTGCAATGCAGTGCTGATTTTAAAAGTCTAGATTTATAGATTCTGGAAGGTGTATCACATCTAAATTTGAAAACGTTAAGCTGTGTTTTTGTTACTGTCAATTACCTTAATTACAGTAAGCTCTGGTTCACTTGAGCTTTTTTGATTATAACTGCTTATGCAACAATCTACACAAAAGACTTTTTTCATTCAAAAACAAAGTTATTTTAAATTTTTAAAAATTATCAATGTAGATGTCATTCCAGCGAACATTTTAGACATTTCATTAAAAGCAGTACGTACAAAATTGTGTGTGGTAAGCGGCACATTCTCCAAGACTTCCACGTGCAACTCCTCTCCTGTGAGCCAGGAAATGTCAGTGTCCCAACCAATTGGCTTCTTCTCTCTAAAGTGCAAAAAAGCCCTTGATAGTTACCAACCTGTAAGGCTGCAGATCTCATGCTGAAGATGTGAAAAAGCTGTTATTGAGGGGGTTGTGGTATTGTGGAAAGTCTGCTGCCCAGACTTCCACTGTTGGAAATTTAAATGGCAAAGATTAAGTTGAGTTGACCCCAAATAACTGCACTACTGTTGGACAAAGCAGAGTGAAGAGGTACACTCTTTTCAAATCAGCTGTAACAAAAACCTCCGACAATAGAAAATGGACGGTTTCTTGGGTCCAAAAACTAGATTTTTTATACATTCAAAGAAAAAGGTTCTCATGTGACAACCTGCCCCATAACAGTTCCAGTTTACTAATTTGCAGGAATTATTGGGAGCTGCTACCACATGCTGTATTTTCACTTGTATCATTTTATCTTATTCTGATCAGATTATTCGGAATTCATTGAAACTGATCACAGTTGGGTGGAATAGGATCGTGCTGGTTAAGAACCTGAAAGAACCCCAACATGTATAAACAAGACAGATCACACATTCATCATACCCATCTTGTATTCTGTAAACAGCACAGCACTCTGGAATAAGACCTCTCATCATGAGAGCTTTCTTTAGAGTATCCCGGACAGTCACCCCACATCTTGCTGGAACCTGCAAGTCAAAGACAACAAATATTAGAAGACCAGGTTCTTCTACTAAAGTAAATGACTTTTTCAATCCCCATGAAGTTTATAAAGTAGCTCAAAAGTCCACATCTTCAATTTTCACAGCATTTCATAAACTCCTAAATAAAAACCTCCAAAAGTCCTCGGTGTACTGTAGACAAGTTCAGCTGAGTATGACAACACCTAAACCAACAATTTCAAAGTGAACATAGATCTGATTCAAGGGATGATTTTTATTCTTCTCAGCTTGTAACTGGGCAGAGAGACAGCACATCGATAACTACACACTGAGCATACACATAATTGTAAAGAATCTGTGCTGTAATTAGTGATGTGCCATTTAGTCAAACTAGTAAGACCTATAAAATTCAATATGCTAGAAACAGAAAGCAGGATAGGATGTTAAACAGAAAATACCCACTTGAAATCCAGGCAATGTAAAAAAGAGGGAAGTAGCACCAGGTTATACAATGCCCTTGAGACCACAGTGGACGTTTCTGGTTCCAAAGGCACACTTTCCTATTTGTGAAATGCATCTTTTCTCCCCATTTCCTTCTTGAAAAGCTCATCTAACATAAGTAAATGACTACACAGGACAAAGACTGAACCTGATCACAGTATGTTGAAATACACAAGCGACAAGCGAGGACAATTCCTCTGTCCCCACTAGTTATAGGTGTGGTGTATAAAAACCATGTAAACATATTTTGGGCTGAACTGTGATTTAAGTTAAAGTATTCTTTAAACAATCAGAATGATAAAATATATTAAAAAGTAGCTAAATACTAGGGGTGTGCGAAGCCAGCAGTATTCGACTCAGATTTGGCCCGATTCAGGGGACAATGTTTCGATTTGCCAATTCGAATCACTGTCCTGACTTGCTTTGGCTGAATCTGAAGATTCAATTCTGATTTGGAGAATCAGCGATTTGGCCATAGACACAGCTTTATGTTTTCCATATGTACCTCAAGGTACCAGGTGCAGTTCATGAATGCTGAAATGGTGGGGAGGATCAAACATCCCATGGGAGCAGGAGGGGTGGGTCCCCAGTGTGTTTGGCAGCACTCCCAGAAGTTCCACTTCCAGGTCCATCACCAAGCATGTGGGGGACACCCCGGGTACCCCCTCAGACCCAGGAGGCACCTGTCGCAAAGAAGGGGGAGGTCCCCCATGTGCTCCGTGGCAGACCTGGAAGTAGACCAAAAGTACTACTTTTGGTCCATTTCCGGGTCTGCTGCTGAGCACACAGCCCCCACCCCCCCACCGCGCTCCTGTGGGACACTCCATCTGCCCCACCATCTCAGCACTCACAGGCCACACAAGTTATCTCAAGGTATGTAGAGAAAAAAAAAAAAAAAACACCATACATGAAGCTGTGTCTACTATGGCCAAATTGTTGAATCTCTCCAGAGAGATTAATGGGTCTCCTGATTAGATTTGGATTCAGAGATTCAGCCACCAATTTGATTGAGGAGATTCAACTCAATTCAGCAACTGAAGCTTTGTACAGGTCTACTAAATACCTCGAATTGTAAAATGTTACCATTTTAATATTTTGTTGCCACTTACTGATAATACATGGCATGGTCTACTTTTCCTCTACTCTCCCCTAACATTTCACTCAGAGTACAACAAAGGTGTCCCAGGCTTGAAAAATCCTAAGCCTTGACCACCCATAAAGACAATCAGAACACCTCAAATTAAATTAATTATGCTCAACAGAGAGGTGTAATACAAATCCCTCTGAAGTAAATGAAAATGGTTACAGATTACAGCTATCTTTGGACTAGACCACTGAACTGTTGTCTTGCACTTTAGTTTCTAGGCATAGTTAGGGTATGTCTATATCACATCTCCAGCACTGCTAGAAAGTGGCACTGATGCAACCTACCCACCTTGTTCCCATGCACCAAGCCCAGAACTGAGGCAGTGCCCCCCACAACCCCTCTCAAGCATGGGATTCAAGAAAGATATTTGAGGGAGGAAGGGCCAAGGTTGTGGTGTACACACACCCTAAAATACCAGTGCCCTACCTAAAGATGACAATAAAAAGCAGCGTATCCTGTTTCAAGGCCCGGTGGATGCCACCTTACAAGGTTAGGCTACATACTGCATTCCAATCACTGTATATGAATACTCTCCAAAAGAAAGAGATGAAAGACACTCTTTAAATCACAGTGCCTTCTCCCCACTAATGTACAATTGCTTTTTACAGTACATTTTATACGTCTCATCTACTGTTTAAATGTTCAAAGCAATGGGACTTCCATTACTTTCCTCATGAAAGTATTCTACAATCTAATACACCGCAGTCAAAAAAGTTCCTTCTGATATTCAGACTAGCCTTTTTTTCCTTTGTATCCATTTCCTTACCCCTAAAACATACCCATTTACTGACCTAAGGCCTGTCCTATTCTAATATTATAGAAGCCTAAGTCTGCCAGTCTGCCTGTCATGCTTTATTCACACTCTGATTGGCTGATGGAAACAGCCATTCAGAATGCTCCAAACATGGAGGAGCACCGCCATGATTCCAAAGCCACATGAGGACCAGACAGAGGGTGGGGAAGTCAAGGCCAGCAGCACTGCAAGAGACAGAACAGAGGCAGCATGGGGCGTTAGGTGATGGCACTCCATCCCAGCCCCTGCTCCCCATCATTCTTGACAGGCAACTGGCTAGTACTACATATTTTTGTTGGGCTGAGATGGAGCTAAACACAGGAACCAAAAGGGGGCTTCACTCTCTCTCCAGCATTTGCAATCTCCTTTGTGTTGATACCATGCTGCAGTGGGGAGGGAACTAACTTGCTCAGCGACAAGAATGAGAGCTGGTGGGGAAAAGTATATATGTGTGTGTGTATGTATGTATGTGGGGGGGGCGGGGAAGAAGTTTTCACTAGCCAACTAACTACTGAAGGCAACAATGAAACTGAACAAGCAGCAAGAGGAGCGGGTGATGAATTGGAGTGACTGGACAAGGAGACTTGGACTAAGAGCTGGCAGGATGGGCAAGGGGAATAGTAGATGAAGATTTGATGAGGAAGTGAGGCAGAGAGCAGACGTGGTACCAACTGGGCAAACAGACTTGGACATACAGCTATGGAAATGCTGGAGGGGAAACCAATTGAACGAAGAGATTTGGGATGCCATTTGGAACCATGGGAAGAAGAGGCAGAAATCTGACTAGGAGCTTGGAGGAGGTACCCGAATTAAATGTAGGAAGAGTTGGAAAAGATAAAATTAAAACTTTGACAGAAGGCCCAAAGGAAACAAGGACATGTGCATAAGGCAACGGTATAAAGGGGAAGCTAAGGAGCCCAGGGAGAGTTATGTTGGAGAGGATGGGACAGAAGCCAACAGGAAGAGGAGAGGAAAGATGCGGGCTGCAGACATGCATTCAAATAATTTGGGAGAATTCTCCCAGGTTTGTTCTCCTGGTAAAGAAACTTACCCAGCCATGTATACAGATATTTGAATACTAAGGCTCTGAAGAGTAAACAGCTTGGAGTGTTGATACTGTGCAGCCAAGGGAGGCATCTTAGCATGCTCTGCAGGTTTCCTTAGTCTGCCTGGAGACAGAAGGCAGCAGTGCATGTGGCAACTCTGATTGGCTGACGCAAACTGCCTACACAGTTTGTGTTTCCCTGAAACACAAGGCTGGGATTGTGAAGGGGGCATGTGCTACTCCCTGCCCGAGCAAAGGAGTCCAGCAAGTGGACACACTGTCTCCTTGAGTAAGTAGGGGGGAAGGGTACTGGAGAATTGCGTCCTCCTCTGAGAGAAGCCACAGTATGTACAGACATTCACTCTCCCAGGAGAAACTGGGAGTGGCCATTTTTACCCTGGAAGAAAATGCCTGGACATCTGTACACTCCTGGTTTCTCATGGAAGAATGTGGCAGAGGTTGGTGCAGCGATTCTAAACATTACAACTCTAGTGAATATAGATATCAGCATCATGCCACATGACAGAATTTGGTTTTTCTGTTAGCCATGTTTAAAATTTAAGCTACCTACACTGCTTTAAAGAAATATTAAGGTTGCAGTGTCCGGCACTTCAGAATTAAAAATGCTAGAATCTTTATTCAGCCCTTTTTGTACACGTGGTTTAGGATACATATTATTTACATGATCATATTTTTCCTCCCATGAGATTCCCACCTCATTCAGTGAACAGAATGGCATTTCTCTGCACATAAATCAGAGTTGCATACTAAACAGAAGCATTTTCCATAGAACTCCACTTCTTTCCTTGCATATGTTAGGAGGTACAGAGTGAATGAGGCAAAAGAAAAAGGCAGAGAGGAAAAAAGGATCAGTGCAAGACTTAAGACTTCAAACCCAGAAGTCCGATTTGCAGAAATTCTAAGCATTCACAGCTGCAAGTGAAGTCAATGGGAACTGTGCTCTGTGCATGCAAAGTGTTAATTAATTTCCAGTCTTCTGAGTCTACACATCCAACATTGGGTATCCAAAACTGCCATATACTTTAGACCAGGGGTGTCAAACCCAGCCAGCCCCCACAACCCAGATTTAGACTTCAGGGGTCCTTGCAGCCCAGACCTGGATGCAATAGCATAATGTGGCAAGTGGCATCAGACCACTATGGGAGTTAAGGCAGCCATTGCTCACCCACTGCTCCCGACACATCCCCAAGAGGACTCCATATCCCAGATTTTGGGGGTGGCCCCTTCCCCTGAATTCCTGGCCCTCTACGAACTCCGTGGACCAGATAACACTGCTCTGTGGGCCATATCCAGCCCATGGGCTATATATTTGACATGCTTACTTTAGACTATAACTACTTTATTCCTCAGTTTTCCAATCTGTAAAACGGAGCTAAAACTACCTTCCTAGCACAGGGCCCCAGCTTATTTAACCTATGTAGGTAGTATGTTGTCTCGTTGCATAATTCTTTTAATTTACATACGAGATTTTGATAGCAAGTATATCTATTAGCAACTGTGTTGATGAAATATATTCAACAACTAGTCACAAAATATGTCTCTATGAATGATTTATTCCTGTAAATCAGGACTTTAATACAAATGTATCAAGAAAAGTTGAGTGCCTCTTGCTAAAGTAATTCTTTTCTCAGTAGCCTAACATCAGACCAGAAGTCTTTTACACTAGGAGAATCCCAGGAGATACAAAGAGTCCCAGCTATAGCATTCCTTCAAATATTTGATTAGGACTTGCATGCAAAAAGAATTCAAATTTAACTAACTGTTATTTCCTTGACAGGGAAGGGGACAGAGGGGAAAAGGAGGAGGAGGAGAACTGCACAGCTCAGTGTGCCGGGCATCATTTTCTTTCAATCCTCAGGAATGGCTTGCTGCTTAATTTTTTCCCCCTAGTGTAACTTCATGTTATCTTTGATGTTCTGCAGTTCTGAAGAAAGTACAATTTTATCTAGGTTTTACCAAACATCCAATTATCTGAAACTGATCTTTAAAAGGATACATTTAAATTCAAACTGTTTCTACTTATGTTTAAATATAAGAGGATTGTTTTCCCCGCATCAAGTCTCTCTCTCTCTCTCACAATTGGATAAAAGATTTTTAGCTCAGCTTTGGTAAGTATTACGCATTATATTTTGTCTACTTATACCTCAGATATTACAGAAGGAGCATATTTTGAAATATTAGTTAAATTATCAGGCAGACTCAGAACCTGCCCCATTTACAGCTCTAGGAAATTTAGTAAGTTTTTCTTCTTATAGTTAGACCAAATGTCACAGCCACACACCATTTTAAAGTGCAGTCATTTTGGGGGAAGAAAGAAATAAGCAAGGCCATTTTTTTTTGCCCTCCCAAAATCAGGTATTTTCTTGGTAACATCTCAAACCTGAGATCCAGATTGTCCTTTGGCAAATTATATTTACTTTCTCATTCTCACTTTCTTGTAGGACAAATGTTTAGCCATCCATCCAGACAACTACCTGTCACAGCAGTAAAACATAAAATTAACTCCTCCCTGTTAAACCAAAAAGTAAGGGTTTGGAACGTTTAAGAGACACTTTGGAAAAGTACATCATCTTCTATCATAAAATTTGGAGGAAGGCTGCTTTTGATCATTGCTGGAGTGGGTTTGCAACAAACTCCATGCTCTCACTTCTAAACACAGCAACAGTTTCTGAAAATAAATCCTTAATGCAGTTTCAATAGTCATAAAAAGTAGACAATGTTTCCATTACAATAATATTCCCCCCTCCCCAAAGGAAACCTGAATAGAGTTGATCTGCCTTTAAAGGGAAGAAAGTAGATCTGGCAAACTACAGGCCCATAAGCCTAACCTCTATCCTGGGGAAGGTCTTGGAAAAGATTATCAAGGAGGCCATCCTTAACAGACTAGCTGAAGGCAATATCCTGAGGGATACCCAGCATGGGTTTGTTGTGAGTAGGTCTTGCTTGACCAACCTCATTTCCTTTTATGACCAGGTGACCTATCACCTCGACAAGGAGGAAGAGATGGACGTTGCATACCTCGACTTTAAAAAAAGTCATGATCACTTCTTGGCTAAACTGGCTAACTGCGGTCTTGATGTCACCACGATCCACTGGCTGGGGAACTGGCTCCGCGGTAGGACCCAGAGGGTGGTGGTCAACGGGAGCCAATCATCTTGGTGCGCTGTGACCAGCAGGGTCCCACAAGGCTCTGTCCTAGGGCCTACACTGTTTAACATATTTATCAAAGATGTGGACATTGGTGTCCGAAGCGGACTGGCCGAGTTCAAACTCTGGGGTAAGGCATCCACACCTGAGGATAGGAGGGTGATCCAGGCGGATCTAGACAGACTCACGAAATGGGCGGATGATAACCTGATGGTGTTTAACACCGAAAAATGCAAGGTTCTCCACCTTGGGAAGAAAAACCTGCACCATGCTTATAGGCCCAGTAGTGCTATACTGGTTAGCATTACAGATGAAAGGGACTTGGGAGTCATGGTTGACCACAAGATGAACATGAGCCTTCAGCGTGATGCTGAGGCTAGTAAAGCGAGCAAAACACTGGCTTGCATCCATAGATGCTTCTCAAGCAGATCCCGGAATGTCCTTCTCCCCTCTGTACTTGGCCTTGGTGAGGCCACAGCTGGAGTACTGTGTCCAGTTTTGGGCTCCACAATTCAAAAAAGATGTGGAGAAGCTTGAGAGGGTGCAGAGGAGGGCCACGCGCATGATCAGAGATCAGGAAAATAGACCTTATGATAAGAGGCTGAGAACAATGGAGCTATTCAGCCTGGAAAAGCATAGGCTCAGGGGTGATCTGGTGGCCATCTATAAGTTTATCAGGGGTGCTCATCAGGATCTGGGGGAACATCTGTTCACCAGAGCGCCCCAAGGGTTGACAAGATCGAACAGTCACAAACTCCGCTGTGACCAATTCAGGCTGGACATAAGAAAGAACTTCTTCACCTTTTGAGCCCCCAAGGTTTGGAACAGACTGCCGCCGGAGGCGGTTCATGCACCCACTTTGAATGCCTTTAAGACATATTTGGATGCTTATCTTGCTGGGATCCTATCCCTGCTGACTTCCTGCCCCTGGGACAGGGGGCTGGACTCGATAATCCTCCGGGGTCCCTTCCAGCCCAAATGTCTATGAAATCTATACAACTTTACCATTCCATTCCTTAAATTTAAAGACCAGTTTATAAATAGTAACTATTCTTCCACATAGTGATTATTAAAGAGTTCTTTACACCACAGAGGGGATGATTTCAAAGCATGAAAAAGCTAGAAATGGTACTGTAAAAGAGTATTTTTGTTCAATGTCTTCATCAATGACCTGGAAGATGGCATAGAGTGCAACCTCAGCAAGTCTGAAGGTGACACCAAGCTGCAGGGGGAGTAGTAGATATGCTAGAGGGCAGGGCTAGGATTCAGAGTGACCTAGACAGATTGGAGGATTCGGCCAAAAGAAATTTCATAAGGTTCAACAAGAACAAGTGCAAAGTCATGCACTTTGGACAGAACAATCCCATGCTGGGGGCTGACTGGCTGAGCAGCAGCTCTGCAAAAAAGGACCTGGGGGTTACAATAGACAAACTGAATATGAGCCAGCAGTGTGCCCTTGTTGTTAAGAAGGCTAACAGCATACCGGGCTGCATTGGTAGGTGTGTTGCTAGCAGGTCAAAGAAAGTGATTATTATCCTCTATTCAGCACTGGTGAGGCCACATCTGGAGTGCTGTGTTCAGTTTTGGGGCCCCCATTACAGAAAAGATGTGGACAAATTGGAGAGGGTCCAGCAGAAGGTAGCAAAAATGGTGAGGGGGCTGGGGGACATGACTTATGAGAAAAGGCTGAGGGAACTGGGTTTATTTAGTCTAGAGAAGAGAAGACTGAGAAGGGATTTAACAGCAACCTTCAAATACCTGAAGGGAGGTTTCAAAAGAGGATTGAGCTACACTGTTCTCAGTGGTGGCAGATGACAGAACAAGGGGCAATGGTCTCAAGTTGCAGCAAGGGAAGTTTTGGTCAGATATTAGGAAGAATTTTCTTACTAGGATGATAGTAAAACACTGGAAGAGATTACCCAGAGAGGAGGTGGAAGCTCCAGACTTGGATATTTTCAAGACCCGGATAGACAAAGCTTTGGCTGGGATGATCTAGTTGGAGATGGTCCTGCTTTGGAGCAGGGGGTTGGACTAGATGACCTCCAGAGGTCCTTTAATTTTCTATTCTTCTGATTCTACATATGTGAGTGAAATAAAACAGGATTCCCTTGTGTCTGAAGCCATTTGCTGGCAAAGAGAAGTTACTTACTGGTAACTATGGTCCTGATATGGTGTTTCCATGTACACATACTAACTGTGGTTACACATGCACCACAAGCACTCAAGCTTCTATTTTTTGCTTTAGCAGCATCCATAGGAAGTGCTATGGCTTTGCTCTCCCACATACTCCACAACAGAGTGAGAGGCAAACATTTGTTGTTCTTCAAATTTCTTTTCATCCACAGCGTCTTACTCTATTGGACTCTGAGGAAGGAGCATAGGGCCACGTGGATGGATGGATACAGACATGCATACAGCAATACATCTCAAAGAATACTAATACTGGTAAGTAATTTCTCTTTATCAAATGATTGCCCCTGTGCACATCCTTGCTGTGAATGACTCCAAGCAAAGCCCACATACTTCAGGGCAAGTCTCAGAATCCTAACAGAACAACAACTTGAAGATCACATTACCAAACACCATTTGTCCATGAGGCTTCTGCAATGGCTCAGTGTTTGGTAAAGGTATGCATCAAGCATGCAGTGGCCATCCTATAGGTATCAGTTCTGAGCAAGTGACTCTGGGCTGATATAAACTCACCCCTGAATTTGTTGGTTAAACAAATAGCCAGACATGGTGATTTCTTCAAAAAGCCTCACCCTGCAAAGGTAGAATTATAGACAAGTAGAGCTGGAAGGAACCTCCATATGTCATCTAGTTCAAAACCCATGCCTGAGGTAGGATCATCCCTATCCAGGATCATCGTTATCCAGATCATCCTATACAAATCCACTATCTAACCTCTTCACAAAACTACAGTCAGCCTGACAGTATAGAGGACAAACACCCTCACCTGTTGCAGATAAAACAAATGGGCAATGAAGGCCAGAGTTCAGCTCCAGCTTTTTTCTCATCAGCCACAGATGATTAAGTGACCCAAAAAATGGTGGGAGATCATCAGTGCCAGAGCCTCTATGAATTTTAAGAGCATCCTTGCAGGGTAGTACAAAATTAAGAATGGGGAGAACAAAGCAATGTTGAAACCAGCCTCCTTGACCACACCCAAGAATGGGGACCACATTTGGGAAGTAGTCCTGGAACTGTGATCCACAGAAGTTCTTGCCAAACCTAAGGAAATGGACATGCTCAGAGATAATAATTTGGTGCTAGAGGATATATGGTGCCCAAATAGTCTTGGGTCTAGCTTTCCAGTCCTTCCCAGACCATATGGTAAGTGGTCTGCATATGAATGATTTTCCTCGAACAAGGACTCTCCCCAAGCAGCACAAACATTTGGAGTGCTCCTGGAAGCAGGCATGGAACTGTTACAGGATGGTCACAACTTAAATCTCAGTGACAAAGAAGCCATAGCCAGCAACCAAAGGCTTCTTTCTCCTCAAATAAAAAGAAAAAAAAGGAGGGAGAGACTCACTGATTAAAAAGTGCCAGCAAAAAGAGAGAAAAAAAGAGGAGGGCAGCAGAATTCTGGCTGTGCACCAGAGCTGCCAATGGCAGAAGAGTGAACGAACGAATGACAAAGGGAGGGAGGTACAAAAAAGCCATACAGTAGGCAGATGTGAGTTCATCTTCACATCATCATTCTCCCTTCAAAACAAGTGGAGAAAGATTAAGCAGTTATTTAAAAAAATAACTCTAAAAGCTCCAAGCATTCTTGATATCTATATTAATTTTCAGTTTCTCTTTTGAATCTTGTTAAAGTTTATGGTCTTAACTTAATGTCTGATATAACAATATGTTCAACTATAGCTACATGTAATGTTAAAAAAGCCCCACACACTTCCTTTAAGCAATTCTGAATTTGCTCTCTCTCCATTTCATTGGATCCCACCATGCTATTATATGCTGAAACTACGAGCACCAGGATCTATCTTCATTATACCACTGTTGTTTTATATATTTTGTTTTTCATAATCCCTCTTCATGTCCTCTTTAATGTGAAGAATCCCAAACTTCACTGAATTTTTCTGTCATTCATAACTCATCTGTCACTGAACTCCCACTAATTCTAACATCCTTTTTGAAACATGGTGGCCAAACTGCATACAATATTTCATACGAAGAAACATTGGTTTCTTTGATGACATACCATACTTATTCTCTATAGTTCATTTTGCAGTCTACCATACTTTTTTGTTTCCTTTTTTTAACAGTTTCAATTAGAGAGAGATTTATTCTCAGAAATATTTCAAGGGCACTAATAATTTCTTTACAGTCCAGTAAGGTGCGAATAGTTCAAATCTTCCCCTCTAATATGTATTCCTTTGGATTTATTAAACTGAGTTTCATATGCTACAGCTAGCACCCATTCACTAACTTTATGGTGGGCTAAGGAGAATACCTAGTTATACAGGCCTAACTAGACACAAATTCCTGAATAATTATGGCAGGCTGTAAACTTTTACCACTTCACTCCTCAAGTCCTTTCCAGATTATTAACATATTTAAACAATAATCTTACTACATAATGTTTATTCAATATGATACTGCTAAATTCTTGCTACTATGCAAACCCACCTTATATTAGCCCTCTGTCATTCAGTTTTAGTCTTTCAGGTAGTGAGACTGACAGCAACAGGTTTCAGTATTAATGCATCAAAATCAGTGCTGTTTACCTGAAAGTTACTGGTGGATTCTACCCAATATGGTCATATTATGCATCTCCTCTTAATAACTGCAAGCTTTCAGAGTCATTTGGCAAGTCTTTATTGCCACAGGTTATAACGGAACTCAGCCTTCAATACACGATGGATAAATACGTGGGAATCCATAACTGGCTTAATATAAATAGGTTCTGTCAGTTAAAAACAGGGTGGAAAATAAAACCAGTGGGTTAATTACTTTGGTTCTCTGAGGAACAACTCTTTATACCTGGCAGGTTAAACTGGTAAGACTACTTAAATATCTACAGAAAAATCAAGGGTTACAGTTTGAAAAATTTGGAAACAAATTCACAGGACATGCTTCAGAAAAATTCAAATCTAGAGGAAAATAAAGTATGTGTAAAGACCCAAATTTTTGCCCAAGCTGTAGGAGCAGAATGGTAGGAAGAATCCAACTGTAAATTGCAAAACAAGTTTGTTTATACCTTACCATTTAGGTAATAGCAAAGAGGGAGATCTGGTTCTCCCAGTTTTCACATCCCTGCAAAAAGGAGCAAGTCACATGGTCCTTTTATTACAATTAAAGGGCTGGTGCTCTAAATTAGAGAGAAAGGGAGGGAGGGAAGACAGAAGTGAGAAATCTGAAAAAGGAGTACCATCAACCCTAGGCAGAAGAGTTCCAACATCTCTCCTTAGTTTCTACAATTCCTGCATGCCTTAAAGATAAAAAGGGAACTGGGAGGAGTGGAGCAGCACTGCTCTTGTTGCCTTCCCCAGAGCAGGATCCTGGTCTCAGGCACTAAGGAAAGCTAGGGAGAGAAGCAAGCTGCAGACTTGGACTGCAGTCTGTGCTGCTTCACCTCCCTGAAGGACTTCTACTAGGGGAAAATTTCTCTGAAACTTCCCCTGGTAAAAACTAAACATCTGTACACAGCCTCACTTACTGATTCCAGCAGCCATGCTGATCCCTCACCTGACTCCTTTGCCGAAGAGTTTCTTCACCCTCACCTTTCCACATAACCTATTCAAAGTCCTCACCAAGCACTGCTCTAACCTCTCTGCTGCTGAGCTCCTTTCCTCCCAAGAACCTGATTGTTTTCAGCATCACCAGTCAAACAATGAGGCTAGAAGGGGCCTCAAGGGTCACCATGCCCAACCTCCTGCACAGATGCAGGAAGGAATGCTCCTAAACCACCTCCAATAGATGCTGATCCAGCTTGTTCTCAAAAACCTCCAATAAAAGGAGATTCACATCTCCAGGCAGGTAATCTATTGCCTTACTGCTCTTAAGACAAGGATGCTCTTATTAAGATTTAATCTAAACTTGCTTCCCTGCAGTTTAAATACAGTCTCTTGCCATGCCCTCTCTAGCAAGGGAGATCAATTCCTTAATTTTCTTTCAGACAGACTTTCAAATGTTTGAGAACTGCTACTATGTCTTCTATTAATCTCCTATTTTCCAAATTAAACATACATAGTTCCTACAGCCAGCCCTCATGCAGCTTATCATTTTAATTGTTTATCTTTGCATCTTCTCCATTTTTTCTACTACCTTCTTAAAAAATATAGTGCCCCAAAGTGGACAAAGTACTCTAAGGTTCAATGAATACCAAGCACCAATCACTTCCCACCCCTTACATACAACGTTTTATTAATGAAACCCCAAATTGCTTCTTCCTTTTTCACAAGAGCATCATACTGCCAACTTGCACCGAGTTTGAGATTCACTATAACTACCAGATTCTTCTCAGCAATGCTACACTGCCAAACTTATCTCCCATTCTGTATTTGCAAATTTGTTTTTCCCTCTTATGTGCAGCACCTCACGATTTGTATTTATCTTCGTTGAATTTTATTTTTGTCTATAGCTCAGTTCTTCAGATTTATCCAAATCCTTTTGGATTTTAATCCTACCCTCCAAAACACTAAAAAAATTGTCTCTGTTTTGTGTTATCTGCAAATTTGATGGAGTACACCTCTGCATTCCTCCATCCAAGTCATCCATAAAAGTGTTAAACAGCCCTAAATTCAAAACAGACCCCTCTGGGACCCTACCTGACATGTCCTCCCAGTTTAACATCAATCCATTTATAGCTGCTCTCTGCTTGCATCTATTCAACATACAAATGCATCTAATGGTAATTTTGTCTAGTACAAATTTCTCCACTTTCCTTATGTGAAGGTCATATTGGATTGTATCAAAAAACCCCTAAAAATCAGGATGCATTCACCATATGCCCCTCATCCAAACTGGTTACCCTGCCAAAAAAGACAAATAAGTCGTTCGTTGGCAGGTAGTAATCATTCCCTCCCCCTCCAGACATTTACAAACCGACTGCTTTATAATTTACAACTTCCCAGGTGCTGAAGTCAGGCTGATGAGTCTATAATCCCCTAATCCTACTTCTCCTTGTTTAAAGAAGGGTACTATCATGGCTTTCCTCCAGTTCTTTAAGACTTAACCTGTCACATTTGCAAACTAGAATTGTGAATACTGCCAGTGGTTCCAAGATTTTTTCAGCTAGTTGCTTCAGCATCCTAAAAGTGAATTCCATCAAACACCACCGACTTAAATTCAGTCCAATTTGTCAAAAATTCCGCAGCATATTCTTATAACCCGCACTACTTGCTGTTCTTTGTTTACATTAATTTCACCAGGCATCTATTCACAGTTATTTTTTTGGATGGGAAGGTGAGGAAGGGAAAGGTAAAGTAGACGTTTATCAGCTTCACCTCCTTTGCATCTTCAATGAAATGCTCATCTTCTAAACACTGGACCAGTTTCCCTGGTCTTTCTCTCCCACCTGACACATTTGTAGATCCACTTCTCGTCATCTAACATTTCTTGGCAACTGTAATGTGCTCTTTGCTTTTTCTGTCCCGATTTTGTCCCTACAGGTTTGTGCCACTTCTTTGTGACTTGCCCTTCCTTTCATTGTTTGCACATGCCTCTTGATTTTCAGGTCCTTCAGAAGCTCTTTGCAGAACCACACTGATCTGTTATTTTTCCTCTACAATAGAATAGGTTAAGGATGAGCCTCCAATAAAATAAGTAAGATCTGTTACACCTTTTTCACTTCTTTTTCTTTGAATTGGTCTGTGCATGAGGCCTTACTGGGGTGCACTGATAGATAATTTTTGGGCCAATACTGATGGCCGATTTTTAATGAGCCATATCGGCCGATACCAATCCGATTCCAGTATGAAGACAGGCAGCTTGGAGAGCAGCGTCCAACTGGTAAGTCTGTTGTGGGGGACAGGGCATGGGGGGAGGAAGGAAGATCGAGGACCCCGCAATGAGAGACAGAGTGAGTCTGAGGCAGGGGTAGGGGCAGGCCCTGCACAGTTGGGGTGGAACGGGGGATGGAGCTTGCCTGGGAGGCACAAGAGGGGGGCTCCCACTGCTACACACACCCTGGGAGGAAGGGGGGGGGGGGCCGTATGTTTCCAGATCTGCACAGTGTGAGGGAGGGCTGGGGCAGCACCAGGCTCTTCCCGGCATGGGGTACGGGGGTAGGGGAAGGAAATGGGCCAGGGCTGTGCTGGGAGCAGGCAGCTGTGGTGCTGGGAGGGGGCTACAGCCACTCCAAAATTTGCCATAGCCCCCCCTCCCAGTGCCACCGCCACCTGCCCCAGCCTAGCCCCTGCTGGGAAGAGCCCAGTGCCATCCCAGCCCCAACCCGCAGTGGCAGCCTACTTTCACCCCTCGCACAGATCTAGTGGCATACCCTCCTCATGCCCTCCTGGGGGGCACACAGCAGTGGGAGCCTCTGCACCCCCCGCCATATGAGCTCCTCGTGGCCATCATGTGCCCTGCCCCACCCATGCATCACCTGCCCCCATCCCACTCCCTCCCTCACCGCTGGGGCCTCAGTCTGCCCCTCTCCTCACAGACTTACCAGCCGGACCCGGCTGCTCTCCGTGCTGCCAGGCTGCGCTCCCAGCTGCCTGCGTGCTGCACTTCATGCATGCACAGGGCATTTACCGGTGGCATTATCGGCCACATCAGCCTAAAAAAAGCCAATTGCCAAAACAGTCAATTTTCCTTATATCGGTGGCGATCTGATATGGGACCGATGTATCGGTGCACCTCTAGGCCTTACTTTAAGTCAGCTGAAATCTATCTTAAAGTTCTTATTTTGCTATTCTCATGCCTTCCTTTCCTATCTTATCATGAAAACTTCCTCCGGAGTTTCCAAGCAATTTCATGTCTGCAAGTTATGTTTTGCAACATTTTCCCTTCCAGAGATAGTAACATCTTCCATTAATTACCAGCTCTTAAGTTTTAGATATTCTTCTTACACACCTGAACATCTCACCACCACTTCTCTTCTTGATCTGGTGGTCTACAGTAGGCCTCCAGCTTATCATCAATACTGCTTTTTTCCCCCCCTTTACCTTTGTTCAGATACACGCAACAATTTTTTTTGTACAAAAATCAGATACAACCAATAACCCTCAACAAAATTTGACACCTTCCTGGATTTAGTTTCATAGTTTCTAGGGTCGGAAGGATGTTGAGTAGATCATCTAGTCCGACCCCCTGCCATGGCAGGAAAGAATACTGGGGTCAAACGACCCCAGCAAGGTGTTCATCTAGCCTCCTCTTAAAAACCCCCAGGGTAGGAGCCTGCACCACTTCTCTTGGAAGTTGGTTCCAGATCCTAGCTGCCCTGACCATGAAGTAGTGCCTCCTGATATCCAGCCTAGATCTGCCCTCTGCCAGCTTGTGACTGTTATTCCTGGTCACTCCTGGCAGTGCTCAGGGGAACAAGGACTCCCCCAGTGCCTGCTGGTCCTCCCTGACTAGTTTATAACAGGCCACTAGATCCCCCCTCAGCCTTCTCTTGTGGAGGCTGAACAGGTTCAGGTCCCTCAGCCTCTCCTCATAGGGCCTGAACCTGTTCAGCCTCCATAAGAGACAGAAGACTCTAAGGCAAGCAGCAGCAGTGTGCCAGAGAACCCTCTTAGGGTCTGGGAAAAGACCACAAGTGAGAAGGCTATCAGGTGGGAGGCTGCAAAACTGAGTCAGGGCACTCTCTCAAGGTATAGGAAAAGACCCCCCCAGGGTTTGAGGTAACTGTTTATTTTCACATATATATTTGCTCTATGGTTAATGCTATGTCCTACGGGGCAAGTCTGCCCATGAGGAATAAAGACTGTGTTTGAGAAACCTGACAACCCACTACAACATCACTTCTCTTATACCAGCGAAGCCATAATCTTCCTTACAGGCTATGCTTTCAATTCAGCCTACTCACTCTCCAAACTCCTTGTATTTGTATAAAGGCAGAGATAAATTTGAAGACCAATATGTTTCTCCTCTTGCATCTTTTTTAGCATTACTGTTTTTTCCGATTTCTCTCTCCCTCCCCCAAAACACCCTATTGTGCAGACTTTCCACAGCTCCCAGTTTATCAATATTGATGACTTATCTGCTTTCAGCCTTCTCTTCCCTGCCCTAGAAACACTGACCTGAAAAGAACCTCTTGGGGTTACAGTCCAGTTGTCTGCTATCAAAACCAATCATGTCAATTATTTTAGTAAGCAATCAGCAATTTTAATCAGCACATTCCTACTGTTTTGTCAAGATCATTAATGAAAGTATGAAATTAAATTGGACCTTAGACTGATTTTTTTTTTTAAATTTTAGTAGTAATTCTCTCCTGCCTAATATTCCCCCCTTTCAACATTATCCACTGTCAAACCCAAGTCAGTTCATTATGCACCAAGTTTGTACTCGTTAACTAATAATTACACATGTGACACTGCAACAAATGTTTTACCGAAATCCAGGTGAATTCAATATGCTATATTTCATTTATCAAAACAAAGCTAATTTTCCACCCAGAAACATCTGTCGTGTACCACCTACCATCTAGGTAGGTTGTGCCACGGAGCAATCCCAATTTTCCATTTACCTTCCCTTTCTTTATTTAATTTGGTTGATACTTTCTATGCTTCCGTCTTTTCCCTCCTTGATTCATAGAGCGGAGAGGTAAAAGAAAAGTTAATTGTATCAATCTCTAAAACCCTAGCTCATTCCTACTGTTAGCTCCTCCATTTCTGCTCTTCTGCTGCCAAACTACTTGACAGAAAGTCCCTGGCCAGGCTCCCTCATACAAATAAATCATATCTAGTTCTGCTTTCTTTCCAAGTGGAAGCTTTTCTCCAACTAAATTAAATCCCACCTACAGTCCAATGCCTTTCTGTCCACTTTTGACTTTTTTAAACCCACCTTTCCTCTAACTCCCATTTTTCCCCCCACAAAGGATCTCCTCAATTTCTTTCAAAAGTAAATCAACAAATAGAATACAAATTTCCCCTAATCCTAGAGCAGGGGTAGGCAATGTTTTTCGGCCGGAGTGCCGAAAACCCCCATAATACCTACCTTGGAAGGTGCCGGAGTGCCGGCATGCCTAAAACACAAAATGAGGGCAGGCGGTACATGGCAGGATACTAAGGCAAGCAGCAGCGCCTTGCTCTCCACTCAAAGCCCCTGCTCCCCAACCCTGCTGCCCCTTGCCCCCCACTCAAAGCCCCTCCCCCAGCCCGGGCTCTGTGGCTACTCCCACGGAAGCCCTGCTGCAAGCAGCCCAGGCTCTGTGGCTATCAGCAGCTACCCAGAGCCGGGGCCAGCTGCAGCCGGGAGGCTACAAACAGCTGCTGCCCTCCCACCCCAGTCCTAGCCCCAGGCAAGCAACAGGTACCGGCACTGTGCCTGTTGGAGCCTGGGCTGGGAGGCAGCAGCTGTCTGTAGCCTCATGGCTGCAGCCAGCCCCAACTCTGGGTAGCTGCTGATAGCCACAGAGTCCAGGCTGTTCCCAGCAGGGCTTGCAGCATCCCCAGGCAACAGCTATCCCAGGGACAGGCAATTTTTGGGAAGAGGGCCACTTACCCAGTTTTGGCAAGCTGTCGAGGGCCGCATGGGTAGCCCTGCCCCTTGACAGAAGCCCCACCACCTGGTCACTATCTTGGGACCAATGTCCTAGGGCCAGCACCAGTGGGCCCCAGAGCAGGGGACAGGCTGGCAGGGGTCTGTGGAGCCAGGCTGGGCTATACCAGCATGGAGAGGGGAGAGCTGGCCCAGCTCCATAGAGCCCCCACCGGCCGGGACCCTGCACTCCTGTTGCCCTGCTCTGGGCCTTGCCGGCGCTGGCCCCAAGATACCAGCATCAGTCCCATGCACCTGCTCACTCCAGTGCCCCCCAGCCCCATGGTACAGACGGGGGATAGAGTGCAGCCCTGATCCCCTGCTCCCTGGCAGGGAACAAGCTGGTGGTGAGCGTGGGGGAAAAGTGGCCCCTCCCCCACCCTGTGGCTGGCACTCCCTGCTGTAGCCACTCACAACCTGCACGGGGCTGTCCTGAGCAGGCACAAGCAGCCCCACACAAGCTACAAGTAGCTGCAGCGCAGGGCACCGGCCACAGGTCAAGGGAGGGGATGCTTTTCTCCACGCTCAGCACCATCTTGTAACCCGCCCTGCAGCCAGCCTGGGCCCTGTGCTGGTTCCAGGCTTCCCCTTTGGGGCTGTGCATGGCTGCAGCAGCTGCAGCCCCCCTGCTTGCTGTACTGGGCAGTGTTTGCCACTGCTTCACCTGGACTGCCCAGCATGCAAGCTCCAGGCAGGCAGCAGCAGCGAACACTGCCCAGCACAGGAAAGGGAGGGCTGCAGCTGCTGTTGCCGTGCACAGCCCCAAAGGGCGAGTCTGGAGCTGACACGGGGCCCAGGCCAGCTGCGGCGGCAGGGCGGGGAAAAGTGGCCCCTTGCCCAACCCGTGGTCTGCGCTCCCTGCTGCAGCTGCTCACAGCCCATGTGGGGCTGCCTGTGCCTGCTCAGGACAGTTCCGCATGGGCTGTGACCAGCTGCAGCAGGGAGCGCCATCCACAGGGTGGGGGAAGAACTTTTCCCCGGACTTCTTCCCTGCCTGGGGTCCTCCCCAGCCCTGTCCACCTTACATGAGTTTCTGGTGTGGTGCAGCCACATGGTCCCTCCTGGGGCTTCTGGCTGCAGAGGCAGGGGCTGAGTGGGCCCTGCTGTTGCAGGAGCCCGCCAGGCTTCCCCTGGGTCCTACTGCCCCTGGGTCCTGTCATTTTTGACAGAAACCAAAGACAGATGAATATTAATAATCTAAATTTTTTTAGGGGCCCTGTGGGCCGAAGACAATGGTTTCGCGGGCCGGATCTGGTTCATGGGCCATATTTTCCCCACCCCTGAGCTACCCAGAACTGGGGCCAGCTGCAGCCAGGAGGCTGCAAATAGCTGCCACCTCCCCGGCCCCAACGCAAGGCAAAGAAAATGGCCTCACTTGCCATGCTCGGCATGGGTGCCAGGGGTTGCGGACCCCTGTCCTAGAGTGCAGGAGTAATAAAGTATAGCACAGACCCAGGGATCGCAAATACCCTCGTACTTGAATTCAGTACCAAGTGAGGTGTGTTTCATGCTTCAGAGATGCAGTGAAAGCTCTTCAGCTGCTAGGCACACAAATGATTTAATAAGAGTAAGAGAACAAATATTCTACATTTAGCAACAGAATGGCTGAAAGCTCCTAGCTGTCAAGCTAGAAAGTCAAGAAAGAATTGGTATTCTACTGATTTAGCAGCTGGACGGTTCCTTATAGTCTATTCCTCTATTACAGATTTCTCTCGGTTTATATGGGCTCTTAGCTGTGCAGACTGGGTGGGTGGTTGGGCTGATGGGCAGGCTCCAGGCTGGGGCCTTGGCTAGCTGCGCTGCATCCTGGGGGCTGGCTTCCTGGGGAAGCACAGGGGCTCTGACGGGACCAGGGCATTGTTGGATCGGACTTTATCTAGTGGCCCAAGAGCCCGGCTCCATGCGCCTGCACATCTGGTTCTGTGTGTTTGTCTGCCTCTGTCTGGTTCTGTGCGTCTGTGTGTGCACACGTGTCTGGTTCTGGATGTGTGCGCACATTTGTCTGTTCTGGGTGTGTTCTGGTTCTCTGCGTTTGTGCATGTGGTTCTCTGTGTGCATGTCTGATTCTCTCTCTGCTCTCCTCTCTCTCTTTTTTTCCTTTCTCATTGCAACATGCTCAACAAAAAAGGAATACACAACAACAAAAGCAACATTTATAATGATTAAATATACTAATATACAGTGCACCCTGCCATGTTCCCCTCCCCCACTTCATTTTGTTTTTCTGGCATGCTGGCACTCCAGGACCTTCCAAGGTAGACAGTGTGGTTTTTTAGGCACTCTGGCCAAAAAACATTGCCTAGCCCTGCTATACAGCTACATCTTCCTAACTGACTTTAAATGAAGCACGATTTCAGCTGAAAAGGTTTTGCTAGTTGTAATCTCTGAAGATTCATGCAGACCTAACAGCTGTATCATAACAGCTTGTATCTTTATCAAATTATATTAAAGATACAATTGTTACATCCATCTATACTGAAAAAATTTAAATACTGACAAAATTTAAACCTTAGGCCAGGAGTACGCACCATTTTTGGATGGAGTGCCAAAAAACCAGCAATGTCTACCTGGTAAGGTGCTGGGGTGCCGGCACGCCAGAAAAACAAAAATGGGATGGAAGGTATATGGCAGGACACACTGCATATTAATATAGTTAACAATCATAAATGTTGGGGGGGTTGGTTTTTTTTTTTACAATTAGTACCAGGTTTTCTAAAAATTCTAAACTTGGTGACAATATATAAAATTTCATATACTAACTTTGTTGTTGTGCGGTGCTGGAGAGGTGGCCATGGGGAGGCTAAGGTGACTTTAGGGGCAGCCATAGCACCCCCCAAACACCTCCCAGTGACACCCCTGTGGGCTCCAGAGCATCAGCCAGGCTTTGTGCAGCTACCCTGCACACCCGTTGGGCGGATGGCAGGGGAGGGGCCCGAGGCAGCACAACCCCAGGCTACTCCTCCACCATCCATTCCAAGGCATGCATGCAGTCATCTCCACCGTGGAGCTGGTACTGGAGCTCCATGCTGGCAGTGACTGCAACATGTGCCTCCAGGTACAGGACGGGGAGGTGCTGGGGCAGTGCACGCATGTGCGCCTCAGAGTAGATGGTGGGGAAGAGCCTGGGGTTGTGCTGCCTCAGCCCCCTCCCATGCCATCTGCCCAAGGGGCACACATAGCAGCTACTGGCTCAAAGCCCGGCTGGGGCACTGGAGTCCAAAGGGGCAGCACTGCAGGGGGGAAGCCAACATTTTCCTTAGCCCTCCCCTCCACCCGCCCCATAGCCACCTTTGAAGCACCGCCATCGCCCACCTGCCCTGCGCAGTTGCAAGACTGGAATTTAAGGCAAGAAGGGCCTCAGGGACTCCTGTTGGGGGCAAGCTGGGGAGAAGGGGAGACCTGCAGGCAATCGTCCTGCTCTGTGCTGCACTCGCAGCTCCTGGGACTCTGGCCAGCCTGGTCTGCTCGATGCTGCTGGGACCTGTGCACAACTGGGCCAGTTCCATGTCTCCATGTATGGCACTTGGCACTCCACTGGAGCCAGCCAAGCTCCATACTGCCACATGGGGTTACCAGTACTCCAGCTGGGAGCTATGGGAAACCATGCACCATTGGCTGGGCCAGCTCCATGCTGCCATGGGGGGCGCCTGACACTCCAGCTGGAAGCTGTGCACCATTGAGCTGGGCCAGCTTCATGTCTCCACATGCGGCTCCTGGGACTCGGGCAGAAGGCACAAGCAATGGAATTGGGCCAGCTCAGCCCCACTCTGCTGTCATGTGTGGCTGCCCACCTACTGGAGCCTGGGGCCAGGAGCTGCACCCAGCCCTGCTGGCATTAGGACCCAGCCCTGCCCCTGGGACTTGCACAGGGTACAACAGGCTGGGCCAGGCCCCCATACGTACATGGGCAACAGCTGTGCTATGTCCCTACAGGAGGCCTGTGGCTCCTGCCCCAGGTACTGGCCAATGTGTGCCTGCCTTTTGCAAACCAGTTCTACCCCTGGTCATGCACTGCCCATGACTTCCTGCCTGCCAGCTACAGCAGGCACAACCACAGCCCCACCTGGCTACCTGGCCAAGTTCACTGAACACCTGACACAGCAGGGATATCTACATGAATGGTAAGGGCAGGGGTGATGAGATGTGCCAAGAGCCTCATGTGCTTTGACCCTCGCTGTGCTGGCAGCCCCAAGGCAGGGAAGCAAAAGGCATCTGAGCAGTTACAAAGTTGTGAAGGAAGCAATTCCTTGGGCCCTGGGCAGGCAGCAGAGTGTCTTTTGCAATGAACATGCATCCCAGCCCTGGTCTCCAGGCCACAGAGGCAGCAGCAGCCTGGGGCAAAAGGCTCTGTATAGGGCTGCTGGGTGGCTGGGAGTAATGCCAGAGCAGGTTTCCCCATTTGGCCTTGGTCTCTGCCACCCCCAGGATTGTATTGTTCAGAGTTATGCATGGACTTGAAGGCTGCAGCTGGACAGGGAAGGAATCACTAAAAGGACAGGAAGCTCTGCTTGTCCCCCCACTCCCAGGGTCCATAGCTAGGGATGCCCCTTTTCTCCAAGAACATCGCCAATCTCATTAGGCACCTGGCTTCCACACCATCTTCAGAGCATAAGATTGGCTCACACCTCACTTTCCTCCCGCTGAGGTTTCTGTGCAGGGAGTGGAGGCTGACAAGGAAAAAGAACAGGATGTGACCAGTAAGTATATGTTATATCTGTTACAGCTAAATCACCGTATTACCACTGCACAGGAGGAAAAAAATTGGAAATGAGCTCAAAGAAGAGGAAGGTAGACACTGAATGCCAAATAGTCAACAAAGAATGGACTTCTAATATTTTTGTTTACCAATGTGGGTGGAAGTGCTGTGTGCTCAATTTGCAAAGAAAATATGATTGTAAATCAGTATTTTGAAACCAAGCGTGCAGCTGAATATGAGAAACTGTCTGCCAAAGAAAAAAGTGAAGAAAGCTGAGGAGATGGTTGCTGGAACGCAGAAGGAGCAAAGTTTTTTTCCACAAAAATTTGGCAGTGCAGGATGGAATTACGAGAACAAACGACATGCTTGTACACAAAAATCACCAAGAAGAGGAAGCCATTCTCTGAAGCAGAATTTGTAAAGGAATGTATTGTTGAGTCTGCCATGATTTTGTGCCCAGACAAGAAAAAGGAGTTTGAAAATGTTTGCTTGTCAAGGCAAACTCTTGTGAGATGTCGAAGATCTCTCCGAGAACCTGGACCAGCAGCTGAAAAATAAAGTAAATGATTTCGCATATTTTGCACTGGCACTCAATGAGAGCTGTGAAGTCATACACAGCCCAGTTGTTAAGTTTCATTTGAAGTATCAGTGAAAATTTTGAGCTCACAGAAGAACTGGCACCAAGGCAGTCAATGGAGGGACAACTGAAAAAGATTTATTGCAGGCAGTAAAACAGTGCATGTCAAAATTGGGAGTGGAGTGGAAAAAAATTGGTAAGTGTGATCACCAATGGAAGCCCAAATCCAACAGGCAAACACGACAGACTGCTGAAAAGAATTTCAGACCATGTCAAAGAAACAAACCCAGAACAGAAAGTTATTTTTCTACATTGTATTATTCATCAAGAAGTCCTCTGTAAAGTGTTCCAAAGCTAAGCACGGTCATGAACACAGTTATGAAAGTGGTCAACTACATTCGAACAAGAGAATTAAACCACAGGAAATTTGTAACTCTGATTGAGGAACCTGAATCTGAGCACACAGATATTCTGTATTGTAGCAATGTAGGTGGTTTAGTTTGGGGAATGTTTTGAAAAGAGTGTGGGAACCGAGAGCCTAAATTAGCTCATTCTTGAACATGAAAGGAAAATATCTGGATTTCCCATGGCTGAATGATGTGGATTGGTTGGCTCTCTGATTTTGCATTCACTGTTGATATCATGGGCTACATGAACGATCTGAATTCACAACTGCAAGGAAAGGGGCATTTTGCTCATGAATTGCATTCCAGTGTCAAGTAATTTATGAAGAAGTTACTTCTTTTCTTCTATCAGATAGGAAACAAGGATTTCAGCCATTTTTCTACATTGCCACAGATTACTATTTGTGATCAAAACCTAAAAAAAAATACACATAATTACTACTGGACTTGCATGCTGAATTTTCTTGCCAATTCAAGGATTTTCAAATGATAGAAAGAGACCTGTTTTTGGTCTCCCTACCTTTCACATTTGAAGTTGACAATGCTCCATATTACCTCCAACTTGAGCTTATTGACCTGCAATGTGATACATTGCTCATGGAGCAATTCAAACCAGTGCTGTTTCACACGTTTTATGCCTCTGTCAATGAATAGAAGTTTCCAAAGATCAAGGCTTAAGCCCAGAAGATGCTTGTGCTGTTTGGATCAACATACATATGTGAGCAGGCATTTTCTGTAATGAAAGTCCATAAATCAAATTTTACATGAGCAATAACTGCCTTGCAACAGTGCTCCGCACTGCAACAACAGAGATGATGCCTGACTTTGATTCACTGGTTAATGCACATCAGAGGCTTCATTCTTCCTGTTGAGCGATTTCCTTTGTTTTCTTTCAGTTCATTTTCAATATTGTAATGGGGGCCTATCCTGTTACTAGACAGGTCGTTTTCTTGAACTAATACCTTTTTCATTATGTGAGGCCCCAATTCCAAGTACAGAGGCAGAGGAGTGGCGGAGTCTTCAGGGAGCTCCTTCCCCTTCAGAGACTGTGACCTACTCAAAGGAGAACTAGGGAAAAGTGACACAGAGAGATGCCTGAGCTGGAGACACCAGCAGCGTCGCACTAAAGCAGCAGATAAGTGCCTAGGCTTTTTGGTTTCACTTTTGGTTGGGACTTGAAGCAAGCTGCCTAGGGTGAAATAAACCCACAGCAGGGCATTTTTTGTTTGATGCCCAGGACAGTGGGTAAGCCACAACCTGGTGGGCCAGGCTGTGATGCAGGAGATGGAGGAAGAGAGGGAGTGGGAGGACAAAAATCAAGAGAGGGACTCTGAGTCTGGCTGGGAGTAGCTGGCTGTGACTGGGATGAGTCCCAAGCGACTGACTTTGAGCTTGACAGAGAGGAACCAGCTTGGCAGTTACAAACCAGCACCATGCTATGCTGTACTTGAAGCCAGTAGCCCTAAATAGTGGCCTCAAAGCTATTAGGCACATCGAGAGCAAGAGTGGACAGGAGTGGAGAGGACCCCAGCCAGTGGACAGGGGTGGAGGGCTGAGTAACTGAGAGCCCATTCCTCTGATGAGATGGTCCCTAGTCAGCTTAGTCTATCCAGTTGTGACAGGTGAGACTACTGGCAGAGACAAGTCAGAGGAAGAATGGGGTGACCAACTGGAAGAGGTCTGAGAGGACTAGTATATTGCACCTATACTTTGGGTAGTGTACAATGTACAAGAATAAGAGTTTATTATGCAGTTGCCTCTACATGCACTACTCAAAAAAACAAACAAACAAACAAACAAAAAAAATCAGGAAAATTTTTTTTGAATAAAATGAAAATCTTTTATAGCAGATATCTGATTTTCAGAATACAATTTTTTTTTTGAACTACGCTGTTTTAAAATGATTTCTTTGAAAAGATTTTACGAGTACAGTCCTCAACTCGACTGATTTGGTACCATTCTCGGGGAGGTCCGATGTGCCCAAAACCCTCATCAATTGATTGAGGGTGATGAGGCAAGTTTTTTAGTGGGGTTACAACCCCTCACTACTCGATAGGTTGTGTCTGTGTCTTCTGCTAAGAGGGAAGAACTTTTGGGGCCCCAGGGCATGCACCATGACAGCAGGCCCTGTGGAGGGGCAGTGTCTCCCAGTCAAGGGGTGGGCCTTCTGATGTCAAAGAACATGTGATGAGGCAGGAGATTCTGGGAGCAACATGGCACAAGCAGGGCAAGGTTTAGGTGTCAGGTAGGTGGGACTTATGTCATGGACCATGTGACAGGGCAGGACGTCCAGTTCCAAGACTATAACTCCCCCTCCCAAAAGTAGTTCATTGGGGCAAAGGGAGAGATTTATGGTGTCAAAGGTCAGGGGGTTAAGGCGTGGGACTTCCAGTCACAAGATGGCAGCTAGCAGATGGGGCACCTGTCAAGGGGCAAGGCTTAGCAGTTTGACAAGGGGCATACCCCTTACGACCCTTGGCAGGTCATCAAGACTCATTACACTGCCCTCCAGGCGAAAGAACTGCCCCCTCCTTGCCTAGCTCCATCTTCTTCTGAACCAACCTTCAGATAGAAAGCTGCAAATGTCCCAAATTATGTAAATGCATTATTTCTAGCCTTGGCAAGCTACAAAACAGGCCCACAAAACTGTCACTAGTTCACACCTCAATAAGTGAAAAATTAAATTCCTGCTTTGACCCAATTCAGTTCCGAAGGGGCAGAAGAACATTTTTGGCTTTTTTTAAAAAAAATTAAGTGACAACTGTTGAAAATTACTGAAATCTGGCATTTAAGATTCTGTAGATATATTAATTGGTTAATAGCACAATTGTAAAATGCATGTGGTTTATCCCAGGGATACAATAAATGGGACTTCTACTATACATCTAAAAATAAATAAATAAATAAAAGGAAGGAGACCTGCTTTACCCTTGGTTTTGTCTATTCATAAGTAAGGTAACAAAAATGTGTGCATAAGTATCCAAATTATAAAGTAGAACAGGAAGAAATGGCTAGATTAGGGTTCAGGATAGCAAGATACATAATTTTTCCTGTCTATACTGTTCATTATGACCTATCTTATATGTTTGATAGTGGTTAAAAAGTTGTCTTCAGCTATGTGGTAATATAAAATGGACTTCTGATGCCCATCCAATTTCCAAAGCAATGCATACAAAATAAAAACCATTCTCTCAGTAGATTTCTATCAGATTCCTGTTGCAAGTTTCAGTAAAAGCACAAAGGACCAAATGAACATGAAGGCAGAACTCCCTTCGAGCCTAGCAGCTGAAGCTTGTACTGTAATAGTCTTTGCTATACATTCTCTAGAGCAGTCAATCTAGGCACCATCATGAACAGTAACTTTAATGTAATTAAGTCCCAAAGTTACAAAAATATAAAATAAAATATGTTCAATTTCTGAATCCTCCGAGGAAGACTGGAGGAACTGCATAAATAACCACAGGATTGAGGGCAAAAAAATAACTTAATGTTTTCTCTTTTACTGGACAGATGTGGGGGGTGTGAGGAGTGACTCTCAACCAATGGTCAGCATTAAATTGGTAAGAGAGCACTTAGAGCAGGTGATTGTCTTCAAGTTGGCCAGACTGGATGGATTACACCCGAGAGTGCTGACAGAATTGACTGGAGTCATTGCAGGGCTGTTGGCAAAGGTGTTGAAGACTCGTGGTGTTTGGGACAGGCCCACAACTGGAAAAGGGTCAATGTGGTGCTAATCTTTAAGAGGATCCAGGAAACTATGGGCTGGTCAGTTTAACCTTGATACTAGGTAAAATTTTGGAAAAAATTATCAAAAAGTCCATTTGCGAGACACTGGCAGAAGGCATGAGGCGGAAGGATAGCCAACATGGTTTTGTTGTGGGTAGGTTGCGTCTGACTAACCTAGTCTCCTTTTATGACCAAGTAATGAACCACTTAAATGTGGGAGACACGGCTGATGTCATATACTTGGGATTTTAAAAAGGCCTTCAACATGGTCTCCCATGCTCTTATAAAAAGAAAAATACTAAGGGATTGTGAGCTGGCAGAGTCCATGAGCAGGTGGGCTGGGAACTGGCCAAGGGGTCGTGTTAGTGGATGGGTCTACATAGTCTTGGCAGGAGGTGGCCAGTGGTGTCCCACAGGGTTCAGTTCTTAGTCCTGTGCTGTTCAACTTCTTTATCAAAGGTTTAGATGCAGATGTGGAAAGCACACTGGCCAAGTCTGCAGATGATACCAAGTTATGGGGAAAAAATGGTCATGCCAGGGGATAGGATGCAGATCCAAGCAGACCTGGACAAGCTGCAAAGGCGGGGGGAGCAGAACTGGATGCAATTCAATAAGGATAAATGCAGAATGCTTCATCTGGGGAGAAGCTGCACTAATACAGGTTAGGAAGAGACGTCCTGGCCAGCACAGTGGCTAAAAAGGACCCTGGGTTATGGCTGATCACCGGATGAACATGAGCCACCAGTGCAATGCTATAGTCAACAAAGCTAACAGCATACTGGGATGCATTAGCTGACGTGTCATGAGCAAGGCTAAGGAAGTGATACTTCCTCTCCACTCAGTGTTGGTAAGACCCCAGAGCTGGAGTACAATGTCCAATTCTGGGCCCCACACTTCAAAGAGACAGGAAGACTCTTGAAAGGCCACAAGAATGATTGAGGGCCTGAAGGACAAACCTTATGAGGAAAGACTAAGGAATCTGGGACTGTTCAGCCTGGGGAAGAGAAGACTAAGAGGGGACTTGGTGGCCATCCATAAGTATGTAAGGGGTGAATACCGGGAGCTAGGAAAAAACAACCACAACAAAACTGTTCACTAGGGTTCCACAGGGGAGGACAAGGAGCAATGGCCATAAACTGCTAGAAGATGGTTTCAGGTTGGATGCAAGGAAGAACTTCTTTACAGTAAGAGTGACCAGAATCTGGAATAGACTTCCCAAGGAGGTGGTACAGTCCCCGACCGTGGGAGTCTTCAAGAGGAGACTGGACAACACCTTTCTAGGATCATTTTATCTCAACAGCATTCCTACCCAGAGAAGGGGGGTTGGACTCAATGATCTTTCAAGGTCCCTTCCAGTCCTTAATTTTTACAATTTCTTTGATTTCTATGTTGCCCCAATTTCCCATCGAATCAAAAATATACCCATACAGGAAGGAGGGCAATTCTTTGGTATCACAAATAGCATCTATTAAGATTCTGCAGAGTGCCATTTCAAAGTTTTGTCAATCTCAAACACATTTCTAGAGCAGGGGTGGACAACAGAGCCCAGGAAACCGGAGGGTCTTGGCTATGCATGTGCCTGCATCAGGGCTGAGTAGCAAGGAGCCAAACCAGGGAGCCAAGCCACGCATCAAACATTTCTCCTTCCCTAAAGCTTCCAGCCAGAGAGGAGCTGAACTGGTCCTAGGGGTTAGATGTTACACCCACACTGCTTCTTCCCCATTCCCCCTTTCCTGCTCCCTATCTGCAGGTATGAGCGCAGTTTCCAGCCATACAGTAGATGTACTAGAGCCAAGCTACAGGGGGGTTGTGTGGGGAAGACTAAGAGGAACAGGACCTTCATGGAAGCAGCTTCCAGATCCCCAGCTCCAGCAGAGCTACCCTCTGGCTGAGAGCTGCCGTCACACCACAGCCACAGAGTGAGGTGTTCGGAGAATCAGTGGCAAAACAGGTGCAGCTTCCAGCTGCACTGCTCCAGGGTAACCACACAGAAAGCACCCTGCACCACTGATGTGCTGCCAAAGCCATCTGGCTCACCATGAACCAGAGACGGGTTGTTCTGGCTCACAGCTTGAAAATTGCTGCAGACCCCTGTTCTAGCTGATCTTCAAACTCTTTAACCCTGTAGCTCACGTCTTAGATGTATTGTTTCATGGGCCACTATTCAACCCAACACCATTTATCCTTGTATCAAATTCAGCAATTGTGTAATTCTGTAATAGGAAAAGTATTAACTTAAAAATATCTTTTTAGTTGTCTTACTAATGACATTTCTGTAGTTTTCTAAAAAAAATAAAGGAAGCCATCAAATTAAAAATAAGAAGTTCAACCTACTCAAGTCCTCTGTTAAATTTTATGGCTTTAATCGTATTATTCTTTTTTGAAGCATTGGTTCTCACCTGTTGCTGTACAAAAATCCCACAAAAAGTAAAGAATCACACTGTCAAGAACACAACAATTCAGAAACATTCAGAAAAAAAATGCTAGCTTTAGTTTGATCAACCTTAACTTGGATGGTACTTTTAATCCTCTGAATTAAAAAAAAAAAAATTACACACTACTTTTAATCCACTGAATTAAAAAAAAAATTACACACTTACATTTAAGTTGACAACTGCCTTTCAGTTGACTTTGCACATTATTCTTCACCTCCCCTCTTATTTCTTTATACTTCAAGTACATGCTACCCAATATCTACCCCAACTTGTCCCCTAGAACTGTTACCAGGTATTTGTTTTCTGCTCCCTTGTACACTTTACCACCAACAACTTCAGTTCCATTAGCATCTTCTAGCAGCTATAGCTAAGGATATCTGGTTACTGACTTCACTGTTCCTATGAAACAGTGGCCTCAGTGTAGGCAACTAAAGGGATTATTTGTCTTGTTTCTCTCCTGCTTCACAGGTGCCAAGGCTCTTCTAAACAATGAAGAACCTGGCATGTCTTGCAGAAGTGACTGGAAACAAGGAGTAAAGAACATTATGACTCTTATGCAGTTCACGTATCACAGCTTGGAAGCCAATGTTTTAGTGGGCAACACATTACATAAAAATGTGACATTGCTACATGGTTGTTTTACATATCAGAGATAACAGGAGAACAATACCACTTGATATTAAGTTTCATTTTTGATTTCTGGCAACTCTCTCTAAGCATCTATTTTTATTTTTGTACCATTCTAAGAAATTAGTTTATCCCAGGGGTGGGCAAAATATGGCCCACAGGCTGCTTCAGGCCCACCAAAGGATTCTATCCAGCCAGCAGCAGGTTCCTTGGCCATGCCCCCCAGGCACAGGGGCAGCCTGGGCCATGGCATGCGAGACTGGTCCCACTACCCCCAGATGTGCAGCAGGGCAGGGGCAGTGCAGCAGTCAGATGCAGCTTCCCAGTAGCCTCCATGGTGGTGTCTCACTTTCCCCAGCCGCTGCTGGCAGTCTGTCCCATCCCACACACACTGCTGGGGGTGCCAAACGGAGAGGGCAGGCAGGGTGTCCAGGGAGACTGGCTTAGGACCCCCCATGGGCAGACCACAATCAATCAGGCAGATGGGATGGGTCTATGGGAGGGCAGCAGCATCTGGGAGTGGGAAAGATACATGGGGTCAGGATCCCAGAGTGGTGACAATGAAGAGCTGGAGGCCAGGGGCAGAGCCCTGATCCACTGCCCACATGTCCCTGTGACAGGCACCAGTTCCGTGGGCAGGAGCAAGCAGGGAGTGAATCGTGCCCTGCCCTGGGCCCGAGCCCTGCAATCCCAGCCCCAGCCACCCATCCCACTTTTGGATGCTGCTCCTCATGCACCTGTGACTTCATCCCATCAGCCCAGCCAAATGTACCCCGTCAGTCTCCATGCAGATCCTGTCCACCCACTCTATCCAGCGCCCCTGAACAGGATCAATTACCCCCTCCCCACTTCCACCCCAATGCACAACAGCTCACTGGAAGTCCTTGGGTGGCCTTCCAGCCCAAATAGCTGCCCACCCCTGGTTTATCCTATTGCATTACAAAATACAATCCCTGCAATGTTAAATCTGCACAAAGCAACACCTGTAACAAAATTAAAATAACTGACACTTTCACATAGTATAAGAATAGCAACACTACATCTTTGGCTTCTACATGCTACAGATGCAGGTCTTTGGCTCTTAAATATTATGGAAACTTTCCAAGAAGTTCATAAAAATATTAAGTTTATAAGAACATGTAGAGATCTTACTTACCACTGTCCTCTGTTTGTTGGGTAGGAAGACTCTAACGATAGGTTTCTGGGGAGACTTAGGGTTATTCCTTGACATATCTGTGGGGTTCTGATAAACTGAAAGGGATGAAGGCGCTACAGAGAGGCTAGAGGAGGAAGAAGTAACCGTGTCTGTTGAAGCAGAGCTGGAGACAGAGAAATCAGTTCCATTCCCCATAGATTCCAACAACTGCTGTTCTCTCTGCTGTAGAGCATCTAGCTTGCTGGTGTATTCTTCATAGGCCTGAAAAAGGGACAATATTTTAATCAGCTAGTAGCTTCAAGCAAAAAGTTGCATTCAGAGTAAACCTGTAGCCATAACACCTCAGGTTATAGCCACAGAATTGGGCTTGATCAGATTTTTCAAGAGGCAGCAAACAGGAATTGAAAGCTGCTTCCTGCGTTACATTAGGCTAAGCTTCTTTTTTATGGAATATAAGAAAAACCATAAGACTGTCAATTCCAAAGCAACCATGCTCCAGTAAAGTCTCAGCTATTGCCGTCCTTTCAAAAAGTTATTTTAAGAACAAAGACAGATGTTCATTTGTAGTAAGGGTGCACCAATAAAGATGGTCTTGGCCGATACCAATAGCTGATTATTCACCAAGCACATTGGCCGATACCAATCTGATAACCAATATACAGGAATGCAGCCAGGCAGCATGGAGAACAGCTCCCTGTACGTAAGTCTGTGGAGGGAAAGGGGTGTGGGGGAGGGAAGGAGCATGGGGAGGGGTGCAGATCAAGGCCCCCATGGGGAAGGAGGGAGTGGAGCTGGGGGCCAGGGCAATGTGCAGCTCATCCAGCGGATCAACATCCTGAAGCTTAAAAAAAGTGGCAGTGGGGTTAAAATAAAACTCATTAATTGAGTTTTAGTTCAAAAACCCCTACCACCATTTTTAAGTGTGAGGATGTTTCTAACTGGAGCCAAGCAAGACAAGGGCAAGGTGCGGGCTGCCTGCTGGAAACTTGGGGCTCTCCACCCTGCTGCCTCTGCTCTGGAGCCCTGGCCAGAAGGCACATTACATTTATTGGTTCGTTAATCAGCTACGCTGGCCAAAAAAAGCAAATAGCTGATAACATTAATTTTCTTTTTAACTGGTGCTGATCCAATATGGTACTAATATATCAGCGCACCTCTATTTGTAGTGCTACGAAGTGCCTTGCCCCTCTGCAGCAGTACAAGAAAAGGTAGATGTTCCTGCCTTCTAGCTGGAGAACTACGAAAACTGCCTCAAAGGCATGCTTCCAACCAGGGGAAACAGGGGACTATATTCTTCTGCTCCCCCTTCACTGACAACTAGCCCTCTCCAGCTATCAATGATCAACAGCTCTTCCCAGCATTCCTGCAGTGGTAATTCTTCCCACCATCACCATAGGAACAGGGTTGCTCTCACAGGAGTAAAGCCAGTAGGAACAGGAGCAGCTACCACCACTGGTACCAGTGTACCAGCTATTGCTAGTGCTGTTGTAGTGGTGGTGGCAGCAGCTGGTGCCCTGCCCCTCCCCTACAAACAACAAAAACACTGGCAACAGCTGATGCTCTCACAACAGCAGCAACAGGAACAGGTCCCTGCTGCCAGAAGTGTTATAGGGTACAGACAGAAGTGCAGTTCCCAGCTGTAACTCAGAATGGTTTCTGCAAAGTGTTCTGAATTACAAGGTTACCCCAGTCCAAACAGAAGTTCACTGTTGGTTCCAGAGGAGGGCAATCTACTTGTGGGCTGAGAGCCTGCAGCCAGGTTCCCATAGCAATGGCCAGGGCTCTGCCAGTGCTCCCTGTTTTCAGAAGGGGGGGGAGGGAAAGAGAGCAGGCAGTGGAGGGACCTCATTCTGGGGGCTACCCAGCTGGGACTGAGAGGTGGTGGTGGGGAGGGGCTCTAATACAAACACCCCCCTTCCAAGGGTGCTAAAAAAAACCCAAACTGAACTCGCTCTCCTCCTTTCCCTCCTCCCATTCCGAAAACAGCAGCAGGCTGGGAGCTCCACAGACAAGTTACAAAAGACATTACATTAAGAAACATCTTTATCGAATACCTTGTGCAATAAGGGTTCAGATTTTCACCAGATTGGCCATTTTGGAAGCTGTCTGCAGCCATGCACTTGTCACAGCTATAAACTGCTTTCTGTGGCCAAATCAGTTGAAAACTGTCACTTCTGTTTGCACCTATAGTGGCACTGGCTCTCGCTAATAATCCTGCTGCTGCAAGGCTCCCCAATTGCTCACTGCAGTCGGTTGTCTTGGAGTCATCCAAGCTCCCTCTCCCTGACTTGGAGAGGGGAAGGGAGAAAGGAAGACTGTGGCATTTTGGGGTCCAAGGGACCCCCTGTAGCACTACAAATTGTCCTACTGGAAAGAACTTCCTCTTTGAAAGAGAACATTTTTGTGGCACTACAGAGGGTATGCACATCTGCATACTAGCAGCTTGTGAAACTACAAATGTTATGTCTGCCTACAGCATAAGTGACCTTTAACAAAACTTGTCAGTTATTTCACTGAACCAACATACTACTGCCTACTAGTCATCTGGTACTAGAACTAAATGTGTTCAGAATAATGGGAAAAAGGAAAACATAGAAGCTCTAATTTCTTACAAGGTAAACAATTACAAAAGTTTTCCTAACTACAAAATAAAAATGGTAAAGCCTAGTTCCTCAAGGCAAATTTTGCACTACTCAGTTTAAGTATGGTTGTCTGAGCGAGTCTAACAGTATTTCTTAAAATAGTTTTTTTCGCTATGTCATGTCATTTCATTTCAGGGGCACAAAAAATAACATTTCTTCAGCTACTATTTTAACTACATTTTTAAAAGTCATTTGTTTCTAGCTGTACTTGGTTTTCTCTGCCTCATTCCTCATTGACATTGATCATCATTATCAAAGATTCAAGCAAAAAACCCAACCCCCTCTCCCCTCCCCCCCCCCAAAAAGTAAAATACAATTTTAGTCCTACTGGACACTCAAGTTTAAACACTTTCCAACAGGACCAATAAAATTCTAAGAAATAGTTTGACAATTTTAAAAACAAAGACAGTTTCTGGGTATCACATAATGTACAAACTTTGAATCTAGTGCTTTTTCAAGCAAGCCTATTCAAATGTTGAGGCCAAATTTGACAGCGCCCTTACTTAAAGATAATAAAAGAATTCAGGCCCATTTATAAAAGTAAGTTTTGACAGAATAGTCCAATAATGGAAACATTAAACATTATGCACAATGCTTGAATTTTCCAGTTCAAGAAAGCCAAGAAATTGCTAGAATACAAATATGATCCTGCAACCAATAAGTATGTTGAAAATATTAGTTTCTATCAATAACCTGCCTTTGTTTGCAAAGAGAATACTGAATGCTTCAGTCACCAGAAGCATTGTTAACATTAACAATAGCATTAACCATTCAAGTTAGTTATAAGAACACTCATAACTCAAGTTTTGGGATTTAAAAAACAAACAACAACAACTATTGTTATATCACCCAAGGGTGCCCTGGGCATTTTTGGAAATAAGTCTCTGCCCAAGGGCTTGCCATTTAAATAGAAGACACAAGTTTTCCTCTTCATCTCTTCAGCAAGAGAAAGTAGACATCTGTTCCAATGTCTACCCAGTGCGCAATGTCCTTTTCAACATTTCCATCTTAAAACCATTTGCCATCCTCCTGGTTTTCATATGTAGTGTTTCCTATGTATAAACCTGCCCCAGCTAAGTTTAGTCAGTATCAAACAGTTTAACACATCTTTTTAATTAGAAATGTATTATTTGAATTAAAGTATTCTCATGATTTTGGATTCCATGGACCATGAGTGAAGAAAGTATTAACTCCCATTAGAAAGGGATATTCTGTATTAACACTTCCAGCGAGTCTGTTACAAACATTGCATTTTGTCATCTTACTGCTTCTCCATCAGAGGTATTTGCAAGTTCAGCTAACCACTCTGCTTTTGTTGAGTAAACTGCAATCTTCCTCTTCCTCATGACTATCAAATATTTTTTAAAAACCCACAGAAGGTAGGAGATAAAAAAAACCAGAAACTGAAAAAGAAATTCTGTTCATAAACTGAAGATGAGCCTAGGGATTAAAGAATGGACCCCAAATTCTGCCAAGGACAAGTGATGTAATGCCACCCAAACAGTTACCAAGCAAGTTACAGGGGTAAGTAAAGGCAAAATTTAGCTCTTTATTAAAAGGTCAATTTTCAGTACAAGTTTCTCATGCACTTGCAGGCAAAATGTAATTTTCCAGCATACAATTCCAGTCAAAGCTACATATGCACCGAATTATCTTAAGCTAAACAAATGTTAAGAAATCACAAGCTAGAGTTTTGGCAATACTTTTCTGCATTCTTACTTCCTTTTCTTATAAATTTAATATTTTGCAATACATGCAATATTACATTGCTGCAAGAGATCCGTGGGTTTAACTTAGTTCCTGGACAACATTACACACACTTTTCAAAATACTCAATCCTACGTTTACTCTACTTTGGCAGCTTAATTTGTCACTACCACAAGCCTAAGTCAGTCAAAGTCAAGTGACTTATCTAAAAATATGAGCAACAGACAGAAAGCCGGAGACCGTTGCTGGTTTTGGGACCCATCCCACTGAAGTGCGCTAACTTTAATGGAAGTTGGAGCCAGGCCTTAGTCTTTGAACAGTTAGTCAGAGTAAATGGAAGAAACAGCACAAAGTAGGACTTTAAAAAAAACAAAAACAAAAACCCCAACTAGACTTTAAGAAGCTCTTTTTCATGCTAAAATCCTGTTATAAAAACAGAGGGTAGTAATAGCAGCAGAGACAGAACATTTTCAATGAATTTTTATTTTTTCAAAGCTTAAAACATTTTGGGGAAGATGTTCAGGTTGACTGCCTGCCTGGAAAAAACAATAAAACCACATGCTAGTTTGGATGGATAGACAGCCAACCCTCCCCCACCCCTCATTACAATATCAGGTATAGGAAGACTATTGCTTTTCTGAAAATCACAATCTGCTAACTGCAGCTCTTCTAGTCTCAAGTAGAAAAGTTACAGTGGTGAAGCTCACTAAGAGCTAACTACCAATGGGTTTTTGATGAGGACAATTCTCCAATTTAGACAACACTGCAATAATTAAAATTCATGAGTCTCAGTCTTTTGTTCTTGCTTGTTAATTTAGTTACTAAAAAAAGATAATGTTTTAAATAAAGTCTTAGCTTTTAATCCACAGTATTGCAAGGAAAACCAAGTTACCTGAACATGCCATCAGCATAATGCAGACAATTAAAGATTGCAATGAGGCTTACCAAAAAGTGTTAAGAAAAATCTAGAGAGAAATCTATGCATTTCCAGAGGAAATGAATAGTGCTCTACTACAAGACACTTTGAGATCTGTTTTAAGCTCCATATACCACCAGGAAAATAAATTTAGAAAAATAAAATATGCAGAACTGAAACCAGATAGCCTTCGGAGATTAACACTACAGTTGTTAATGAGTCTCTTTGTTTACACCAACCAGAGCCAGTAAAGCATGTTCAGATCTTCCCCGTTTCACAAAGAACCTGGTATGTCTGCTCTGAACCAGCTGGGGTTTTCAGGAAAACCTTATTATACCAAGCCAACCTACAGGGAATTGCAGCCATTTAATCCTGCTGCAACAGAAGTGTGGCTAACTATTTCACAGTGCCACAGAAATCGACGCAAGCTGTCTAGTCTTTAAACAGGGAAAACTAGTTATAGAACTTACAAATTACTCAAAGAAGGAACCTGAAAAAAAAAAAAAAATCTCACATCCAAGAACAAAACCTCCATCCTCAGGAGAGGGTTCAAGCAGGTGCCCATCTAACAGCAAAACATTTAACAAGGCAGGACATCACTGGTATATAGTCATTACTAAATCATGGATGGTCTAAACTGCTACTAGTGAAAGAGAAGTAATATCTCCCTACGTTTTGGAAATACTGCAGGTAAATAAGTGCTGGTAAAGGGCTCTGGGATTCTTGGATTATGGAAAGTGTTCTTTAAAAAGAAATTATGTAAATTTTCATGAAATATTCTACCATACTTTTACAGTACATCTTACAATTTATGACAGAATACTGGTAAAAGCTTATTTAAAAAAAAAAAAAATCACATTAAAATGTATAAAGTAAATGTCCATAAATCAATAAAGCATCCATGTTTTAAATCATTTGGTTGATTCATCAGGAAAGAGCCAGGTAGGCAGAGGGCACCAGCACTCTGGAGCTCTGGGGACACAGCGAGAGGCAGTGGCCACCCAGCGCTCTACCTTGATCACACTGCCTCTCCCACATTCCCAGAGCTGCCCAGCCCAACCCCAGAGCGCTTGGGGCAGGGCTTGCAGGGGTGTCTCTGGGGCCCAGCCACTGTGTCTCTGCACTGACCAAAGGGGCGGGAGGCTATGGCCATCAAGGGGCCAGGCCGCCCCTTCACTGGTGCCCAGCCCTTAAGGGACCACAGAGAGTGGGGAGCTGCTTCCCGCCCCAGGTGAGGCAGCCACTGCCTCTCCTTGTGTTTCCACATTGGGCAGGGGCCAAACTCCCAGTGAACCCCAAATTGCACAGGGGCCAGCAGGGGCTTACTAGGAATTTGGCACCCAATTCCCAGCTACCCTCTCCCAGCACGACCCTACTAAGCACTGTCCCCAGCTCCTGCAGGGACTGCTTGAGCCACTGCCACAGGGGCAGAGAGCAGACAGCACAGCCAGGGCTCCCTCCACCCCGCCTACATAGCTGCCATGTGTGTGGGCATGCATACACATGTGCAGCACCTCCTGCCCCAGTTTTCTTTACACCTGTCCCAGACAGGGTTTAATTTTTACATTTCCTTGCTATAAGTTTTGATGGTTAGCAATGAAAATATTTTTCTGCCAGTGTGCAGGGCTCCAGCTCCATCCAGCTCCCAGATGCCTTCTACCCACACAGCCACCTGCAGGTGGCTGCTCATTGCGCTAGGTGGGTAGAAAGTGGACGGGAGCTGGAGCCTCATGCACTGGGGCAGGAGCCACCCCCAACCTGGCTGGGTACCTGCTGCCCGGCACATGTCCCCATAGTTTCCCTGCACTGCCTGCTGCCTTGAGCAGCAAAGCAGGGGAAAGAGGAGGAGCTGCTGAAGGCAGGGGAAACTAGGCAGTACCTGGGCAGCTTCAGCAGCAGCCCTGCCAGGAATTTGTGCATGCTGGCCAGGGCTGAAGCCATCTGGGAGGCCATGCTGCTGTTTGGGAGTGGACAGGGCTTGGCTCCATGCAGACCACCCTGAGAGCAGTCACAAGCCAGGGAGGGGGTGAGGAAAGGCAAAATCATACCTTCCCCATCCCCAGCCAGTCCCTGGGACCTAGAGCACAGGCAATCCACCACCACACACACACACTCACCCCCACCCCCTACACACATACCCCAATTACCCACCCCTCACAAACACCCCCCCATGCACAATATACAAAAGTAAAACTATTTTGAGCTATTATACAATCTCCTCCATACATACCACTATTGAAAAAGTATAAAACAGAACAAAAATATCTTTTGAAATAAAATTAAATATAGTAGATATGTTTGATTTTTAGTATCTGATTTTTTTTAAATCTATCATTTGTTAAAATATCTTCTGAAAGATTTTGTGTGCGTGTGGCTCTTGACAGCTCACCAAAATTCATTAAATAGCCCTCCAGTCAGAAAAAGCACCCATCTCCGATTTAGAACACAAGATCCTAGGAGCAGAGGCTGTATTCAAGCACTTTTTATCTAGTGGCCAGCACACTAGGACTGCATTTTTGTATGCCCCTAGACAGTGCTGCAATGCTGCTAACTAGAATATTCCTAAATATTAATATAACAACTGGGAAAAAATGAAATGCATTTGATAATGCACTACTATCCTTAATACTTTGCGTTTCCTCACTAATTCAGGGTTCTCAATTTAGTGCCCTTCAGAAATTAAAGAAAGATGTAGTTAAAGGGCTAAACATTTACTTTGAAGTTCCACATGCTATATGCATGAGCAATAACATGGTTATAATGGTTATACAGAACAGCAGTATAAGTTCACTTCTGTGCAGAGCAGATAATGGACGCGAGAACAATGAGGCTTCAGCAGCATGCAATGCTTACAGGGTCTGGCAAATTAATGAGTATATCTAAAGCATTACACAGCTGGTTCATTTATATACAGATGCACACACTGTAAAGCAGCTGCACCTTGTCCCACAACCAATACAACTGATAAAAACCAAACAAACTTTAAATCTTTACCCATGACAAAAACACGTAGCATTTATTTTTAGCTCAAGAGAAATCAACAACAAACTACACTACATTCTGCAGCAATGGCAGCAAAAATCTGTTTCCACATCCTAGCTTTTCGAGATAACATGACATTTACTGATTAACATCTTTACTTATATACACATTTACATAAAATCCAATTGATTTTTGGGGTGCAATTTTATTTTTTTTTAAAAAATCAACATGAATGCTACTTAACTTCTTGTATTATGGAGCTGAATAATAAGATTTTATTTATTTATTTATTTATTTTTAGATTTTGGAGAGTCCCTTTCCTAGGCCACAACTAGACAAAACATTCTGCTAACATATTTTTAAGAAACAAGCAGCATTGAGGGAAAAGGTTCAGAAATTGATCTAAAACTCTTAACTGGAAAAACATGGGTGTTGCCTAACAGTGACTTTGTGAGGAATCAAGACTCAGGTGACTATAGTAGTTTTCCACTCTTTCCCTGCTCCACTTCTAACACAAGTGTCAAGAGCAGAGCCTTGTAGTATGAAAGCATTAATTTTATGCTGAATTCTCCATCCCTGGGAGTTTAAAACTAAAAATTCAGGTTCTCTACAGAAAATCTGATTTTAAAAAGGTGCTTATCACCCACAATTGCCACTAAAGCTAAAGGGGAGCTACATTGTTTAATACTGCTGTAAAAATCAGTGTATTTTTACACAACAAATTAAATATGAAAACCCAAGTCTAGACATTCCAGCTGGGGCCTACTCCATTTTTACAGGTTTTGAATGCATCAGAGGCACAGTTAAATTTAAGTGCATCTTGCTTTTATTCCAATACTCACTCAAAGAATCAACACTTAAAATAACTGTGACTGAGCTCCTGCACAACAGTATTTTCTGGTAATCCCAAGAGCCCTTTGAAATGATCTGGAATCCAGCAATTTCAGCTCATTTAAAATGTTTTTCTGTTTGCACATATACATTTATATACTGGCTGTATCAGCACAGATATGATCTTGTTGAGCATGTCTCCACATTGCTGCAGATATTCTAGAGTTATGTAGAAACCTGGAATTAAACCCTGGCTATATTATATTAAACAGCAAAATTCCAAAATATAGCTGTCAAGGTTCCCAAATAAACATGAGCATGAGACGCAGGAGAGAGAAGTGGGGCAAGGGAATTAAAAAATTAGCCTGGAGCTGAAAGGACAGGCCCAGCTCCACCACTCACATTGTAACTCTAGATCACCCTGGAACAAAAAGAATCAGGAAACAAAAGGATTTCCCCTTCTCTCCCCTCACCCCCATTTGCTCCCCAAAAATAAGCAGCTACAAAACCATCTAATCTGCCTTAATCTGTATTGATTGGCCTTCAATTCTGTGTTACCATCATGCTCGCCCACTATATTTCTCATCCAGGATGAGATCCAGTGCAATACCATAGGCCTAGACAGAAGTGACCCCTGAAATAGCCATAGCAAAATGCTCTAATAATTTCTGTACCCATTTCTAGTACAATTATACTCTGACATATTATTTCTGTTAAAAATTCTTTTAACAAAGCGGGCATTTTGCTATGAGCACCATATTTACAAAAAAACTATAAAGGACCAATAAGCAAGAATGAGCAAGCGCCTTCTGGAAGTTCAAATAGATTATGTCTGCTTTCATCCTTTCCAGTTCTTGTCACTTACTTAACAAATCTGATCACCTTCTTTACACATGACCTCTACTTTATAAATCTGAGATGATCGTGCTTAAGCAGCATGTTCAAGCTTTGTTTATTCATGAGACTAAAAGTTGTTAATAGGAAAGCTGAACTTACAGGTCCATGATTTTCTATTTCCTCACTCAAAGTCTTCTGTTGCATAAGTCACATCACTGGCAACTAGAAAAATTTGTGTAGGCAACGGCAAATGCAATAGTACTATTTATTGAGAGAAGTAAAATCTTGAGTTCTAGAAGCACAGTTTATAACCAGGCCTTTCTAATAAAAAAAAATCCATTTTCTACGATGCTTGACATATCAACAGCTCAAAAGAGACACAGAGACAGAGACACTTTCCACAGTGAATTATGAATTGCATACTGGGGAAAACTACTTCAAGACCACATGTAATGCTCTCTGAAACCAAAGTGGCTGAAAAACAAGAAATCACTGACAGTTTAGTGACTGCAATACTGAATGCTTCCAAAGGGTGCTAAAGAACTTGGAGAGGAGCCCTCGCAAATTCTCTAAAGAAACAGAATAACTTGTTTTAACAGCTCTTTTTTTTTTTTTTGCCTCTGCCCCTCCCCCCCCTTTTTTTAAACTAAACCGAAAGTCAACTGAAAAACTTGATGCTGGCATGTAGAACATGCCCTGACATAAGTGATGGGAAAAGTATTTAAAAAAAAGGCTAAGGTATCCTGAAAAAGTTGATCCCTATTTACATCACAATTCTCTTGGGCTTGGGTTTAGTCAAGTTATTCCTTCTAAAAATCCCTGTCATAACTGTATCAGAGGACACTAGTAGATTTGGTCTAACAGCAAGCTACAGAAATACTTGATATGGAAGATACAGTATTAGAACAAGACAGAAGAGGGGCAGGTGAAATGAATAAAACAAATAGGACATGATTAACTATCTGCAAGCTGTAAAAACACTTCCCATATTAAACAGAGCCAAAACCACAATGTCTTGTTCTTGATATGGAAAATACAATATTAGAACAAATCAAGAACAAGAGTGTGTGATTTTGGCCCTGTTTAATATGGAAAGTGTTTTTATAGCTTTCAGGTAGTTAATCATGTCCTATTTTTCATTCATTTACCTGCCCCTCTTCTACTTCCTCAATTCCTTCATAATTTTCCCTGCAGCTTTGTTCGCCTTCTTCCTCCCCCACCTTCATATGCTTTTGAAAAGAGCTAAGATACAGGCTCATATTTGCTCTTTCTGTTGTCTACTCCATCTCAACTTACAGCATTTATATAATTAGCATTACAAATAGCTGGCAAAGTGCCAACAAGCCCCGTCATGGACCAGGAACACACTTCACCATACACTATTCAAGCACAAAACAAAAAAAAGTCACAACCCCAAAAAATTAATTACAAACAAAAGATTAACATACGGTCAACAGAATTCAATGGAACAATATTAGACAACACAACCAAAAACCTGTATTCAGGTTTTCTGTAAATATCACAGAAATGGAGGGCTGTGAAGCAAAACTGATTCCTTCAACTTTGCAGATATTTATGGGGAAGCTTCTCCCAAGTTTGAATTGCTGCATGGGAGAATGCCCAGAGGTATTTATTTGACATCATAATGAAGGTAGAGGAAGCCAGATCAGGCAAAGTCAACATTTCAATAGCAAGTAAGAAGTGAAACAAAGGGTGTCTTGGCTGTGGATAACTTTCGAAGTCAAGGAACTTAGGCTGGGTGCAACAGAGAAAGGAATGAGCACAGTGCGGGGATACAAAGAAAGAGAGACAACAATGAAAACAAACAGGTTGGGAAAAAAATCTTTGTAGCACCATTCTGAATGGCTATGAATGGGCTGAGCTCGAACTTCATGGCAAACAGAAGGGTTCTGCAGTAAATCAAGATGACATGCAATACAGTAGATCAAGGGTTTTCAACCTTTTTTAAAGGCCTCCTTCTCTCTCAAAGTTTCAGCTCATGTACCTCTTGGGTTTTCTTTTTTCATGTTTTTAAGTGAGGGAAAGGGGGCAGATTGAAGCCCCCAGGGTGAGGGAGGGAGTGGGGCTAGGACAAGCACTGCACAGCCAGGGCAGGGCATGGGACGGAGCAGTGAGCAGCTCATCCAGGGCAGGGGGGTGGCTCCTGCTACTGTGTGCTCCCTGGGAGGGCATGGATCTGCACGAGGCAAAGCCCGACTGCCACTGCAGGAAGGGAGGGGGGGGCAGATTGAAGCCCCAGGAATGGGGGAGGGAGTGGGGCTGGGGCAATGGCAGGGGCTGTCCAGCGGGGGGGGAAAACGCCTCCTGCCATTATATGCACCTCCGGGAAGACATTCTGGAGTAGCTGCAGCCTCCTCCCATAGTCCCGATCCCATAGGCCCCCACTGTGAGGAAGTGGAGCTGGGGCAGGCATTGCCCAGCTGGGGCGGAGCACAGGATGGAGCCGCGAGCAGCTCATCTGAGGGGCACTGGACAGACTGCGCCTTGGGCTGGTGGCAGTGGCACTTGAAGGGGCCTATGAGAGGGACTGTAACCACACCAAAATTCACTATAGCACCTCCAACCCCTCCTCCCAGCACAGCCCAGCCCTGCCCAATACCTCTGCTGGGAACAGCCTGGTACTGCCCAAGTCCCAGCCCCGCAATCACATCCAAGGGCACACGCCCCCCCGCCCCATGTCCTCCTGGGGTATGTGCAGCAACTGGAGCCACCACCTCCAATCAGCCTCCAGATGAGCCGCTTGTGGTTCTGTCCTGCACTCCTCCTTAGCTGGACAGCACCAGCCCTTGCTCCAGCTCCAGCCCTACTTCCTCCCTCACTGTGGGGGTCTACAGGGGCAAGGCTATGAGGGAGAAGCTGCAGCCAGTCCAGAATCTGCCATAGCCCCCACAAACCCTGTCTCAGTACCACAGCCAGCAAGAGCCTGATGCCGCTCCAGCCCACAGCCTGCCACGCCCTGCACAGATCCACAGGCACATCCCCCATGCCCTCCCAGGGTGGGCACAACAGCAGGAGCCAAACCCTCCCCCGCACAACCGCAGCTCAGTCCTGTGCCCCGCCCTGGCTGGGCAGCCCCGGCCTCTGCCCCTTCCCCCACAACAGACTTACTGGCCAGACCTGGTTGCTCTCCTGGTCACCCGCGTGCTGTGCATATGCACACAGTAGTTATCAGCCACATCAATTCTGTATACCCCCTATGACTCTTAACTATCCCAAGGGTACATGTATCCATGGCTGACAACCATTATGCTAGCTGGAAATTTTAGCTGCATGGATGAACCAAATAGCCTTATATTAGACACACTGAGCAGAAAGAATTAACAAAATAAAGATATAGTGTGGATATGAGTCAAAGTTAAGGATCTGTAGAGACAGAACATACTGGCTATGCAAATAGTTCAGTTTTTGAATTTTAGTGTATTTTTCTATAACATTTATATTTGTTGAGCAGCTTTTAATTTAACTGCAAAGTCCATTTGCTCCCTTATCCCTCCAATTCCAAGCGCTTCTTTATATCCAACAAAGTTTTATAGTGTATTTTTCTTAGTTCTACGTGCATTTACTGAAATGTACTGTGTTTGTCTGCCACACCTTGGCTGTGGTTCTGATTCTAGTCAGATTACACTCAAAACTTGCAACTAGTGTGAAACGCAAATCCTGCAAATTATCTTTTGGTATGACACCACTGAATTGAAATTTATGATATATTCAAGACAAACCAGTAGCGGACAAGACACTTTTTAATGATCAAGTACTATTCTTACACCAGGCCAAAAAACATGCTGTTCAAAAATGTGCTAACATGTTCATAAATGGAAATACACAGTGAAGTAACTAAACCTTGATTCTGCTCTGAAGTACTTGCCATATGTCATATCTATATACAAATAGATATATTTGAATAACATACATACACACATATATACACAGGGCAAGGACACATTATATATTTTTCCATATGTATATTGAGGGGTTGTAGAAGAGCTAAAAGACATATATGGAAAAAATATATAATGTGTCCTTCCCTGTACTTATGCCATAGGTACAGAGAGTCAAGATTGTTTATGTACTTTATAATTCTTAAGATAGGGAAATATACAGTTAAGTGTAAACTTTACTTTTAATTTCCCGATTTAAAACGTGTTTTTGGCATTATTAGTACAACTTGTAACGATTTTTTATCTTTAATTGTAATATACGCTCTTCACCTTAAATCCATCTTAAAACAAATGTTTGGGAAAAAAGCAACCTTAAATTAATTATTTTTAATTAAAAAACTTCCTACATGATGAACACCAAGCAAGAAACCAAAAAACATTATCATGCAGTATCTCTGAGGCACTAATATATAGGCTCACTAATTAAAAGGGTAGTGCATCTAAGCAGAGCAAAGCAGAAGCCTGGCATGTAGGGTGCAACAGAAACTGAAAAGACTGTCAAGAAGCTGTGATTATTAGGGTCAGAGAGCCCAGTCCCCAAAATGAGCATACATAAATAGCTCTTTCCTCAGCCATCTGATTCTGATGTGCACAAGAGTAAAAGGGAAATTAATAATCCGCACTAGTGTACAACCAAAAAACCTTTTAAATCGAGTAATACCTGGGCAAAATAAACTACCAGTTAGAACTCTATACAGAGGTGGTCTCTTTATAGAATTGCAGCAAATTAGGGTTGGAAGGGACCTCAGGAGGTCATCTCATCCAATCCCCTGCTCAAAGCAGGACCAACCCCAATTAAATCATCCTAGCCAAGTTTTGTCTAGCCAGGTCTTAAAAGCCTTAATGATGGAGATTCCACCACCTCTCCGGGTAACCTGTTCCAATGCTTTACTACCCTCCTGGGGAGAAAGTTCTTTCTAATATCTAACCTAAACTTCCCTTGCTGCAATTTGAGACCATTGCTCCTTGTTCTGTCATCTGCCACCACTGAGAACCATCCAGCTCCATCCTCTTTCAACCCCCCTTCAAGTAGTTGAAGGCTGCTATTAAATCCCCTCTCCATCTCCTCTGCTCCAGACTAAATAAGCCCACTCAAGATTGATGTAAGAATGCATTAAATACTTTAGCCTTTTCCATAATCATCTGTCAGTAGGTTGCCTCCCCCATTCAGTAAAGGGACCCAACACTTTCCCTGATCTTCTCTTTGTTGCTGACATACTTGGAAAAACCCTTCTTGCTACCCTTCAAGTCCCAGGCTAGCTGCAACTCCAGTTGTGCTTTGGCCTTCCTGATTTCGTCACTGAATGTCCAAGCAATACTCTTATACTCCTCCCTATTTGTCCAAGTTCCCACATCTTGTAAGCTTCATTTTCATGTTTTAGTTCACTGAAGAGTTCCCTGCTAAGCCAAGTTGGTCTTCTACCATACTTGGTAGTCTTCCTGAGCATGAAGATAGTTCATTCTTGTGCCCTTAGTAAGGTTTCTTTGAAGTACAGCCAACTCTTCTGGACTCCTTTTCTCCTCAGACTGGCCTCCAGAGGACACTGCTCATCAGTTCCCTGAGCGAGTCAGAGTCAGCTTTTCTGAAGTCCAGGGTCCTGACTCTGCTGCTCTTCTTCCTTCCCTCAGGATCCTGAACTCAATTGTCTCGTGGTCACTGCTGTCCAAGTTGCCATCTACTTCTACATTCCCCATCAATTCATCCCTGTTTGTGAGCAGCAGGTCAAGAAGAGCACAGCCTCTAGTCGGCCTCTCCAGCACTTGCACCAGGAAGTTGTCCCCAACACTCTCCAAAAGCTTCCTGGATTGCCTGTGCACTGCTGTACTGCCCTCCCAGCAGATGTCAGGGTGACTGAATTACCCCATGACAACCAGGGCCTGTGACTGGGAAACTTCCACTAGCTCTTTTAGTAGTCCTAGAGATTTTCAACAGGCCTATTTCCAGCTTCATACTGGAGCTCTGAGCAGTCATACAGCTCTTTAACATAAAGAATAACTCCTCCTCCATCTCCTCTTCCCCCAGCTCATCCTTCCCAAACAGTTTATACCCATCCATGACAGTGCTCCAGCCATGCGAGCTCCCACCACGTCTCTGTTATTCCAATCACATCATCATTCTATGACTGTGAAAGGGTTTCCAGTGCTTCCTGCTTGTTTCCTAGGCTCCGTGCATTTGTTTACAGACGTCTGGAGGTAGCTAGCTGATTGCTCTACTTTCTCAGGAAGAATGAGAAGGCCTATCCTGTCATGGCTAACTGTGACAGAATAAGTAAGTCCTCCTGAACACAGTATCCAGGAAGTCTCAGTGAGACGGCAGAAACTTCCTGGTGTGGCAGGACAGCAACAAACTACATTACAGACCCTTGCTATGGCAGCAAGACTTTTAGTTCTTTTTTTTTTTTAAACCATAAATAGTTTTTATACAAGTTCCTGTAAGTAACAGGGAGTTGCTTCTACACCACAAGCCTCATCAAGATACTACAGACTGCTTGCAGCAGCTCACTCACCCCGAGCTAACACAATTGCTCCTTCAAGCACAGGCGACAGTACATAGTTGATAGCTACAGCTGTGAGGCAGCTAACAAGACCCTGGGCCAGGAGTGGGCAAAACGTGGCCCAGGGGCCAGATGCGGCCCACCATTCTATCTGGCTCATGGGGCCCCTAAAAAATTTAGAAAATTAATATTAATCTGCCCTGGGCTGCTTGTCATGCGGCCCTCAATGGCTTGCCAAAACTCAGTAAGCAGCCCTCTGCCCAAAATAATTGCTTGCCCCTGCCCCTGCCCTAGGCCCTTCTGCTTGCTGGGCCAGAGACAAGCAGAATCCACCTTGGCGGCCACTAGAACACAACATTTCTTTGCTGGAGCGATAACAGGGAAAAAACAGCTTTGCCACTTAAAACACACATGCCATTTTTAGAGAAAAGGTGTCTGTGCTATGCAGGTAAATATGTTATCCCTGCCTATAGGCATAACTGAACAAATCTCTGCCTGGAATGGGGACAGTGCATAGGGCAGGACCTGCTGTTTTTGCACACACATGCTAAGTCAGCACCTGAGGCTGTTTCCCTGGTCATGCCCCCTTAGTTGCACTACTGCTCCTGCCAAACAGAGACAGTTGGGTGGAGTCCTCCTGGTGGTTTGCCTCAGGACCCAGGTAAGGAAGATGCAGAGGAGGTAGCTAGACTGTGAAGCATCTGCGAATATGAGAACTTCAAAATTGAAACAATAAACAAAGACCTCCAGACTGTGAGGAGCCCAAATGCAAGAAGTTATGGAAAAGCTGCCAGGACTCGTCTGGTCTTCTTTTACCCAGAGATGTGGATTTTCCGGAAAATTTTGAATTGGAAAACTTTCCAATGGCCTAAATAGAGTGTGATCTGATTTAGCAGGTTTATTTGTCTTATAGTTAGTAAACAAAACTAAAAGAGTTCCCCCATGTTAATTTTGTCCCAATAGCCACAAGTATTTGAACTGAAATACTTGATTAGGAAAAAAATTAAATGCAGCACACTTAATGTGGTTTAAGCATTATATTCAAACAAATCCAAAGCTTTACACAGAAAGAAATTACATTTTTACAAATATTTCAATAAAAATAAAGACAATATACAATAGCATGTACTTCCCTTATTTTTTTTTCTTAAATTTAAACAAACAGCGTAAAGCACCAAAAACTGCTGAGACACTAATTTTAGCACACCCAAAGAACTGTTCATGATACACCATGGTTGTCCGCTCTTCTACGTCAACAGAGGTTTACTCTCTTCCACTGAGGTCGTTGCGGCACCTCCAGCTTCACTGTCGCTATCTGTAGAATCACTTGCACTACCTTTTAGTTCCATTTCAGAATCAGACTGAGGCAAAATTGATTCAGAACTACTTGAACCACATTCTCTTCGCTAAAGGATGGTTTTACCAATAAGTTTATGGGCAACGGCAATTTCTCATCACGCTGCATCTTCTTCACTAATTGTGCTTCCAGTTTCATTCACAAGAAGCTGGTTTTGGTAGAAGACCTAGGATCCTTAGAGCAATCCTGGATAACAGTTGGGTATTACAGTATCCCTTCTACCATGTGAGGAGACATCTCTGCTACCCATCAAGCCTAATATTGTATCGACATCCATCAATTGTTACTAATAAATTTTATGACAAAAATTTTAATTTTTTAAAATGGAAAATTTCCCATGGAAAAATAAAGCCCTGAAAAATTTTCTGAAAGATTTTCAGTTTTGGAAAATTTTCCACCCCACGCTGCTCATCCACATGGACACTAGTGATACTGCCATGGGTGACCCTGAGCAGATCCAAATCTACTAGAGGGTTCTGGGCACTAGGTAAAGGGAACTAAGGCTCTGGTTGTATTTTCATCAATTCTTCTGGTCAAGGATAAAGACCCAAGCAGAAGCAGGCATCCTGGAAAGCAACATGCAGCTGCACACATGGTATCATCTGCAGCACTTTGGCTTTTTGACCATGGAATGATGTTCCAAGGATTGGTGGGCAGAGACACGGTCTAGCTGTCAGAGCAAGGGAAGAGTGTCTTTGTACACTCTTTAACAAGCACAGGTTTGTTAAAACCTAGCAAGATGTGATATAGCTAGGTAACACAGGAGACAGGAGATAAAGAGCCAGGTGACCAAATAAAGACCAAGAAAGGGGAGGCAACAAGGGGAATCAACTATGTTCTAAGACGGAAATTAGTAGGATAACTGGCTAGTCATTTGAGATGTTCATAAGCTAAGCATGGGGAATAAACAGGAAAAACTGGAAATCCTAGCACAATCCTACAAGTATGAAGTCATTGGGTAACAAACTTGGCAGCATAGTTTACATGCCTGGAATACTGTCACAGATAAATATAACTTGTTCAGAAAGGACAGGCCACATTATAAAGGAGACGGTGTCTCAGCATGTTATATCACACACACACACACACACACCCCCACACACTGATTCTGAGATACAGTGTAAAGTTGGAGGCAGAACTGTTGAAAGTCTCTAGGTCAAAGTAAGAGGGGAAAAACAGAAAGGAAGATGGCATGGTGGGTATCTGCTATACACAAACAAACCAGAAGGTTGAAGTGGACAAAGTTTTTGTTTCCAATAGCTAAAACAAAACATCTATATTGCAGGACCTGGTGCTGATGGGGGACATCAATTACCATGACACCTGTTGGAAGGATTAAGTCAAATTCATAGATGCTAGGGTCAGAAGGGACCTCAGAGGATCATGGAGTCTGATCCCCTGCCAGCGGTAGGAAAAAGTGCTGGGGTCATACGACCCCAGCTAGGTACTTGTCCAGTCTCCTCTTGAAGACCCCCAAGGTAGGGGACAGCACCACCTCCATTGGAAGCCCGTAAAGGGTTATATATCTATACGAAGATAGATTTTTTTTAGTGCAGATCATGGAGAAGCTCTCTAATTTGCTGTTTGTCAGTAGGGTGGATTTGGTTAATGGCTGTTTGTCAGTAGGTTGGATTTGGTGGATCTGAAGGTGAATGGCAATTTCAGTAACAGTGGCCATGAAATGATGAGAGCTCAAGATCCTAAGGAAAAGAAAGGAAGAACCAGAATAAAAAGACCCTGGATTTCACAAAAGCAAACTAACAAATTCTGGGAACTGGTGGGCAGGCAAGTATCAAAGGAAAAGGAATCCAGAGGAAACCACTGTCTCTTTAAAATACAATACTAAAGAAGCAAAAAAATGCTATCCCAATGCAAAGGAAAGATAAGAGCACCACAAGATCAGCCTGGCTAACCAGCAAACTCTTCAATGAGCTGAAACTCACAGAGGAATTTTACAAAAAGTGGAGACTTGTCCATATTATTAGGGTTAAGTATAAGAATACCACATAAGCATGCAGAGAACACCCAACAAGTAGGGCAACAAAAAAAAGCACTTAAAAGTATCACATTCACTCAAATACAAGACAATGCTGAATATAATATGGAAATTGTATAAGCTTATTATAAATTTTCAGGAACAGAACCTAATTATTGGAAGTTTTTCCCTGAATTTGTCTCCCTCTCACTGCTACATCAGGGAAAATAAATCAGGGGGGAGGTCAAGTAGCCACCTTGCCCTCTGCCCAAATTTCTTCTCCCTGCATCCCCTTCTCCCCCTCCTTACTGTCAGACCCTACTCTCCCTAAAAACATGGAAGTGAGAGGCAGATCTGAAAACAGTACCTTTCAAATAAACATACAGGCCAGGGGTGGGGAAAATGCGGCCTGCAGGCCACATGCAGCCCACCAGGACATTCTATCTGGTCCATGGGCCCCCCAAAACATAGAAAATTAGTATTTATCTTCCCCTGGCTGCCTGTCATGTGGCCCTCAATGGCTTGCCAAAACTGACTAAGCAGCCCTCTGCCCAAAATAACTGCCCACCCCAATATGGGCAAATTACTATGGGCACCAATAGATTTAGTATATCTAGAATTGATACATGTTGTCTTTTTTTTTTAAAACTGCTGCAAGTTTAAAAAACATTTATTCCATAAATTCATTTTAAGCAGCATTTTTCTACTTACCTATATAAGTACAAACTAAGCATGATATTAGTCCAAAGCATATTAGTCACAATTTACCATATACAGTAGTTCATTGGACTGGGCCCCACAACAGTCAACAGCATTTGAAGCCATGGTGACCTCACAGCTCAGTATTCGTGTACACTCCAGATACCTCCCCCAAAAGGACCCATGTGCTAATTAGCCCCTCACTCATGACTGCAACCTGGTGTTCTTGTCACAATTTCTGGGATGCTCCAAAAATTTATATACAGGTGAGGCACAGGGCAACCTAGTCTGGCTCTACCTCATAGAGGGCAGAGCTACACTAATCATATGCGACAGGTCTTTAAGAGGCGGCTAGATGAACACCCTGCCAGGGTCGTTTGACCCCAGTACTCTTTCCTGCTATGGCAGGGGGTCGGACTTGATGATCTGCTCAGGTTCCTTCCGACCCTATTGTAGAAGTAATTAGCTTACTTGACTAGAAAAACAGAGACCAGAAGTGCTGATACCACTTAATTCAGTTAAATGTTCTGAGATAAGGAATCCCACACACCTTGGGTTATCCTTAGGTTATCTTGATATCTTGCCCTGTGCATAGATAGTTTGTTTAAGTAAACTTCTTAAGTTTCTGTGTAATTTACTATTGTTTCGTTTCTCCAAGGTGTATTTTTTATCTCTTTCTCTGTCTTAAGTATAAATACGCTTGTAAACTTAGAGAGTCTGAGAAATCCTTTGAAACAGACAAGTGGGTGATTCCCCTTGCTGTATGGAATTCTCCCTGTGATCACAGTATACCCTTAAACAAAGAAAAGCTGGCTCTGTCAGTTCTGATTCAACCACAACGCGAAGTTTGATTTCTTCCACACTACAAACAAACTGTGAAACATCTAGCATGGCTTAAGCAAGCCAATTTCCTCCTATGACAAAGCGATAGGCTCTGTGCCTCTCAGGTCTCCAACGATGTTCTCATCAATAAACTAAGAAAATATAAGCTACATGAAAGTGCTATAAGCTGGATACTTAACAGGTTGGACAACTGTACTCAAAGAGTAGCTCAATGTTTAACTGATAGGAGGTATGGAATAAACTTAACCCAAGGTTCTATCCTAGGTCCGGTTTTGCTTAATATCCTCATTCATGTTTGAAGCATGGGACTGAGTACACAAGTAGAAAATCTGCAGATGACACCAAGCCGGGTGAAGTTACAGACACTTTGGACGATAGAATTAGGATTCAGAACGGCTTGCATAGGTTAGGAAAATGGTCTGAAATTCGTCAGATGAAATTCAGTAAGGACAAGTGAAAAGTCCCACTTACAATAGAACAAATCACAAGCACACAAAATGGAAAATTACTAGCTAGCCTGCAATACTGAAGAGGAGGAGATAGGAGTCATTGTGGACAACAAACTGAATGAGCCAATGGTGTGCTCTTTTTGAGAAGAAAAAAAAAGTCAATAGCATACTGGGAAGCATTAATAGGAACGTAACTTGCAAATCAAGGGAAGTGATTCTTTCATTCTGTTCGACGCTGGTAAAGCCTCATATGTAGAGTCCTGCATCCAGTTTTAAGCACGACACTTCAAAGGACATGGACAATTGGAAAAAGTCTAGCAAAGCACAACAAAAATTATCAGAGATCCAGGAACCATCACATATTATAAGAAGGTTGGAAGAACTGGGATTGTTTAGTCAGCAGAAAGGAATGCGGGAGAGGTCTGGTAACAGTTTTCAAATACCTAAAGGGTGGTTATTTGAAAGATGATGATAGACTATTATAGCCACAAGGTACTGGACAAAAGGCAGCAGTTTTAAAACTGCAAGAAGGAAAGTGTAGGTTGAATAGTAGGACAAAATATGTAACTATGAGGGCAATTAAGTAATGGAACAAATTACCTAAAGAGGTTATGGAATCCATGGAAGCTTTGGAAAACAGGTTAGAAATACTGTGGTAAACAGGGATGATCCTGTTTGGATCAAGGGATTGAACTAGATGACCTCCCAAGGTCCTTTCCATCCATAAACAATTCTACCGTATATAGAAAAAACTCTCAGATTTTCAAGTATTACCCATTTCCTATTCTAAACACCCTCTCCCTGCTTCCAGTGAAAATATGTTAGATATTAGCAGCTTCATGAAGTCATTAACAACATACAAGTTCTTGGGGTTTGTTTTTGTGGGGGGGGGGGGTTGAGGGGGCAGGAGGAAGATGCGCAATTTAGACAGAAGTGAAGGCACAAGAGTGTAATGAATTAGCTATGCCAACACTGAAAATCTGGGCTTGATACTAATGTTAAAGCAACCTGATATACAACCTGTAACAAAACCACAAAACACAACAATTACTATTAACCATAAAAAAAAAAAAAAATCTAGTTAGCCTGTATTAGTATCAGTATCTAAAGGCAGAAGAGAGACATGAATTGAGCTAATGATACCGAAGTAGTAAATGCGTTAAGTTTGCAAGTATACAGAACCACTGGAAGCCAAACTTTAAGAGTTAGAAAACAGAAATATCATTATGAAATAGTAAAATCTAATTCAAACTGTTCTGGTATTTAGATAAAAGTCTAAAATACAGTATTTACTCACATATAATGTTCACCTTTCCCCCCAACAATTATCCTTCCAAAACTGAAGTCTATGTTGTTAGTCGGGAAGCTGATTTTTCTGCTCAGAATAGAAGCACTGAGACACTGTAAGAAGGCTGCTGCTTTTTTTCTTTCTATTCCCTCAAAGAGCTACATGGAGGGAGGGGCAGACTCCAACAAGGGCAGATCCAAGGGGTTGCAGTAGTGCAGTCACACCCTGCTTTGATTCTTGCTCCACCCAAAGTTTAAAATCCAACTGCCCAACAGCAGCAATGGCATTTTTGTTTAGGCAGAGCTGACGGAGACAATGGACTTCATGGCTTATTATAATCTACCCAATTCCTATTCATTGCTCTTCACTCCAGATCTTAACAACCCTCTTTCCTTTTTAATGGTCCTGATGTTCCAATAATCAAGCTACCTGTTCTTTGGCAACTTTGCTATCTGTCAGCTACTCCTGACCTCTCTTCCCCGACTTCACGTCCTGCAGATTGGTTTGAGTTCTTCTCAAAATCCTAGATCTGTCATACAGATCTGGCCAGTCCTCCCGACATCTCACCCTGTATCACTCTTCACCACCACCTCTGCAACTGGCCATTCTGATATGCAGCCGGAACCCTACTGCCTTTTTTTCTCCCTTTTGTTGGTCTGTGTGAGGGGATGGGGTGCGTCACCTACCGTGAGTCCCCCTATCCCCGGACGGCCCCTGGAGAGGAGGGGGTACGTGACGGACCGTCCCTGTTTCCGCCGATCTCGCCTGCCACGACTTGATGGAATATGGGGGTTCACCCGTACGGGGAAGCTGGTGGTCCGGATGGGGTACCTCGTCTCCAAGGTCCAGGGGTCCTGAGGGCTCCTCCTCCCCTACACCCTCACCCGGTCCTCCGGGGTTAGCCTCCGTCAGGGGCTCCCTTGTCTGTGTCCTAGTCCTGCAGTGGGGAGGCACCCTCGCACTGCCAGACCCTCACCAGGAGTCCTTACAGCACCTAGTCTACCCAGGTGCCGCTCGCTCCTCTAGTTCTGGGGTGTCCTTACCCCTATGGATTGTCTCCCTAGACCCGGGGGGGGGGTTACGAGGATTACCTCCCTGCCCGCGGGTCTTCTTCCGCAGCCAAACGGCCCGCAGCCGCCGGAGAAGAGTCCCTCCGTCCGAGCCTCCCTTCCCGGTTTCCTCCGGCACAGCGGCCGCCGGCCCCACAGCTCCCGGCCCCGCTGGCTCCGGCGGGGCGGTCCTGGGCTCCGCAGCTCCCTGTGCCGCCGGCTCCCGGCTCCCGGCTCCCGGCTCCCGCCGCGTGGCTCCCGGCTCCCGCCGCGTGGCTCCCGGCTCCCGCCGCGTGGCTCCCGGCTCCCGCCGCGTGGCTCCCGGCTCCGCTGCCGCCAGCTCCTGCCGCATGGCTCCCGGCTCCGCTGCCGCCGGCTCCTGCCGCGTGGCTCCCGGCTCCACAGCTCCCGGGGCAGGCTCCGGCTGGAGCTTCCATCCTCCTCTGCTTGAGGTAGGTGGGCTCCTTTTATTCTCCCGGGCCGGTCCCGGTCCAGCCCGGTCCGAGTTCCGGGAAACGTTAAGCCCCCGGCCCAACTTCCTGGTCGGGCCCCAGAAGTCGGGCGGAACGCCGGGGTTCCCCGCCCGGCCCTGGCCCTTTGGGGTCTTGGCCCCCTCACAGTCTGACACACACCGAAGAGTTTGGTTAAAGTGTAGACTACTGAACATATGTTCAGGAGAGAGAAGGGAGAGCAGAAACATGAAAACAAACCCAGCCACAGGTCTCCCACCTTCCAGGATCCCGAAAGCATGTGCGTAAACTTCTCTCCCAAACGTGAGGCATGCTCCAGGGTGCTCACGCCCACCCATTGGTGTTGGAGCCATATCACTTCAATCCTGAATGTTCTACCCGGAATACTAGAGCACTGTACACAAGGACACCTCTACCCGTGACAATTATGAACCAGTTCTCAGTGATGTTTTGGAATGGTTCAACTGTTAAGTCTGTCCATACCCAAAGAGTTAGTTTTGCGCTCTAATTGTACTTACATGCTTACTGCAGTGGTTTGCTGCTTTTCCCTCACAGATGTATGTGTATGCTGCATCTTGCCACGGTAGGGACAGATCACCTAAAGACTCATATTAATGGCTGTTTTCCAAATATTAAAAGTATAATTTGCTTTTATATATGGACAAGAAAATATTTTGCTACCTTTACACTTTAGTCTAATGTATCAAACATCTGAAAGTACAATCACCAACTACAGGTTTATATGATATTCAGAGCTTACCTCTAGGTATATCGATGGTGGGTTATGCTCTCCTCCAAACTTGTCTAGCAGCGCCTCTATGTGTTCTTGTGTCAATTTAATCATCTGTTTGATATTCCATACCTAAAATACAAATATATATGTCTATATGTAATTACAAAAGATAATCAAAAATGTATCTTAAATAACTAGAAAATATGAACTCGCTTATCTTGCAAGTAAGTTTCAAGTTTTTACTTAAAAGGAAGAAAATTATAAAATCCACATTTTACTGAATTAATTATAGAGTGCACCCTATGAATTATTTTGAATGAATGACCCAAATGAATTATTTTGGGTTACAAAATTTAACAAACAATGAAAACACTTCAGTCTTGAAGAAGGGAGTTGGTTAAAGTATAGGGTAATGGTTACAAATTATACTTGTTAGAGAAAAAATTACAGGTATGTACATATGTTCTATTAACAGGTATGGGAGCCCAGCTCCTCGCGTTGGAACAGAGCTTCTCAGAGGTTTTAAATTAACTCATATTTTGAGGGAAATATTTCACTAATTCACCAGTAACTACTGAGGACTAAGCCATCCCTAAAATAAATAGAAAGAAGAGTTAGATCTCCTCTAATTCTGTAATAATTCTGGAACAGAGTCTATAATCTTCACTCTCACAGCCATAAGACCAAGTTCATGCAGTAGTAGCATGTAAAACAATGCAGAGAACTCAATATGGCTGCCTTCCAAATCCATATGTAAACTCAGACACTAGCTATAGAGGCCAAATTTTCCCTGAACTCATAAACAAATGTTTTGTTAATAGGACCTTAAAACTATGGCCTTGCCAAGAAGCAGCAATGATAATGCAACTCTAGTTAGACATCTGTCTTGAAAATAGCAAACTCAGTATACGCAGGTTAAAAGAAACAGAACACCAAACAGATATGCTTTGTCATTTGAAGCGTAAAGGCTTTTATTTGATAAATTCATGTAATAAGATCCCACTGGAATTGGGTGCATGTTTGGGAAGAATATCAAAAGGAGACTTAAGATAGAATTTCAGTATTACTTTTGAAAGGCATTTAGTAGAAGTACATACTACTGTACCTTTAGGATACCTAAAACTTTCAAAACGACATACTGGTTACCCACTTCCCAAAACACATTACATTTTAGTGAATATAAGAATCCCAGTCTGTCAGTGTGGCTGGAGACCTTCTCAGCTTTGACCCTACTAAGCTTATGGAGTTGTATTTTCAAAAGTTGAGTCATTTCATAATTTTCACTGACACTCAATGAAATTTTTATTCAAGTCATTTTAACACTTTTGAAAAAAAATCTATCGATCTTAAGGTAAGGTTTAAATCTTAATATCCCTCCCCTACACTAACAATTCTATACATGTCAAGGGTTAGGAGAAACTCTTCCTCCAGCTGACACATTGGCTTTCTGTGATAATCCCCATTATAAATGTCTTAATTTTTTTGCTGGAAGTTGGACAGCTAATGACTTCATTCCTTCCTGCACGGCTATCTTTTATTTTGCACCCAGCAACCAATACTCTGAACTGCAGCTTCTTTTATAAAGCTAGAAAAGTAGAAATGAGAAAGGGAGACCCCACATAGCAGCTGCTGAAAAGGAAGCATGCAGCCCTTCTAAAAGGGGAGGAAATTACCTGAAAAATTCAGAGAGACAAGAGGAAAGGAATGGTGAGTACAATTTCTAGAATCCCTTCACCAGCTCCAAGACTATGGGAGAAATCAGCTTCACCTTTTTTTTTTTTTTTAATGGGTGAAGGGAAGTCCCAGAAAGACAAAGTAGCTGTTATGTGTGTTGTTACAAGCAGCAGAAAGGACACAGCAAGTCATCTACTATTCCTCTTCAGCATGAATCGTGAACTTGGCCTATTTGTCAGAAGGACTCTGCCAGGGAACTCATCTTCAATTTACTTTGTTAATAAGGAACGATAGGTACATGAATTCCTCACCTCTCTAAACCAATGAACAGAAAAAAAAATATCCATTACTAGTGGACCATTAAGCAAGTTACATAGAAGATCAATATTCTGTTGATCACAGATGAGTCACAAGTACCTGTGGCATGATTCACTCATGAAAGATCTACCAACTCAATCTGGGATGACTGTTGTGGCTCTAATAATGTGTAGGCAGACAATACAATTAAGCTTTTTCTTTGTTGAGAAGTATACTTGGTAGGAGTATTCTGTGGAATGCCATCCAATCAATATTCACAGAGTTTCTGATGAGCCATAATTAGTCTACCTGCTTGAATGGACCATTTTTGGGGGGTATCAGGTCACCTATACCAGGTGTACAAAGAGCAATTTTTGAAAATTAAGCTTTATACAGATACATTGCATCCCAGTCAGGAAAAATCTAAGATTACTTTAATTTTGACTGAGGGACTCTCAGTTCTCTCTCAACTTCAGTTTGATCCTAAGCAAGCCAGTGCTTTGCAGAGATTATGAGCCACGCTTGGTTTAAGATGACTACCACAACTGGTCATAATAACCAGACAGCCTCTTTAAGCGTTGTATGCACAATGCAGTTACAACTGGGGACATCGGGGCTATTCTCAAGACTTGGATTCTTTCTAAAATCTGCTGGCCACAGTAACCTCTCTGTTAGGTTGATATGATATCATCAATAGCATCTCGTTAAGAAAGCCTCATGGCCAGACAGGGCTCAGCATGACATATTGCCATGTTACCATCTATGTTGAAAAATCCAACTTTCCAGATGTTTATTTCATAGCTTTCATAGACATTAGGGCTGGAAGGGACCTCAGAAGATCATCAAGTTCAGCCCCCTGCCCAAAGGGCAGGAAGTCAGCAGGGGTCATAGGATCCCAGCAAGATAGACATCCAACTGTCTCTTGAAGGCGTTCAAGGTAGGTGCTTGAACGACCTCCGGCAGCAGTCTATTCCAAACCTTGGAGGCTTGCACAGGAAAGAAGTTCTTCCTTATATCCAGCCTGAAACGGTCATGGAGAAGTTCGCGACCGTTCGATCTTGTCACCTGTCTTTAGAATGAAAACAATTGTCCCCAGCAGTACAACCAAGTGCACCATCTCCTTCCATTTATCCGAAGGAAAATTCAGTCTACAAGCTCCAACAGTTCTGGAGATCATTCCATCCTGGGAGCTATGTTTTGCTAGAAAAAAAAAAAATCCTATTTTTGACCCTTAAAAAAAATCTTTATAAGGCCTGCTTAAGGTTACAGAACACATTGTTGGATAAAAGAACAATTATACAATTGGATACAAACTAGGTAAGCACAATGTGTTGCACCTATTCTCTAGAATAATCAAAACATAAAACAACCAGAAAACAACCAGAATTATTAGCACTCCCCTGTAAGTAACCTATGATGCAACCAGTGATTAGGCCAAATTCTCTCCACACATGTACTGGCAAAAATAGAGAGAGCATAGCAAGTCACCTGACTCAGAAGTAGTTCAATTATTACATATTTGTCATCTGTGCTTCTTCTATGAAAATTACTGCATCCTTTATATACATAATGCCTCTGTCTTTTATGCAGAAGTATAGCTAAATTAAATGTTTCTGCTTTAATTTAGTGGCATGGGGTCAAGTGTGCGTGTCCGCACATATTTATATATTTTATTTTTAATTAATTTATTTTTTGCCAGGAGAAGGCAGATTTTCTTAATCCGTTTGTTATTTAAGCCAAATTCTGTAGCCCCACTAGACCATGTTGAGAGGGACCAAATCTTCAATGAGAGATTTGTAGGAAACCAGTCACCTCTCCTCTGTAAAAAGATCTTTAAAGCATACATCAGCATACGCAAGACCAAAACTGAAAGATCAGTTTTGCACCTTAAATATCTTGAGCATTCTATGGTGAAATTCATGTTAACAAATGACAAACAAACATCTGACAAAATAGGCTGTAGCCTATGAAAGCTCATGACTGTGAATAAGTTAGTCTAAAAAGTGCCACACTGCCCTTCCTTCTGTCTAACTTCAGATTAATATGGTTAACTCTTTCTCTACACCAAGGTCAACAATGCCTGGAGAAACATCTAATAAATACTTAAATAAGTCTCTTTTGGGTTCCAAGTTTCTTACATGTTCCACAGAACTGTGAAAGATTGTGTAGAAATTCTAGAAGTCCTGACACAAGAGAAATTGGAAGAACCATATATTAACAGGGAACAAGGGCTTTTTCAAACTCAGATGCAGCATGGATATGCTCTACCGTGGTTAGGACAACCATCACAACTATCATTTATGTAATCCTTGTCCCTCTAACAATATACTCATTTAATCTAGGCAGACCCAAAGACTTTCAAAGAGATACGTTTTAACATTGTGTCTACAAGCTTGATTGTTGTTTGTATGTATGCATGCATTGGGCCTGGGCAGAGCAACTAGTATTCGCTTCAGATTTGACCAAGTCAGGGAACAGTGATTTGAATCACTGTCCCAAATCGATTCAGCCGAATCTGAATCAGAGATTTGGCTGTCGCCGAATCAAACAGACGCCCTGTCCCCTCCCTGCTATGCCAGCACCATCAATGGCTGCCCCACCCGGCCCCAACATCCCGGCTCTTTAAAAAAATAAAATCAAAAGCCTAGTATTTGCTGGCTGTTGCCAGGCAGGGGGAGGCGATCTCCACTGCCCCTCACTTCAAAGGGGCCTCTGCCATGAGCCCCCAGAAGCCCTGACAACAACTATGGGTGAATGCAGGGGTTTTTAAAAAAATTTTGAAGAGCCAGTACCCTGGGGCCAGGCAGGGCAGCCATTGATGGGGCTGGGAGAGCGGGCAGGGATCAGGGGGCACTCAGGGCGCTGGGGGAACAGGCAGGAGATGAGGCCTGGTAGGGGTCCCCCCATGGTCCCCTCCCCCCTCCTCCAGCCTGGCCTGCCCCCTACTTACCAGCATGAAGTCCAGGTAAAGCTCCCTGTGGCTCCTGATTTATTGGTTTCCTGATTCAATTCAGATTCAAAGATTCAGCAGCTGAACTGAGCCGAATCACCTCCAAATTGAATCAGCACCCGAAGCTTCACACAGCCCTAGTATGCATGTAAGTGTTGGCAGTGGGAGAGGAAAAACATTATCCAAATGTCTTATAAGAAATACTCCATACTCGGTAACCCAAACTGTGTCTCCAATTATCAACATTAATCATATTATCCTTTCAGATGCATTTATTTACAGTTATTTCAAGAGTATTTCCTTACACTACATCAAATACCAAACTGTTTAGAGTCTGATGACTAATCATGGAAAATTACTACAGTATTTAAAAGCTACATACAACTGGATTTGGTAACAAACTGGGAGAGAAAACTACCTTTGGACCATGAAGGAAGTAGTTGTGGGAACAAGGCTGCTATATGACTACTGTCAAGATTTAAGTGGGGTCTGATTCCCCTTTCTAAATAGTGCTGCAATGAAGGTGACAAACTAATGCAGCTACAGAGAGAGCCAGAAGATCCAGGTTCCAGATGCAGTTACACTTAACCACTGTGGATAGTCTTCATACGTTAGTTTTGTGAAGTAATCAAAAAGAACTACCTACTCTAAGTCATCGTAGTTTCATAGTTTCTAGGGTCGGAAGGGACCTGAGCAGATCATCTAGTCCGACCCCCTGCCATGGCAGGAAAGAATACTGGGGTCAAATGACCCCAGCAAGATGTTCACCTAACCTCCTCTTAAAGACCCCCAGGGTAGGGGCCAACACCACTTCTCTTGGAAGCTGGTTCCAGACCCAAGCTGCCCTGACTGTGAAGTAGCGCCTCCTGATAGCTAAACTAAACTTACCCTCTGCCAGCTTGTGACCATTATTCCTGGTCACTCCTGGCGGTGCTCGTGAAGCAATGAAGACACTAAAAGAGCTTACAGCAACTCCATACAGTGAAGACCACAGTACTCAAGAACGTAAGTTAGCAACATTTTCAGGCAGCAGGCCAGATTCCCCTGCTGCAAGACCACCACCAGAGCTCCTGGACTCCATGGAGGGCAGATCTGGTCTGAGGGCTGTAGAGTGCTGCTCTAAAAGGCTTGGGATATGAAATTTGGTGGCGCACACTCAGGGGTAGAGTTTTACTCTGAGCATGAATCAGTTTAATTTTTTCAAGCAAGAAAAAAGCAACATACAAGATCTGGTGACTATCCCCCATGTTAGATGATGTTGTACCCACAATTACTGGAGGAAGGGAAAGGTCTCTCTTGCTCCATGAAAAGAAAAAGTTCCGTGCAGATTGAAATTTATAAACTGCAGATCATTTGAGTGATTTACTGGCACACCAATAAAGAAAACTTCAAAAAAAGGCAATCTCCCCTGCACCCATTTTCCATGGCAATTGCTCTTAATGAAGTAAGATAGCAACAGCTATATTAATATTCCCCAATTACTTGTCACCAGTAGACCAGCAGTGCTCAATCTTTTTGCCCTGTGGGCCGGATGGGCAGTTCCCACCCCTGGCACATAGGGGTAAGGCGGCATGGCCCAGCCCCAACCCCGAGCTGGGTTCTTAGGCCTTGGGAATTTGGCAGCAGGAGAGCGGTTGCAATATTAATTGCCAGTGCTCACCACCACCAAATTTCCTGATCTATGGGGAACCACAAATTGGATACCAGGGTTCTTTAGGCCAGATTTGAGCCCGGCGTTGAGCGCTCCTGAGCTAAGCAGTTCAGTACTCGTGAGTTTCCAGCTGGAATTTTCCTCCATTTGTTACTGCTCTTTTGTCTGTAAGCATTTTGATAAAGGCCAAGTCTTACTAGCCAATTATAGTTCTGCTTGCACCATACAAACTCATTACCATCCCCCAGTGGAGGTCAAAGAGGAAGTAACAATAAGAGACGGAGGGCTACAACTTGGTGAAAGAGTTTAAGTATCATACTATAATGGCATGTACTCTTAAGTGCATGGTAATGTGTCATATTATAGCTATATTATTAGTCACCCAAAGGATCAGTACTCTGATAGACCATAGCACTGTTTTGGGACAGGATAGAAAGAGACTATCCCCCCCGCCCCCCCTGAGCTGATGTAATGTCAGCAAAACCCCAACAGTTACCATGACAGAAAAAAAAGAAAGCTTCTGTCATCTTAGCTAATATAATTTGGGCAGCTGGTGGTAACTGTCCCTAGCACTGTAAATGGTTCTGTTAACTTAGCTAAGTCAGTGCACCTCTATAATACGGACAAGCCCCACATCTGCTAGTTCATATACTTAGCTAATAGTTTGGCCCACTACCTCTGCTGTCTCCCCTCTCATCATATTAGAAGATGTCACAAACACCATAGAAACAATCATTTTCACACAGCAAAAACAGGAACCCTACTGAAAGGGAAGAGGGCAAGTCTAATGTGAGCCTTAGTAAAATTTACATTACTGTAACTAAAGTTTGCTGTCTCTTATTTCAGGATTTCTTTCATTATCAGGGCATCGAATGACAGCTACTCAAATTTTGTTTGCAAAATGCTATTAGTCCTCTTTGATACGTTTACAGGACCAAAAGTAACAGGTATTTGTAATTTACAGTTTTTTCCTGTTTAATTCTAAAGGCAACTGTGGGTACCCCCTACCAAGTTCTGCTCCTAATCTGGATGAATCTTTTGCAGTAGTTCATTTGTCACTTTTTTCCATATTCATAACCTTATCAGACATGGGTTGCCTTGTTTGTTTTGACAATTATAAAAAAGAAAAAGTTTAATTAAATTAAAAAAAAATCAGTATGAAGGCAAGGTGCAAGTTTCACCTTTGAAGCAGATATGGATACTTCTATAATCTGCAATCTCTCTTTCCCCCCACAAATAAGAGTTTAACCAATAATCTCAGTATTTACACTTTAACTTCACTTTCATTTCTTTCTTCAGCCTCTGTCTTCTGATATTTGCTTTGTGTAAGAACATTTCTCTGAAAAACATCATTAGATGAGAGATTACAGTAATTGATGACTGCCTATTAAACAGCAGTTTGTAGACAGGAATATCAACCGTAGGTATTAATATTTCTTTCACTTAGATCATTAAACAATAACATGCTATGGCTAATTCTGCAGATATAGTTTAGCATCCAAAGTCCCTTCCAGGTGCTATATTTCCTGCATTTTCATTAAACATGTTTGTTCATGGGCAGTAATTCTGTCACAATAAGAAACAGGTAAATGCCTAGATTAAATGTTGGTGAAGACCATTTCATTCATGCTGGCTTGAACATAAACTAGTTTAAAGTAGACTAAGGAAGATTTGAAATCTCTCTGAATGGCTATTAAAAAAGTGACAGCAAAATTAGTCATCAAAACTAGGATATAAACACTGATCAATTTTCTTAATTTGGTTGAGAAGAGCAAAACTTACAATACGGCACTAAGAGAGCTAGCTGTCATAAAACAGGTCATTTTGCTCCAAATTTAACACTGCAGAAGCTATTGTCCTATTGCCAACTTTCAATTCCTTCCATTAAAACTCAAACATTCATTAGAACTAGTGGACAGCCACCCAGTAAAGCAGCCACATGCACACATTTTAGAAGCATGCTCTAATCAAACAGAGCAGCCTTACTAATTACACTGGCAAGGACCCCAAAAAAAAAAATTAATCAACCTGAACTAAAAGTAGTATTCTACTCCTAGCACTATTGCTTCCAAATTGACAGGGCAGAGAACTATAACTATCAAAATCATTGAAGCGAAAGCTTCCAAATATCTTAAATACTGGACAACACAAATCAAAAATTTAATGTGGTGATTTTTACCCAGAGTGGCACAGCACCCTGTGGAGCCACAAGATACTTCAATGGGTGCTATGACACCTGGCCCCTATGAGAGGAGGTAAATCCTGGCTCTTCTGCACTCCAGGCACCATACTCCCAGAGGCAGATCCAGAGAGGGGTGCAGAGGTGTAATCACCTCCCGACCTTTGAATCCTGGTCCAACCAAAGTTTAAAACCAACTCTATAGCAGTAACAGCAGCATTTCTATTCAGGCAGCAGTATGAATAGAAACATGTAACCATTCATATATTGAAAGCTAGTACTATTTTACTGGTTATTGCTTAGTACAGGGCAGAGAGCACTCCAGCAGGGAAGGGGTTGGGGGGTGGGGGGGGGGGGGGAGAGAAGGGAAAGGAAGCTGCACAGTACACCTGAAGGCAACAGGGCAGGCAGGAGGGAAGTGTGAGAAGGAACAGAAGGGGGAGGGGGGGAACTAGTACCTAGTATGATGGAAACAGCAGGGGAGTCTTTAGGGGCCCGATCCTTCTTGCTGCAGTGCAACCCTGGCCTCTTTCCCACCATCTGCCTCAAGGCATGCATGCACCCAGTACTGGGAATGAGCCAGGCCAGGGCTCTGCAGACCCCAATGCAGCTGCTTGTAGCCTCCCTATTACCTGCCATGGCCAGCCCAGGCTCCAGGCAGACCCCTGCCACATACCACCAAGCCCAAACCACTCACAGTAGGAAGCTACCAAGCAGCTGCACCAGGGTCCACAGAGCCCTGGCCCAGATCACTGCTGGTAGAAGATGCCATGTGCACCTCGGGGCAGATAGCAGAGAAGGGGCCAGGGCTGAACTGTCACAAGAAGAATCGGGGCCCTCATGACTTTTCTGTCATACAGCCAGAGGCATGCCTGCATCTGCTGCCAGCAATAAGCCAAGCTTGGGCTCCACAGCCTCTGGTGCAGCCACAGCCCCCAAAAACAGCAGCAGTGGACAAGGTGCTTTCCCAGCCTACTGCTGCTTGCCAGCACTGAGGGCTGGGACTAGCTGAAGGAAGCAGCAGCAGCAGCAAGCCCAGCAAAGCCCCATAAAGCTGCCATGGCAGCAGCAGGCAAGGGGCTTTCCCAGCCTGCTGCTGCGGCTGGAAAACAAGTGAGTACAGGCAGGGGCCGGCCCCCAGTAGATATGTGTCATCAGTTAACCATTTTATGGATAACATTAGGGGAGTTTAAATGGGTATTTAATTAATCAGTATTTACATCCCTAGGCAGCAGTGACTGAGCCAACTGACCTCAAGGTTTATAATCTACCCAATTCCTTCTAAACTCTTTATTCCAAAGGTCTTGATGACCTTTTCTTCTTTTAAATGGTCCTGATGTTCCACTAAACAAACTAGCCTTTCTTCTGCATTTCTGATCTGTTAGCTGCTCCTGGCAAAGAAGCTCCTATTTCACAGCCTTGCAAACTGTTTTCTACCCTTGCGAAAAACATTAGCTCAGGTGTTTGGGGCAAGGAGGAGGGGAATTTTCAGTGAAGCACTGGATGCACTGTCAAGACGGCTAGATTTTGTTTCACAAATCTGAAAAGTGAGGTCTGTTTAATTCTAATGACTGCAGAACCAATGAAACAACATTTTTTTAAAATTATTTTTTGCCCAGTATGTTAGGTTTTTCATACATAATAAATGATATAGCAAATGAATGTATATACTAGTATTTTTATATTTGTTTTTGTTCTGACCTTTAACTGACTAATACAGCTAGCTCTAGGCCACTAGCTTATTACTAAAGCTTGTAGTTTAACTTTATAAAAATATGCATTGTGTTATACACCATGATGATGTGCCATACCATCTGCACCCCTCTTTTCAAAATCCTAAATCCACCTATGCTTACACCTGCCAGTGTCGCAGCATCACTCCTCATAGCCCCTCCCACCAGCTCCAGGAGCATCAAAGGAGCAGGGGAACAACTGTGCTCCACCCTTCTGGCAGGCTCTGCATCAAACCGCTGTACTCCAAGTGCCATGCTCTGCTGGAGGCAGGCAGAAAGATACAGCAGATGAGTGTTTTTTCCATCCTGGTTCCTTTTCCCATTCTTCCAACGCTCCAAGAGATAGTGGGAGAGGCTGAGGGGAATAGTCCATCATTCAAGTCCCTAGAAGGGCAGCAGCTACGGTAGGGGTCACACGTATTACAGTCAGGTATAGACTCCAGGCAGGGAGGGGGCAGGCAAGGAGAGGGCAGGGCTTAGAAGCTTCCTGCCCCTACCACCTTCATCTGACACCAGTCTCTGCACCAGCAGCCACTGTCACCCCCTTCTACCTCCTGCAGGGGCAGCTGCCCCATTCAGGGGTCAAGTGACCCTCCCCCCAATCTGCTCTGCCAACCAGCCCCTGCCAGCACCGAGCACCATGCACCACCACTACCATGTTCTCAGGGGTGCCCAGTCTGCTGCAGCCTGCCCTACCATGCCACAAGATTCTTTTAACAGTGCTCTGGGGTTCAAGAGGATAAGCAAAGGAAAAAAAATGAATTAGTCTTGAAATAGGATGATACTAAAATGAGAAAAATTACAGGGGTGCCTTAAGTCTAAAAAGGTCAGAAGCCACTGACCTAATCTGTTCAGCCCTCAAAGGGCACCCCACACAAACTATTATTGTGTTTTGCGAGTATATTCTGGCCTAAACATTTCAGGAGGAAAGGGAGAGAAAAAAAGAGCAAAATCAAGTGGAGTGATTTATTTATCATTTTTCATTCTTAGCTAAGAAATATTTGACACTTCCAATTAAGACTACTTAGGTTTTATATACTCTGTTCTCTTTCTTTCTACAGATTTTCATTCCATAAATCTCAAAGCACAACAACAAAACAGTGATTACCCCCTTTTTAGAGGTAAGTGAACTGACAAATTGAAGTGAATTATTCATGACTGCAGAAAAGGCAAAACTTGACAGAACTCCACTCTCCCAACTTGCAATCCCACATTTTTCTACCGGACCACACTGTTTACAGAGTACAAAAGCAACAAGGGTAGTTAATTAACATTTAGTGGGGACTGCATGCTATTTTTAAGTTGTTAAGTATTTGCAACCTGCCTGTAGAGGGAGGAAGGAACAGAAAAAAATTATTCTGGAAAATAATGTTTCCAGTTTGCCCTAACGCACTCCAGTCATCCTTAAAGGGTGCAAAGGACCATTTTATTTGGAGAAACTGAAAAAGAAAAGCAATAGGGGGGGCATTTTAACTAAGGTAGAAGGGATGGGGGTGTTTTGTTTGTTTGTTTGTCCGAGCCAATTACATGTTTGTCTAAGCAAACTGGAAATCTATTAGTACAGAGAATCTGGTAGAAAAAACAAATCCTGCAGCTACCCAAATGCTAGACTGGAGAATACAGTAATTTATACTATGCTTCAAAACGATCTTAAGATAAACAGGCAGAAGAAAAATATTTTGTTTTAGTTTTACAAAGATTTGCAAGCATTATCATTTTTTTTTAAATTAAAACTATAACATTTTGAAAGATAACCCATGTTGAAAGCTGTATCAGGTTATAATTTGATTCAACCAAGAAGATGGATGCACAGATCCAAGAGATCCCCAACAGCTGATTAGGTTAAGAAAATCATGTTAAATATGGAAGAAAAAAAAAATATTATATATATATAAAAACTGTAAATTTCTGCGACAATCAGAAAAGCAACCGTATGTGCCCAAACCAAATCTTGAACACTTGACCCCTCTTAACCTTTTCAAAAATTCCAGCGGTCATAAAAGTAAAAAATACAGCAGAATCACTGCAAACATTGTGGAAAATTAATCAAGTGCTTATTATATCTAAATGTTAATTTTGCAGAGTTTTTCAAACATTGTTAGAAAAGGAGTTTATAGACGACAATAGGAAAATGAGGTTTACTATTCTAACTTCTGACATGCCTCAAAAAACTTGTCATATACAGGGAACATTTTATATCAAATTACCAGAAACAAACAAAAAGTCATCAAACCCATCATCTAATGCAGTGTTTCCCAACCTTTTCCAGCCCAAGGCACACTTACATTAATAAAAATTTTCCACAGCACACCTGTTAAGGCATTCCCCATCATCACACCTATTGCAGCTCATTGCCATGGCGAAGTTCCGTGGCACACCTGTTCATTTCTGATGGCATAGTTTTGTGCCTTGGCACACTGGTTGGGAAACACTGATCTAATGCAACCATTTATATATTTTTAAAATAAATTTGCAGAAAACAGGTAACTCTAACAGAACAGTTTCATATTTAACTTACTGATAACTGTGTTCAAGGGTTTCAAAATGTTGTACTTGAACTATAATCTGTAGAACCTTTTCCAGATGTTAAGTTCTTGTTCTAAGGAATCCCTAATAATCAAACTATGCAGCATTATTGACCGTACATACAATTTCCTTTGTTAGTGACTGTATCTGCTTACTAGGTGCTGTTGGATATGTTAAAGAAAGCTATAGTGCATCTCTAGTAGGCTCTGTAGGCATAAAGGACACTAAGCAAACAGCTCTTCTCTAACAAAGGGTATCAACAACCTACTCACAATGCATTTTGCTAAGGAATATCCTCAAATAACCATCAAAATAGCCAACTTGCACCAAAAACCTGTAAAACCTGCTTATTTTTTTCAAACAAAAGCCTATGATTTTGAAGCTACAACAGTGACTGCAATGCCAGCTTATCTACTAGGGTTGAATTTGAATTCTCTCACAGGAAAACCAAACCAAAAAAACAAGTACTGATACAGCTTTAAAGGGGAGGGGGAGTAGGCAGGACAACTGAAGAGTTAGGAAGGGAACTCTCAGATCTAGAAAGCTTAGTGGAGAGACAGACAAGGCCATACTAAACAAAAGTGAGGAGGGCCCATTTAGCTGTGGGATTAGCCACTGCAGAAGTAAACTGTCTGCACAAGAGCTATAAAGACTCTATGATATGAAAGGAAAGCTGTAAGCAGGAGGTGGAATCCTGGACTCCTTAATGGGCTCTGACTTCTACATCTGAAGTCAAGAGCAGGAAGGACAAAAAACTGAAGCAGGAAAATACACATATTGGTGTGTTTAGGATTTTGTCTAGATCTGCTGTTTCTTGTGCCAGCTAAAATAAAGCATTGTGTTCAGGAACACTTATGCCTACATGTCTATGCTTCAATTATTACATCATGAAGAATGAACTACAAGTCCACAGCAGCCACAGAGCTAGGGCTCTGGAAAAGTCAACAACACATCTGAGGGCACAGGAATAACAGATGCATAGGCCCAGTCCGCTCCACTGGCAGGCAATGACAGACTCAGAGTCCTAAAAGTTATCCGCAAAAACTCTGCTTGCATCATAAAGCTTGTTACAAAGCCAAGCACATCCTACCATGGTCAACAGGTAAAAAACCAGAGAAACAAGGGCATTGTTAAAATACTAATGGCGGGGGGGGGGGGGGTTGGACCTGTATAGTGTGGCATATCCATGTAGGAAAGAACATGGAGGAGGAGTGAGGCTTGGGAGGGCTCACACACCACATCAGCAGCCTGTGCAGCGTGGTGAAGGGGGGCATCACACAGTGTAGCAAGTGGTCCACAAATCCCTTGCCCAGGTTACGTGTGGCCCATGCAGTCTCTAGCTACTCAGAAGTAGCTAGAGCAGCTAGAATTAACCAGAGAGGCCCCTCTAGCTTCTTCATGTGGCCTCTAGCTACTCAGACATTGGACCGCCATGCTATAAAGCATTCAAGAAGGGAAATAATTCTTCCTGACTCCTGCAGACAACTAGCAAAACCCTGAAACAACCTCCCATACAGAAAGAGTACTGCAGCCTGCCATTATGCTTAAGAATACATGGGTATCAACCTCACCTGGGCCCACGGGTTGCATTCAGACTGTGGAGCTCCTTAGAGCAGTGGTCTCCAAAGTGGGGTGCACACAAGACAATCCATTGGGGTGCAGGAAGAAAATATTAGAACTTCTATTTATATTTATATAAATATACATATATTGGAGGTGTGTGCTCATAAAATTTTACTGATAGGGGTGCGTGTGATGATCAAAAAAGTTTGGAGACCACTGCCTTAGAGGACAACCCAGTGGCAGCCCCACCCTCAAATTCCAAGTTTCTCTGGAAACCCTTCACAGTTCATACCTTTGACACCCCTGGTCTAATATACTGGAGGGGATTCAAAGTAGCCTGAAGTCTGCAGGGAGTTCTAGCTGAACAACAGCTTTAATGAACAGTCAGTGGTAATAAGAAGACAGTTTCAATGCTGGTGTCTAGTCTTGAAATTAGAGTGATGCAAATAAGAGTAGTAAAGATCAACACCACAGTAGAGTACTATTATTAAGAAGGCATCTAGTACAGCACCATTATCTTTCACTAGAAGAAATAATCCGAAAATATTGTTATGTAAACTTATACTTGGCAGGAAAATGTTTCAAAAGTGAAAAACATATTTCTCTCAAGCAGAAATAGTACAAGCTAAATTTTCACTCAATTCAAGTTATCTTCTCACTAAAGCTGAAGAGAATCTGGATATTTCATGAGAAATAACAGATTTAGAGTTTATTCCTTTTCCAAAACCAAAAATACTTCAATTTTCCTATAAAACCAGGTGTCCAAAAAAGACACTCTTGGAATGGTTTAAAAACAAGTCTGAAATCTGCATTCTTCCTCCCCCCTTCCCACAATAAGAATACTTAGTTAGTTTCTTAGATATGCATTTTTGAGAATTCCTGTGTTTAATAGAAGTACAAAGAAATATGAGTGGAAATAGCTCCAGCTATTAGAAAAAACAAAGTATCCAATGTCAACTCTCACAGTCAAAACACTGATACCTAAGCCTTTTATCCACCTAATTTACATTATATAAATGTATATAAACCTGTCGAGATGCCAAAACTTTTGCAAAGCAAGTTTCTGGTAACAAAATAAGTTGGTAAAATAACTGAACTAACAAATCTACTGTAAGTAGCAAGAAATCCTTTTGAAACACCTAATACAGGAATACACCTGCTAATGTCTAAAAGTATTTCCAGGCTGTGTTCCAATTGCTCCTCCTTCTCAGCAAATATATTTTACATGCTGAACTTAAGTTAAAGTAGAACATCCTATTTAAATGTTAGGCACATTTATGGTCACATTCAGCACACGTCATATACAGTAAGTGAACACAAAAGAAACCCTGTTAAGAGTCAAAATAAGATGTACTCCAAATGATATGAGCAATTAAATGCAAAAATTATTTAAATCTCCGTAGCCTTCCAAGGCACATTTACATGAACTATAACCTCACAACTAGGGATTGGTTTTTGTTCTGTGTTTCCACAGTGCCTAGCATAATAGGTCTTCTAGGCATTACCACAATACAGAGTAATGGGGTTTTTTTTAGACTGCCTGTATCACCTCACAGTCACACTACTTATTTGTTATTGAGGTCACAAAAAGAGTTTCTTTCCTGGATTTATTTCCTCATTTGTATGCTATTTTAAAGTTTCTATGCATGTATGAATTAGACATGGGTGAATTTATCATGCCCAACCATTAATCAACATCAGGAGTCCAGCAGCTCTGGGTCTCTTTTGGGGAATTCCCAAGCCTCTTATTTCAATTCTCTCACCAAGTGAACTGGAGACCTCCAGTGGCAGCTGCTGCACAGGGTCCTAACAACGGGCACCTTTGTCCACCACTTTTACCTGGTGGTGTCAGCAGCCTGCCCTTTCTTCATGGAGGTGGTGGAGGAAACTCTCTTCCATGCCTTCCTGGACTGCCGTCTGTTCTGGCCACTATTTGCTATTGAGAGCACCCTCTTTGGTGCACTGGACTTGGACCTCTCCCGGACAGTATACAATTTCTCGATCCTGCACCAAGAAGCCAACAGGAGCATGATCTGCCTGGCCAACTTTCTGCTGGACCAAAGCAAAATGACCCTGAAGAGCTGCGGAAACAAGCTTGCAGGGGCTGGCTTCAATGATGCCCTACAAGTCTTTTATTTCCTGGTCTAGGTGCATGTTACATTTGAGTTTGGACACCACATTGCAACAATGTGAAGTAGTTTGTGTTGCACTGGGCCCCCAAGAAGAAGTATTCAAGGTGCAAGACAGACAGCTAGCGGAGGGGGTTTCAATCTCTGGTGATACATGCATTTCTGTTACTGACAAGTGGTTCACACACAGCCCTGGGGATGAAGGAGGGAAAGGCACACACTTTTGCTCTTTCACTTTTACCTTCTGGGTTTTTTTGGATTTGTTTTTGGGTTTTTTGTAAAAAAGGTTTTTAAAAAGTTAAAAGTCTCTCTCAAATAGCACAATGCACTTTGGAGTTTGATCCTAAGCACAGGGGATCCAATTTGAATTATTTAAATAAATATGCAAATAAGCCACAATGAAAGGTATGAAGCCTTTAATCCCAGCTGCCATGCACTCCAAGTACCTCACAGGAAACCCCTGACACTCTTCACTATATCAAATGATCTCTTGCCCAAAGAAACCATCCTGCAGTGGAGCAAACTAAATGAAACAAACTCTATAGTCCAAAAGCTTACCCCAGAGTTTAGTCAATTCTACTTTTCCTCCCATTGCCAACAGCCCTTGTTTTTTTAACCTAATCTCCCCTAAATGCACTTGCCTCCAGGATCAGCAGCTCCCTGTGTCTCTAGGAAGTGCATATTTCATAAGCACACAACTATTTTTCAATGTATGTACAGCTCTGTAACAAGAGTTAAACCTGCACTATGGTTCAGATTAACGAGACACTAGCCATTAGCTATTCTCTCTGCAGTTCTACACACTTTGTTTTATAAAAATACTTAACTTTATCAAAGTACTATATACACAACACTTCATTATGAAAGCAGTTTTTATCCCAACAATTACGGCTACAGAACCAAAAATCAAAAGCAACAACTTCAAGTTGTGCTCAGACTTAACAGTAACATAGGCATAATTTTGTTCTCAAAAATCGCAAGTCTTAAAATTTGGGAAATAGATTACTGCAACTTTAACCAATGGTCTCATAATAAAGCATTATGCTTTTGCTCCAGATTAGCTACTATGCTAAAATAAAAAACCTGAAATATTCACTTTACAGATTTATAAGAGAGTCAAATTCTTTTCCCTACCTATAACATGACAGGTAGGCAAAAGACGCTGGCAAATTATAAAAATGTAGAAGACCTTATAAAAAAAACCCTAGATTTTCTGTACTGTTTCAGACAGTTCAGATTTGATCCATAAAGGGACGAGAGATGACCTTCAGCTTTTTCCTGAAACCGTTCAACATGCAGAGACTAGCAAATGAAGTTGTACTTTTTGATAGGGCTCTAGGGCTCTATGCAAGAACTTTCAATTGAAACTTTCATCATCTTTAAGAAAAAAAGATTTTTGTAGTGAAATTATTTGATGGGGAGCTCAACAGAAGCACAAGAGGCTACTAACTATCCTTCTGCATAGCAGACAGTTTGAGAAGGAAGAGAATGGTTTCCTATCCCACAGTGCATCAAGCCACTGTAAAGGATGTGTGCAAAGCATAGACAAAAACAGTAGGTGTTCTTGGTTAAATTACAATATTACAATTTTTGGATGAATGTGGTCAAGTGGAAAACAAATGTTTTTTAAAACCAAGACATAACCTGAGCTAAATTAAGTGCATTTGTTATGAAGAAACATTGGCCATAATCATAATGTTTGTTTAGTTACTTTTTAAAACCCTTATTCTCTTAAACCCTGGGTACAGAATATTTACATCCTCTTCAGTCTATTAGATATGAAAATCTGGTTTTCTACTATGCTAGCCATTCTCTTACCTAAAGCAAAGAGGTCCAAGAGCAGTTACCAGCAAATAGTTGTAATATTTATCTCTATATTTTACGATTACACTATTTTTCCTCCTCATAAATATTATTCAAAAACACAAATAGATTAAAGCTGCTATGAGTCACTTATGAGAGCTTTAGTATTTTCACAACTTGTATGGCATTCAGTACTCAAACTATACTTTATAACCTCTTTTCTTATATGGAATAAAGTCTCAATTTTCACCATGCCATTAGCAAAGTTTCAACTACAGAAATTACTCTATGGTCTACTACAAAAAAAATAATGGTATTAAAATGAGTTAGACAAAAGTGATAAGAGGATGAGTGAAGAGATTTGACTTGGAAGGAAAGAACTAACAGACAAGGGATTGAGGTTGCAACCCCAGCACTGCCAGAGATCCATTTTATACATCTCAGTTCTCATCTCTGTACAGCATACTGTAAAAACACAGTACCTAAGGGTGTATGATACATAACCTATATCCGTGAACTACTGATACTTCTGAATTGAAAGTATTCAAAATATTAAAGTGTTTTGGGGGAAGAAATACGGCAACTGACTAACAAAGTAAATCTGAATTAAATAGTTTAGGACTAGAAGTAAAGTCTAATGACTTAGGGCAGCACTACAGTGACTTAGGCAGGGGTGGCCAACCTGCAGCACATGTTTCAGGAGTGGCACAGGAAGCCTGTGTGTGTGGCAGGTGGCAGGTAAGGGAGGGGACAGGCAGGGACCAGAAAGCTAAGCAGCACACTGGGCAGGAGAAAGGGATCCAAGTGGCACATGGGGAGGGTGTGGAGTTAATCTGCAAAAAACATGGGTCCCCACTGGACTCCGGCAACCAGGCTCCTCAAATATACAAACTTTTGAAGTTTTACCAAGGCATGTGTTCACTGAGAACACAGGAAAAGGAAGACAAATTGAATACAGGTGGGAAGTGAACGTTCACCAGTTAAACAACACTTAACTCCTGTTATGAAGGCAACAAGTAGTTTAGACCTGAATAAGAGGCTCCACCTGGATATATCTTAACTTCCCCAAACACCCCATTGTTATTTTTTTAACTGATTAAAAGGACTAGACTAGGATCAGGACTTCTGGACTCTAAACCCAGCTGTACAACAGACCATGCATGTGGCACCAGGCCACTCACTGTTGCCGCGGTAGGAAATTTAGACCCAAGCACCCTGCATTTCTACACTGCCTGCAACCCCAGCTTCTCCCAATGTTTTACTGACAGCAGAGATTTAAGTATCACCCTGACAGCCAGGTGGGTAGCATCTCTTTTCTTTCTTCCCAACTGCGAAGCCATGAAAAGGAAGATGCATGAACCAGGAAAGAGAATGCAGGTGTCCTGCCCACGAGCCCAGCGCCCTTCTTTCTAAGCATGTTTCCTGTTCCAGGTCAAGTCAGCCAAACCAGCTCCAAACCATATCAATTTAAGCAAAACTCAATCGTTCCAAAAACCGTGTCAACTGAGCAGGCTGAACTCCATCAGTCCGAGCCCCATGTCCGGTGCTACAATTGGTGACACCCGCCACCCAGACCCATCCCCCTGGGACTTAGGATGCCTGCCTGCCAGTTATTTTGGGAGTATCTGATGTGCAGGCCCAAGCCTGGAGGTCTCGGGGTGCAGATGCCCCCAGATACTCCAGGTGAACATCCTCCACCTCAGATGCTTCAGTCCAGGACTTCAGATACTCCCTCCGCTCCCTCTTGGCCCACAAGAGGCCTTCTCACCCAAGCAGCTCGTCTGGGGACAGCAAGACATGGGGGCTAAGGGCTTGCGTGCCCCCACCCAAGCGCTCCCACGGAAATGTAGAGAATGAGACTGGAAGGGGCCTCACTGACCCTGACCCCTGCTCAAAGCGGGACCAGCCCCAAGTTCACCATCCCAGCCAAGGCTTTGACACTTAACCCCACCTCAAGCCTGGAAATACCCGCCCTCGGCCCCCATACCTGTGTTTTGCCCCCCTCCTTCAGAGAAAGTTCCTCCTAATGCCCAACCCCAACTTCCCCGTCGCTCCCTTCCCGGGGGCCCCAGCCCCAGGACCGCGGCCCCCCGGGGCACGGTCACCTGCTGCCCGGCGGGAGGCCCGGGCGCGACCCCGCGGAGCCGCGGGTCAGGGGCCCCGGCCGGCCTCACCTCCTCGGGCACGGGCGGCTCGGTGCTGCCCCCCGCGCAGCAGGGCCCGGCGGGCGGCGGCGGCTCAGGCTCCATGTCCCCGTTGAAGAGCGAGGCCCCCTCGGCGCTGCTGCCGCTGCTCAGCGCCGCCATCTTGGCTCGGAGCGCCCGGGCGCGGGAGGGAAAGAGGGAGGGGGCGGGGGAGCCGGGCCGCCCCCAGCCGCGACCCGTAGCGGGAGGGGGAGGGGGCACCCGAACCAGCCTGCTCCCAGCGGCCCGCGCCACCGGCACGTCACCCCCCCGCCCGTGACGTCACCCCGCAGGACCGTGGCGCCCAGTGCGCATGGGCCGCGTGACGTCACCGGGGAACACCCTGACGTCACGGCGCAGCCGCACGTCAGCCCGGGGTGGAGGGCGCGCGGCGTTCCAGGCCCCTCCCCCCGAAAGGGCTCCCCTCTGCCTAGGTACCCCCACGCGGGAGGGCTGCCCCGGGCCCTCGCTGCTGCCTCAGGGATCCGCCCCTTGGCCTACCTCACTGACTGACCTTCTTCCCTTAACGCGCACCTCCCTCCTCTGTCGCCACTACAGCCCTCTCTCGTCTTACCGCCCTCCCCACACGCTAGGCTTGGGCCCAGTGCCCATACCGACCGTTTGTCTTTCTCCCTTCCCCATACAGGGGTCACTTTTCTCCCTCTGAAAACTGTTTATTCCCACATGCACCTGTCTTCCTTCACCTCCAGACTGAATCTTCTCTTGGTACTTGGCCACAGAGGCACAGCCATCCTTCAGGGAGCCCCTCGCTGTCTGCCTACCTTTGGACAGGAGGTTCCTTTGCTATGGGGTCATTGGCGATGTGTAGGGGTGCATGCGCGCCCCTTGAGTGTGGCAGTGCACCCCCTGCAATAAGGCACTGCCGATACTACCAGCGGCACCTGCGGGTGGTTGCTGCTTGCCCCTCTCCTCCCCCACCGCTGGCAGCATCTGCAGGCAATCCGTGATTGCCACTGGCTGCTGCCAATGCTGCAAGCAGCATCTGCAGATGGCTGCCAAGTGCCAGTCACCACTCGCCACCCCCATCCCAGCTGCCAATAGCACCACGGCTGCCTGTGGGAGCTCCCCACTTACTGCCACCACACTCCCACCCCAAACAGCTCCGCCACCACCTGCAGAACCTTGCCATGCCCCCCCCCCCAGCCTCTGGGTGCACATGGCATTCACCTATGGGGTTCTCTTGCTCAGCACCCTGTTCCTCAAATCGAGCCTTGCCCAAGCAGTAAAATAATGACAATTTATGTTCAAGATACAAGCCTGCACCACTAGGCCAGGGGCTGTCAACCGGGGGTACTTTGAAAGGTCTGGAGGAGTACCTGGGGTGGGACGGGCAGGGATGGAGAACTGCCACCCCACGCTGCTGCCTCATGGGAGCAGGGGCAGGGTGAAAGCAGGGCCACACAGACGCTGTGCTGCCACCACTCTGCTGCTCGCCATGCCCCTGCTTGGCATCTGGCCATTTGCCACCCCCCCACTCGCTCAGTGTCCAGCCGCTTGCCACCCCCCTCCCCGCTCTGTGTCCGGCGACTCACCACCCCTCCCTGGGGCTACACTTACTAAAAAGGGAACCACTAGGGGGTACACTTATTTAAAAAGGTTGAAACCCCCTGCATCAGGTAATCACATGCCAACCACACGGAGGCAGGATTTTGAATTCTTCTGGGGCTGGGTCCCTGAAAGAGGGAACTGAGAAAGCTGAATGCTGTTACAGTAATACTGGGGAAGATTTGTACCTTACAGATAAGCTAAATTGGAGATATGTATAGCACGTTGTCATGGGCTGGAGCTCACTTCAGCAGCTAGCCTATTTCCCAAGAGAAAGAGGGCGGTTTAAAAGCAAGACCAATGCCTGAGGAGTCTCAGATCATATACAAAACTGGCATACCACAAAGCAAGCAGCAGCTAAATAAAGGCTTTTAAACCTTTATACTGATTAAAGATTACATAAAAAGGAAAAGACTTCTGTCCTATTTTAGAGAGGAGGGCTGGGCTTTCCTTTGAAGTATGTAGGCCGATTTTTTTTTTTATATAACCACTGCTTTTGGGGTGCGTGGTCTGAAGCACTTAAAGCCTTATGTTCAAACATACTAAAGGAATGTGAACACCATTGACTTAGATAATCAGGCCTGGAAATCAGTGGGAAATTGGGGAAATATTAGTGGGCAAAATGCTGACCTTAATGTTTGGGAGCAAAAGAGCTAGCTAGAAGTTTCTGGGAATGTACAATCATGACTGCAGGTATTTTCATGGGTGAAATGTACATCAATTCTGCAATTTAAGCTAATAGAAGTCACGTGGGTATGAAGGTCCAGTTGCAGATGCTGTTGCAGAAGGAGGGTTTAAGTATCAAATATCCAAAGAGTCTAAAGTTAAGCTTACCTAGACTAACCTTCTCTTTGGCCCCTTGAGTATATCTCCTTACAGTACTGTCCTTAATTATGTAACATACAATTCTTCAATTTATACTTAAAAATATATAGTGTAGAGGTGCTGACAGGGTTATTAAAACCCATATCTGAGAGAGAGAGAAGAACTTCTCCATCAAGAACTATATACGAAACATAACGATCATGAAAACTGCTTTTAAGCCCAAAACAAAAACATATTGCAAGAAGCTGCACCTATCTACAACAGTTATGAAGTATATGAATGTACAATTTGAAAAACAACATGATTGGGTTAGCTAAGACATTATATCTTCATAGCTATGCACAGAAGAACAGTTTAAGGGACACATCCAACCTGAAAAAAAAATCACATTTTTGAGAGGGAATTTTGTATATGATGTCATCATCACAATTAAAGCCTATGATTACTCAAGATGAAAGGAGTCAGCAAAGCAAAACAAAAATTGTCTCTTGTTTTTAGTTTGTGCATTTGACAGCTCTTCAACCCTATTCCTCCTAACATTTATGCACATGCTTCACTTGCATATTTTAACAAAGTTTTCTTGGGATCAGGGATCTAATAGTTTCCTTGCTGAAAATATCCTGATGATAAATATTCAGTGGGTAACATGAAAAAAGCAAAATGCACAACAAACCAAACTCAAAGTATACTACTTAAAGGGTACTATAATCTGGAATATTTTTAATCAGTCAATTAAAAAGAAAACATGAGTTCATAAGATAGGTCAAGCATATAACCTTTGTCATTCTGACTTTTGGGTGCTTAGCCATCAGCTTTTTGTATTAATGTAATTTTTGGATGCTGAACACTATTAAATCTATATAATAGATTGGGTTTTAGAAACCACCTTTCACATTTGAGTTATTGCTTTGTAAAAACACCTGGCACTGAGTTAGACATTGGGAATGTTATAAGTGTTTAAGGAACTGTAACAGCCACTTACTGTTTGCAGTCAGCAATAGCTCTCATGCAGCTTGGAACAGTGGGACCTTTTTTATTATGAGAAGGAACTTTGGAAATGAGTCTGGCCAAATTTATTCCCTGTTCTTTTGAAGTGTCATACATTATTTATCTTCTACCTGGCCAGCCATCAGAGATATACAGAAGGTACATATTTAACATTAAATGTATTTTAATGAGTCTGATAGACTACCTCTGTTAACAAAACACCTACTGGGGCATCATAGCATCCTCACTCACTGGATAGGATCCCATGATTGATTTTGGGTCAGAGTTGCCTTGGAGTCCTACACCAGCTAGACAACACTGCACAGAAGAACCAAATATCAAAACTAAGTTACTCGTCATCAAGTTACTAACATAGTCTCTAACAATCCTATTTTGTAGCAAGACATTTGAAAAGACAGTAATCAACAATGTGGGATAAGAATCCAAAGTGTTGGCAAAGAAATGTATGCAGTCTCTGGAAACAAAAACAGATTAAGAACTGAATGTAAGGTGAATAGACTGTTGGGAGAAATTTCCCTGTACTTGTAAGGAGATTAAAAGAAATGCAGTAGTAAATTCATATCTAGTCAAACTCCTGGGGTAGCTGATCTTAGAGAAAAACTGACTGAGCCAAGTTAATTCATGGAATAATTCCATGTATGCAGTGGAATTTATGTCAGGGAAGCTTTTGGCTCAAAAGTGCAAAACATAGTCATAAAAATTTATAGGGTATTTTCCCACAAACAGCTTACAGTGAGGATATAAATCTAGCAGGAATTATAGCAATCTGTAATTTCGTGTAATACATTTTTCCTGTGCCTCTGATAATGCCACATCCTTTGTTCCTGTGCATTCAAATTGATCAGGAGGTTTGCATTCTCACAGAGTATGTTAGTCATGCTCTGTTATTGTTATTTACACGGTGTAGCACCTTACTGGCTGCAAGTCTGAGCCTTCATGCTGCCAAATGAGAACCAAAGTGAGGAACAGAGCCAAAATTTACCACCTAATACATATGATGTAGACAAGGATTTTTATTGGCTTGTTTTTCTTTTACTGGAAGGGAATGGAATGCTCTGTGAAGGCTGGGCAGGTATAGAGGCAGAAATCTACTATTCATACTGCGCCTCCTTGTTTTTTAGGAAGGTTCACATTTAGCGAGGCATTTCATTTACATTTAATTCCATTTTACATAGTGTAATTTTTGGTCTCAGCTTAGATCTATAAAGATCTATCAGTGTCAAAGTTAACTGCTTTTTGGTGATGTGTAATTCTGGTCCTTGATACCCCAACACAGTTTGAGGAGGCTATTAAACTACTTTTTGTTATTACTTCTGTTCATTATTAACATGTAAAACCTGTGACCTAGAGGTAAAGGACTCTTTTCTATTACCAAATCCTTAAACCACCTAGACTAGTTATTCTCAGCCAGGGTTCTTCTGTGGTACCCTTGGGTGCCTTGAGATCCTTTGAGGAGTGCCACAGGAGGTATCAGGAGATACGCAGATAAGGGTAGGCTCAGGCTGCCCCTGCCTAACTGCTCCCATGCTCTACTGTTCAGCCCCTTTGCAGGGGTGCAAGTGCTGCAATAAATTAGTTTTTGAAACTAGGTGCCGCTCAATTCATAAAAGGTTGAAGGGGTGCCTCGACTCTAAAAGTTTGAGACCCACTAACCTAGACCACTAGTTGATTTATTCTTAGAATGTAGTATAGTTAGTGTAATTTGTATTTTAGCAAGTAACTCAGATTTGTAAACACAATCAACACCCCCCCCCCAAAAAAAACAGACAAACAACATAAAAAAACCCCCAAAGTCACTTCCTATGGAGTTTCCAGCTATGTAGCATTTTAGTGGGGCGGGGGTTGGAATTCTAAATTTTACCTAAATTCTGATCAGACAACTAATGTGGTAAAGTCATTGAAGGGAAAGAGACTCGTCTTTCAGGTTACCCAACAGAAGATTTTGTTGATCAAAGGAACACATGCTTTTTAAGAGAAAATGTTGTACCTTGTCAGTAGAAAATAAGAGCGTTAGTTGACAGTCTAAGCCAATGTAGAAATTTGAAGACATGACTACCCTTTCCCAGATAAATCAGTTTGCATCGATGTGTTATGCTCAGAAGAAACTAGTGTCCAGTGGTGTGCAAAACCTGTCTAATCAAATTACAGTGGGTTTGAGTTGCCATTTCTGTTCCAGAGAAAAGAGCATCCTTAAAAAAAAAAATCAAAACAAGTCCTACAGCACATTTTCAATTTATCCAAATGGTTAATTCAAGGCTAAAGCTACTGGACTATGCCTACTAGTTTGTTAACAGGTACAGAATATTTACATCCTCTTCTGTCTAGTAGATATGAAAATATGGTTTCTACTATGCTAGCCATCCACGGCCCCGGATTTGTAAGGTGTTTCTGCAAATCTACCAGAACCTTATCTTTGTTTTTAGATACCAAAATACCTTTAAAAATATGGTCTCTCTTGCCAAATTCTAATCATCTTGTTCACACAGTTGAATTCAGTAATTTTAAGAAGAAAAATAGTTGTCCTAAGCATTGAAGCATTTGCATTTGATCTGGACATGTATAAAAATGCAGGTCCAAATTATCTATTGCAATAAAATAAGTACAGATAAACCTCTGAAAATATATTTAAAAGCATACATCATTAGTTCATACAATAAAATAGAGCTAAAATATGTAACTTGATTTACCCATCCTCCAGGGCAACTAGTACTGTTTATATGTCATATTCAATTCTGAATCCTGACTGGGAAGAATCCAGGATGTTGATGAAACAGAGATACAATTGATGGCAGCTTGCCGTTACCTTCTTTGTAATCTTTCCCAGAAAATGTGAGGCAGGGCAATAGCTAGCCTGCTGACTGGAATCCAACACCAAGCATTGTGCAGAACAAAGTGTACTTAATGCAAGTTGCATACTCTCCAAGAAAAATTAGGTGAAAATACAGTTGAGGAGGGAGCATGTGGCCTCATTCATGCATTGTAGCACACGCATCTTCTGAAGCTTTCAGGAGTTCCCTATCCTAACTGCTCCAGTGTTAGACCAAGGGGAAAATGTGGGTGCTTCCATCTTTTTTGTTATTGTTTGTACAAACCTCTGATGCTTTAAACCATCTGGAAACAAAGAGTCAGATGGAGATTCAGATTTGCAGCTGAACAGTGCTTCTCTAAATCCTTATTCCAATTTCTGCTTTTCATTCTTCCTCAACATGCACAAAATTGTTATCTAGTTCAGTAATGCTCAACCTATCTGGCCCCATTGGCTGGATGAGTGGCACAAGGCTGGTCTGCAGGCTGGATCCTACATACGGGGTTATTCCATGAGCCTGATCCAGCCTGGAGTTGATCTGCAGGTATGATCCGGTGTACTGGCCTGGCCTGGCCCCATGCACCAGCCCAACCCTGCACTTTGGATCCATCTGTAAAATAACGCTGTGCACCAGATGTGGCTGCTGCATGACACCATGCACCAGCATAATCCAGTACGTGGGGCCATGTCATCTGGCTTGCAGGGCTCCCTATGGGTCCATACATCTGGCTGTGGGAACCATGACAATTAACACTGCCACTGTTCCCATACTGCCAAATGTCCAGATGCTTGGGAAGCCCCACAGGGGTGGATAAAACAGCTCTGTATGCTGGATCTGGCCCATGGGCCGTAGGTTGAGCACCACTGATTTGGTTCATTTATGCCTTACACAAGGACTTGATGCTTTTCCCATTCAAGCCAGTGGAACAGACTCAATAGTTTTCATGGGAGAGAAACAAGCATCAAATGCTTAAACAGGCATTAAACACATGCTTGGGGGGCGGGGCACACACTTTAATTAGCGAGTGAGCGCTTTGAATTAAAAGCGCCCAAGCATCACATTTATCAGTGTCCCCCATGTTGAAAAATTGTGGCATGGTGCTTTGAATTAAAGTTCATCAAACAAGATTTAGTTCAAAGTGCTTCACCACTATTTTTTGACACAGGGACGCTAATACATGTGACACCAGAGTCTTCTGGAACGTATTTATTTCCATAAATTTCCAGTGCATTGGAGCTGGCTCTTTGCATGTGTATAGGAGCCCACAGAGAGCAATCTATAACCCAAGTGGTTTAACACATCATAAACATTACATAAAATTATCATGAATAAAATGGCACTAGATCATAAAAATTGTATTTTCCCCCAAATTAAGTGGAATATCTCTCCTTCAGTGTCTTTGCAAGACTGCACATCAGAGCCACAGCTTTCTGAGATTTCCCTCTAGTAGTCATAAGTTTATGAAGTAGAAGAGTTAATCTTAAAAATGACACCTCTGCATCTTGGGATTGAAATATGTCAATATTCTCTATGTACAATAGAGTCTATCTTTAAAAATAAATTGGAATTTTAGTTTCTCAGTTTTTAATTAAATACAAAAAGTGAGGCAGAGAGAGTATGTAAAAGAGAAAAAAAGAAAATATGAGTCCACACATTTCTTAATTCAGGTACCATACCTCCTTCTCTTAAGGAATGGTGATCTAGGTGGTGCGCTTTACAAAAAAAACAAAAACAAAACATCAGTTTGGGACTTGCATAAGGAGTGCTTTTCTCATTCACAAGCTTTTCACTTGACTCAGATGAAAATTAATTTGCAGGAAAATTTCTAATAAAACATTCTTCTAGAATACAGCTCACACATTTAAGTTGACCTTTAGAAGACAATAGCTCAAGCCTCTTCCTTTGGATGCAGAACACACATAGGGGAGGGTTTTGGCATATCAAAAGACAGTCAGGTCAGGACATGCATCTCATGAAGGGGACAGGGTTTAGGGCCAGGGTGCTCAACCCCCGCCCACAGGCCAAATCTGGTTCATGAAGCTAAGGCATCCAGCTCATGGCGCTTCCCGCAGGTCAGTAAATTTGAAAGCGGGGGAGCAGTGGCAATTAATACTGCCATTCCTTCCCTGCTGCCAAATTCCCAAGCCTCACATGGCAGTTCAGATCCAGGCCACATCCCCTTCCCTTCACACAACCAGATTGGGATTGGGCTATGTCCCCTTCCTCCTACGTAGCCTGATTAGGGTCATGCCACAGCCCCTATCTCTGGGCAGCCAGGTTGGGTTGGGCTAAGCCCCTTCCCTCTCATCTCAGGATCAGGGCTGAACTGCACCTGCCCCCTCCACATGACCAGATTCAGCTCACAGACTGGATCTGGCCTGAGGATGAACTGGAAACCACCCGGGCAAAAAAGCTGAGCGCCACTAACCTATTGATAGTGATGACTCCAGTGATGACAGACTTAATCTGTCAATGAACTGAGCCCCAACATGCCACCTCCTACCTCCACTGTCCTTCTTAAATCCCTGCCTAATAGTGTAAGACAGTGAGAAGGTCCCACACACCGTTGTACAGTTAGGACATTAGAAGACATCATCCCAACCCGGCTAAACAAAGCTATGGCTGGGGCCGGTCCTGCCTTGAGCAGGGGGTTGGACTACATGACCTTCTGAGGTCCCTTCCAACCCTAATTTTCTATGATTCTGATAGGGCTGACATAAAAAGGTCCATTCATGTGAACCGCTGGTTTCCAGAATCACTGTTAAGCTAAGAAAGGGAGAGGCAGTTATACAGCAAGGGGAGGCATGGACTGGATAAAAAGTTAAGTGACAAGGGAGTGTAGCAGAAACAGGAGCAATGAGAAAATCAGGTAGACTCATTCTTCAAGGAAAATTAGACGCTGTAGAAAATTGGAAGAGAAGGAGACACAGAAGGGGACTAGTCTGTTCTGGTGATTTAATATAATCAGCATAGTTGTTCTTGTTAATTAAAGATTTTTGATTATTCTTCTCAGAGCTTTAAGTTGGTCAGTTCTTTAATATGTGGGGGTTTTTTATTTTTCTCTCAATATTGATAAACTTTATTAGCTCTAAATACCAAATGATTGTGAATTGCTATTACCATACTTAGTTTCATAGTGCTTAAGGTTGGAAGGGACCTAAACAGATCATCAGGTCCGACCCCCTGCCTTGAGCAGGAATGAAAGCCGAGGTCATAACATCCCAGCCAAATATCTGTCCAGCCTCCTCTTAAAGACCCCCACCAAGGTAGGAGAGAGTACTACCTCACTCGAGAGTCCATTCCAGAGCCTGTCAGCTCTGACTGTAAAGTAATGTCTCCTGATGTCCAGCCTGAACCTTCTCCCTAACAATTTGTTGCTGTTATTCCTAGTAACCCCCGGTGGTGCCTGGGGGAACAGAGCCTCACCCAATTCCCACTGGTCCCTGCTGGTGAGTTTGTAAATGGGCACCAGATCCCCTCTCAGCCTTCTCTTGTGGAGGCTGAATAGATTCAGGCCTTTCAGCCTCTCTTCATAGGGCCTGCCCTGTGCCCCTTGACCATGCAAGTGGCCCTCCTCTGGACCTTCTCAATGCTAGCCACATCTCTTTTGAAGTGTGGCCCCCAGAACTGGATGTAGTACTCCAACTGTGGCCTGACTAGCACTGCATAGAAAGGAAGGATCACCTCCCTGGACCTGCTTGTGATGCATCTGTAGATGCCTGACAAGGTGCAGTTAGCCTTACCGACCGCTTCCTCGCATTAGCGGCTCATGTTCATCCTGGAGTCAACAATGACTCCAAGATCCCTTTCTGCCACCGTGTTGACAAGAAGGGTGTTCCCCAACCTATAGGTGTGTTGCTGGTTCCTTCTCTCTAGATGCAGCACTTTGTACTTGTCTGCATTGAATTCCATCCTATTCTCATACGCCCACCTCTGCAAGCTATCTAGGTCTAACTGGATTCTGTCCCTTCCCTCCAGTGTGCCCACCTTGCCCCACATCTTGGTGTCATCAGCAAATTTGGACAGCGTGCTTTCCACACCCACATCCAGATCGCTGATAAAAATGTTGAACAGTACAGGCCCCAGGACTAAGCCCTGGGGGACTCCACTGTCCACATCCCTCCAGGTCAAAAATGACCCATCCACCACCACTCTCTGGGTGTGACCATCTAAACAATTTGCCACCCATCTGACTGTGTAGGCATCAATGTCACAATCACCTAGTTTTTTGAGAGAATGTGGTGGGAAACAGCATCAACGGCCTTCTTAAAGTCGAGGAAGTTGACATCCACCTCAACACCCTTGTCCAGGGACTTTGTGATCTGATCATAAAAGGAAACCAGGTTAGTCAGGCAGGATCTTCCCTCAGTGAACCCATGTTGATTGCCCCTGAACATTACCTCCCCTGCTGGGCCTTGCAGATGTGCTCCTTGATGATTTTCTGAAAGGTCTTCCCAAGGACCGAGGTAAGACTGACTGGCCTATAATTGCCAGGGTTCTCCTTTCTCCCCCTTTTGTAAATGGGGACCACATTGGCCCTTTTCCAATCCTCTGGTACCTGGCCAGTGCCCCATGAGCCCTCATAGAGCCATGCCAGGGGCCCCGCTATGACCCCCACCAATTCCCTCAGCATCTGGACCTACTGATTTAAACATGTCCGGCCCCTCCAAAAGTTCCCTAACTAGCTCATCCCTGACCCTAGGCATGGCAGTGCCTCCCCTGGGTCCTTCCATAATCCTAGTGTGGGGAAATGCCCCGGTCCCTGTCCAGGAATATGGAAGCAAATAATTTGTTAAAGAGGTCAGCTTTTTCATTTGTGAATAGTTTGTGAAGCTTCTACTTTGAATAGTTATATTTCATAATCTATAAAGATCTAAGTAGATCACAGTTTAGGACTTACCAGGCTCAAGAAAGGGGAATTTAAAGGATTTTATGTGAAGTACTTACCTTATTATTCAGTCATTTCATATTCTATGTTTAGAATTTTCTTTCACAGCTCCCAGGCTTGCTTTTCCTGTCATACAGGAAGTTTTGTTGAGCTTTCCTTCAGGCACCAGCACCTACTGTAACCTGATTCCTCAACACTTTGAAGATAGGGAGGTAACTCCTTGTATCTCTGATCTAATATTAACACTTTAGCAAATGAATACACCTGCTCAGTCAGTTAATATTTTCAGTGTTTAGCTTCCTCACAGAGCAGCAAAAGCCCGCTAGGGATTGCACTGGCTTGGAGTAAGGAAACTTTGAGATAAAGAGGAGGCTAAATCAATAAAATGGATCAAATATAGAAACTGTAGCTTTTGTGCAGGACAGTGAAAAAAAATGTGTTGACAAATCAGCATGCATTGCTGGAAGCCCTTGCTGTAGGAACGATTGGGGATATGATTTGCTGTCAATCTCTGCTGTCTCAACTAGAGGATTTTTGCAGTCATGATGTGGCTGTCAGAGGCACATTAGAATTACCTAGTAATTTCTGTGAGAGGAGAGTAGCCATTTGCTGCCCACTTAACTATCTTGCTGGTCTTCCCTGCCCATCTTCATTGTTTCAACTTTATGTTCCTCTGGGGTAGAAAAGGATCATGTGACAATAGTATAGCACACCAGGACGAGCATTGCTTCTTTAAAAAACTGAACAAGGAGCTTTATTAGATGGCAGAGTGAGCATTTCATTACTTTAATAAAGCATATGATCTCTGTAGCTACTTTATCCCTGTTGCTTTCTGCTTCACTGCTGAGCTTCCACCTGAAAGTTTTGCCTACCCCTACCCTGTCCAGCTTCCTGCTATCCATAGAGATTTTCATGGGAAGAGCCACTGTCCTTTCACCATCCAGCTAGTCCCAAGCCTCCGATGGCTGATCAGTAACCCTGCCTTTTATAAGCAGTGGCTGGAAAGCTCACTCCTGATGAGGCGTTTTTCCTGTGCTGGCAAACCCTTGCACAGAAGGGTACAGATTTCTCAGTACAGAGGAAACTTGTCTAGGACAGTGGTTTCCAAAGTGGGGTGCGCGCACCCCAGGGGTTGCGGAAGACAATCCATTGGGGAGTGGGAAGAAAATATTAGAACTTCTATTTCTATTTATTTTTTATCTAAAAAAAATAAGAAAGAAATTAAGCTTTACTAACATTTAATATACAGATTGACACTGGTGCTCTCACTTGGTCCATATGTCAGACAGTCATGTGTCACGTATAGTACGTGAGTAGTACATGTATATAATTTATAAATAAATAAATTTACATATATTGGGGGTGCATACTCAAAAAATTTTTACTGATAGGGGTGCACGATCAAAAAAGTTTGGAGACCACTTGTCTAGAAGGTGAAACATGTTTGTGCCAGGGGATTTCCACAGCAAGCAAGGACATTTTCAGCCCATGGAAATCACCTTCCCTGCCAAGGTGTAGCTTTTTTGAAATATTTACCCTGCAGCATACTACTGCTATAGCTCCTCTTACCTACTTTATGCCCTTCAAAGGCTCACTGATCTTTCATTTTCCAACAGACATTCCCCAAAATAAAGCCCTAGCTATAGCTTGTCCATGTAGGCATTTGCAGTTGGGGGTGGAAGTGGGGTTGGGAATGTGGGTGTCTATGAAAATATTGGGCTAAGAGATTTGTCAGAATTGTATTTAAATCTTAGCTGGTGATTTTAATATCTATTTTTCTTCAGTGATCAACTATCACTGATGGTATATTTGGTTTTTAATGAAATCCTACATTGTAATGTATGAGTACTGAAGGCGTTAAGACCACCACAAATAGACCAGGGGTCAACAACATTTTTGATCTGAGTGCCAAAAACACCCACAACCTCGACTTGTAAGATATTGGCATGCCAGGTGTGGGTAGCGGGGGAGCCATGAAGGCCCCCATCCTTTTGACAGCATGGCCCTGGCTCCTTCTTCACCATCCTCCCCAAGGCATTCATGCCAAGCAAAATGCCTTTCTGTACCACACTCTGGCACCCATGCCAGGACTTACCATAGACCCACTGAGGCAAAAAACTTGCATATATTTAATTTGTCCTAAGAAGCAACCTGCTTAACTAGCAAGTGAGAATCAGGCAACTCACTAAAACATGCTACAGTTATCACTCCCCTGAGCATCTGAGAATATTAATGATGCCAAGGACCACAGGCAATATTTCTGGTACTGTGTTCAACCTTAAAGTCTTTTGATGCTGTAAATTGCTGAAAGGCTTTACTTATAACTCAAGACCTCTGGATTTGGACATTCTTTTTTAAATCTGATGTGACTTCTCCCTCCAGAAGACAACAATTTGTTTCAATAAAAGAACACAACTCCCAGATACAAACTACTTGGGAAATCCTGCAGGGATCCTTCCTAGATGGCATATTTATTACTCTTTTATATAAATCTTTTGTATGTCTTGTAAATATTCTAATACTGTTCTGTCCTCAGAAGGCATCATTACTTATCAAAGACTTTTGGATCACCAGCTAGTTTGATTTTGACTGAATAGAGACGGGTACTTTTTATTAGTGCTTATTTCATTGCAAGGCAATAGGGCAGTACCTTGGTAATATCGTAATGTATAATTATTAGGAATAACAAAAACAAATAAAAGAGTTAGGGAGAGTTACTTTTCTGCAGTATATAGTGGCTGTATGATTCCCAATGGCTTGTTTGCTATTCTGTATGTAATTTTATACATTTTTTTAATGTTTGTGAGAGTTCAGTGCTTATGAAAAGTCTGAAAGCTGATTTTACCTAGCCAGGCACAGAACAGTCAAAGAGTGCTAACACAAGCTGCCCCTTATACCTCAGCTGGTAGGGACTGAAGCCAACTTTGGCCATTTTCAAGGGGCCTAGATCAAGCTGCAGAAGTGTGGCTAAAGCAGAAGTCCCCAAAGCCTGGTTCTGAGTGTCTATATAATAACTTTTGCAGATGTGACAACCAATTTGGTCAGTAAAGTAAATGAAGTAATCAACATCCAGCTGCACCAGTAATGAGATCCAATTAAACAGAGCACAAGGCCTGAAAGGAGAAATTATAAAGGAAGACCTTAAATATTCCAGATATACTATACCATAATTTTATCTTAAAATGTTAGTAGTAGTGACTGATGTAACCAAATGTATTGCATACTGTTTAGCTATAATAGATATATTTTTGTTAAATTTCTCAGATAAGTTGTAAAAACAAACCAGCCTTGTCAGTGCAGATGGTAAACTGAGGTGGAGAGAAAGAAGGGCAGTGGCAGGCAGCATTCCATGATGGTGAAAGAAAGAGATAAGAAACCTTCCCTTCTTCTTTCCCAAGGACATAAATCCCAACTAATTGACACCTCCCAGTTCCATAGAAGATCTGGTTCTGTCCAGTCCAAACAAGTATCAGTGAAACAAATGCAAGAGTGAAACAAAGGCAGACAAATTTCTTTGGGTAAATGTGATATCTTTTATTAGACCAGCTAAAAAGTTGGAAAAATGGTTCTTTGCAAGTTTTCAGACACAAACACCCTTCTTCAGGCATAGGGAGAGTCTGCTGGTATTTTGTATGCACCCCTGGGTAGAATAGAAGCCAGTACACAAAATACAGGTCTGAGAGAATGCAAGTGTGTGGCAGTGAAAATCAGAGAGGACGGGTAACAGTAGGTGTGAGACAGGTAGGTGGGGAGCAGGGGGAAGAGGAGAAAGTTGACCTGGTGATAGGATGTATCTAGTAAAATGTAGAGAGGTTACCTGGGGCTATTAGATGGAAGACAGGTTATGCATCATAAATCCACTGTCTATATTTTGTCTATAATTTTTTGTATCCAGTAGATTTATGAAGTGAAGTTTGTAGGATTATCCATGAAAGATTTTTAAAAAAATTCTCTTTGAGGGTTAGAATTGAGAGATTGGGAAAGAGCGGTTGTCTGTGAGAAGTGTGCACCCACATTTAATTAGGTATTTTTGTCTTTGATAGATTTTTGGTGTGCATTCACTTTGGTGCACAGTTTTTGTTTGCTTTATCCTACATATTTGCCATCAGGGCATTTGGTGAAATATATTACATTTCTGGAGGTGCACATGTAAGATCCAGGAATGGTGATAGTTCTGTTGTGGGGTGTGGTTATTGTGGCAATGGTGGAAATGTGTTGGCAGGTCTAACATGTCTTGTCCTGGCATGGTCTGGATCCATTCAGTGCATTTTGGGCCATAGGAAGTTTGCTTCTGGTGATAAGGTTGGAAAGGTTTGGTTCTTGTTTAAAGGCCAGGATGGGTGGTTCTGAAAATCTCTCTTTAAGAATTGGGTCTCCTTCTATGGGTTGCAATTGTTTGAGGATTGTCTATGTAGTTCCCAGGGAAAAATAGTATATCATAACTGATGGTGTGAGATTCGTGAGGATTTTCTTTTTGTACTGCAGGAATTCTTCATGTGGTTTCCAAGTGGCTCTTTCAAAAGTACGATCTCTCTCTCAAGTGTCCTTGTTGAGTGAAAACCCTTTTTAGATTTATAAGGTGACAATCATGGGTTTTCTTCTCAGTGCAAATTCAGTGATATCAGAGGGCTTGGATGTATATTACAGGTTTTCTGGTGTGTTTAGGGTGATTGCTGGTTATGTGTAGTCTGTGGGTTTCTTGTATATGGTGGTTTGTATTTTACGTTCATGGAAATTGATCATAGCGTCTTAAAAGCAAATGTTGGTGTTGGAGTATTCAAGAGAGAGTCTGATAGCGGCATGATGATTATTTGTGATGGAATTCCATCAGATATTGCAGGTTTGCAGTACAAATTATGAACATGTCAGCTATATATCTTGGGTATAGCATGGGTTTGATGGTACAGTTCTGGAGGAAGTCTTCTTCCAGGTGGCCCATAAAACGTTTGGCATATTGTGGAGCCATTTTGGTTCTCATAGCCGTACCCATGGTCTGGAAGAAGTGTTGGTTATTAAAAGTGAACTTGTCTCTGATGTTGAAGTGTGAAACAAGGAAATATAAATGAAACCAATCAGAGAACATTTATTAGATTAGAATAAGCCATCTAGAACTTTGGAGAACCCAGCATATTCAAGAAGACCTACTGCCAGTCTGTGTGCCACATTTCTCCCCACTCTTGAGCCTCCCCAGCCCATACAGGTAAGGCTCTACATTGTCCAAAGGTCTATCTGGCTACCCATGACAGCGCAAGTGGGTTTTTTCGTGTTTTGGTATATAAGGAATAAAAAGCCAGACTGTCCTTTTTCACAAATGGTAGTCCTAATACCTGAATTACAGATAAACCTGAAGGTTGGGTACTGATAAAAGAGGCAAGAGACAGATTGACAGTTTAGCATCTGGTATGCAAGAGAATATATTAGCCCAACCTGTAATAGTATTATTGTGATATGGACATCTATTTACAAATAACTGGACCAAGAAAACCCCACTCACTTTAAGAGAACAGATCATGATCACTGTTGAGCCGAGTGAGTTCTTTACTGGAAATAGTAAGAGTCAATGTTTCATTACAAGTTTCCCTGAAATGTCTATATATTTGTGTTTTGTATCTGATACACCAACTGGACAGTTGCACTTTAAAATGTAACCTAAGACAATCTGTAGTGCAGTGGAGAATTCAGTAATATACTCAAGAACATTCTTGAATCTACCCATATTTGGTAAGACACTTAAGCACATGCTTACAATTAAGCATGTGCTTAAGCATTTGCTAAATCAAGACCTCAAAAAGATCAAGAGTCTCTCTAAATAGAGCAGCCCATAAAGCTACTGAGGTCAAGACATACCAGTTTTTGCAGTCAGTGGCACAGATGTGAATAGCATCACATATAGTTGCCTTTGCCTTCCCATCCTGAATGATCACATGTCATTTTACAGCTATCTTGACCAAAGATAGCCTTTGGTACAAGTCCAGAATGGGACTCTCTCACACACCTCTAGAGCTGTAGTAAAAGATCTTAACTACTTTGCCACCATGCCCCATTCTCAGATGCATTAGCCTAGGCCGAAGCACATGTACCAAGATATTCCAAGAAGTGCAGCCCTTATTTACTCCACTTAGTTTAGACCCTTGAATATGAAGCCTGACTTGAGACAATGATGGTTTAAAAACCCTGGCCTGAGGGAACTTATGATTTTTTATCCAAGCAAGAGTTGTAATGACAATCTATAGATTGTGTGGATTCAGTTTTAAGTTGCTTGCAATAAAGCTCTGATGTAAAGAGTACTACCTGCAGCATGAGGTTTCTTAGGTCAGGTACATTTTGCTTCTAATACCATCAGAAAGTCTAGTTATTAAAAAAGCCCATAATGCAAACATCAAACCAGAATGGAATAGGACATATCTAATTAGCTCCACAAGATATTTACAGATGGCTTTACAAGCACTGGAATAAAGTACTTTAATTTGAAGACAGAAAACACTATAATGCAGGGGTTGTCAACCAAGGGGCACTTGGGAAGGCCCCAGGTGGTACATGGAGGCGGCACAGAGAAGCGGGGATACTTGGGAAGTCATGGAATGTAGGGGAAGAGGGAGGCCATCCAGCACTCTGCCACTGCCACATGCTGCTTCTCTGTGCCCAAGTACCCCCACCTTGCATCCAGCTGCCAGGGGACCTCTCCCCGCCTCTTTCGCTTGTCGACTGAGTGCCAGGGGCCCTCCCCCCCACGCACCCAGAAAGGGTAATCCAGGAGGGGTATCCATCAGAAGCGGTACACTCTAAAAAAGGTTGAAAACTCCTGCTATAATGGAGATAAACCACCCTTTCTTAGCTCTTGGAGAGGTTTGTTTTTACAGTCCTAGAAGTTAGAGAGAGAACAGGCCTTTTATAGCGAGTCTCTCCCATCCTTCTGCCAGTGAAGGGATATTCCCTATGCTATATTTTATAACATGTTCTCCAAGTGTAGCTTTGAATGGTTCAGTCCACGGAGGTGTAAGCCATTGCAGTCCATCACAATGGAGGGTGTAAGAAAGATGTCTTATCGTCTCCTTTAGGACCTCCAAAACCCCAGGAGCTACTAAAAAATGGTGATCCTTGGGATCTCGTCCAAGATGTACCTACCTAGCTTAATTCTTGCTTGGAAGTCATGTAACCCATTTTATTTTAATTTGCTCTTCTCTCTCTCTCTTGCCTAAATAAATCTTGTGTTTAATTAGTCTTTTTAACTGAGACTTAGATTTTTGTTTGGTCATTTAATATAAATAATTTCCAAGGCATTAAACAAAGTTTAAAACAGTGTGTGACAGAGGGTCATCCCAAGGCGGATTACTACATCGGCCTGCCCACCTGTTCAGGGCAGTCCATCCACTTACCTTGCCAACCATGCCTTTTGGTGTAATTAATAAGTTGTTTCTAGGTGGGTGGCTGCCCCTTTTATGCCCCAATACCAAGGGCATAATACACAGCTCCAACCTCCCCTTATCATGTCCCAAGCCTCGCAGGTGTTATTACTGTGATCAACTCCATGCGCCCCCTTGACGCTGAGCCCTCTGGCTCCCGTGTCCTTGTACCACTCAGATACCAAATTCTCCGGTTCCTGGTTTTCTGCATCTCTCTCACTGGCATCTGGCTGTACAACTGTCCCTGGTGCCTGACTCTCCACGCCTCTCTCCGCCATCTGGCTTGGGCGCCTCTTTCAGGCGCTAGGGCCCCCTGTGCCCCTCAGGCGTCTCTCTCTATGCCCAACGCTGGATTCTACCCAAATCATGTGCCCCTTTCCCCAGGCACTAATGAGGTCTCTAAACCTCCCCTTATAGCCTCATCCCAGTTCTCCAGTGCAAACCGTAACAAAAACATAAGCCCCCGGGCTACAACTGAAACACTAGCAAAATCAAAAATACTATGTCCCTTTAAGGGGAAAAACTTCCACCCTCAGGCAATGTACCCCTAGCCTAGGTACCTGGGAGACTCCCTGGAGTCTTGCAGCACTTGGGTTGTAAAGCAGGTGGCACCAGATCTCAGGTAGCTTCCTCATGCAGGAGCTCCTTTCCTAGCAGTTGCCAGAGAGAGAATGTGTGCTTGTTAGCTACAGTCTGGGCTTATATGTTCTCAAACCCTGCTTCCTTCCAGCCATGTGATGTCTGCAGGTGCTGCCCAATTACCCCCTTAGGTTGTTACCCCCTTAACCCACAGCTGGGGAGCTCTGCTTAGCCTACAGAGCTCCCCGGCCAGGCTGCTTCAGCTTTAAAGGAGCAGGTACATCTTAGTGCCCTGCTACACAGTGATTCTCAGCTAGGGTGCTGTGGTACCCTGGGGTGCTTTGAGAGCCTTTCAAGGGGACTGTGGGGTGCCAGGCAATGTTAGCACTGTCTGAGCCTTCAAGAGGCCAAAGAGCGATGATTCACAAGATAAGTAAGCAAAGATTCACAAGATTAACTCAGAGATTGCAAATAGGACTCTATAATGGTAACAACATTCTGCCCCATTGTCTTCTGTCTTAGTTGGTTACAACAGAAGAATTGCTGTATTATTTTGTGTAGTCAAAAAACAAGTGAAAGCTAAGAGCTGGCATTTTCTGAGGGGTGCCTTGAGTCTAAAAAGGTTGAGAAATATTGATTTAACCTCTAAAAAAGGTTGCAACAGGACAGTCAGAAACTGTCCCTTAGTCCAAGGACAATCTCAGTTTAAAAAAAAAAAAAAAAAAAAACAGACTAAAAAAAATGCTGTCCTAGAAAGAATGATATTCCCAAAGCCCCAATGCAAGAGACACATGAAAAGTGTCTACGGCTTACAGACAGGAATCATATTTAAGGGCAACATTCTCTCCACATTAATTACCCTTATAGAACTTTCTTTGTGTAACATATAAATATTTTGGGGGAAACAAGTTTTTAAATTTCCCTGCGGGAAGTATTTTATAGTACACAAGTCCAATTTGTAGGCATACATGTCTTTGAACTTAAGGGTTGTAAATACATTTACATTTTAAAACAGAATATTTGAAAAACAGTTTTTTCACTTATCAACAAAATCCTGAGTCATACATTGTGGGGAGGAAACATCTCTAACACCTAAAGCAGAGTCCAGAACTTTATACAGCTTGTTTCACATGTTTCCGTTATCATCAGCTCTTGCATGAAAAGAATCCCTCTGAATCAGGTTTTGGAATATAGATTTAATTTTAGACTAGGGTTTTCTTCTGATTATAGCCCCCAAGGCTGAGTCAATGGCACGAGTGCCATCTCTAGCATAGACAGGAAAAACTGCCATTTGCAGAGGTGGAAGCTTAACTCCACTTCCAGTGGGACATACCTCACCACTGTAGCTTAGCAAGCAGTATCTCCATTTTGAAATGAGGACACAGCAGGCATTTATAGATGTGCTCTGGGAGGCAGGGGGTGTTTTAATTAGCAACCCACACTAATTTAAAAGCGTATGAGCATCATGTGTACCAGCATCTGCACACTGAAAAATAGCAGCAGGGAGCTTTGAACCAACTCATAGAACAATCTTTAGTTGCAAGTCCATCCCCCTACCAGTTTTTAGCACAGGGATGCTGATACACATGACACTGGAGGCTGTTGGAGCACATTAATTTCAATGCTCCAGCAGACACAGTTAATCAAATCTGATCTAATGCACTGGATTTACAGCATGTCAGAGCAGCCTTGCTGCATGTCTAGTGGAGCCAAGTAAGACTAAGAGCCTTGTTTCATGTTAATTTTGCGCAGCTCCTGGACCTCTTAACCCCTGGATTCTCTGCACATTAACACCTTTAAGTGGCTTATAGCACATTATGCTGCTCGAAGTTATGCCACTCCAGGGCAGGATAATCTCTTGATCTGCATAACACAGCATCTGTTCCATTAAGGTGTGGCCACTCCCCACAGATATGCCACTCAGGTTGAAGGTATGACTGCAGGCTAGCATTAAGCTGATTAACATTTGTACAGCTTGCAGCATAAAGTGTAACAAGGCCCTTTAAGTGAATTCCCTAAACACAAACACAGCAATTCAGTGGCAAAACCACAGATGTATTCCAGATCTATGTGTGAACACCCAGTCCTGTGCACTAACTAACAGAATCAAACCCTCACCTCCACCTTAGTGTAAATTACTTCACACAACATGTCCAGATTTTAAAACACCATTTAAAAACTTGTTTTCTGGAAAACTGTTCCTGCTTTCTGCCTGACTTCACATTAACATAGCTAACTACCTCCTCTCCCAAGATGCCAATTCATATGGGCCTTGATTCAGGAAAATCTCTCTCGTTGGACCATTGCTTATATTTCCAAGTCAATACTACAGAATATGGATTCTTCACCAGGGGATAGTGTGCAGGGCCATGGGAGGATGAGTAATGTTAATTTTTTAGTTACTAGATGGGAGAGGGTGCTGAATTCCTCTTTTATTGTAACATGGAGTTGATGTTGTGGAAACTGTTGAGAGCCACTACCCCAGCAGAAAGCTTTTGGGAAAGGTATGCAAGACATGACGTTTCTTGTATGCATATTGACAATTCATTAAAGCACATGGTTCTGCTTCAAAATTTCTTCCCCTGTCCCCTCTGTGTTATGCACTGTGGAGCAATTCATCTATGTGATACTGAAAACCAAGACCAGGTTAATTATTCATGTTGGTTTCATACATACTTGCTTCTCAAAATCATTATTTCCTTTATGTCTTTGTATATGCCACTGTTAGCATCTTCCAAAACTATATTCCATGGTGATACTAGGAGGGACTGTTTCTGTTAGTTCCAAAGGTAATTTTTCTATGCCTGAAAGAATCTTCTCAGAAAATAAAAATCATGGTCAAACCCTGCAAACCTGGGTACATGTATTAACACTGCAAAATCCAGGTCAGCCACCTAAATATAGGCAGCCTGCATTCCTAGGTTTGGAGCATTTGCAGCTCTTATTGATTACAGGAAGATGTGTCAATGCTCAACCTTCCTAAAAATCAGGAGTTTTGATCTTTAGGTGTCTCTACATAGCTTTATGAGCCTTAGTTTAGTCGCACATAAAATATATTCATCCCATACACAAAAAACAAATTACAGGAGTATCCTTGTGACAGGAGTATCTCTACTAGAGTTTCTATTGGTGACTCCACCCTCCTCTTATGGGCCAACTGCCTGCTTACCTGCCTGCCATGCCTTGATCTTAATTGATGTAATTAGCAGGAGGCTGCCCATTTTATTTGCCCTGGTGCCAGGGGGCGTTATCTGCAGCTCCTTTTCCTCCCCTACACTGCAGCCCAAGCCTCACAGATGGTACTGATGTGGTTTTGACCTGGACCTTGCTGTAATTTGGCCCTCTCCTTGACTTCCCTGGGCTTCCACCACCCTGTCTTGTCCCATGACTTCCTGGCACTCTGCCTCTCCCTCTTGCTCTGGGCTGGGGCTAGTGCACCCAAAATGCCATGCCCTCTCTGGCACCAGGGTCCCCACACTACCGTGGAGCCCCTGTGAGGCCTCCTTCAACCCTTAATAGCTTCACCCAGTCCTCCAGTGTTATAAAACTACAAACAGAAAACTCAAGCCCCTGGGCTATAACTGGGGTCATTTGACCCCAGTGTTCTTTCCTGCCATGGCAGGGGGTCGGACTAGATGATCTGCTCAGCTCCCTTCCGACCCTTGAAACTATGAAACTATGAAACATAAAATCTAAGCCATCTGGCTAACCATCATTCAAATCCCTACCAGGGAATTCTCTACCTCATATCCGCGAACAGAAGCTGTTTGTGTTGTCAGGCTTCTCTACTCTGCTTGCTCCGGCAGAGCTCCTTCTCCCTTGGCTGGTAGTGGAGAACTGCCCTTTTGGCCTCACTCCTGGAGTTTGTGCATGCCAGACCCTGCCCCTTCCTGTCAGCTGACTCCCCAGCAGTTGCCCTAACAACCCACACCTGTGCCTCTGCTCTGAGAGTGGCAGGCACCTTAGTGTCCTACTACACATCTAAACACATGTTTATACACTTTGCTAGATTGGGACCATGGCTTCACTTCATTTTGCTCTCTAGCATGTTTTAAAATGCTAGGGTTGCAAAAGCCTCAGGGGAACATTCAAAACCAAAATAAAATCCTGTTTATAGTAACTAAAAACAAAGAAAAAAGTCCTGAAACAACTCAGACAACTTGCATTTGCTTCATTTGCCAAGTTGTGACCTGAGGTTGGACTGGATACTCATTTGTATAACAGAGTCAAAATTTGAAGGAATAAGTCAAGTATTAGGGTCAGGATTTTAAATGCTTAAGTCAGGGAACACAATTCCCAAAGACCCTTCTGAATCTTATACCCATATTCTGTATAACAAAAACAAACAAAAAAACCTATTTGAGTTACTTATGCTAGTAAAAGGCACCATAAAATAAGGATAAAAATAAACATCAGACAGAAACATATGTACAGTAATAGACACTACAGGTGCACAGGGATTCTTAGGGAATCTAAGGATCCAAGTCAGAGAAGTACTGTGGAAACAGATACAGGAAAAAAGCTGGGTCTAAAAGGTTGCCACAGTACTGCAGGAAAAGGCACCAGGAGGTGAAGATGGAAAAGGCCAGGAAAAAGCATGCTTAAGTGTACAGAGAACCAGGGGGAAGCATCAGCAGAAGGAGCATGTGTAGGTATGCTTCTAGGGTTGCCACTGCCACAGAGGGGAAGCAAAAAGAAAGCAAACAAATGAAGGGTAAGATGACATACAGTTATTTGTACTGGTAACACTGCAGAAACCTTGCTATGCAGGTATGCTGAAAGCTGGTAAATTAAAATACATCTCCTTTTGGAGTAATACCATACACCTCCACAAATCAAACATTACCTGATCTTTTAGAGTAAAATATTTAAAAGAACATTTTATTAAGCAGGTACCAATTCTTGAAAACAATTTAGAAGTATTTGCATGGGAATGCTATCTTCTGTATATAATTTTAATCACCTAATACAAGGAGAGTTCTGTAGGGAAGTAGTGGACAAGGAAGCACCCCCAGTACAGAATGCAAACCATTTGGATTTAAATTTAAATAAATCCAACCACCAAGGTAAAAGGTAGGTTGCTTGAAGTGGTGTGTCATAAATACGATATTCCAAAAATGTGGCAAGGAAGAGGAGCTGAAATCATTCTTCTTTCTAAATATGTACAAAAAAGACTGACATCAATGTAAGAACATAAAATGTACTAGTGAATGAATGAGGAAAAAAAATCTAGCATCTGGAAAAAATGAAGAGCCAAAGAAACTGGAGCTGAAAGCAGATGTGCATATCAAAAACTTAAGTCTTTCAAAATGATGATTATTTATTATTTAGCTCAGGTAGAAAAGGGAAAATGAAACCCATCATTATCCTCATGTGCTGGAACACACACAACAGTTCCCATATATGAAATTATTAGCAAAATACAAGCCCAAATAAAACTGAGAATATAGATCTAGTTAAGAGAGTTCAATTCCAAGTTAAATATCTGACAAGCAGATGACTATACCCCCACCCTCAACTTCACTCCCATCTCAACTTGCATGTAAAACCCCTCTACGTGGAATGGTGGGTGGGGGCTGGGGGGAAGGGTAGTTTGTCTCCCATCTCTAATATCCACAAGTCCTCTGGTGCATTGCCAGGGTGGCACTATTTCTTCTTGGTAGACCTCTTTCCTTGTCCTTTCGCGGGCTTTCCTTTCCCACGGAGCTTTTTCAGTCGTTTCATCTCTTCTTTAAAGTCTGCATGTTCATCTCTAGATGAAAAGAACAGAAAGACTAAATTTAGCTCCATTCCCAGTAATGTCTCATAGGTAGCTTGATGTGTAGGATTCTTTTATTTTCGGCCTATAGTGAGAAGGCAACTTTGCTAGTGAACAAAACTTATACTGAATCCAATGATAGTATATGCAATGTTATTGTTAGCAATGCAAGTTTTAAACAGAATAATTTAAGAGATTTTTCTCTGATATTTATAGAATTAATAAGGTTGCCCTTTTCAGATAAACAGAATACATATTTCTTACACTGCATTTATTGATCTCTTGTGCCCAAATTCAAAGTAAAATACAAAACCAACAAGAGACAAGATTCAGAATTCCCACCTTCCAAGCTAGCTCAGCAGTCTAGTGACAGCACACTGGATGGCTGTGCGGGGGAATCAAGTTGAGGGCATGAGGTCCTGAGAAGTGACATGCTTGGCTGCAGTAACTTTGCTTTACAGCAGGGGTATCAAAGCATCCAGCCTGTGGAGTCATGTCATCCAACTTGCACACTTTTGCCCCATCCCTGGCCATAGTAGGGGAACTTCTGCTGGTGCTGAAGCTGCAAGAAGCCCTGTCACTGTGGCTGGAGCCAGCACAGGTATGGTGGTAGGGCTTTTCCCCACAGTACCACTGGAGCTGCCAGTGCCCCAGCTCTCACGGAGGCACTGGCTGTTGCCATGGGAAACCCTGCAACCACAAACAAGGGACTCTGCTGCAGTGGTGGAGCTTCTGCCCATGGTGCTACGGGGACTGAAGCTAATGGCCGGAGCTTCTGCCCATCATGCCACTGGGCCTGGCAGCACCCTGGCTCTAACCAAGGTGTTTGTTACTACTACAGGAAGCCCTATCAGGGCTCTGGCCACTATGGTGGGGCTTCCATCTGCAGTGCTGCTGGAGCTGGAGCTTTCACCACAAAAAGCTCTGCCACAGCAGCCAGGGACTTCCAGTGAGAGCACTGAGGTGAACTCCACATACATCTGAAAAGCTGGGAACGAGTCTCCCCAGCAGATCTGAGTTTGACACCCCCACTTCGCAGTTGCACATTGAAGTCACCTGCAAACAATGATTATGTTCACAAAGAGGGTCTTAATAGTACAGAATAAAAAAAGGACAAAGATGAAGGGGTTCAACAGGGCAGACAGTGCCTCCTATGGGACCCAGTAGATAAGTGCTGGGACTCCTGGTGCTCTGGTGTAGTGCCTGAAGACTGGAAGAAGGCCAGTGTGGTGCCAATCTTCAAGAAAGGGAGGAAAGTGGATCCTGCAAACTATAGGCCCATCAGCCTGACTTCTAAGGAAAGATCTTAGAAAAGTTTATTAAAGAGGCCTTCCTTAATGGACTGGCTGATGCCAACATCTTGAGAGATAGCCAGCACAGGTTTGTTGCGAGTAGGTCTTGCTTAACTAATCTCATTTCCTTCTATGACCAGGTGACCTATCACCTGGACAAGGGAGAAGAGATTGATGTCATATATCTTGACTTCAAAAAAGCCTTTGATTTGGTATCCCATGATCACCTCTTGGCAAAACTGGCCAATTGTGCCCTTGGGTCCACCACAATCCGCTGGCTGGGAAATTGGCTCCGTGGTCGGACCCAGAGGGTGGTAACTGATGGAAGTCAATTGTCATGGTGCCCTGTGACCAGTGGGGTCCCCCAAGGCTCTGTCCTTGGACCTATATTGTTCGACATCTTCATTAATGATGTGGACATTGGAGTCAGAAGTGGACTAGCCAAGTTCGCCGATGACACCAAACTTTGGGGCAAAGCATCCACACCTGAAGACAGGAGGGCGATCCAGGCTGACCTGGACAGGCTCAGCAAATGGGCGGATGAGAACCTGATGGTGTTTGATACCGAAAAATGCAAGGTTCTCCACCTTGAGAAAAAAACCTGCAGCACCCTTATAGGCTCGGCAGTGCTACTCTGGCTAGCCCTATGGAAGAAAGACTTGGGGGTCATCACTGCCTACAAGATGAACATGAGCCTGCAATACGATGCTGCGGCTAGTAAAACAACCAAAATGCTGGCTTGCATCCATAGATGCTTCTCGAGCAAATCCAAAAACGTCATTCTCCCCTTGTACTCGGCCTTGGTGAGGCGGCAGCTAGAGTACTGCATCCAGTTTTGGGCCCCACAATTCAAAAAGGATGTGGAGAAGCTTGAGAGAATCCAGAGAAGAGCCACACGCACGATCAGAGGTCTGGAACACAGGCCTTACGATGACAGGCTGAGAGCCATGGGGCTCTTTACCCTGGAAAAGTGCAGGCTCAGGAGTGATCTGATGGTCACCTATAAGTTTATCAGGGGTGACCACCAGGATCTGGGGGAACATTTGTCCAGAGTGCCCCAAGGGATAACGAGGTCAAACAGTCATAAACTACTACAAGACCATTTCAAGCTGGACATAAGGAAGAATTTCTTTACTGTCCGAGCCCCCAAGGTCTGGAACAGCCTGCCATCAGAGGTGGTGCAAGCACCTACTACCCTGAACACCTTCAAGGAGTAAATTGGATGCTTATCTTGCTGGGATCCTATGACCCCAGCTGACTTTCTGCCCTACAGGAAGTGGGCTGGACTCAATGATCTTCCAAGGTCATTCCAGCCCTAATGTCTATGAAATCTATGAAGTGCTACTCTATCTCCCATCCAAACATACTGTAGCAATGATGAGGGTATGAACATTTTGGAACTGTTTACAATAGCAGTGCAAAAATCTTAGACACCTCTTAAAAAGCTCAAGAATTACTCTTAGGCCGCACTGATCTCTCTTCACCTGTTTCTGTGGCCTGCCAAGCACTTGTTTTTCAACAGCATATGTGGAACCACCCATCCCGGAACCTCCAAGCGGAAATCAGTCAAACCAAGGGTGTCAAAATCATCTGGCCTGATAGGGCTGCACAAGCCATATGTTTGACACCCCTGAGATGAACAAAATTTTCAGGGAAGGAGAGCATACAGTTAGGCCTCTTTTGATCTCTTCCTGCTAAATGTCAAGTTTAGGTATTGAAGAAAACATAAAACACAGAGTAAGAGTTGTTCAAGCCCACTGGCATGCTGTTCTACTTCACAGCACCTTGGAAAACAGGATGCTCTATAACTTCTCCCCAAATTGTATTTTGCAGGCATGGCACACACCAGTCATGATGGCCAGATTATTATCTTTCCTACTGACAAGATCTTCCCTTTCTCAACTGCTAGGATAAGCAATGTGTCACACACTGACATGGAATTGCTTGTCAATCACAAACCCACTGCCCTGGGAAGTTGTTCCAGAAATGGTTCTGTTCACCTCAATACGAAAATCTTTACAAACAACTAGACATATTTTACTCTTCCCCTCTCCATCCCAAGTACAGAAATGAAGTACATATTTCTGTACTGACTGTCTTCTGCACTAACCCTTCTGAATGCTTTTTAAACAAATCCAAACAACACCCATACTCCCCACTCCTCAGTCCATTCTCCCCATTACACACACCCACACAGAGATCACCTGTAGAGACCGAGATAACGGAGTTGCCTCATGAGCCCAGAAAAGGTGTGGTGAGGAGGATACCAATCATAGACTACTTTCTTTTTGCCAACGGGCAGCTCACTAAATAGCTTCACTACTCGCATGGACTTGCTGCTTGTGGGTGACACAACTTCTCCAAATATCCGGGCACTCAGGCGGGCCATTATCAAGGCATAATTGGAAAGATTGGACATCTTTCAGCAAACAATGGACACACGTATGTATATGCACCTCCCTGAGAAGGAAAAGAAAAACAACAGTCTTTAGAGACACTCCAGGATCCCATGCATTTGCCTGTGATTCCACCCTCTGCCCCCAGAGTCACATTTACAATGCAGGTGAGGTGGAGATGCAGGGTGCAAACAGCATCATACAGCATCTTGCATTGCCATTCATAACACACCTTGCCACTCCAAACATCTCAAAACCAGGACTGATGGTAATACAGCCAAAACCTGTTAAATAACACTTCTGACTGCACATGCTTGAGGTTTGGCATTCCTACTTTGTGCAAAGTCACACTATATACCAAGTATGTCTATACTGAAGTTACCGATCTGTCGATTATATAGCAGAGATCTAAATTAGTTTTGCACTAGGTAGCCGGTGTTCCGCTAGCAGTCTACCTTTGATGGTAGGAAGCTTAGGGCAAGCTGCAATTCCCACCCACTAAGGAAGGTAAATACTTGGGTAAGTAGTCCATGCAGATCTTCACAATGCAATGAAATCTACTGCTAGCAGCATGCCAACCAATTACTTTAAAACTAGACATTGTACACTGACTGCAGTGTAGATATATCCAGTTAGTAGCTTTGTCTGGCTGATGTAGAAAAGACAGGCATTATATAAGTATGGAGACTCGGTCCTAAAACAGATTCTTCCTGGTTATACAGGTCAAATAGAATACGAGTTAAATTATCTCTTCTCGCCCTCTCATTCCTTCTTATGAAGGAAGTGGACAAAAAAAGGAGAAAAGGCCAACTTCTTATAAGGAGACTTATTTCAGTTTCCTTTGTCTAGCAAAACAACCAAGTAGGACAATTAACTTCTATTTCTTCAAGTTGTTAAATCAAGTGATTCTATTCTATTTTTCCTTTTCTTATCTCATCTTGTGTTACCTACCTTCTTTTCTGCCATTTTTCTACCTGCATTTTAGTTTGGGGAACCTCCTTTTTTTTGTTTAAAGAGGGAGAGGACTCCAGTTTCTCTTTCCCAGAGAAAAAAGCTTCCCTCCAAACAAGAAGACTCCCTCCAAAAAACCCTTATACTGTCTATTGTCCCTCTAGCCAGTTAGATGAAGTCTAACAGTAAGATACTCTCCCTTTATATTTTTTTGTTCCTTGACCATCTCCTTTCCTTTCTTTTTTCTTCCCACTTTGAAATTGCTTTTCTTCACAGAATGGCACCAATGCTGCTACTACTGTTTGCCAAACACAAATTACAATTCTTCCAAATTTTATTTTACATGCTGTAGTCAATGGGGAAGCAGCTTCACAAGATACAAATGAGGGAAGCAGGGATAGAATAAAAGAAAAAACACACTTATTTGTCAGTCCTTCTCTGGTCTTCAGTAACAGGCAGCTGCTTTGCCACTCCCATTTATAGCTGTTTCCCCAAAATGAATGACAAGAGCAGATATGCTGAAGAGAATTCAGTATGCTTGCCTCTGCTGTTCCAGGCAGTTCCTTTGGGGAGGCATATGTAAGGAGCATGGTACAAGCCCCTCCTATGGGATATTCTCCAAGGGCATTTCAGAAATACATCTTATGCAGTCAATGGGTAAGACCTAGGATTCTAGGTCTCACAATGCCTTTAAGCCCCATTGGCTGTGCATGGTGTATCTGTTTGAACAAGGAAGGACTTACAGTTCTAGGAACCGTTGGCTTAAAAACAGTATTTAAAGGTCTGGTTTTTTGGGAACTGGCATATAGGTATAGATATATGCAATATAAAGGGGTCAAGATGGGCAGCAGGGGTTAACTGGATTTCTAAAGAGATTGGGAAATGCACGCACAGCTTCTCATGGCCCTGAAAACAGACAGGCTATCTAACACAACAAGGCCAACAGACGGACACAACCTGACAATTGAAGGGGGCATGCCATAATTGGAGATCACAGCCTTTAAAGGCAGACAGGTTGTCTAACAAAAAGGACACACAGTCTGAGAACTAAAGAAGTATGTCCCATAACACAAGATAAGTGACATCAGCAACAAGGCCCCTGAAAGCAGCGGGGTCTAAGTCCCGGTTTTGGGGGAACAGAGCAAATTAATAGAAGGTCCAGAAGGCTACGTGGATGTGTGACCATACAGAGACAACCAATCAGAGCCAGCCATGGATGAAGAGTCATCAGAAGTTATCAAGGGGGAAGGAGAATACAAAAGCAGAGACTAGAGATTAACAAAGCATCCCTACCTTTGTCCTGTCCCTCCCCGTTTTGCTCCGTGAGAGGGGTCCCCATCCCTGTCCCCTGGGAAGCGTCCCCGAGGCTGCCATGGACGAAGGGCATACCAGTAGCCCATCTCATGCACCCCACTAGAGGGGGCCCGTGGGCCTCAGTATCCCACCTCCAGACTGCTGACACCCAAGAGAGAACGCCTCAGAATGAAGCCTGCATCCTGGCCAGATGCACTTCGACTCTGATAACAGCCCTACGATTGGTAGATATAGAATTGCTTGATTGTTTGTACTGCTTTTCTGTTATCACTCTGTATCAATAAATTCACCTATTATCAATTGGCAGGTGTTGTGGTCCGTCTGAGGGCTGTGCCTGCCCTGAACAAAGGTATAAGGGCTGGGTTCCTAAAATCTAATGTCAACAGGAACATGAAATTGGTTACTTTCATGAGCTCTAGATTGACTTCAAAAGTTTAAAATCCTTGTTCTTCCTTTAAAAATATTGCAGAACCGCTTCCAGAAAACCACAATCAAGTCAAGATAAGTATAAAATATTACAAAAATGTATGAAGTCAACAGTAATCAGAAAGGCATGGGCAAATACATTTTAGTAAGTTAATTGGAATCATTTTCTTTAACAATGTTAACTGAAAGAAAAAAGAATCCCATCCATGCACCACTACCACAGAAGACGACTTGCTATTCTATCATACCTTTTGGCTTGCCCCTGCCAGCACAGAAGTGCTAGAGACAGTAGGCAGGAAGTCAACTGAGTACACAAATAACAGAAGTGCTTTGGGTAGAAGGACAATAAAGGAGAACAATATTGGAAGGTTAATGAGGGGAGAGGGCTGGAAGCAGAGCAGTGGTCTGGTATCAAAAGAAAGCAGCTCTGGGTGCAGAACATCACTAAACTGTACTAAATCACAGCACCAATCTTTTTTCAGGAATATCCTCAAGTCCTGCATTTATAGCTCAGACTTTAAAAAGCAGCATGGAACTGCTAATCATTTTACTTTGCATCAAATCATCACCTTGAAACGTACCGATAACCCCTGCCACAATGATGCCTCTCCAATCTCCTTTTTAATAGTTGCATTAACAATGAAATTGCTTTTTACCTCTAGGATGATGCAAGACAGTAGTCTGGGGACGAGCTTTTAATTTAATAGTCCCTAATGCAATATCCTGGATATCTTAATCCAAGATTGGAGTCTTCAACTAATCCTCTCCAATCTAAGGATACCCTAGAGATTAGTGGGGTGAAGGCTGGAAACTCTCCCAAGTATCTGAAGAGCTATCCAGAGTCTGTCTCCTTGGTGACCTAAGCATCTGCAAGAAGCTGCTGGAAAAACTAATAATAGGGTTTTTTACTTATTAACAGCTGCCCTGATTTTCAGAGGTGCCAATCACTTGAAGCAAATGGGAGCTGCCATAGGATTTCTGAACATTCAACAATTGGGGAGCAGGAGGGGAAAAAAATCTATGTTTTCTTTCCTCCCTCCCATACTGGCTTGTCTTTCTCTAGTTCAGAGGTGTCAAACATACAGCCCATGGAGCCATGGATACCTGATGTCAAAACAAACAAGTGAATTGGACTCCCAACCTTTTTATTTTTTTTTTTATAGCACAGCTGTATATAGTTGGGAGAATTATACCAGCTTTTCAGGCACAAACTTCCCTTCCTCACTAGCATCTGAGGAAGAGCACTCTGTACCTTGAAAGTTGGTTTAACAACCTAAAGGAAGGGAACCCAATGAAGAAGGTCTAGCATTGGAAAGCTTGTCTTGCACTCTCCCAACTACACAGGTACTCCAATAAAAGATGCTACCTTTCTGAAGGTCTGAATGAGACTAACTCAGGGTTGCTCAGTCCCTGCCCCACTCCCAGCTCCCCTGGCTGTCATGTCATCTGGGTCACAGGGCTCCTCATGGGTCTGAAAACACAACAGCAGGGGAGCAGTAGCAAGTGTCCAGACCCAGAGGGAGCTCTGCAGGGCAGAGAGCAAGATTCGGAGTGCCACCGGCCTTATCCTGGCACGGCTACATCACACTCACACACATGCACACATTTAACAAAACCCACCCTGGAGAAAAATGAAACTAGTTGCCCCAGGGTGACCCAAACTTCCAGGGCAACGTCCCTCTCCCCCAGTCACACCAGCCGCAGCAGGGCTGCAGGTGCCGCTTCCCTCGTCTGACTGCCCCCAGGAGAACTCAGCACAGACTCTCTCCCCCGCCCCCCCACCCTCTCAGGCCTCCTCCCCCTCAGCCCCGCTCTCCCCCTTACTCCCAGCCCTCAGCCACTCCACGAGCTGTCACTTGGCCCCCTTCCCGCCACAGCCCACTCACCTGCACAGTGCAGTGCGGCCCGGCCCGGCCCGGCCCGCCGCCGCCGCCCGAAGCGCCTCTCGCTCTTAAGCGACCGGGCGGCGCGTGGCTGCTAAGGTCAAAAAACGCCCCAACTGCCCCCGGAAGCCGAGGTCGCTGCGCGCATGCGTATAACCTTCCCGGAAGCCGCCGTCTTGTGGCGGCGAGGAGGCAGCTAGAAGGAGTGGGTAGGGGGCGGGGCGGGCTTCGTTCTGGCCGGGTGTGGCTGGGGGCGCCGCTGGCTGACTGCTTTCCACCGGGAGGTCGCGGGTGAGGGGCAGGCACAGTGTTGCCAGGGGGACGATAATTTCAACCCGTGCATGATGGACGCTCAGTAATAATCAAAGTGTTCAAAATGTAGGATCATGTTTGAGGTAGCTCATTGATGCAGTATATGCAGCGCCCAAGTTGTTCTCGGGGGTTTTAACTGGCTTTTGGGCCTGCTGGCAGCACTTGCTTATGACTGCTTGCCTCAAAAGAAAGAAACGCTTGTGCTTACTCACTGGTGCATTACAGTAAGCAATATGAAGTAAATAAGATGATGGTCTGTTTGGGTGTAGGTTGTGGGTATGTTGGTCTAAGGTTATAGGGAGACAAGGCTCTTTGGGTAAATCCGGTATCTTTTATTAGTCCAACTCAAAAGAATTGGAAAGATTCTTCTTTGCAAGCTTTTGGGTATAAATACCCATTGTCAGGCTGAGGAACTGTCTGCAGTTGGTGTGTGCTCTTCCTGGAAGGAATGAAGGTTTAGTTGTAGGCTTAGTGGCACATTGTGTCAGTGTAGATAGTTTTTCAGCAAACACGGTAAGTTTGAGCTTCCAAAATGATAGTTTCATATTTGAGACCTGGCAATGCTGGGCAGACTCCAGCGTGCCCAGCCAGTCCCTTGGTGCCTGGGCCAGCCTGCACCCCTCTGTAACCCCAAGAGATGCAGGCAGCAAGCAGGACATGCTGGGCCACAGCCCTCATGGGACCAACTGGGGCAGGGATGCTGCAGCACTCCGGACACCTCCAGAGCCTTTCTGAGGCGCAGCAGGAGTGCTGGGAGGGATGCCCACATGGCTCACCAGGTCAACCCCAAGGGCTGAAATAAGGATGCGTTGAGCTGAACCCATTCTGCCCTGTTGCTACTGTTTTGGCAGCAGAAGAATCCCTCCCTTATTTTTCTAGAGCCAGAAGAAACCAGTGGAAACTGGCATTTTCCAAGGGAGATCTGGCATCAACCCTGGCCAAGAGCCACTGCATCATAGTGCTGGGGTGGGGGGATGAGCTGAGCCTTCCAGCCTTTCTCTGGTCTGGGAAAGAAGTAGGTACAGCCTGGGTCAAATACTGGGAAGAGCAGTTTTGTTGGAGAAGGGACAGGTGAGCAACACAACTGGCACCGTACTTATCAGCTCGCCTGCCCCTGGAGGGATCAGTTGCCTCGTGACACCTGGGTACTTGGCTAAGCACTAATTTCTGAATTCTTCTGGAGGTATTAGATGTCCCACCAATTTTTAAAATGGATTCGTTTAACTGCTTGTAAACTTTGTGGACAACGACCATATTACAAGAGACAGCATATCAGGAACTGTATTGCACAGAATGAGCTCATGTTGGCAACAGACTAGGTTACCTAATAGGTATGTTCTATTTACATACATACAGAGTGTTTAGGCTTTAAAGGGACTGTTATATCATCTGATTTTAGGCTCCTGCATATCACAGGCCATTAGATTCACTCAGGAATCCCTGCATATCACCAAATAAGTGGTGTTTGGCTAAAGAAAAGTTTCTTAAAATAAGGCATATGTATTCATCCCTAGGAACAGGTAGCAAAACTCTCTACAGGGCACTGGGGAAGAAGGAACTGGAAAGGAGAAATTAAAATGGAAGAAACAGAACAGTGCTATAGTATCTCTTAGCTTGCTGCAGAAGTCACAGTGTGGTGGTAGTGACATCAAGTTATTTTTTATTATCCATATTATGGAGTCATGTTATGGATAGTAAACCTGGAACCCAGCAGTGTAACACACTTAAAAAGGGGTACATGACTTAGCAAAAGTTTGGGAACTAACTGAAGCATAGCTTCTAGAAAAGGCTCACAGGTTTGGTCTGAAGATGCCAAGAAATGGGGACTCCGCTGATTCGCTTGGTTGATTGTTTCAATGGTTCATCATTCTCATTGTTAAAAAATGGAGAAGCAGTCAGCTGTATTAGTTTGAGGTCAGGCAGAAAGCACAGTAGTGCGGCATTATGTAGAGACTAACTAATGTTCAGAGGGACATAACATCTGACAACATAGGCTGTTGCCTAAAAAAGCTCATATTTCTCTGAACAACTGTTAAAAATGTGTACCTTACTTTCTATTTGAATCTGACTTCAGCTTTCAGATATTGGTTCTTGTTATAACATTCTCTGATGGATTAAAGAGCCCTTCAGTGCACGGTATTTTCTCCCTGCAGAAGTGATTGAATCACTTTTAAATCTTATTTTGATAGACTAAACAGATTCAGCTCTTTAGGTCTCTCCCTATAAGTTATTTTCTCCAGACCTTAAATAATTTTTATGATTCTCTTGTGCTCCTTCTCAATTTGTCCATCTCCCTTTTAAAAACACAGACATGAAAACTATTCCTGGTATTCCAGTAACAGTCTAATTCTGATAGTATCTACACACCAGTATACTACTCCTACACCTCCTTCTATTGGTCCTCTATTTATAAATAAAAAAATGCATTTGCCCTTTTTGTCATACTCTCCCAGGGAGAGTTCTTGTTGAGCTGCCTACTCATTCTGACCCCTAGAGCATTTTCAGAGTTACTGCTGTTCAGGATATGGTTCCCTATTTTGTCAGTATGACCTAAATTACATATTCCTAGATATACAACATTTGATTTGCCTTATTAGCATGTATTTTGTTTGAGTGGCTCCAAGAGAACCAAATCACTCTTTTATGACTAACCTATCCTCACAGTTATTTACAACTCTGACCATCTCTGTGTCATCTGCAAATTTTTTAAGCAGTGCATATATATTTGCTTTGTGATCACTGATGAAAATGTTGATTAGTGTTGCATCTAGTGCCAGTCCTTGTGGAAGTCCACTTGAAATAACTTGAATTGTTCAGGATGGCTCATTCCCAACTACTTTTTGAAACCTGTGAGTTAGCTTGTTCTTAATCATTTTAATGTGAGCTGCTTGGGTACTATGTAGTTTTAACTTTTAATCAGAATGTCATGAAATACCAAGACCAGTACTTTACGAAAGTATATCTTAGAGTTACAATTATCCTTTCCAGCCACATTTTTAATCCCATCAAAGAATGAGGTCAGGTTTGTTTGACAAGATCTATTTTCCATAAAACTACATTAACTGGTATTAATTTTACTCTTCTTGTTTAGTTCTTCATTGATTAAATCCTATAGCAGCTTTTAATGACCGTATTGTTTCAATTATATATTGACCCAGCATTTTTGGATTCAGTTTTAGCAAAAGAAGCTTTTCCCTCGAACATCAGTAATGTTCATAAACAGGAACATTAGTAATGGATGTTGGATGTTCCACCAATCAGCTGAAGAAACAGAACTTTTTGCAGTCCATTCCTCATTTAGAGGATCCTTTTCCTCTACAGGCACATCAGTAATGTTCATGAACTGATATTGCCCTTACAGTATCCCACAGGAGAATCTAATAATTAAGGGAAGGACCCAGTGAGTTAAACGCTCTAAACTTATTAACATAAAACTTCACAGAAAAAAAATTCTGGTCTTATATTCTTATTGCCTACACAAAAAATACTGCAGGAACAAAAGTCAGCACTGTACTTTTTGAGTTTAGAAGATCATTCTATTAATTCTAGAATCTCTAACAGTGTTTCATGGCTATGGGTTGCCATGTCAACTGTCCATAAATGTATGCGCAATCTGTAAAAGAAGTGGTTAAAAACCCTTGTCTAGCTAGTCCATAAAAATATTTTGAAGTCTGTAAAATGTATTGGTGCTTGGCAATCCTGCTTTCAGAGAGCTGAAACATTTGGGTACTGCATGTGAGTGAGACAGGACTCCCAGGAGGCAGGTGAAGGTGGGCCTGGCTGGCAGGTAGGGTGGCCATTGGTTCTGGTTTATACTGAACCATCCTGTTTTTAAACTCTTTGTCCCATGGGTGACTGGTGCCATGTTAGTCAGGAGAGGCATGTGCCCCCCCAGCAACCGGTCAGCAGAGTGTCCGTGGTGCTCCCGGAAGTGGCCACAGTGCTTCATCCGGTGCTCCCACTCCCTGACCGGTGCTTGCAGTGGGGGTTCTTGTGCTCCCACCTACCCCCCCCCTTCGCCTAAGCGGGGACCAGGACATGTCAGGGGGTGCACGTGCATCCCCAATGCGTCACCACTGCTTTGTCCCCTGTCCACTTCTAAATGAGGAATGGACTGTAAAAAGTCTTGTTTTTCAGTTCATTGGTAAAAATACATGTCAGTTATTTGTCCTTACAATTCTATTAGCCGTGCCTAGGGTAGGGCAATTCACATCCAGGAGGAACAGGATTCCCAACCAGGGAGGGAGGTGGCCTTTATGTGGTGGTCCTGCCTCTTGCTGTTGGTTGCTCCTGGGGCTCAGTGCCCCACGCCTTGCTGCTAATTGGCCTGATGTATTCTGGGGATGTGTCAGTGGCCACCCTACTGGCAGGGGTTGTGTCTGAGAATGGTAGGGGACAGGGTTTGGACTATCCCCATCCTCCATTCCAGTTCAGCAGAGCTCCGCCTTGGGGAACGTGCATCCCCTGGGGTGTGGCGGGGGGAGGGGTAGCATGGAGATGGTTGTGGGGAAAACAGGGTGACCTGGGGCTGGATACAGAGAGCTGGCTGGTATGGCCTGGGAGGCACCAGTGCTCTGGGGATAAAGAAGAGACACAGGAACCCAAGTTGCCACAGAGCAGGGTGCCAATGGGCTCTGTGCCAGAGTCTCAGCTTTCTGTCCTGCTGGGTAGAGGCTGCCCACAAAGCAGCAAGGCCTAGTTCCCATTATCCCAGTCTCTATAGCAGGGGTGGGCAAAATGTGGCTTGTGGGCTGGATGTGGCTCGCCAGGCCATTCAATCCAGCCTGCGGGACCCCTAAAAATTTAGAAAATTAATATTTATCTGCCCCTGGCTGCCTGTTATACGGCCTTCAATGGCTTGCCAAAACTCAGTAAGCAGCCCTCCGCCCAAAATAATTGCCCACCTCTGCTCTATTTTGTGGGCTCCCTGCAGGGCATTCTGAGTCTGGGCATCCTCTCTTAGGGCTCTGCCTGGTAAGAGGAGCTCAGGCACTGGCTCCTGTTGCAGCAGGCAGCTGCTGCATGCATGCCAGAGGAATGTGGCTCCTTTCCCTGGTCCATACACATCAAGGTGGGTTCAGGGCAGTCTGGGAGCTCACAGAACAGCCTACAGGAATCTTAGGTTTTTTTTTTACACCAGCCTCCTTAGGAACGCCCTGCGGTAAATCCTTTCTGGGGATTGAGAGGTCACACCCCTCTGTGTATTTTCTGCATGTGCATGCACTAGTTCAAATTACGTTACATAACATTAAGTGAAAAAAAGTCATCAAAAAAGCATAACATCAAAAATGTGAAGACTGTTGGTAAAAAAAAAAAAAAAAAAAATTTTTGTAAACCTGCTGGCCATCTATATGGGATCTACTACACAGGTTTCTGATATAGAAAAGCCTCTGTAACAAAGTTTTTCTCCCCATATATTACAGACAGGTGTCTATCATGATAACTAATTCATCAGGTTCTTTAGTTTGATTCTGTTGCCTGTAACAAATTTCCCAAGGAACCCAAGGAGCTTCATTAGCACGTTGACCTACATGTGCAATTCTGGGTGATAAACACCTCTGGAAATGGTATCTTTAGTGTAAAATGTCATCTCCCCATCTCTTTTATACATTTTATCCTTCCTAATCGAGTTATACAGAGATTTTAAACATTCTGATCAGGTAAATCTTCCCACCAGTTTTGGTCATGCCAATTATATCATATTTCTTCTCATCAATGAAAATTTCCAGATCTTCTTGCTTGTTACCCAGACTCCTGGCACTGGTTTATGCGCAATTGAAAAATTTCTTCTAATTTTCCTTTCAATGTTGGTTGGCCTAAAAACGTACTTACTATGACAGTTCTATTTCCATTTATATTTTTGTACAGTATTATCACCATGGTATCTGATTACCTAAAATTATTCTACTCAGTTTCAAACAAGACACATTTAATAGATTAGACTAATTTGCGAATTGCACTAACTGATGAGCCAGGCAATATTCAAACCTACTGTCTATGATCCATAATTATCCACCACAGTGCTGGCTCCATTAGAACACAGTCCCATTAGAAACATCTTCCTTTCAAGAGTCCATTGCTGTCGCCTGCATCATGCAAGTATGCACATACTTAACGTTATGCACCTGCATAGACTTATTTTTGGGATTATTCAGAAGCACAGACAAATCACCGAATTGTAGAAATACAGGTTTGTAAAGACCTCAAGAGGTCATTAGTTTAACTCACCCCAAGCCAGATTCAGACTGTGTGGGCTCCTTCTGGGCCAGATCCATGGTGCCTAGTAGCAGCTACAGGGTGGGAGATTTCTTAACCTCTCCAGATGCGCTGTTTCAGTACTTAACAACTTTCATCTTTAGAAATGTTTCTCTCATATTCAACTAAAATTTTCCTTGTTGCAATTTGAGACTCTTACCTTTTGTTCTGGCTCATGGATAGAGAGAATAATCTGTCATTTTCTTTATAACAACCCTTCAGGTATTTGACGACTGTTACAAACTCCCCCTTCTCCTCTCCATGCTCAGTAATATCAGATTTTCCAAGCTTTCCTTGTATGTCATGTTTTCTAGACCTCTAATAGCATTTGTTGCTCTCTGTTGGACTCTTGCTAATCTGTCCATATCTTTAGTAAAATCCAGGGTCCAAAACTGAACACAGTAGTCTAGGTGAAGCCTCACCAATGCTGAATAAAGTGAAAGAAATGCTTCCTGTAACTTGAATTCGACACTTCTCCTAAGACATCTCAGTATGCTATTGCCTTTTTTTTGCAATGAGACCACACCGTTGACTCCTATTTAGCCTGCAGTCCACTATAATTTACAGGTCTTTTTGTGCATTATTTCAGCCTAATCAGTCATTTCCCAATTCGTATTTTATACCTGTGATTATTCTATCCTAAGTGCAGAACTTGCATTTTTCCTAACTGAATTATAGCCGATTAATTTCAGAAACATTTTCCAGTTTGTGAAGGTCATTTTGAATTTTAATTCTATGCTCTAAAATATTTGCAACCCCACCCATCTTAATATCACCTGAAAATTCACTATGTTTGCACTCAGTTCCATCTTCTGAGTAATTAATTAATGTATCGGATGGTATTAGATTTAGGACAGACCCCTGGGAAACCCTTCCTCCCCGTTAGACATTGACCCACTAATGGCTACACTTTGTGTATGATCATCCAAAATGGTTATACACCCACCTTACAGTAGTTTTATCTAGACTGTATTTCCTTATCCTGCTGACGTTCTCATGGGAGGCAGTATTGAAAGTCTTGCTAAAATTGAGGAATATCATATCAATTTCTTTTCCTCATCTACTAAGCCTTTCATCTTGTCATAGAAGGAAATGAGGTTTTTTTTAAGCGATACTTGCTCCTGATAAATCCAAGTTGGCTGCTCTTTATCACCTTGTTATCCTCTGGGTACTTAGATTCCTTTATGATATGCTCCAGAATCTTTCTAGGTATTAAGTGAATTAAGTTTGTACATAAGTGCAGAATCACAGTCTGTATTCTTCTTAAATCAATTGTTTCTTCTGTTAACAAAGCAGAAACAATCAAGTGTTAGTCTTGAGCCAATAGGAAATTAAGAAGTTGTTTTTTTTCCTTTTGGAACAGCACAGTATTCAGTAATCACTCTCTATTTATATTTAAGCTTATTGTTATAGTAGCATACAAGAAGCCAACTCAGCCTGAGGTGTAAGAATAGTCATCAAAACCTTAATGGTTTTGTACTTGGTGCCTGGTAATTACCAGGTACAAAGCCAGGTACTTTTCACAATCTGTAAAATTTGTAGTGTTGGACTCATCATCTAAGCGTTTTCCCCTCACTTTCTAGGTCCCATCAAACAACTAAAGTCCTGTTTGTTCCTAGATTTTCTAGAACTAGCAGAGAGTATAATGTATGAAAGATACTATTCTGCAGCATTCCTTTTGCTATCCCTGAAGTTACTCCAACAGAAAGTACATTAGGCATGTTAATCCTATTTTGGCTACCTAGCAGACCTCTGATACAGTAGTCAGCTACCTACAAAATTGTTCCCAGTGGTACACAAGTAATTACACTCCTATTTAAATAGTTCTAGTTAGATTTCAAGGCCATTAAGCCTTTAGCTAATGTAAATTGGCTGGAATGGAAGATTCCCAACACCTGGGACCAGGGCCAGATTAACCCTTTAGTGGGCCCTAGGCAAACAAACTCATGGGCTTGGGGCCAGTCAAAATTCAGTGAGCCTCTCCCGCCCCCTACTGGTGCTGCCGCCCATGGAGAGTGGGGTTTGGAGCCGCCACTAGGAAGCAGCTGCTATGGCAGTGAGGCCAGTGGAGGGGAGGGAGAGGGAAGAGAGGCAGATGGGGCTATTCGCACCACTGCATGTACCTAGTTTGCCTATGCATTAATCCTGCCCTCCCTGAGACCATGGATAATGACACAGCACGTGGGCCACTGCTTGGCTGGAGTTCAGGCAGTTTATCCTCAGTTCTTTTAGTCACAGAGGGTGTCATTTTGCTTAGTTCTGTCCACCTGCATTCATCAGACAAAGTTAGGGGATAGGGAACTAGAACAGGTTCATAAAATGTGTACATCACCTGCATCTCTGATATTGGGGGTGGTCAGAACACATTATAGACCTACCTGTTTCATTAACCTTATTTGTGCCGCCTTATTATTATAGGTGTACGTGGCACATTTCAGACAAATAGTCCCTGCTCCAACCAGTTTCGATCTAAATTAGATCTGGCATAATAAGAAATATGCAGAGAGAAGGTAATGGAGGAGCTGATGGTAGGTGGTAACAGAAAAAAAGATTCTAAAAAACTGCATATTAATGAGTGCATCTTGCTAGAATTTACTTGGCTTTTTATTTGGAGTTGTAGACAACACCTAGAATGGAATCAGTAGCAGAAGGCTGACCAGAAAAACTGAGTCTTGAGGAGGAGTTTGAAGGAGAATGAGTTCACAAGCAATGTAAAAGCCTGGTGGCTATTCTAGGGATGGGACCTGCTTGTGGGAGAAAGATAAAGGGAGCATCAAGATGAGCAGAGCACATGCAGAACACCTGAGCACAGAAGGGAGCAGTTAAAACAGGCATCAGGTAAAGGCCAGGGCAAGCACCTTATGCAGTTAATAGTTTTTAATTTCAGAGGGTCACCTATTTGGGTGATTCATGTTTTAGTCAATGTAATATTTGGTTGGTTGGACTCCATCTAACGTATGCCCTTGAGGAAGTCAAAGTTCATCCAAGTGAGGGTAGTAGCACATCCATCTGAAAGTGCAATACATCTCTCTGTGTTTATTGTGACTCTCAAAGAAAGGAGCATCTGGATTTATTAATTTTATTTTTGGAAGTGAGGATTTTGGGGCATTCTCCTATTACACAGCAAGAAAATCCAAATCCATTATAGATACGTTAAATATCACTAACTCTATAATTTTTCATATAGCAGGTACTTCACAGTGTGCAAGGAACATGTGTTAGGTTGTTCTACTTTAAATAGAAATACAAGAAAATAAAAATAGTTTTCATCTGATTCAAGCAGAGGGTCCCTTAGGGTGTGGTGTCAATTTGCATTGATTAGAATGTGTTGTCTTATCTCTAAAAAGTCTTATTTCTGTTTTCTGCTTTCATTTTTTGTGGTCATGACTAACGTGAACTTAAATTGTGCTGCCTTCTCAGGAGATTTGGGAAGTCCTGAAAACAGCTAGTGATACAACTCCTACTATAGAGAACATGTACTAAGAGACTGACAGTCTTTGGGTGGGCACATTTGAGGGATACTGTAGTTCTAAGATAATTCACCAACCTAGTGCTTGAGAAGGAAACCTACAAAGAAGCTTCTATTAAATGCTACCAATCTGCCTGGCAAATATTGGAAACATTGCCATAAGGATTCAAGACTAGTGTTGATATAAAATGAAAATATACATTATTTTATAGTGTGTGCCCATGTCTTAATATCATCCCTCTCCAGGAAGCATTCTCACCTGGGGAAAGAAAGGCAGGATTCTTCATCTGTCTCTTTAGTGATGTCCTCTGACTGATGTTGGAAATGGTATTGACACTACTGCAGATGGAACTGTCTCAGGTCTATTTTGAATGAAAGTGGAGATGGTCACAGTAGCATGGGGTACATGAAGGTGAATAAAGGGAATGCAGAACATTTCCAGTCCCCTCAGTGTTTCTCTATCAGACTGATTGAGTCTTAGTCCCAATTTATGTCCTATAAATAGTTAATATTCAATTTAAATTAGGTATTTAGAATCTAAGCAGGGAGAGTTTTCTTGCAGTTAGATCAAGCCCTGGGAATTAAGATTACTGAGTTCTATTTCTAGCTCTGCTACTAGCTCAGTGTATGACCTTAGGCAAGTTAGTTAACCTGTCACTTTACATCTCTGTAAAATGGGGATCATAATATTTACTTCACAGATAGATTGTAAGGAATAATTGATATTTGTTAAGTGCTTTGACATCCCCAGATGAAAAATGCTGTTTTGTATGTAAAATACTATCATTACTTAACCAACGTTTTATGTTATACTCAATAAAACTTTTAAAAGCAGCAGGAACCAAAGAATAACATTTTGGTCAGAACACAATAGTGCAAAGGAGAAGAAAGGAAACATTTAAATGACAGAGTCCACTGAAAAGCCAAAGACATAATGGAGACATCTGGCTCAATCCTGATAAAAACTCTTGCAGTTTCTATTCCATCATCCATTGCAGAACTCATCTGCAAGTGCATCCATCAAGGGTTTCCATACTGAAGAAAAACAGCTGTCATCCATATCTATGTTTGACCAAGCATAAAAAAGAAAAAAAAGTTCCAGTGATAAAATCCCCAGGAAGGTAAGAGAAAATCTAGGATGTTTCAGCTAAGTCATAAACAGACCCTTTCTCTGTTGCATGTGTTGTGACAGTTTTGATGTTACACAGTGGTGACTCATCATCTTTTCCCAGGATGCCATGGCACCCAGGGGTGTTTTGAGATCCTTTCAAGGGTGCTGATGGGAATGTTGGCAGTGTCAGGTGTGTAAGCAAGATTCACAGGATAAATCCAGAGATTTCAAATAGGATTCTGACTTGATTTGGGCTTTCTGAGTTCTTTGCAATAGGAGAATTACTCTAGTATTTTTCTGTAGTAAAAAAAAAGAATGAAAGCTAAGAGCTGGCATTTTCCAAGAGGTGCCTTGAGTCTAAAAAAGGTTAAGAACCACTGCACTAACCATTAACCCCATATCTACAGAGGCAATTTCAGTGCTGAAGTTGAATCAAAGGTGCGGAGAGAAAAGGGATATTTTCTCCAGAGAAACACAGTATCCCTCCTCACTGGCTTTCCACAGTGGGCATTTTGAACAGGTATCTTCCCAAAGTGCATTGTGATTATTGATTTTTTTGCCTTCACAGTCATTCAACTCCAAGCATCTAATATAAAATACCTTGAGATATTCAGAGTTTGAAAAATACCAAAGGAAAACATTGCTTTGAAAGAGAGATATCATGTTTAAATGTTTCTATAAATGCTTCATTTTCTATGCCAGCTTTAGTATTATAATGTATTGGATTGCAGTTGCTAATGAAAAAGTAACTGTGGTGTATAAGACAGGTTAACTACTGTTGTGAGCTCCACTTAGTGTTGTCTGAGGAAGAAAAGCCATGAGAGTTGCTGACACCCGTTGGAAACCTATCCAAGGTAGCAATTCTGCTAAAATATTACAGGTTTTCTCTCCATTTTCTTCTCATTCTTCAGTATGACTAAGGAACCAATGACAACTGCATGGAAACTACGTCTCTTTGCTTAAGAGTTCATATCTTCCTGCTGTGTATTCCTCACCTGAAGGTATAATCCTCTCTTTGTGATATAATCACTTCCACAGCAACCGATTGTGATATCACAAACAGTATTAAAATTTCAGGTGGGAAAATAAGCTACAGGAACAGGTGAACTCTAAAGAGCCAAAGACTGCATTTTCATGCAAATACCTTTATTATTAAAGAATGAGAAGGGTAAAATACAGACATATAGGAGATAGCAACAAACTTGTTTCAAAATAGCATGTTTTTTATCTCAGATGTCAGATGCTTTTATAGAGTTATTTTCCCACATTTGAGTGGATCTACTTAGCTGGGACTTGCCAACAAATATCCAAGACTGAGGCCTCCTTTCTGAGTAATGCTCCAAAATGACAGAGGTTTTTTTTGTTTTTGTTTTTTTTTAGAGAGCAGGCATTTCCAGACAGATGCTAGTTTTTAGTTTTCTTATAGGCTTTCCTTTGAGTCTTTCCTGAAATAATTATTCATGTTTCTCCCTAAATTTTAACTTAAAATAAATCCATGTCTTTCTTTTGTGACTAGCAGTAGCAACAAATTGAATTGGCAGCTGGGAGTTGGCATAGACATGGTGCAGATGTGATGTTCTCATTCCCAAGAGACAGTGTTAGGCTACAGCTCTGTCTTTCAGTAGACTAATGTGTGGAAAACCATTGATATGATTACTTGCCAAAAGCCCTTTTGGAAAAGAATAAATTGTCCTAAGCGTCATTAGTCACAAGCCATTTGGGGGTGTGCAGAATGATTTCACACGATACATACTGTTAGCAGTAGAGGTGCACTTTATGTATAAGACCACAATATGAACCAAAGATTGATGCATTGCAGCAAATCATGAATTATTCAAAGGGAGATGCTACCATGCTTTAGTATATTTGATAATTTTGTGTTAGGTAGCTTTAAGAGTAGGACTCTTACTGATATGTGCTTATCAGAGGAAGCTGAAAAATCTGAGTCTTTCCCCTGGGCCAGCCCTCTTCTGCCCCAACATTTCATAGTTTCATAGTTTGTAGGGTCGGAAGGGGTCTGAGCAGATCATTTCATCTGCCATTCTGGGTTTTTAGTGCCATTTCTACAAGAAATGCATTTATTTATTTATTTTAATCAAGAAAATGACCTATTTTCCTATAAATCTGCATGGTGCTAAGGGTTAAAAGCTATCTTTTTGTTTTTGTAACAACAACACTTTCTGTCTTTTTTTCTATTCAACCCCTCTAGTTGCAAGGCCTGTGGGTGTGACGTCTCTGGAAGGATCTAGGGGAGGAGTTAAAAGACAGGTACTGTACTCCCTGTACAAAGAGGCTTTGAACTATTGGATTATAGCCCAGTAGAGTTAGTCTGTGGGAATGAAATTGTGGGAGAAGGCTTACAGAGATGCAGCAGTGACAGACTATTCAAACAGAAATATGGAGGGGAAAGCCTTCTAGTCTCATTCAGAGGAGGAAAAGTGGTAACGTGGGACAGGGCAGACCACCACCCTGGCTAGATAACTAGGAGGTGGCATAAAAGAGTCCGCAATAGGACCAGAGTGTTGCTCAATTGTAGAAATGCAGATGGATAACTTGGTTTCTTGTGAGACCAAGCACCTATGACTTGAACTTCTTGCACAGGAAGGATTTGAAAAAGCCCTGAGGGTTGAGGATAACTTGGGCCTTTGTGCTGGGTTGTAACCTGGGAGTTTAGTTAGGAAGAACACATTTCAAGGCTTTACTGAAATCCTTTACCTGTGTAACTTGGTTACGTTCTTTAGGACAAGCTTACATCTGTGAGAATGCTATCTGTTGGGTGTAGTTGGGAGCCCTGCCTGCCTCTTGAAGCTAATCTGATTGACTAACTTAGCTCTGCAGGTGGGCAAGTGGGACAGGTGACCAATCATGGGAAGCTTTTCCCCCAGTTTGGGTGGGGATTTGCTAGAGGACTGGTGCTTGTTGTGTCATCAGGAGGTGGGTTCCAGCCAAGTTAGTCCTTTGTGGAACAAATGAGACTTGTTAATGCTACACCTGTGACTAGATGGTACAAGTTGCTCCCTGCAGAACAAGCTCTGTTCTTTTACACCAAGGGCTGAGCTGGCTTTCCTTGCATTTGACCCTGCTGGGGGCTATTGTGGCACTAGATGCATGAATTGAGTAGGACTCTGCCTCTCCTATGCTTTGGCTGGTGGTAACTAGGTAGTGTGAGGAAGAAAGAAAGGTCTTGACTCAAATTCAGAATGGTGAAGAATGGGTGCAGAAGAGGTTGAAATAGGAAAGAGGAGGCTTGGGTGAGGGCAGTTGATTAGAGAGTGGGGGACAATAGTTGATTTTGGGAAGGGGAGTTAGGGATAGGAACAGAGTGGAGAAGGTTGGGGGTAATACATGGAACAGGGGAGAGTTGGGGTAGGAGACTTTGGAGGGATATAGGAAGAAGCAGTGTGAGGGAGCAGTCATGGGCTGGTGGACAGAGTCATGGAGAGGAGCTGGGGTGGAGAGAATGAGGGGGATGGGAAAGGGAAGCAGGAGCTAGGGGAGAAGGGACAAGAGCACAAGGAGAGCATGAGGTGTGGGTGGGACAGGTTCAGAGATCTGTAACTCTGCAGATCTGCATCTCCGTCTTCTTCATCTGTCTGGCAAATAGCTTTGAAACTCCTTAGGAAAATGTTTCTCTACCCACCTGTAGTAGCTGGTCTGCAAAGAAGCCACCAAATTTCTATAGCTAGCAGTTACTTCATTAGCTCTAATGGTAGAAATCTGTCATGTGAATACAATGGTCCAGATTATGCTGATGGTTCATATGAAGACTCAGTATAGTTTTATGCTATGGTTTTTTTTTGGTTCTTCAATGTTTAAGTTAAAAATGTATGTTTTCAGTAAAACTATGTTAAAAGTATATTATGGTTGCAAAATGAAGACTAAGAAGCCAGCACAGGTTTGTCATGGGTAGGTCTTGCCTGACCAGTCTCATCTCCTTCTATGACCAGGTGACATATCATCTGGACAAGGGAGAAGAGATTAACATCATATATCTGGACTTTAAAAAAGCCTTTGATCTGGTGTCCCATGATCTCCTCATGGAAAAATTGGCCAACTGTGGCCTTGGCTACACCACAGTCCGATGGCTGGGAAATTGGCTCTGAGGTCAGACCCAGAGAGTAGTAGTTTATAGAAGCAAAATATTATGGTGTTCTGTGACCAGTGGCATCCCCCAAGGGTATGTTGTTGGACCGGTTCTCTTTAACATCTTTATCAGTGATGTGGACATTGGTGTCAAAAGCGCACTGGCTAAGTTTGCTGATGACACTAAACTTTGGGGCATAGCATCCACACCTGAGGACAGGCTAGTGATCCAGGCTGACTTGGATAAGCTTAGTAAGTGGGCGGATATAAACCTGATGACGTTCAATACTGAAAAATGCAAGGGGGGTACCTTGGGGGGGAAAAAAACCCAGAGCACACGTATAGGCTTGGCAGTGCTACGCTTGCCAGCACCATGGCTGAATGAGATGTGGGGGTCATGATTGACCATGAGATGAACCTGAGCCACCAGTGCGATGTTGCAGCTGGTAAAGCAAACAAAACTCTGGCTTGCATCCATAGATGCTTCTCAAGTAAATCTCAGGATGTCATCCTACTGCTGTACTTGGCTTTGGTGAGGCCGCAGCTGGAGTACTGCATCCAATTCTGGACTCCACAATTCAAGAAAGATGTCAAGAAACTTGAGAGAGTCCAGAGGAGAGCCACACGCATAATCAGAGGACAGGAGAATATGCCCTATGAAGAGAGGCTGAGAGCCATAGGACTCTTCAGCCTGGAAAAGTGCAGACTCAGGGGTCACCTGGTGGCTGCCTATAAGTACATAAGGGGTGTGTATCAGGATCTGGGGGAATGTCTGTTCACCACAGCGCCCCAAGGGATAACAAGGTCCAACCATCATAAACTCCTCCAAGACTGTTTTAGACTGGATATAAGGAAAAACTTCTTTACTGTCTGAGCCCCCAAGGCTTGGAATAGACTCCCTCCAGAAGTGGTGCAGGCACCTACTCTGGACTCATTCAAGAAACGTTTGGATGCTTATTTTGCTGGGATCCTTTGACCCTAGCTGACTTCCTGCCCCTGGGGCAGGGAGCTGGACTTGATGATCTTCAAGGTCCCTTCCAGCCCTAATGTCTATGAAATCTATTAAATGCCCTGATTACATTGCTTGTGGAATGTTAATTCCCCCTTCCCCACAGCATGTACATATTACCATATGTTTAACTGCATGATTACAGACTTCTTTTTCTACAGGAGTCCTGCCTCATTTTGTTTACAGGTTTGCTTGTGCTTTGGGGATGAATCAGGATTTTGTAGTGAAGGATGCTGTTCATGTAGGACCTCTGCTTCATTTGTTGCAGAATTGGAGGGTGTGTGGTACTTGGCAAGGGACTGCAGGAAAAGGAAGAATGATCTTGTGATTAAGATAGTAAACGCTCTTCTGGAAAACTGGATTCTTTCCCCACCTCTGTCACAAAGTTCTTGTGAGAGGCCGAGGGAGTCGCATAAACTTAGTAGTTGGTTTTTTTTTCCCAGGTGGCCTCTGGGAAACTCAGCCTGACACAGCTGGATGCACTGAGCATGCACAGCTGTGGCTGAGGTTAGTGGGTGATATGCTCTGAACATGGAAAGTGGTAATGACTGCAAATTCTGGTCACAGTCTTCTTGAGTTGGGAACCCAAAATGTGTTGATGCTTTTGAGAATGTTGGCTTTAATCTCTGTGCCCCCTTCTCCCTCTGTAAATTGTGGATAACAACACAACCTCAACTCAGAGTGGTGTTGTGAAGATAAATTCATTGATGTTTATAAAGAACTGTGGTACTACAATAAGAGCACCACCAGAGAAAAGCCCATGAGGAAATTAATCGTTCTGCATTCAATACAAGAGTTGGATGATGTGCCGTAAATAATACATGCACCACAAGCTAAAAGATAAGGATAAAAAGAAATATTGAATGGCTGTTCATTAACTGAGAAACATCCATCCTGTGCACTGAATAAACCAGGGGTCCTGTGGAAAAAATATCTTGTAATTAAAGATCATATCATAATGCATATGCAAAGATAGATGAATGAATATTGCATAGGAAGTTTAATTCGGGTGTTTACCAAGTTATTCATGTTTAACTTTGCAGCTTTAACATAGATTTTTCTGGATGTAGTATCTATAGATCTAGAGAAAAACTTTGTGGATAGTTACCTTACTTGGTAGATGGTGTGTGCAGGGATGACTAAGGAGGGACTAGCTAAAACATTATTGCACAAGTTATAAACCAGTTGCTTACTACCCTAGGGGAAATGTTCAGTAGCTTTAAACATAACTGAAATTTATCTGGACCACAGACATTTAGTTGAGCAAAATGCTTGCTATTTTGTTTTATAATCTCTGTAAAACTGTCAATATAATATTAATATTATGCATATAACATCTTATCTTGCTACTTAATTCATAAAAGAATAAGAAATGTTTGGCCTTCCATAAGGAGACTTCATCCTTTGATTTGTTATTATGTATGAATTTCTGGAAAGCATGAGTGAATTCTCTCATAACATTTGACATTGTGCTGTACTGATCATTCCAATCAAACAAGGAATGTGGAATTCATATTTTTTTGCATAAACATGTAAGTTATATATTCATGTATGCTTTTGTGAAATAGGATGCTAAAACCTGAAACTAAGTATCACAGCTTTTTTAAATTTTTGGCTAAAATGTACTAAAAATGTGACTGTAAGTTAGGAATTCAAGGTAAAAATAATGGGTAGAATTTGATGTTCCAAATGAGAAAAATTAGAATACCTTATTATACTTTACATAGTACAGTAATTTTTAGAGGTCCTAGCAAGATTGGGGGTCTCACTGGGTTCATTTTAGCCAAGATTAGAGCTAAGCCAGTAATTCTTAACCTTTTGTTATTCTGCAGTGCCTCTTCCATATGGGGACTATCTTCTGCATGGCTGGAGTCTAGTCAGGACTCTCTAGTCCCATTAACAGTATGAAACAGCAAGATGGCTACAAGCCTCTGACATCTGTTCATGTTCATTCTATGCACTGCAGCCCCCATGTTGAGAACTCCGATGCTACTATAGTAGAGATGCAACATAAGAGGATAGTCTCTGCCTCAAAGACTTTACAGTCTGCATCAGTGGTTTTCAGCCTCTTTTCATTTGCAGACCCCTTTGGAAATTTTGAATGGAGGTGTGGACCCTTTTGAATTGTAAGTCTGTGTATTCACATACTTTTGACTGATATAGTCATCTTTCGTGGACCCCTTAGACAGTCTTCAGACTCCCAGGGGTCCATACACTGCTGGATGAAAACCATTCATTGGTCTACATAGACAAGACAGGCAAAAGACAATTAAACTGTGACAAAGATACTAAGGGTCAGATCTGAAAAGTCTTTTAAGCATCTAACTCTATACAGGTGCTAAACTTGCACTGAAATCCATGGATAAATGGAAGCTGAGCACTAAAATACTTAAGTGACCCCAAATGGTTTATGCAGCATCATACAGGGAGTCTGTAGCAGAGTGAAACCTTGAGTACCTGTCTTCTCACTAAACATCAAGACCATCCTTTCTCTCCCTGCTCTGTTAAACCTGTTTGATTCTGCACTACTTGTGCACTCAAGAACTAATAGGTGCCTTTAGAGCTTGCTTCCTTGAAGCCTATGCCAACATTTAGAGTTTGTTGCAAGGCATGTTTAGGCTGTAGAGAGAGATCCCAACTGAACCTGTAGGTGCTTGTTCAGGTCGTAGGTGAGATTTGGGTGCCTAACTTCCGGAGATGAGTGAGAATTCAGATATGCCCCTGTCTGTAGAATTTCATTTTGGCTAACTCTAGACCCATGGTTGGTTCTCAACCTTTTTAGATTTGAGCTACCATGGATAGACTTGAGCACTACTCTGAAAATGCCAACTCTTAGTTTTTACTCTTTCTGTAGGCAAAAAATATATAGGAGTTTTTCTATTGCAAAGAACTTGGAAAGACCACAGTTATGGATTTCTGTTTGAAATGTCTGGGTTATCTTGTGAATCATGTTTTTAAACTTAACAGTGCTGACATTATGTGCTACCCTTTGTCACCCTTGAAAGGATCTCACAGTGCTGTGGTCCCCTGGTTGAGAATCAGTGCTCTAGATGGGTCTGGGCACTCTGAAACACCCTCTGGGGGCACCTATCTCACCTTATGTTAAGAATAGAGAGTCTTCGTGCCTAACTCTGAATTATGTTTCAGAGGTACTGAAATCTCACCACTGACTGCATAGGGATTGTAGGCACCTAGCACTTTCCTACTGAGATTTCCATCCTGGGACAGGACCTAAGTGGAGGTGCATACATGAGAAACAGAACTAGGCCAAAGTCCGTGAGACACAGGGTGCATATCCTACTCTGTGTTTGTACAGTGCCTGACTGGGATCTAGGCACTACTGTCATGCTATATATATACATTTTGAATTTGGGTTTGCTGTGGTCCTTATTTTTTAGTTGAATCCCTGTAATTACAGTGGCTAAATGCTCTGCAGAATAGTGCTTCTCAAAACGAGTACATTAAGAAACCCCAGACTTCAGTAGGAGGCTCAGATAGGCAAAGATGGAGCCCCGGTGGGATAAACCTCATCCCTTGGCCATCTGAAGAGAGGATTTTACCAAACGCGAAGGGAAATGTTGAAGCTCAGCCCTGCTCTTTGAATAAATTGAGTCAGCAGCTGGGATCCCTGTACCAGGAAGTGCATTGAGTTGTTTGATCCCCTCCCCCACTAGATGGCACTGAACTCTTTTTCTTTAAAAGGAAAAAAATAGGAGGAAGAAGAAAAGGAAAAATATGGTGGAGGTCATTTTGATTTGAAAAAAATGAAGAAAAGCAAATTACAAATGATTTCTCCAAGAAACTCTTCCCTTCCACTCCTCCCGGCTCCAGTCCGCCCCCACAACCAAATGCCTGCGCCCATTCTCTCTCACTGCCTTTGTTTGAAGCTTTCTGAAAAGGCATTAGGCTGCTGTGGCTGAAGGGTGCTAAGGAGAGCTGAAACAATCCGGCAAGGAAAGGGAGAATAGACTGTCATTATCCTGGAGATAACATCTGTGGTGAGGTCTAACAGGCAATACAGTCAGCTTGTCACAATGAATTTGTTCTGAATGGGATCCTTGGACTCTGTTTCTCTGCCCCATGCCTTCAGACATGTTCTCATTGCACCTCTGTCCTATCTTGCTTCATACATCATAGGAAACAGTCTGCAGATAGAAATGCTTCAGCTCTTGTTGAGATCATTTACTGAAATTGCATATTTGTATTTAAATTTATTAAAACTCATATTTATTAACTCAAGGCATACTTAATTTACTGGAGAGATGTAGCATCCAAGGTGCATGTGTACTTTTCTCTATATATCTTTCTCTCCGCTTGCATTCATCAGAGGATCCACAGTGATTGTTTTTTCTGTGGCGTGGCGGGGGTGGGGTAGGAAGAGAATTTAATAATGATCTGTTTGTGCTGAGATGGGGCTGCCTACAATAATCCTGAGAGGAGATGGAGAAAATGTTTGTAATGTCTGCAACAAGCAGTATTTTGCCCCTTCTGTAAAGAATGAGGCGGTGGTGATAATGGGGGGAAAAAGGCTTAATTCTGAGAGTTAAATTGAGGCTAATCTGAAATCCAGCATTTCCTGATGCATTTATATATTAAAAGCGACTTGAGGGAGGATATAGATAGTGCTACAAATACAAGCAAAAATTGCACAGAGACTGCCACCAACATGCCTTTTCAGGGAAAAAGATAAAACCTGGTTTTATGTACCAGTGTTTGGCCTCGAGCCCCAAACTGTGAGACAAAAAAGGAAACAAAAGTAGCTATTTAACTGCAAAAATTTTTTTTAAAAATCCAGCCTCTGTTGTATCCTAGAGCATGCCTTCCACACACATTCACATCTGATACCTGGATGTTGATAGGTGCCTTCCCCCCTATTTCTATTGTCTAAATAGAAAATGAATTCTCAACTCAGATTATTCCAGTGGCTCTAGTGCATTTGTGCCTGATACTAGCGGAATACGAGATTTGAGATCTGGATTCTGCTGATTTTGGCCCCACTCTTCATAATTCTACTTTTGAGAGAGAGAAAAATGAAGTAGGTTCTCATGCCCTACCAAATTCAGGCCCTTTTCCCAAGTGGAAAAAGGAACCAACAAAATATGCATTTAGCACCTAGATTTTGCTGTATTTTTATTCCAAGCCCTAAATTCCTACCTGCAGCTAGAATTGCTTCAGCTGTACTGTAATAACCCAGACCTCTGTGTATTTGCTCAGTAGCATGTCCATTATTATATATCGTCTTGGGGATCCTACCATTTTACTTACTCATTTATTTTTTGCCCCATCCAAATGTCTTCTACTATCAATAGGGACCTACTGAATTCATGGCGGACATGGCTGTGGCTCCTTTAATTTTTCAGGTTCCCCTGCGCCCTCCCCACACTGATTAGCAGAGGGGCCCTGTGTGCAGCTTGGTCCTGATTAGCGGGGAGGCAAAAACTGCAGTTTTAAATATGGTGCTGGTTTTGCTCCCCCCCACTGATTGGCCAAGGGACCCCTGGTGGCTCTGTTGTTTGCTGCTGACTGTCGGGGAGGCAAAAACGGTGCCATGTCTAAAACCACAGTTTTAGCTTCGCTGCTGATTGGGAGGGAGTGTCAGGGTCCTCCAGTGTCAGGGTCCTCCACTAATCAGCCGGGGTGGGACAGGGGCGGAAGGGGCAAGGTGTGCATGGGGGAACACGCAAGATTAAAAGACTGTACTTTTGCCATGAATTCGGTCCCTAACTATCATAATAGGTAACATGTAGCCACTTCTGTTTGCCCAGAGAAACCCAGGCTCTGACACATTCACATCTGAGGCAGATTTGATGCACAAGTTATACTGGATCCAGAAAACTTTTGTCCATGAATCTCTAAAGCCTGCTCAGAGTAAGGCCAGGGGTAGGTTCTCCTAATCCATTATAACCACCTGGTTCCAAGTGTGTTTTGGAATCCAAAAAAAGCATGGGTTCTACTACCAAGGTTTCACCTAGGGCTGTCCAACTGGCAGACTGCATGTGGCCAGCAAGTGGTTAAGTTATGGGTCGGAGCCAGCTGCTACTCCCCCTTCCTCCTTCTCATTGTGCTGCCTCAGTGGCTTGTGTGGCACAGCGTGAAGCCATCCGGGTGAAGCCGGGGCCATGTGGTGCAGCAGAGTATTGCAATGGGGGAAGAACAGGGTGCAGGCATGCAGGGCAATGGGTGGGCTGTCTATACAGCATGTGGCTCAGTGACCCATGAGCCCCACTAGTGCAACACCAAGCATGAGTATCGCATGCCCCCAAAGGTTGGGGTAGCACGGTGAGCTCCCACAGGCAGTGGCAGTGCTGTCAGCAGTGGGAACATGGTGGCAGGCGGTCACCTGCAGATGCTGCCAGCAGCGTTGGCAGCAGCCAGCGGCAATTGCGGAGTGCCTGTAGACGCTGCCAGCAGGGGGTGGCGAGTGGCAACCACTGCCGGCGTTGTCTTTTCTCAGGGTGCGCACCGCCATGCTCAGGGGGTGCATGTGCACCCACGTGCACCCCCTACATGTTCACCAATGACCCCAAGTCACTTAAAAGTTGGATAGCCCTTGTTTAAACCATGGCATGAATTGACTGAAACATAACCAAAGATAATTTAGGGTAGCCAACATATATTTAAGTTTATGTGTTTAAATTTGCTGAACTGTTCTGAAACTCTAAGTGCATTGGAGCATGGATTTGTCTGGTTAAGTAGACAAATCCTGCCCTACCGTCTGCCTGACATCAGACTAACATGGTTAGCCACCTCTGGTAAAGTAGGAGAAACACAAATGCTGCCTGAGTAATAGTACAGTGTGGGTTAGTGTGGGGCCAAAAACGTTTAGGACCCAGCACTGTATTTTTATGAAGCAGCTGTTTGGCAAGAGGATCTGGCTATTTTGGTGCACTAGGAGCTGTGACTTTTTCTCTCTTTATGTCAAGGGTTGAATTTGAGTTTGAGTGGTTGGTGTTAAACACTGGTGGGTCATAGGCACCCAATCTATTTGTTTTCAGTGCTCTTGGGCAATTGGATTCCCAGTCCTTCTAGATAAGGGTGGCTGCACTTGTTTTCTCTTTAGATTATACACTATGGGTTGTGGGGGCCAAGAGTTGCAAGAATCCATGTGGATCCAAAATTTAGTAGTGCTTGTGCTCTTAGATGTATCTGGGTCTGGATTTTTGGTGCAGTAGGAGTGTCTATACTTGTTTTATATTCATGTCATGAAATTTGTTGGGTCAGGGCCAAAAATTGGATGGAGCTTACTGGATCCATATGCCAGATCCTGGATTTTGTGATGTTCATGTTCTAAGATATCCCATGGTCCAAAATGATTTGATGCAGTAGAAGTGACCATACTTTATTTTTCTTTTTGAACATGACAATTTGAATGCATAGAGGCCAAAATTTGATGCTCCCACAGAATTCAGGTGCTCTTTTTTGTTTGTTTGTTCTTTTGTTTTGTTTGGGGTTTTTTTTTTGTGAAGCTTATGCCCTGAGAGATATCAGAGGTCAGACTTTTTAGTGCACTAGGAAACAGCTACACTTGTTTTGTATTTTGGTGATGAGATTTGGGGGCATGGAGTAACAATCTTCACGATCCATAAGGATTCAGGTAGATCCAGGTTTTACCTGTTTCCCCTTTTAAGAAAGTAAGACTTAGACATTTCCTGTCTGTGAAGTGGTGCAGTTTATCTTTAAGGAGGCTAGAGAAATAAGAAATGAGTCTCACGTTGCATGGGTGACATCACTGGCTTTTGGCTCAGTGCTCTGTATTCTGTGTCTGTAGGCTTTAGCCAAGGCTGCAGGGCTCAGTGTTTGAACAAGGAAAGATTCCCTGGTGTACAGAAGGTTGGATTCATTCTTATTTGGGTTAAAAACGGTGAAATGAGATTTCTAAAGCTTGTGGACTCCAGCTTCCTTTCTGTTTCTCCTGACCTCTGCAAGATGGGTGAGTTATTCCCGTTAGAGAGACAGGGCATGGAAATTTAAGAAAAAAATGTCTGAATATATATCTGCTGATGCTGGGGATATGAATTGCGTGAAGCTGCTGAGCTAGAGATCTCGGCTTCTATGTGGAGATCAGGCCATATGTCAAAGAAATGGTGCAGACTGAAAGCTGTTGACAACTGTTAGAGGCTGTTCCCCCTCCCCTATTAGATTGGTTGGGGGGGTTTTTCCCTCCACCCCTTACCATCCTTTTAATCAGCTGTAGCCCTGCCTGCTTGCCTTCATTTTGCAGATGGGAAATGTGCCTGTGTGGCTAGGAGAGCCTCGCCTGAGAAACTGAAGCTGTGGTGAAAAAGGAAGCTTTGCAATAACAGAAGGGAGGAAAAAAGCCACACAAAGATGCTGGGCTCTAGGACTGCTTTATTTGCTGCCTAACTGGCACAGGCTCAATCCATGGTGGTGAATCCTGCATCTCCTCCAACCCCCACACTCCAGCTGCCTCACACTCCTACTGAGGACCAGAGAGGTTGCTGCGTTACTTTAGATGAGAGAGCAGAACCGCTGTTCTGTTAGTAATTTGGTACACTTGAGCTTTAGCAAGTCAAGGAAAGAAATTGTTAGCATTAGGTTGCCTTGATGACAGCAGAGACAACAAAACAAACCTTGCGAGCAGCACAGCTGGGAGAGAAGAAGAAGTGATCTTGAAACAAAGATGTCATTTGCTGCAAATCTCCACCAAGTCTGCTTAATGGAAAGGCCCCCGCAAGCCTGAATTTCTTATGAGACCCGGAAAGATTTTTTTTTTTTTTTAAACCCAGGATTGAAATTAAAGCATCCACCACCCATTTTTCCTTTCGACCCTGCTTTCAGACAAACCAGCCGACCAGACGGTGCTCTTTCTGAGCTACTGACAAAGAAAAAGCAAATCATGGATTTTTGAAATCAGGATAATTGGCTGTTTGAAATCAGAAGATTTCTGGCCACCGAACTTTCCCCTTCTGTCCTGTGCTCCTGTGATATGATAGTTAACCTGATGATATTAAAGCCATCCTTCTCTGAGCTAGCCAGATCGAATGAACTTAATGGACTGAATGCACAGCCATAGCCTTCAAATCACTTCAAGTGACTATTCCCCAACCACAGTTAACTTTTGTGTGCATGCACAGGGGCAGACACCTCTGTAGGTGATTCACTGGGCTCCCAGCTGTTTTACTGTAGCCCGGTATCCTCCTTGCATGCCCTGCACTGAAAGACTTGAACCTCAAGAGAGACACATGAGGGCCCAGGACTCTCTCCAGGGCAGAACTTTTTTGAGCTTTTAGTGTCTTCAGCCACTTGGATGTGAACCACAGTTGTTGACATTTAAGGTGGACTCTGTCCAGTGACATCCTGCAGCTGCTCCTGGAGGATTTGTGTGGTCTCCCATTGAAGGGCTTTCCCTTTTGTGAAGATGTCCATGGTGTTTCTGTGAAGCTGAGGTATGGCTGCTGGAAGGTTGCTGCTCTATGCTGGCCTCTCTTTAGCTTTGTGTGCCCTGGGCATGCTGGCTGTGGCAATCTGCTCTGACCACTGGTATGAAACTGATGCCAGGAAGCACAGGGAGAGGTGCAAAACCATCACTACTAAGAGAAACGACCCTGGCTTCATTTATAACTCCAACAATAACCTGCCTCTCAGGGCCAGCAGGTCTAGGTTGGACCGCTGGGAAGGGAAACTCCTCTTGGCAAGAAACAGGAGGCAGCTCTTTGCTATGAGTGCAGCTGATGAGTGCAACAGACAGTATAACTCGACGAACATGGGGCTCTGGAGAAAATGCCACCGACAAGGATTTGACCAAGAACTGGAGGAGCTGATTGCTAAAGGTAAGGGCCATTTTTCCAAATAAAGCTGTTTTAAGTTGCAGAACCTTACTAAGCCATATGGTCCAGCCTCACAGCAAACACTCCCAGCTGTTGACCTCTCCTGGCAATGAGGTTTTCAGAGCTTCAGGTATCTTATCTCACAAACCCTTGGGATAATTGGTTATTGTAGGTTGTCCAGTTCTTCACTGCTGAGTTTTGGAAAAGGGGGAAAATTCAGAATGCCTTGGTTAAATTGATACAGGGAAGGTCCTTCTATCTGGCTAAAACTTCTTTAAGACTGTCCACCACCATTGTATTTGAGTGCCTTCCACATAAACTAAATGATAGTTTCCAAACTAGAACATTCATAGTCTGACCCTGTTGACTCAGCTCAGCTTTTTGTTCTTTTTCTTTTATCCTAGACTGTAGGTATTTTATTATTCCTGATCACCAAATCAGCTCCAAAAGGATATATTGGTCCCAAATCACACAGCTTACAGTAAGCACACAGACCTCTTCTAGCCATAGAAGGGGGGTAAACAAAGGGAAAAGCCAGAGAGAGAGAGAGAGAACACAGCTTGTGATTTATTCAGATTTCAGAATATTTTCAAGTTGTAAAAAATTGAAATTGATTTAACCAAGAGCTAAAAAATAATCTAAAAAAAAATCTTGTTCCTTTGTAGAAGGAGATGCCAGTAGCATCATTGTGCTATTTTTTCTTTCAGGAGCTAGTTAACTATGGTCAGCCAGTTTGCCTCAAACATTTCTTTGATCCAAAGTGCAGCATGAGCAACTATTTGTTAAGCATCCTCTCTGTCCTGTGAAAAATATTTATTTTTTAAAGATGATTAGGATTCTAGTTCAGGATTACAGCATCCTTACTGCCTGTACTATGTTATCCCCACAGAATAAAACAGCAACCATTCCCTTCTTCCACACAGGGATGTTATGCTGCTTTCAGAGAATCATTGAGGAATGTATTTTCACAACAATAAATGGATTGTTTCTTGTACTATAAATATATTTTTTAAATACTTGGTTTTTAAAAATATATTCATTATCCTCCCTCCCTCCCCCTCCCCGGTTTTTTTTTGGGGGGGGGGGGGGGTTGCCTGTTCTCTTCCCCTTTTATGGCATTGTATGCAGAAATGTTCGACGGAGCTATTTACATGTACAGTAACATGTTACATTAATCAATATATTTAGTTTGTTTTATTTTAAAAGTAAATTGCAAAGGCTAATAGCATTTGCATTTTTAAAGCGTAAGCATATGTGTAATGGAATTTGGAGATTACCACTTTAGGATTATCAGTTCAAATCCAGTTTAGTTTGTTATGGACCAAAAGTCATTAGTGTCTGGTTGCTGATTAATGGCTTATATAAAATGAATTGGTGGCTTCAGTCCAATTTGCAATGGACAGGTGACCACATCCAAGACCTATCATCACATTGACACCCTGATTGGCAGTCATAGCAGTCAGGCCAAAGATTAATGTAATTCCTCCAAGTTAAGGTTCAAGAATACTAGTGTGGCAGTGCTGGGGTTGCTCATACCATGGCTTGTATTGTGCCTGGGAAATGGATAAACAAAGAATTTCAGTCTCTGGGATAACAATCCAGCATGTTTTTCTAGTGCTAATACTATTTAAAATAGAGTCTAAAGTACTGGACACGTATTTCATTTTTATAACAACATATGTGAAAATCAGTTCTTCCTTCACTTGCTTCCTGCAGCCTGAGTTAAGGAATCTGTACTTCCCCTGCTAGAGCTCTTGAAATCATTTAACACTTAAATCAATATGGGAACTACTGCTTTAGGTGTTAGTGAAGGCAGGAAAAAAGAAAGATCTTGAACTCAGGAACAGAAATGCAGGGGGAATTGATTTTCAGAAGCTCCACTTTTGTATGTGTGTATGTTCACTTGAGTCTATGCATACAGAGGCAGATTTTCAAATGAAGGCAGGTGTCTAATTTATGGACTCAGGCACAAAATACATGCTTGTAAATTGGATTGCATACCCATGGTCAGTTAGGCAATTGTTAGCACTTGTGCAGTGATCAAAAGCATGCGTGCATTTTGGGTATTTATGCATATAGGTGAAGCCTGAACAATTGTATCCCTGCGACTGTTTGCTGATAGGGTTCTAAATCCGGTCCATATGGTGTTTAAAACTGAGTGTTTAAGCAATATTTTATTTGTCTCAAAGCTTTGCAGTATGCATTTAACTTTTTTCTTTGCATGTAAAAGGGGAAATTTAAAAGAAGGAGGCCACTTTAAGTCAAATGTCAATATAACAGTGAAAATGGGGATTGCTTTGAATGACTATATATCTTTATAACATCTCTGAATCATTATGAAAAGTATTCTATTTTCTTTAAACCTTGGTATTTTTGAAAATTAAAACAGAAAAATGAAGATTACAAGAATTCAACAATCCAAAGCTTTAGCTTACTCGAAAATAAATCCTGAACCATCATATTATAGGATTGACAGTCATTTTATTTAAACAGTTAGATACTTAAAATATCAACGAGAATGAAAGGATTTTTCTCCTGTTTAGGAAAAAAGTAATGTAAAAAACCCATTAAAAAAATCTTTGTATCCTGCAATCAGTGAAAAAGGAATTTAGTATATATACCAGTATATGTGTTGAAGCACCCCATACCCTTGTAAGGGAACTGAAATAAATAATGTCCCTGTTTCATATTCTAAGCACAGATGTTACAGCATTTGTCTAAGTTCCACTATCAGTTTATGAAAAAAGGAGTATTTTTTCCATTGCTGTCAGGTTGAGAGAACAGTGTTTGGTTCTGATGTGAGGCACGTATTCTTAGCTCCGTCCAGATATATTCACACTCCTTGTTTGATTCTGCTTCCATTGCTGATGTGTATCTAGAAGCAACAACTTAAGCAGGGGTTAGGCAAAGCATGCCATGTGCAAACATGAAGGGTTATGAATGACCTTGCCATGCCTGTACCATTGAGGATACAAGTAGTTATCACGCGTCTCAGGAGAAACTGTCTTCTTTCAAGACAAAGCGCGGTAGTCCAGATGCCCACGTTTGTCCTGGTACAAACCCTAAAAAAGTTCACGGTATGAAAAGTGCTAATAGTTTGTCCCAGGACATTGTGAAGCGTGTCTCAGTGGTTGTCCCAGCGTTGCATCATTGAATTGATGGCAGAAAAGTGGCAGGTCATTCAGCTGTTCCCTAAACCGTAATTGAGAGGATATTGTGTATACACACCAATCCTGGGCCTGTTTTATTTCAGGAGAAACACATGCATAACTGGTTCCAGGACCAATAAAATGTTTGCTTTTAGCCTCAGCTAGAAAAGTAGGGTACAAGTGTTACTGTAGATGAAATTCCCATCTGTGCAGAGGGAAAGCATGTAATTAGCACGATTTAACACTTCCCTTAGTGCATAAGGCTTTGTCCCTCCGTCAAATGTGAATTTCACCTAGTGTGCATATTGATGAACTGCATAAATCAATGCAGGCCCTAGCCCCAAATATTGGTTGCTGTATAGTATTACAGTACTGTGCGATTATTACAGTACTATATGCAAATGCTATTAAGAGTTCTTTTGAAAGGTGGAGAGGATCTTTTATAATCTACTTATTTTTTAACAAACCATGCATCATTTCCCAGAAAAAAAACTTCCAGTACTGAAAATAGTAGTTTTACTTGAAGTCTGTAGGGTGTAGTCCGTAATTAGCAGGGCATTAAGAATGTCTCCCACTTTTGAAAATATCTTGAAGTTGTTTTGATTGTAGAACTGCTGCTGAACTTGATTAGAGGTGGAAGTGCAGGTCAGTTGCAGGGTTTGGTCTTTATGAAGGACTGAAACATTAAGACACTGATGGTTTTAAAAGCCAAGGCTGTTCGGAACATTCTAGATCAGGTCTCTGTTTCTGCTCTTTATTTGTTATTTTTGCTTTTTACAAGTATATCAAGATCTTGTGTATAGTTTTTTTGTCATGACTGAAAACATGCTCCCTCCATTTTCTTATCAAAAGGCAGTGATTTTAATGCATAAAAGTTATACCATGCTTTTTTTCCTCCCCTTTATTTTTATATATTCCCATTGATCCATCTGGAAGATTTTGAAATAATACCGCTAGATTGGTATACAGTGAATCGAAACATACTAGTATTTCCGCAATTAAATTTACACAAAAAGAAACTGACAAATAAATGTGACAGACAAAAGGCCTCCAAACAAAACTGGGCAATTAAGATATTCTCTTTAAGGCAAGGATTTCTTAGGGTGATAACTTTTAGTGGACCAGCTCTGTAGGTGGGATAAACCTTTGCCTTGCATATTTTGTGGAGCATCATGGCTACATCACGCTTTATTCTCTTTCTCATTAATGTCAATGAAAAAAATAAGGAAGACAACAGAAAATATGGCTAAGAAGAACATTATTACATGCAAGTGAACAAACAGGGGCCAAGTCTTGTTAACTTTAACTCACCTGTGTAATCTTTATTCACATGATGGGTTGAGGGTTCTCAGTAAAGATCACTTACTGGAGTAAGAACTTGAAGACAGGCCTCTTGTCTCTGGGTGTAATTAAACTTATCCTCTTCAGTGTGGTTAGGGCTTTTTTTTGATCTTGAAAGCCCTTCAGGAGCCTTTGTGGAAAGTAGCTTAACAAGCTAGGCTTCTTCCAGCCCTATGGTGGCTGTGTACTCTTCCAAATTAATTTTACATCACTGGTGAATTCTAGGTTCACAGTGAGCACAGCACTAATGTTCCACCCTTCAGCAATGATTCTCTAGAGGAAACAGAAAAACAAGCAGGCAAGCAAAAACCCACAATGTAGATAATTGTCAGTTCAGTGCAGTAAGTGGTAAGCAAAAGGAGGCGTTTACTTCCTGCCTCTGCATTCATCAGCTGACAATCTCTTGTGTTTGATTGAAAGTACCTGAAAAGAAAATTGGGACCCTCTTCATTGGGATGTATCTACATTACATGGCTGCCTTGACCAAACATTTGTCCTGTACTAAACATTAGGGAAAACAGGAGGAAAATAAAATTAAATCATTTTGTAATATAGGTACAATAAAACCTATGAAGAAGTTTCACAATATCCTGAGACCATTCCACTTAGACAATTACCAGTCAGAAGACCTATCGTTTTGCTTTTGGAAGACCGCCAATTAAAACTGCCTGGACTCTGGGCTCTCATCTCTGTTTGCTGCCATTAGAATCTAGTTACTCAAAAATAACTGCAGTAATCTTAAATCCACCCTCACAAAAATCTAGGGAAATCATGTTACTTTGTATTTTTAAAAACATTTTATTATGAGTTTATTTAACCCGTATCACCACAGAAATGGAGAACCCAATTTCTATGCAGTCTAACTCCACGCTAAATAACGGGCAAGAATTCTGAAATGAAAGCACTCTGTATAGATTTGTCAGAGGTGTATCACAATTGAGCAAAAAAGCTATAACAAGACTACTCTAACCATCACTAGGGATAATTTATGTGAAATTGGACAAGTTTGAAGAAAGGCTACTGAGAATAGCTGTAGGAGTGGAAAGATTTACTTCCCGCAATATCCTTCATTTATCTGAAGTCCACTTTTTATCATAATATTTTGCTAGGTTAATAAAGACATTTGTTTTTAACATGTCCTTCATAATTTTAAAGCAATCATGTATTTTTTGTTTATAAACAACTAAAACAATTGTCCTTTATTTCACGTGTACCATTTATAAAAAGGACCTCACTTGGGGTTCAGTAGTGCTCTTATTGGAGTCTGGCAAAGGCTTTTTATTGAATTCAGAGGTCTTTAGGGTCTTTTTCCAGGTCCCTGTGTGGGGAGCTAGACGAGGCCAGTACACCATTTGCATCCCACTTAAGCTCAGTTTTGAAGGTGTCAGACTTAAGAGAGCATAGATTTTGTGCAACAGCAGTTCTCATTAAGGAGATTTTTCTGATTCTATCAATGTATATTTTGAATGACCACCAAGTAAAACAGTTCTTTTTCCACAAGAATCTAAGGATGGCTTCACTATAGAGAGTTTCAGTTTCTGGGATAGTGTAATGCACATGCATATGAAACCAGCGGTATTCCATAAGTATAAGTTGGAGCAGGACTTGGTGCATATAGAAAAAAACAAAAACACCTTAGTATTTTAGTATTAGTATTTTAGGTGCATTGGACTCTAATAGAAATGCATTTTTTAAAAAAAATCCTTGTAATTGATTACAAAAACAATACCACCTCTGAGGCATTTAAGATAATTAGTTCTATAATATTTATACAGGAAAATGCTATATATATAATCTTTCTGATTTAATATTGCAACTGTATTTTAAACATGATCTTTTAAAAGACTAATTTCAGTCCAGCTGTTGATTCCCCCCCCAATGTGAAGAGAAATGGAAGTAAAAATGACAGGGTTATGCCATGTCTCAAAAGAAGCTGAGGTTTTCAAAGCTCTCGGCAGGATTGTGCACCCCACATTCTTTGTCTCTCAACCTCATTGATTACAGTGCAGCTCTAGGATTTTAGGTTAATTGCTACAGAGACAGAAAATGCAGAACAAAACATATTTTGTGGGTCTTACAAAAATAACAGTGTTTGTATATTAACATATTATTCATTGCTAGAATGAAAACAAGTTAGTGATATGTAGGGATCCTAGTGTTCCCTGATTAAAAAAAATCACAAATTCTTTGATAAAATATCACAGATTGTTCGATTAAGAGCCCCCAGATCCGTGATTAAAATGAAAGGCCACTATATACATGTAGGTATATATGTATGTATCAGTTGAACACCATGTTTTCTTGATTATTTTTACAATTGTAAAGCAATTTGGGAGCTTACCAGTGCCTCAGGCTCCCCACCCTGCTGCCTGCCTGCTATGGGCTCGGGCAGGGGGTAGGGCTGGCACCCTGCTGCTGTGCGTACTCCCAGGGGGACCCATGGCCCCCAGATCTGTGTGGGGTGGGGGTGGGTGCAGGGTGCCTGCTGCAGGCTTGGGCTACCTGCCCTGCTTCCCTCCCCTGAGGCATCTGCAGCCCACTGGGCACAACCTGGTACTGCAGAGCCATGCAAGGAAGCTCCTTGCAGCTGTGAGCACTGCACTGCCCTGGTGAAGCTTTGCCTGCCCACACAGCAACAGCGAGGGGCACAACCCAGTGCTGCTGCTTCTGTGCATGCAGGGGATACCTTGCCAGGCCAGCACGGAGCTTGCAGCAGCAAGAAGCTTCCTCGTGCAGCTCTGCTGTTCCTTGCAGTGCTGGGTTGCACCCACTGGGCTGCAGAGACCCTGGGGGGAGGGCAGCAGGGCAAGGGCCCAAGCCTGAAGTGGGCAGCTTGCATTCACCCCCCACTCCGTACACAGGTCTAGGGGACACGGGTCCCCTTTCCCCTGGGGAGCGCATATAGTGGCAGGGACCTGGCCCCACACCCTGCCCCCTGGTTTAGCCACCTGCAGCCACATCCCACTCCCTGCCTGGACCCTGTGGCTGTGCGTTGCAGCCCTGGGCCCCAAGCCCCATGCACCCTGCAGCTGGGCATCAGCCCCTGTCCTGCCACATGGCGCCCCCGTATGTGACTGCCTTCCTGCTCGCCCCCAGCCCCTTGCAGGGTAGAACTTTGCCTGCCTGCAGAGAGGTCTTTGCAAAAAGGCAAAATCCGTAGATTTCACCGTTGAAGTGAGAAGTCTGCATTTCCATCAGGTAAAGGGGGAAATCCATTTTCCTGTGGTAACCGGAAAACCCAGATCCCTGGTGATGTGATCCCCTGATCCTTAGGTGTATATGCTATTCCCATTAAACCAATAGGAGTTTTTCATGCAGAAGGACTACAGGATGTATAATTATTTAATTTTTAACAAATAAATATAGAAAGAATCTAACTTGCGGAACCTTGGTGTCCGTGATGCAAAATTCAAAACACAATCCAATTTAAAACAGAAAAGCAGTTGCAAACTGACATTTCTTCTCTGCAGAATACTAGACAGAACACCCATCTGAAATTTCCCCATCTCAGTTCTCACAAAGCCTTAATGCCTACTGTGATGGAGCAGGCAGCCAGCAGGTGCCTGATTAGGGTGATTAGGGTGGCTCTCACCCTAAGGGCCAGCTCTCAAGGCTGGGGCAGCAGTCTGCTGCCAGCCAGCAAGGGAAGAACATCACCCTGCTGAGCTACTACTCCAGGAACACCTTGGAGGTAAGGGAAGGGGCTCCATGGGGATGCCTGGAGGCTCCTGGTCCTGGGCATGACCTAAAACTGCACTCTGCTGGGGTAGGGAGGCCTGGTAGGACTGCCTGTGGTGGGGTAGTGTCATTTAAATACCAGGATCGCAAACCTCCGCAGTGAATCTTAACCACAGCACCCGGTGGGTATTGTGTGAGCAAGGGAGGCCAGGTATGGTTATAGAAACACCTGAGTCCTAAAGGGGTGGAGGACCCTGGTGTGGTGGCCCAGGCATGCCATGAGAAGGCACCTGAGCCTGCAGGGGTGAAGGACCCTAAGCCCTAGCGAGAGGGCAGAGTTGTTAGAGTCAGGTATGCTGAGCCTGAGGGAGGTGCCCCAGAGTAGGGGCAGAGTGTTGGCCCAAGGAAGGGGCCCTGTGGCCTGGTGAGGGGCTAGGGGCAGAGTCAGCCCAGAGTTGGGGAACTGATTGGCAACCACTCAGATGAAGGTCATGGGAGAGACCCAAAAGGCTGAGCCAGGACCACTCAAGGAATGGAGAGTCAAGCCTGATAGCCCTATGGGATTGCTCAAGGGAGCAGGGCAGCGTGACTGAGGCCCAAAGTAGGTGGTATGAGACAGGCCTGATGAGAGCAGGCAGAGTATAAGAGGCCTCAGTGAGAGTGGGACATAGTGAGTGTGGCCCAGAGCAGGGCAGTGTGTAACAGGGCGAACTATGCACTGAGTTTGTCCAGGCCTCAAGCTGGAGATAGAACAAATGATAGGTCATCTGCCAGGCATGGGACACATAAAGGGGGGGTCAGAGCATGTACGTGTCGCCCTTTAACAGTGGGCGCATGAAGAGAAGCCTCCTGCCTAATTAACTTTATAATTAAATTACAAGTCATGGCAGACAAGCAAGGTGGGTAGTTTGCCCCTAGACAGGGGGCAAGCCAAGATTGAGATGTGGCCTGGGAACTTGTCCCCATCACACCTACAGATTATATCCAGACTCACCTAGCTGAGCCTGCCAACACCTTAATCCTTCCCAGATAGCTGGTGAAATAGAGGAAAGAAAGGATACTTACATGATTAAGGTATAAGTTATGAAGTCTGGATTTTGTATGACCTAGGCAAATGATTTTATTTTTCTGTACCTTGGCTCTATATCAACAAAGAAAAGTATTACTATTAGTAGTAGTGGTGGAAGTATTTGTATGCCAGTAGCGCCTATAGGCTCTAGTCCTGGACCAGGAGTCCACTGTATTAGGCTCTGTAAAAACCCACAAGAAAAAAGATTGCTCCTGTCTCAAGGATCTTATGAACCAAGTATGCAAAAAGAAAGCAGGCAGACTTTGGGGAAACATAAGGAGACAGTGTTGGTCAGTGCGAGTCTTAATGCATCGGCAGCCCATGTAGATGTCGTGGAAAAGAACTGTTCTTAAGAGGCTTTTGAAAAAGAATTCTGAGTTAGTTTTGTAGGTGCCTGAGAGAGCGCCTCCTCAGGATAAAGCCCAGCCTAGGAGAAGCCGTGAAGGTGCTTGTCTGAAAATTTACCAAGTGGGTGATGAAGACTGGCATTCTACCCAGCCAGAAGTGAGAGCTGACATCTTGATAGTGGGGACAAGCAGTTTATGCTGGATGAGCAGGAGACGGGGGAACTAGTGGAGGGATACAAGAAAGGGTGAACTAGTCAAAGCACCAGGCTAGTAAAGAGATCTAGGCAGAAGCATTTTGGATTGATGTGAGCCAGGCAAGCTTACCTTTATCTATGCCAGAGAAGAGGAGGCTGCAGTAATCAAGACATGAGATGATGAGAGCTTGGATGAGCATTTTGCTTGTATGGGTGGAGGCCATATTTTAGAGATGGTACATAGAAGAGTTGTGCAAGATTTACACACAACCTCCATGTGAGGTCCAAGATGAAAATATCACCAAGTTGCTGGCCTGAGGCAAGTAGGACGATGTAGTTGCCTGCACTGATCAAGAAAGAAGGCAGTGGGGACAGCTTTTAGGTTTGTGATTGACAGCAACACCTCTGTTTAAGCTATGATGAGCTTGAGTATAGGTGGATATCCATTAGATGTGAGAGAGGGAGCGACTGAGATGAAAGTTTAGACAGAGGAAAACATTTTTGAATTAGATGGGTGGATCTGTAGATTGTCAGCATATGTATGTATGGTGGAGAAGAGTACCTGGGGATTGGGTGTAGAAGGGACAGTAAGTTGGTGGAGCAGTGGAGAAGGATCATCTGAAGGTGCAATTAGATAGGAGAAACAGTGGCAGTGGAATCTTGGAAGCCAACAGATGGCAAGAAAAGAAAGGAGAAGGATCGACTGCATTAAAGGTATCTGATGTTTCATGCAGAGTGAGGATGGGTGGTTCTGAGCTTTGTCTAGGAACAAGTCATTAGAGATTGCTGAGAGGAATTCAGTGGATAGAAGTAAGTTGGAGAAGGTCCAGCACAGAATTGGAGGAGACAAACTCCAGACAGGCATTGGAAACAGTATATTCAGTGTATTTGGAGATGAAGGGGAGAAAGAAAATATAGTAACTGGAGAAGCAAATGGGTGCAGGTGGGGCCAAGGTTATTTTTAGGATGGAATAAACTAAAGCATATTTATACTATGAGAGAAAAGATTCAGAAGCGATTAAATTGATGGGAAAGAGGCAATTGGGTTTTCAGGCATGGGGTTCAGCTGGATTGTTTACCTGGGAGAATGGCAGAACTGAAGGTGAGAGAAGAAATTTGTAGTGGAGGAAGTCAGCTGGGTGACTGTTTCTGGCCAAGGAACTGCAGTGCAACAGCAGGAGCAGAGGAAGTGGGTGGGGAGAGGCATAAGCCAGAAGTGAGCCAGGTGGCTGGAGTCGGGGTAGAGCTAGGGCTGAGGTTTGGTATGGAAGCCATTCTGATTGAAAAGATGGGCAAATGAGTTAAAGGTGGAACAGGGTAAAGTTGAGGTAAAAATCAATAACTATATTAGTAGAAAAAATGGGTTAGAGGGCAGAGGGGAGAAGGCTATGAGTAGGAAAAAAGTAATTAACACTGATGGACTGCAGTGCATAAACAGGTTTGTATGAGGGGTGAAAGACAGGTGATAGTCAGAGAAGGGTTATCCAGTGAGAAGGACCTGCTCAGTGAACACCAGGTCAAGTGAATGGCCCTTTTGGGGCATGTGGGAGTTGAACTAGGAATGTACATTGAATAAAAAGGTAAAGGTAAGGACACTTGATGCTTAGAGGCCAATTAGCTCCTTAATAAATATGTAATCATCTTGTCTGTTTAGGGTGAAGTTCTGTCCTACATTCTCCCCATACAAGTTGATGGGGGTTTTCAAATTGACTGTAATAGAGCCAGGATTCCACCCTTAACTTATACGTACTTTGGGGCAGGAAGTCTCTCTGTTTGTACTGTGCCTAGCTAAACTGGGCTTTAATCTCTGCTGGAGCCTCTAGGTGCTGCCCTAATACAAATAAATAAGAACAACAAAGCTTTTCAGCATGTCTCAAAAATCAAATTCAGGCTGTTTTGGACAGGCAGGTTGGAAATGCTTCATCAGCTCTCTTCTTCATATACTGATCTGTCTCAACCCGCATCTGCTAATCACAGTCTCTGAGGCAGAGAGGTGCCAAGTCACTTAGGATGTTACCATCACAACCATCATGCTAAATCTCACCCCAAGACCACTAGGTGGTCAGTGTGGATGCTAGAACGGTGTTGTCATGGGCTTGCACTGAGATTCTGTGCTTAAGGGTGGCATTGTATTCTCTACCAGCTTCAATTTCTCAACTGATTTAAGGTACAGCCCCATATTGAGAGAATATTTCCATAGTTTAATGTGCCTATAAGTGATCAAGAAAGGCATGAATATTTCGAGCAGATATGCATAAAGGAGAAAAGGACCTGAGTGTTAAACAAAAGGCATGAATTGTACACATGACTAAGAGCCGTCAGCCAAACCCCGTCAGCTAGAGAGACCGAGAGAATCATTGCAGCATTGTCTGACTGCTTCTTCAACAGAATCACTGAGGCTTTCCTAAATGAGTAGTTGTTGATCAGGGTAGCACAGCACATGCAAACACCTATATGAGATTCCTGAGATAAACCAGAGATTTCAAATAGGAATCCATAGTGTCTGAAACATTCTGACCTGTTATGGTCTTTCAGAGTTCTTTTCAACAAAAATTGCTCTACTACTTTTCTATAATCAAGAAAGGAGCAAAAGGTAACAAGTGATGTTTTCTGAGGAGTGCCCTGAGTCTAAAAAAGGTTTAGAACCACTGCCTTAGACAGAGTTTCTCTTAGGTCCTTTATAGATATGCAGTCAGTACCATACATTAAGGAGGAAATGTAACCTCATACTCTAGATTGGATAAAATGGAGAGAGCAGAGTTGTGAGCATCTGGATTATTTTCCCTAATAACATCAGTAACTGGTGTCAGTTAAGGCCTAAAATTCTTGACAGTATCATTTCTATTCATTGTGGCAGGGTACTCTTGGCTACATTAAAGACCAATACGTTCACAGCCAGCATTCAAAAGAATGCCTTGATACTTGCAAGCCCAACAATAGGTACTTTAATGTCTAGTTTTCTTGAGATCACTTCACCCTGAGGTGCCTCGGATTTTCACCCATACACCACACCACTCAGATCCTCAAACCATAAAAAAATGCCAGCTTCCTCTATATCATTCCAAGAATGTTTTCAGTTTATTAGGATTTTAATGAGACATTTGGGGATTTCTGGTTTGTTTTTAAACTGCCTGAAGGTCTCTCTCTGGTATCTAATGGGGTGGGATAGTTCCTTCCAGTTTTATCATAAACAGAGAGATTTGAAAAAATCCTTTTGCTTAAGATAAAGGCTATTGATTGTCTTATTTTCTCTCATTATCAATACATGCTTGATTATGAAAATATTTCTTTTTAAACAAAGAAATAACATAGACTCTCCTTCAACAGTATTCCTTTCAGTCCCTTTGCCAGTTTGGTGGTATGAAAGCCCTGCCAGCACTGTTAAATGCAAGCTAATTATTATATTAAATGCCAGGTTCTCATCTGATGCAGTTTACACTAACTGATGGTTCAGGCAAACTTATCTGTTTATGATGAAGTACTTATTGCCCTATTATTATAATATCCAATAACCTTTAATATAATTATTCTTTCAATGCCTTGGGCAGGGAGTGGAGGTTAAACCCATTTTATGGAGAGGACTTCAGGCATAGAACGACTCAGGGCTTAGTGATCCAGTACCCTTTAGGATTTGGCTTAGGATGTTTGTACTAGTCTGGTTCAGTTAAATACAGTTACTTGACAACTTTGAGCCTGTCACAGAACCGGGACTTACACTCATGTCTGTTAAATGAGGGCCTTTCCAGTTGATGTATCTTTCCTTTTTATTTTCATATATTGAGTATTCATACATACCTGTGATGCCTCTTTTCTTTGTAATGACAAAAACGAAGGGTATAGCTTTACAATTGTGTTTAAAGGTCTTCCTTTGTGTGCAAGCTATAAAGTTGTTTAAAGAGAGGGCACCGGAGGTAGGTTACCTTTTAATCATGCCCCTTCCTTGTAGTGGCATCATGAAAAATGATGTGTGCCAGTCTCAACTTGTATTGGACATGCTTCAGTACCTTTAAACAGACGCATTTATTTTCTCAATGTGGTTAGGCATTAAAGCCTAAACTTTGGGAGAGGGGAACCCCTATTTGGAGGCAGTTTAACATGTATATGGCCTCTTAAGGGCACCTGCCAGCATGCACAGTAATGAGTGGGGGTGATTCCCTTTGTCCCACTGGCTCAACACTGAAACAGTGCACTTGTACAAGGTACTGCTGAAAGTGCCATCTAATGGATAAAGCAAAGACTCTGGACAGTGGTTATCATACAGGATCTGATGGCATAGAAGTGTAACCATATGATTTCCTATCACAAGCTTATAGTATTAGATTATTTCTTGGTATCGCTGGTAATCCTTCTACCACAGCTCTCTGGGTCTTGAGGGGACTTAAGAGTCCCATCCTTGAGCCATAGACCAGCCTGCAGAAGTTGCAGAACTTTCCACAGGAGAGAATAGGCTGTTGTCTGGGATTTCTCTCCTTTTCCTTCCATGCCCTCTCTTCTCTGCTTCAAGGGCAAGATGCTTTAACTTGAAGTTGGCTGCCACTTGACTGAGGTTGTGGTGCCTTTGGAGTCAGTAGCAGGCAGCTTCTCTCAGCTCTGGATGCTGAGGTATGCCTTCAATGTGGTATGCACTTCAGTGTGTCCTTGTTACATTTCCTCTGGTTGCCTCGAGATCTCAGGTTGCAGATAAGCTGGTAGTAGACCAGTTGTTTTGGGAGTTGAGAGTCAGCCATCTGCCCGCAACGTCTGGTCCAGCAAAGTCAGTGTTTGAAGACTCAGTGCTGGTAACATTGGCTTTAGCAAAGATGCTGATGTTTATGTGCTGATCTTCCCATTATTTGGTATCACCCTAGGGGTGGCTGAATTTTAGTGCTGAAAATAACAATCCCTGTATGAAAATTTTCTTACCTCGTGAAGTGTTGTATACCTTGGGTTGTGTCAACCAGCAAATATACTGCCGCTAGCAGTGGTGCCCCCAAACACACTGCAGTGCTCAGAGTGGGCTACCTCTGTACTGGAAACAATGTAGCTGTGCTCATGCAGTGTTGTGGGTGAGCCAGTTAGCACTGTTAAGAGACTGAACCAGGTGGTCCACTCTAGCATATTAGTCTGCCTGCAACATGACTTGGATAGGGCTTCTCGCTTCCTTCAAATACTTGGAAGGTGATTATAGAAAGTATGGAGATGGGCTTTATTCTCTGTGTGGCACTGGGGCACAAGATCAGGAGCAATGACTTGAAGCTTCAGTAAGAGAAATTTAAGTTGGAAATTAGGAAGTTTCTGACTATGAGGTTGGTCAAGCATTGGAAAAGGCTACCCAGAGAACTTGTGGAATCTCTATCCTTGGAAATTTTCAAGAGCAGGTTAGACAGACTCTTGGCTGGGATGGTTTAGTCTGGGATGATTCTGCTGTGAGCAGGGGCTGGACTAGATGACCATATGGGCTAGGGACAGACATTCAAAAAACTGGAGCCTGAATTGATTCAATTTTTGCAGGCTAGACTAGCCTGCATAGATTGAACTGATTTGCAAGTGAATAGACATTTACTTTTGATTCCAGAAATGCAGGCATATGCCTGCAGTGGCTGAGGCTAGAAGCTGGGGGGCACTAGAGCAAGCCTTCCCTTCCCTTCAGGCTGGAGGGAAGCTGAACTGTGGGGGGCATGGCCAGGCCCTGGCAGGCTGAATATGACTGGGGGAGGGGTTTAAACCTCTACCCTGGCCTGCAGGGACCACAGCCTGGGGTCTTCCCAGCTTTTTACCCCTGCTCGTGGGTCAGCATGGCCTGGAACCTCCAGAGTTCCCCTTCCAGCCAGTAGGCGATCCTGCTGTGCCTTCCCAGCCTCTGTCATGGTGTCCTGGGGAGCGAATGCAGGGAAGGGGTTTATTCCCTCTCCCTCTCCTCTTCTCCTGGGAACCCCAGCTGGGGTCTGCAGCTGTGGATCCCCCAGTGGGAGAGGGGATGGAGGGAGGAATAAGCCCCCTTTGCCTTAAAGGGGTTGGGCTGGGATGGTGTCTGGCCACACCCTAGACAGTGGTGGTGAGGAAGCCATGGGTTCAGCATGGCCCTGTGTATCAGGCGCAGGGTGCTACCCCTAAAGCTTTGCTGCTGCCAATGCTGTCTGCCTGCCCAATGGCCGACTGCAGTTCTGTGGCATGGGCAGTGCCTACCAGTACAGCTAGGGTGGGCTCCCTGACAGTGATGGCTGTAGCAGGGAAGCCGCACAGATCGTGCCTTGCGCCTGGTACCTGGTACACGGAGCTGTACTGAGCTGCCGCTGCTGGGTAGGGGAACAGTGAACGGGGTGCTCCCAGCTCAGTGCCCGGTGTCTGCAGGTAATAGGTCTCAGGGCTGAGGGGGAGAGCCCACACCCTGTGCGCCACTGTGGGGGCCAGGGCTGGTGCTGCTCTCCAGCAGGTAGCAGGGGCTGTTGGGCAGGAGCTGCTCCCCCAGCTGCATGCTCAGCTGGCTCTGCCCAGAGCTAGATCCATCTGGGTGGGATGGGGAGGGGAGGGGAATAAACCCCCCTCTGTCCCTGTTCACTTGAGGCTGCAGACAGGGCTGGCCATGTCCCCCACCCCCGAGCAGCAGTGGGGGATGGGTGGGGAGAGAAACTGATGGGCTGCTACACCCTGGCCAGGCAGACCCCGGCTGGGGTCCCTTGGAGGGGAAGAGGGGAGAGAGTGGGGAATAAATGTCCTCCCTGCCCCCTTGACCTCAGGGGGCCATTCTGGGTGGGCGTTTGGCCACGCCTCCGCCCCAACCCTGCTCAGACTAGAAGGCAGAAGGGCAGGACCAGCCCTGCTCTCTGGAGCAGAGAGCAGAGCACAACCCAGCCCAGGGCTGCTGGTGGACTTCAATTTAACTTAAACCAGGAAAGAGTCTGAGACAGAAGTTCCATAAACCAGTTTGACGCAAATCAGTTAAGTCTGATAGTACATTTAACCAGGTCTATCTTAAACTGGTTTCAGCCATTTTGAAAGTGGTTTATGTGCACTGAGCTTTTGTTCTGTTACAGGTTTAAACCAGTTTCTGATCACTTCAACTGGTTTGTGCAACTTCTGTCCCTACCCCTGAAGTTCCTTTCAGCCCTACTTTCCTATGATACTAATTACTTAAATAACTTTGAGAAAAATAATCCAAAATGCATACATGAGCTATGAGTATAAGCAACATTTTCAGAACTGTTTAGGCACTTAGGAGTCTAAATCTTCTGGAATACAAATGGGTTTTAGGCTTCTAATTTTCCAAAGGTTGTGCTGGCTTTTGCTACTTCTGTTTTTTGGGTTCACTCTCATCTCTGACTGCTGCAAAGCGTGTACCCCCTACTGCATGCTATGTTGCATGCTGCACCCCATGCTTGTGCCCCCTACTTGATGCAGTTTTCAGAGGGTTTCTTACACTTCCAAAGAAACATTTAACTTTAAAGATTATCTAGTTGGGTGGTCTAAAATTCCAAGTCACTCTTGAAAATGGGTTTTCAGCTCTTTTACCTTGGGATAAACTTTGAATGTATGAAGGACTTAAATGTATAGAAGGCTTGGGAAAGAGGTACAGAAAGTACCTGAAAATTATATCTGAAGCAAACGTTGGGGGGGAACTTTTAAGAAATCACTCCAGACCTAAATGGGTGAATATTACCTGGGATGAATAAGAATATTAGGAGTAAGCAAAGAGCCTATATACAATGGAAAAAACAAATTGATGTGCAAACAAAGCTGTATGATGGAGGCCAAAAAGTGTAGGGGTAACATGAGAATTGTCAAAAGTCAAGCGAAGTTAGATCTTGGAAAAGGAGTTAAACCAATGAAAAGTTTCTTTTAGCCACACAAATAAAAAGAAATGGGATGGCTACACAGAAAGGATGGGTTCAAGATTAAATGTATTATAGGTATGGCTCAAAACCTAAGTGATTCCATTACCTCAGTTTTCAATGGTGATGACAATAGGCAGGATGACTAATGAGAACAAGAGTATGGAAATTGAAATTACCGCATCTAAAATGGAAGTAAAACTTGAAGAGGTTAATGTACTTAAGTCAGGGATTTGAATAATTTCCATCTCAGAATAGAGACAGAATTGCAGATGAAGGGACAAAAAGATGAGTCAGGCAACTACAGGCCCATGGGTCTGACCACAACTGTAGGCAAAGGTTTATAACATGTTTTAAAGGCAACGGTAATTAAAGGCATGAAGGTAAATGGAAATGGGATGAAATGCAGCACAGTTTTACCAAAGCTAGTTTGTGCCAGACTAATCTGCTATCTTTCTTTGATAAGATAATTTAGTTTCTAGACAAAGGAAAAACGGTAGATTTAATTAATCAGAACTTCAGTAAAGGATTTGATACATGACTACGTAGGAAATTATTAGTTGAATGAGAGCTGGGAATTTGTGTAGTGGGTTGTGAAGTTGGGAAAGAGGTCAGGAAGTGGCTAACATAGAAGCTCAATGGCTTTTGCCTAAAGAAGCATTATCAGGGTAGAGGGAGTTTCTAGGAGTCTTTCAACATCTCAGGACCAATTCTATTTAATATTTATGATCTTGGTTCAAAGAGGAAGAGTATGCTAATGGCATTTGCTGACAATACAAAGTTGATTGGTAGTGTTAATAGAGAGAAGGCTCAGATTATCATATGGAATGATTTGGATGATGTATATAGCAGGACTGTCCAACTTTCAAGCCAGGTGTAGGGTACTTGCCCTGGATCCCCTTGGCCTTGGATTACCCTCTGTTCCCTTTGCTGTGAACTGCACTTCTCTACGCCCTGGGACAGAAGCAGTGTTTCCTTTAAGGAGTAGTGGTCCATGAGTGCGCCGCTTTGGTCCTGCCTCTCCCTTCTGGTGTGGCGTGGGACACTTACAAAAGGTAAGCTCCTCAATCTTCACCCGCAGCAGGCAGTGGGGCCTTGGGGGCTGGAGGCTGCAGGGCTGGGGGTGGGGGCTAGAGCCTGGGGGGCAGGTGCTGGAGGGCTGGAGCCTGCCTGCCCCAAGTGAGGCTCCGCTGCAGGCTGGAGGCTGCTACGGGCTCTGCGGGCTCTTGGAAACTGCTCTGCTCCCCTGCATTGCCTTGGGGAGTGAGGAGGCTACACTCCCCGGCCCTGACTCCATGTGTGTCTTCACTCCCCTAGGCGATGTGGGGGAGTGGAGCAGTTCCCCAGAGCCGGTGGAAGCCACGCCAGCCCCCACCTCCACCTAGCAGAGGAGCTTACCTTTACTAAGTGTCCCACACTGCAGCCCAGCTCCATTCCCGGCAGGTGCATGGCCTGAAAAGGTTTGTGCGTGGCCAGACTTTTACTCGTGTGCGGCCACGCACACGTGCACCTTAGAGGAAATTCTGGATAGGAGCAGGAAGCAGCAGCTAGAAAAGGCGGTGGAGTCCATAGCCCCCAGCTGCTGTAGGTGCCAGTGATAGGGGAAGTGGTAGCCAAGCAGGAGCCTGGGGGCTGCAACTTAACCACTTGCAGGCTGCATGTAACCCACGGGACACCAGTTGGACAACCATGAACTATAGGACTGGGGTAATAGAAATGGGATGAAAATTGTATCTCAAGATGTATCCAGTTGCATCCTACTTAGGGATGAAAAAAACAATTCTAATACAATAAAAGCTTTAGTCTGTCTGTCTATCCATAACACTTTATTTGCACTCTGATTGGCTGTCTTGGCAGACAATCAGAGTGCCCTACAGAGGGTGGAGCGCTGCCATGACAGTGGGGACTGAGGAGTGTAGGGAGAGAGGGATGGTGGGGACTGGAGCACTGCCATAATAGAAGGGACAGAGTGGTGCTGGCCTTGCAACACCCGCCCCCCCCGATCTGCTCCTTGGAGCCAGGGATTGGTGTCCCGCTCCTGCGCAACAACAGCTAGCAGGGAAGGACCCTCCCTCCTACCCAGATCCCTGTTTATTGTGACCTATCCATTGATGTTGCAACCCGTTTGGGGTCGTGACCCACAATTTGGGAACTGCTGCTCTAGGGAAAAAATGTTGGTCACGGGTCTCCAGGAAGGACTTTTGTTATAACTTTCCTGGTGCATACTTTTTGCCAGCATTGATCTTTCACTGACAGTATGCATTATAATCTCTGCTTTTTTCTGAATTTGTTGGTGGTGTCGCTGGTTTTCCAAACATGGAATCCTAGCAGTTTGTGTGAAGAGCCTTGTCTCATTCAGTTCTAATGAGGGCTTCCATTGACATTTTTAAGTAGGCTGTTTATAGCCACTTAAAATAATCTTCATTTTTTTTCAATATTTTCCCATGCATGGGCTTGGCTTCCCACTGCTTAAAACTTCCTTCAGATTTTGCTTGGGTTTCCTGCATGTCTTTTCCCACAGTACTGTCTTCCCTTTTTAACCTTAAAACCTGGTGCGTTACTTCTTTTCAATAGTTGGAAAGAGTATAATATCATTTGAGTACAATTTTTCTTAAGTACTTGTCAGTCCCCTTTCTCATCTTTTCTGCCTAGGTACAGTTTCCATCACGTGCTTTAAGATATAAATCTCCATGTGTGGTCAGTTATTTTCTGGTAAAACTGTCTGTATGAGTTCCTTCAGAGTCCAATCTGCTATACCAGCAGTGTAAGATGTGCCTGAGATGGTTAAGGTATTAGTTACCCAGAAGAGGTTATGGTTGGATTTCAAGAGCTGATAAAGTCTTTTATGTTCTGACAAAGTTTTCTTTTTAATATGTGTGTTGCTGATGGAGATGTTTCCTAAAATGATGAGATATTTGTAGCTTTCTTCAAGAGATGATGAATTGGTGACTTCTTTTGGTATAAAATTCAGATTATTCTCTTTTGCAATTTGGTCATTCACAGCTGCACAACTTTTTGAATGAGTGGGGTGGTTTTCTTCCTATCCAATTTTTAAGGCCTCCACAGATGACTTTAATATATAATGTTTACTCAAATAAAAGATGACCCTGATTATAAGACAACCCTCCAATAATTAGATTCTATACGTGGAAAGTGTATGAATTAGTTACAATTTTCCAGGTATAGAATCTAATTATTGTAGGTTTGCCTTGAGTATGTCCCCCTCCCACTGCTACAGCAGAGAAAATAAATCTGGGGGGAAGGGAAGGACAGATAGCCCTTATTTCTCTGCTTCCCTGCCCCAACCTTTTCCCCTGGCAGCCTGTTCCCACTCTTCTTACTGTCAGACCACGTTCTCCCTAAGCACATGGAAGTACGGAGAAAATTTGAAAACCTTGAAATTAAACATGGCTGTAGCTATTTGCAAATAGTACCCTATGTGTATAAGGTGTATGGGTTGTCTGGGAAAGGTAGCACTTCCAGAGAAAGAGTACGTTGCGCTTGCCTGAGTGACTCTTCCTCTGTTGGTCTTCACCAGCACTCAACTCTCACCTGTGGCTCCAAGTAGCTGTCTGCCTGTGACAGTGGTCACACTGGGGTAAACTGCCTCAACAGGTGGGCTAAACCAGGTGAGGATACCTGGTCAGTCTTAGACCTCTGGGGGGATAGGGACATGCCTGTCCCTGTATGCAAAGTCTGACTCCGGCTGACTGGGCAGACAAAACTCTTGTAAGGTCCAGTGGCCCTGATGGCGGTGCAGCACCATGCTGTGGATTGCACAGAGCAGGACGAGGCACAAAAGATGTCCTGATCATCTGCTGCATCTGAGCCAATCTCCAGCTGTCTTGACAGCGTCCTGCTGCTGGTTGCCAGTTGGCTCAGACAAGAGAGCGAGGCTGACGCTGTGCAACTCTTCCTTACTTAAATCTAAATCCCACACAACTCGCATACAACACAAGCCCTGTGGTGACGGGCCAGTGGATGCACTGGAAGCTGTAGCTGCAAACCTGAACACAGGTGGTGCAGGACTTTGGGTCACTTTCTACTGCACAGAAGCAGCAGTAGAACTTGGTAGACCAAGTGATTGAGCAGCCCTATTCAGAACCGCACTGCTCACCTCCTAGAATGAGGAAGGGGCTAAAAAAGGTGTCCCAAACTTTGTCTGCTTTACTTCACCCTGGCAAGCAAACTGTGGCTACAGAGGTCGAAAAGGAAAGAACTCAGTCTTTCTCAAGCTGGATTCGTGGAATGTATATACGTTGACCAACTAAAACACCAACAGACCTGAAAGGAGAACTGCCCTCATTGGGAGAGGCCTGGGCAGATACAACATCCAGATTGCTGTCCTCAGTGAGACCCACCTACCTGACGAAGAGCAGCTCACAGAAGGAAAAGCTGGTAACACATTCTTCTGGAGTGGCCATGGCAACTGTTACTCAAATTGCAATTGCTCAAATCAAGCGAGACTTTATAAATGAGGATAAGGCAACGTGTCACGTTTATTGATCACATGAGTTAGACACAGAGGTTTGGGCACACCATTCATACAAACACACAAACAAATCATCATACACATCATTACACACAGGCATACACATACACAAAACAACCATTTCATCCACACATACACCAGATATAGTTACCAGCAATAATTGCTCAATATCAGCCCAGGGTGGCCAGCCCGGGCTTATTGAATAGATGATGATGATTTGAAGATAGCAGATTTGAAGATAGCAGCTGAAGCGCTGTGAACAGATGCATCTGTGCTTCGATGAAACAGCAGTAGAGAAAGAGACTCACCCAACTTGGCATTTTCAAAGTGTTCTTTTATAGGGATTGGCATCCTTTGTTTCCGTGTTTTGGGGTTTTTCTATACCCAGCTTCTATTTTTGCAGTTGTTTTTCTTTTGTCTTCAGTTTACCTTAGTCTTGGAGTGTTTTTGCTGCCTGTCTGGCAAGATGTGTGCATTTTTCCTCCTCGTTATCTCCTTTGTGCCCTAGGCCTGAAAGGGATTCTTCAGTCATTTATTAATTAGTTTACTGACTGGTAACTTACATGTGGCGCCTTGTTGCTTACATAAACAGTTAAATCTTCTTTTCCCATCTCTATGTCATTCTCTTACCATTCACCCTTTTACACACACTCATACATAAAGGCTATGCAGAGTTCATTCGCTTATGTGAAGCAGAAGGATACAGAATGGAGTTTTCAAGTTGCTTACAGGACCAGACTAATATGATTACATTTCAGTATTATTACACTCTATGTTAACATCAGCTACATTAGTTCAGTTCATGCTACATAATGAAGCCAAATAGGAAGCAGGTGTCAGCTTTGTTATACAAAACAGCCTTGTCAAGAAGCTGACCTACCTGCCCAAGGGAATGAATGACCGACTGATGGCGCTCAATCTCCCCCTGCTTGGCAAATAGTGCGCCACTTTCTTCAGTGCATACGCCCCTACCATGACCAACTCCGATGAAGTGAAGAACCAGTTCTATGATGACCTCCACTCCATAATCACTGCTGTACTGAAGTCTAACAGTCTCATCTTCCTTGGTGACTTCAACACCAGGATTAGCTCTTACTGTCAAGCATGGGCAACTGGTGCCACCTGAGTCGTGGGTGGGTGGGGAAGTCCCCTGGGGTCCCTTGTGGCTAATTGCTTCACTTGGCACCCCCACTCCCTGGCCAGCACTTGCAGGGGTGCAGTGGTGCTCCTGCCCCCCCTCCGTCACCTAAGTGGGAAGCACTGCCTGTCAGGGTGTGCATCTGTGCTCTCAGGCGATGCTCAGACTATGTGCTGAACACAAGCTCCTAGTTACTAACACTGTGTTCCATCTCCCCAACCAGAAGAAGACATCGTGGATGTACCCTCTCTCTAAGCACTGACATCTTATTGACTATGTCATCATCCAAAGGAGGGCAGACGTGATGTCCATGAACCAAAACAATGTGTAGTGCTGAATACAGGACTGATCATCAACTCATCTCCTCACTAAAGAACGCGATTCAAACTAGATGGCGTCCGCAAGGGCGAAGTGGACCAAAGCACCTCAACACTGCTGGGCTAATAAACGACAGCACCAAGTTGTCTTTTATGAACCATCTGAAAGATCAGCTTCACACTGTACCACTCTATTCTGGCTCCATCAAAGACAACTGAAAGTGGCTTCGTGAAGCTATACACTCTGCAGCTCTTGAGACCCTGGGACCAAGCAGCCGCGGACACCAACACAGCTTGAATGAAAACGATGAGGAGCTACAATGGCTGCTGGAAGAGAAACAACATCTTAACAGAGCCTACCTCTATGATAAGTCCATGTCAGCACAACAAGCCTATAGCTTGATACAGAAGACCATTCAGTGCAAGCTGAGAGGGATGCAGGAAGCATGGTTGAAGAACAAAGCAGATGAGATCCAGCATTTATGCTGACTGAAACAATGCAAAGAAGTTCTTTGGTACCCTAAAGGTTGTCTGTGGTCTGCAGGTCCTCGGATCCTCTCCTCTGCTGTCTGCTGATGGGAGCACACTGCTAACTGACAAGGCACAGATCCTCCAGAGATGGGCTGAACACTTCAGTGCTGTCCTCAATTGGACCTCCTTTGTCAACATGAGCGCCATACGCAAGCTACCTCAAATTGCCATCAACACCTTGCTTGAATCTTTGCCTACAATTGCAAAGTCCAAAAAGCCATATAACAAATGTCAGTGGCAAAGCTCCCAGAGCCGACGCAATTCCAGCGGAGTTCTACAAAGCAGGTGGTCACGACCTTTTGGAGAAACTAACCGAGATCTTTTACAGTATGTGGACGCAGGAGGTAGTCCCTCAAGAATTCAAGGATGCTTCCAGCATCCACCTGTAAAAGAGGAAGGGAAATCGCCAACTCTGTGACAACCACAGGGGCATCTTCCTCCTCTCACGTGCCAGCAAGATTCTCACGAGAGTCCTCCTCAACCAGCTGACTGAGCATCTAAACAACCTACTGCCTGAGAGCCAATGAAGCTTCAGAAAAGGATGTGGCACCACCAACATGATGCTTGTGGCCTGGCAGCTTCAAGGAAAGTGCCAGGAACAGAAAATCGACCTTCTCCTCACGTTCATCAACCTAACCAAAGCCTTTGACAAGGTGAACTGCAAAAGCCTCTGAGAAATCATGCAGAAGTACAGATGCCCTGGAAAATTCAGCAATATGGTTTGACAGTTGCATGATGGCATGTGTCCTTGCAATTGGTGAATACTCTGACCCCTTTCCAATCACAGGTGGCGTCAGGCAGGGCTGTGTACTTGCACCTACCCTCTTCAGCATGGTATTCTCTGCCATGCTGTTGGATGCCTCCCAAGATGATGACTTTGGTATAGGGATCAAGTACATTTTTGATTGGGACATCTTCAACCTGTGCAGGCTCCGAGTGAGCTCCCAAGTCCAGACAGCACTTCATGACTTCCTCTTTGCTGACAACTGTGTGTTATGCACAGGCTCACATGCAATCCATGGATCTATTCTTGTCAGCTTGTGGCAACTTCGGACTCACCATGAACATGAAGAAGACCGAAGTGATGTTTCAACCTGCACCTGGCGCAACACCCCAGGAACCACACAATTGATTGATATTTTGAAAGTGAATCCCAAGTACTTGCAATACATGATGGTCTTCCCCAGTGGGAAGTCATGGGGTTTAACCTTATGGCACAGATAGGCCTATGAGTAGTTCTGGAGAAACTATAAGGAAATAGAGAAGGAAGAACTGCAAGAACTGATTTTTGCCGCTGAACAAAAGTCAAGGGAGTGAGTGATCGTTGTCAAACTGGTTTTGGACATCCTTGAGGAAATGAATGCAGAGAGATGATTGGAGGGGTGAGTCCAGAGAGTACTGTTTGCAGAAAAAGTGAGACAATATAATGTGTGGACTGGGGCATTTCCTGTGCAAGTGATTCTAACGGGGTGGGGGAGGGGAGCCCAGGAGAAGTGCTGCAGCACCTGCTATCAGTTATTCATGTAGGAGGGCACTGGGGCTACATAATGTGCCATGGGCAGCCCCATCAATGTAGCAAATGTGGGCAGGAAGGGGATTTGGCAGCATATTGTAGCCTAACCATTTGCTACTGGTGGGGTGGGAGAGGGCATAGAGCCCACGCATGCCAGGAAGTGCTGAAATGTGGGATATGTTGGAAGGAAGAGCACATGCAGAATAGATGCCTAGGTTCTTTTGCTAACAGAACACCACCTAAAAAGGGGGATGACTTTCATCAGATAAGTGAGGAGGAAGAGGTGGGGGAAATCGAGATGAATTCAAAGGAGAAAATGTTGGTGGAAGAAACCCCGGAGGTGTTGACAAGGAAGAGGTGGGACCAAATGGCGGCAACTTTTTAAGGTTTATTGATGCAGATGTAATAGGTCTATAATAGTGTGGAATACCGGGGGGAAGACTAATGTAAGTATCTGGAGAGGAGATGGGGTTTGGGATGGTCATAGTGGGCGAGAGGCAAACACAAACAAGGTAGTGGTGGTGGGTGGGTGCTAATTAAAAATCCAGGGGTTAAAGTCAAACAAGTGCAAGTGTTACTAGAAGGAAAAATGCAGAGGGTGTTGTTGGAGACAAAAGAGATGGAGGTAGAGTTGTTTAATAGGTATGTGTGGGCGGGAGAGAGTATATATGAGAGTGAAGCTAGGAGGAAGGAAAACTTCAAGGATTGATTTTGTTTTAGTCTCGGAGTAGTGGTGCACAAGAAAGAGAGAAGGTTTTAGTGATCATTGAATGCTATGAGTGGCGATGGGAATGGGGGGACAGAATGGGGAAAAGGAAAAGCCTCTGGAAATTGAACATTAAGCTGCTTCACCATGAAAAAGTGTGTAAGGAGTTTGCGGAGGAGTATGAGGAATGGAGAACCTTAACAAATTGTTATAAAAGCAGGTGGGAATGGTGGTATCTGATTAAGAGCAGAACAGTGTTTTCATGAATTTTGGGAAGAGAAGGGTGAGGGACAAGATGAGGGAGCTGAAAAGGAGACAGGGGAGGGTACAGCACTTGTTTATGGAAGCAGAAAGAGGGTAGAGGTGAAAGATAAATTGGAGAAGGTGAAGTTGGAGATGGAGAAGTAGTTTAGAGAGAGCTGCTGAAAAGATATTCCTAGGAAAAGTGCCTTAGGTGGCAGAAGGGGAAGAGTGGAACTCATACTTTACCACAAAAGTCAGGAAAGCAAAGGGAGAGGTGGAAAGAGTGAAAAAGGAGAACAGAGACTGTATGGAAGGCCAGGAGGAAATACTGAACACTGTGGCAGACTTCTGTGAGGATTTGTACAGAAAGTGGAAAATTGATAGCGAGTGGAAGAGGGAGTTTTTGGCAGACGTCAAGGAGCAGGTGGAGGAAGAAAGGAAGGATGAATTAGGGGGTGGAAATAAGGAGGTAGAAAAATGTTTGAGAACTTTTAAAGGAAACAAGTCACCAGGAAAGGATGAACTCCCAGCCTAATTTTACATGAAATTCTGGTGGTGGGTGGGAAAGGATTTGGTGGAAGTCTTCAGAGAGATAACGAAAGAAAGAAAAATTGGGAAGGGTTTTGCAGACAGAGTAGTGGTGCTACTGTATAAGAAGGGAGATTGAGAATGCCTGAAGAACTGGAGGCTGATCACATTATTGAACACAGATTATAAAATCCTAGCAAAAGTCATAGTGATATGTATGAAAAGTGTTCTGGATCAGGTCATACAGCAAATGTGTGCAGTGGAAAGGAGAAGAATCGTGCAAGCACACTGTGTTGAGAAACACACTGGTGTACATGAAGGATAGAACATGGAATATGGTGCTAGCATATTTTGATCTTGAGAAGGTATATGACAGGGTAACACATGAGTTTGTTTGAAGTGCTGCTGAAAATGGGATTTCTGGAAAAGTTGGTAGGCTGGGTGGAAGTGTTGTATGGCACAGCACAGAGTCATCCTGGTGAAGGGAAACTTGAGTCGGGCCTTTCAGATACAAACGGGTGCAGCAAGGGTGGCCCTTGTCACCCAGAGTGGGATCTTTATATGCCCCCTGGAACCTCTGGCACAGAGGATAAGGGAGGGGGAGAAGGGAGTGAAACATTCACTGTATATGGATGACATTAATGTGATGATGTGAGATACAGTCTCATTAGAGAGAATCCTGAAACATAGGGAAGACTAAGGGGAAGCTTCAGGGGTGAAAGTAAACAAGGATAAGAGCAAGATGTTGGTGACTGGAAATTGGGGAGATCTAGGGAAGTTTGGCATGAGGGTAGTTAAGACTCAGATAAAAATCTTAGGGGTGGTTCTTGATATAGAAGGGAAAGGCACAAAAGTATGGAAAGAGAGAGGATCATGGATTAGAAAAAAATTAGGGTTTTGGAGCACAAGAGGTTTGTCATATGTAGGAAAGGTGATGCTGATGAAACAGGTGTTGCTACTGCTTCTCGGCCTCTTGAAGGCTCAGATCATGTGTAGCCAGGGCAGGGTCTTCGACATCACCTCGAAGTGGGACGCTAGCAACCACTTCATGCCCAGTGGGAGCTTCACGTGCTTCGCGGACTGGCGCTTCCTCCACCGCGCCCACCTCAACTGCCTGCCTCTGAACGGGGCCGTGTGCTTCGGCCATCGGGACAAGAGGTGCCGACGGTGCGGCTACGTGGCGGAGACCCTCCCCCATGTGCTGTGCAGCTGCAGGCCGCACGCCAGAGCCTGGCAGCTGCGCCACAACGCTGTCCAGGACCGCCTGGTGCGGGCCATCCCAGCCGGGGTGGGGGAGATCTCCGTGAACCGCACCGTCCCGGGCTGCGAGAGCCAGCTGTGCCCCGACATCGTCGTCACGGACCACGAGGCCAAGAAGATCGTGATGGTGGACGTCACCATCCCCTTCGAGAACCGGCGCCAAGCCTTCACCGAGGCCCGGGCTCGCAAGCGGGAGAAGTACGCCCCGCTGGCCAACACCCTGAGGAGCCGCGGCTACGACGTGATCGTGGACGCGCTCATCGTGGGGACGCTTGGAGCCTGGGACCCCAGCAACGAGAGCGTCCTCCGCGCCTGCTGCATTTCCCGCTGCTACGCCAAGCTGATGCGCTGCCTCATGGTGTCCGACACCATCCGCTGGTCCCGCGACATCTACGTGGAGCACATCACGGGCCACCGCCAGTACATCGACCCCTCCAGACCAGCCGCTGCCGGACCGGACCCGGAGGATGCCGCCGCCTGAACCGCGCCCCCCCGCTTCGCTTTGCGTTGAGAGGACTTCGCCGCCATGGACGACCCCGCCCCACCCAAAGAGGACCCCCGCGATCGGACTCTATGGACTGAGATGCTTACTCCGAGCCACTTCCTTCAACATCGCGGACCACTGTAACAGGTATGTGTGTATCTATCTCCGTTCCCTCTCAGCGTCGCGACCCCCCCCCTTCCCCCTTTCACATTCCCCCACCACCGGGCTTAGTTGGCTAACATTGTATGGTATGTAACCTAGTCGCGTTCCCCTCCTCTCCCCCATCCCTCGATTGTTAGTCCTTCGCTTGGGCGCTTTGTATTTCCATCTCAACTTTGTCATCTTTTTCCTGGATTCCCCATCCAAAACATCTACTAATAAAAGTCAATCTGTCCTCCATCCTGGATGCAAAGCAGCAAAACTCAGAGCCTGATTTGAATGCTCTTCTGGGGTTCTAAACGGAACGGATTGTCAATTAGGAATTATAGACGGGACAAGAGTGTGCAAGGTGGGAGCTACCAGACGTAGAGATGTTTATCTACACACACTGTTAGAATGGTGACTAGGGAAGCATGGGAAGGAAGCAGAAAAGTGGGAAATTTTGTAGATTTTGGGTGGAGAAATCACTGTGGAGGATAGGCCTATATGGGACAGGGTGGAAGGGGCAGTGGACTTGGAAACTGCTTATATATTAGGGAGAACAGAAACATTTATTAAAGTAAGAAGTTTGAAAGGGCTAGTTTCCCTGACTCGATTCGGTGGAGATTCAGCCTGATTCAGTGGCCAGATCTCCAAATCGAATCAGAGGACCCTTTAATCTCTCTGAATTCAATTGGACCCTCCGAATCGATTCGGAAAGACTCGGTGATTCAGATACAGACACAGCTTTAAATGTTTTTTCTACATACCTTGAGGTACCAGCACAGCTTGTAAACGGTGCGATGCTGGGGTGCATAGTGTCCCACAGAAGCGTGGGGGGCTCCTCAGCATGTTCAGCAGCAGACCTGGAAGTGAACTAGGAGCACTTCCGGTCCACTTTGGGGTCCATTGGGGACTGCATGGGGACCCCCCCCCGTGCCTCTCTAGCTTGTGGGTCTGGAGGGCGCACCCAAAGTCCCCCCACGGCTGATCATGGAGTGCAACCCTCCCCCGCACTCCTGTGGGACACTCCATGTGCTCCAGCATTGCAGGATTCACAAGCTGCACCAGTACCTCAAGGTATGTTTAAAAAATAAATAAATAAATAAAAAATTTAAAGCTGTCTGTGTATGAATCGCTGATTCTATGAATCAGCATCGAATCTTCATATTCAGATTCGGCCAAATTGAATCAGGGACAGTGATCTGAATCAATGAATTGAATCATTGTCCCAGATTTGGGCCAAATCCAAATCGAATAGGGCCCACTTCACACACCACTAATGGGCATGAGTGATCTGTGTTAATGCAGCACTATGCAAAGTGAGGAACTTGTTGATCATGAAGGGAATGGATTTTACTACGAAGGAATGTTTACAGCTAGCCCTGTTTGAGCTCAAATATTACATGGAAAGGGCTGATAAGGAGGAAGATGAGAATAAGAGGGAGGAGATGTGGAGAAAAGCTAAATGAAAATACGTATTCACTTGAGTGCCTGAAATAGCGGGGTGAGAGAGAGGGCAGGGTAGGAAGGGTGACAGTTGTGGGACAAGATAATGTTAATGTAAACTGCTAAGAGATGAGGAGTTAGTATATTATGAGGCCTTATTGTATGATATAATGTTTGATATTTGTAAATATATATAAGAGGTTTTGTTTTTTTTGATAAAATGTTGAGTAGGGTTACCATACATCTGGGTTTTCCCAGACGTATCCTCTTTTTTGGCCCCATGTGCTGCGTTCTAGGTGGGTTTTTTAAATGCAAGCTAAATGTTTGGGATTTCCTTCCCCCGGTCTGTTTTCACTATGGCCACCACTAGGTAGAACTACAGTTCCCAGAATACCCAGTGCAGTGCCTGCGGGATTGGGAACTGAATTTGTGGTTTTGCTTTGCTCTACTGGTAGGAGCAGGAGGAGGGTGATCGGAAGCAGCAGGGAGCGGAGCACAGAGGCTGGGGAATGAAGGCCACTGGGCAGGGGCTGTGGGCCAGAATGAGCAGCACTGGCAGGGCCAGGGTATTGCTTTTTTGGGAGTGAGGGTCACTGGCAGGGCTGAGGTCAGTGGGTCAGGAGTGAGGGGCAGCAGCAGGGTTGCAGGGCATGGGGGCTGTCTTGTCAATGAGGGTCAGAGTGGGCAGGGGCAGGGCATTGGCATGTCCCTGCCCCCTCTACCCCGGTGTCCTCTTTTTTGGACCTGGAAATATGCTAACCCTATGTTGAATATAATAATAATAAAAAGGTTCACATCAGCATCTTGGCTTTTTGGCCAAAATAAGTGATCAGCTGAGAGCCTGACTGTTGCCTTAAGGGCAGAGAAAGAGATTAACAGAGCATAAGGATGGCAGGGGTGGAGGAGGGAAACCCAAAGCCCAAAACAATGGCAGAGGTGGCTGATAACTAGGAAGTGGAAAGAGAAATTAAGAGTGGAAACAGGTCTGGAGACAGAGGGAGAGTGGATAAAGGGCGAAAAGTGGAGAGGAAAGACAGCAAAAGACAGAAGCAGCAGCAAAGAAGAGGGTGGTGAGAGAGATGAGGCCAGAGGAATGACAAGAGCAGAGAAGAGCAGTAACAGATGGAGAAGGATCCTTGGGAGCATGATGAAAGGTCAACCCACTGGGAGTGGGATGGTGGGGAGATGCAGAAGAGGCATTGTGGGATCCTGGTCTAGAGCAGAGACTACAGATAAAAGCAGTGTTAACTAGGGATGGGGTGTAGAAGGGATTGACGACGAACAAATACAGTTTTGTGGAGAAGGTACTGTTCAAGATATTGGGGGTACAGATGGAACACCTCACCAGCATGATTGCTTTCTCCAGCTGACAGATGTGACAACTGACTTATTGTAACAAAGAAGGTTATGATCAATTTTGGGAGACATGCAGAGGAAGGGGAGAGGGAGGAATTAAAAGGGTTAACGTTTGTAGCAGCAGAATAGTCAAGGGAAAGAGTGATTATTGTTCAAATGTATATGGATATATTAGAGGCAGAAGACATAGATTTCCAGATACTTTTCTATCTGTAAGGAGTTCTGTGAGTGAGAAAGTGAGGGACATATATGGTATTTGGATGGGGTCTTGGCGGGGCTCAAGCAGCGTTAATACCAGATGAAAGCAGATAGGGCCAGATTGGGGTTTTATAATATACCATGGGCAACCAAAGCAATGTAGCAGATGTGGGAAGGAAGGGAACCTGTCTGCATACTGTTCGCTCATACTGTTACAGGTGTGAAGGGGGGGGCACAGAGCATCAGAGTGCTAGGAGTTCATAAAATTTTTGTTTGCAGGGAGTAGGGACACTTGTACCACAGGTGCCCAACAGCTTTTGCAACCAAACCCCCAAGGAACCAGAAGAATCAGAAAGGGACAGTTAGGAAGAAGAGGCAGGAGGAAGAGACTGAGATAGAAATGGTAGAGAAGACTATGCAGGGAGGAAAAACAGAGACAGAAAGAAGGGGAATCTCTGTAATAGAGAATGCACAAGGTAGACCTGCAGGCAAAATGGAATGAGAGCAGGGGACAGCAAACAAAAGATCCAAAGACACGGACTGGGAAACAGAAGAAGGAAGAAACCCAGCAGACAACAGAAGTGGAAATGGTGCAAGGAATGAGCCAGAGAGACAACCAGGGAAAAGGAAGTAAGTGCAGGGACAAAGTCAGGAAGAAGAAGCCTGATAAGAAGAAGGTGAATTAGAGCTGGAGAACAGCTTCCTGCAGCTATTAACTCCTCTGGGCTCCAGCCTTCAGTGGAGAGCAGGGGGTGGGAAGCATTGGGGAGGCAGAAAAACTGAAGCCTTCCTGAATACAAAAGTGATAAGACGGCTTGTAAGAGCACCAGACATGTAAAAGGGGAGTGGGGGGTGGAGTTGACCAGCATAGACTGGTCCCTTAAAGGGACAAGCACTGGGGTAACTTTGATTTAAATTACGACTTAAATCACTGGTCAGGAAGCCTCAATTTAATAACTGTTTTCTACAAAAAGTGCATTCTTCTTGTTTGATATCCTTTATTCATTTAACTTGAAATTTTGCACTTAGAGAAAGGTAAGGGCTTGATTGTGTGTACACAAACTTGTAGAGAGACAAGAGGGCTGATGGGTGGGTGACTGGTCAGGTCTGTTATCTCTCATCTCCATATACTGCTGTTAACAAGGATGTTATCTCTAGAGACAACAAACTCTCCCTATGAGAGGTGTTTGTGCCTAAAAGCTTGCAAAGAACAAGTTTTCCAGCTATTTAGTTGGTCTAATAAAAGATATCACATTTACCAAAAGTCTGTCTATGATCTCTGGAGACACAAATCCACAGTTTGAGAACCGAAGCTAAGCAGCACAGAGAAGCTTAATGGGATCTTCTAGACTGAGCACTGAGTGCCATTGGGTAGAGTGTTTTTTTTTTTAATCTCTACTAAACTATAGAGGGGCTCCTGGGAACCCTGTAAGATTGAGCCCCTAATATAGTCCATGGCCTGTTGCGACCTGTTCATAAAACTTCTAAAAAGGATACATGAATATATTGTCTCAAATAGTATATAATTAGAAGTTATAATCTTTTTCCATGATGATATCTTTGAGCTTTAACATATCTTAAATTAAAGCTATCTTTGGATAAGTTTATTTTTTAAGAAGCATCTTAACAACAAAAAAATAAATAAAAAATTCTGATTTAAATACAATAAAAATATTTTTTTATTTTCTTTTAGTTGTTGGTTTTTATCCACTCTGCCAGGCACAGTAGTTTAACACAAGCACAACTGCACTGACTATAGTTTCAGTTAATGTCAGGAGTGTCTTAACAACGAAAAGATGGGAACAGCTGTACAAATATTAAAGCAAGTAAAGGCAGAATGTGGTATACTGGGGGGAGGGATTATAAACATTTTGAGAAGAAGTGGAGATTGGACCATTGTGGTTGTCAGGGACAAATGAGAACAAAGTGGCTGGAATGATGATACTGTTCAAGAATGCAGAAGTGAAAACACAGCAGATGGAAGATATCATAAGTGGCAGACTGCAGCAAATGATAATATCAGTTGGGATAGCAGAATTGGAAGTTTTCAATGTATATGTATGACCAGAGTGGGGTGGGAGGAGACTCTGCATAGAAAGCTAGCACTTCACATGGTCGGAAGGAGACTGTGGATAATTGTGGGGGACTGAAATTTCATAATTGACATGGGTGAGCAAACGGGAAGTTGGGACTTCAATTCATTCAGAATATTAACAAATATAATTAAAGAAGAGTCACTAAGAGATGTGTGGGAAAGGGAGAAACTTTTCACTAGAACTGACCCCAATGGAAAGAAACAATCAAAAGTTGACTTCATGTTTGTATCAAAAGAAAGAGATGATATATGTACCATTTAGTGATCACTGGGTGGTAGAAGCAGAACAGAATCTTGATAAGGGCCCTGTAAGGAGGTAAAGGAGTGGAGGTTAAATGTGTGACTGTGACAAGGTAAGGAGATATGTGAAGCATATATGAGACAGTATGACGGGTGAAGAACACTGAAAAATATTTTAGGAGTACCAGCGGATGGTGGATGATGGTGAAGAGGACAGGGAAAACGATGAAAGACCTGAGAGAGCTACAAAGATGCAGGAGCTGCTAAAGGAAGCTGCAGAAGGAAGACAGATATGAGAAGAACTAGAAGAAACAAGGTGAGAGAGGGAGAGGTGGTTTAAAATAAAGATGAGAGAGAGAATGTTTTTATCATAGAATCGTGGAAGTAGGGTCGGAAGGGACCTTGTAGATCTTCAAGTCCGACGCCCCGCCTGGGCGGGAGAAAAAAACTGGACTCAAATGAGTCCAGCCAGGTAGGCATCAAGCCTTTTCTTAAAGATCCCCAGGGTAGGAGCCAGCACCACTTCCCCTGGAAGTTGATTCCAGCTCCTAGCCACCCTAACTGTCAAGTAGTTCTTGATACTTTATCACAAGCACTGGGTGGGAGAAAATGAAGAGCGGTCCTGATACTTTTCAGCTAGAGTGAAGATGGTGAAAGAATTAAAAGTGGTGTGGGAAGAAGGTGATACCTGGATGGAAAAGCAGGAGGAGGTGTTAGAGGCAACAAAAATATTTATTAAGAGCTACATCAGAAGAAGGAAGCAGACAGGAAGAAGATGAAAAATTAGCTGGAAGAGATTGAAGAGAAAGTAGAGGAGGAGGAAGCAAAGAAGATGGAAGAAAAGATAAGTGGAGGAGTGCTTAGAAGTCTTTAAAAGAGGGAAATCACCAGGAGCAGACAGACCACCAATAGAATTTTATGAGAAGTTTTGGGCATGGGTAGGAAGGGATATAGTGGACGCTTTTGAGGAAATAGCAGAAACCTCTAGAAGATAATACATGAAGATCAAGTATGTGCAGTAGGCCTGTGTGAAATGGCTAGTATTTAGTTCAGATTCGGCCAATTCGGGGGACAGTGATTTGATTCAGTGATTAGAATCACTGTCCTGAATCGATTCAGCCAAATCTGATTCAGAGATTCAGCTGCTGCTGAATTGGCTGAATCTTCGAATCACACAAGCCCCATCCCTCACCCGCTCTTGATGGCTGCCCTGTCTGCCCCAGCTCCCGGCTCTTTGAAAAAAAAAGAAGCCCCCACTGACTGGCTCCTGCCCAGTGTGGTGGGGGAGGTGTGTGATCCCTACTGCCCTGCACTGTGGGGGGGGGCTCTGCCATGAACACCCCCGAGGTCGCTGCAGCAGCCGGTCAGTTTGGGTTTTTCAGGTTTTTTTAAAGGCCTGTAGCTGGGCCAGGTGGGGCAGCCATGGTGGGGCTGGGAGAGCGGGCGGAGGTTGGGGGCTATGAGGGGGGACAGGGGCCACTCAGGGGTGCTGAGGGAGCAGGCAGGGGATGGGGCCTGGCAGGGGCCCCCCCATGGTCCCCTTCTCTGTCCCCCCCGCAATTTACCAGCATAGAGTCTGGGTCCAGCTCCCTGCTGCAGCCATGGGGACTGCTTGAATCGCCGAAGCTCTCCAAATCTTTTCTGAATCAATTTGGAGAGCTTCGAATCGATTTGGATCTTTTAACTGGTCCCCTGATTCAATTTGGATTTGGAAATTCAGCCACTGAATCAGGCCAGGTCTCCTCCAAATTGAATCAATACCTGAAGCTTTGCACAGCCCTAATGTGCAGTGCCAGGTACAAGGATCTCAAAAGCAATCAGAGTGATCAGAGATACACTCCCACATCCAAGAGAGGGAAAACAAACATAGTTATGGCAAACTTAGATTTAGAAAAAGCATATGACAGAGTAGATCATATGATTACATATTCCAAGTGCTAGGAAAAATGGGCCCCCAGAGAAATTTATATGTTGGATAAAACTACTGTATAGAGAAGCGGAGAGTCAAGCCCAAATTAATAGGCATCAAAGCAGAGCCTTTAAAATCCCTACGGGGTGAGGTAAGGGTGCCCCCTGTTGCCACTACTATTTGTGTGCAGCATGGAACCATTAGCACAAAGAATAAAAAAAGACAAAGTTATAAGCAGAGTAATGATACTGGGAGGGAGGGAGGTAAAATGTGTAGTATGCATGGATGATATAAAAGTGGTAGAGGAGAGGCTTTTGGTGGAAAGGGTGCTAAAGCATACATCAGAGTATGGAGAAACAACAGGGGCTAAGCTAAATAGATTGAAAAGCACCATAATGGGAGCAGGGAACTGGAGGGACTTGAAGAAGTTGGGCCTTCAGATAAGAGAGAGTGATATTAGAGTGTTAGGGATTCTGATGGACACTGAGAGGAAAGGTAATACAGCATGAGAAAAGGTGACACCAAGGATACTGCAGATACTTTGGTTATGATCTGGAAGGACACTGCCCTTTGCCAGAAAAGTGGCAGCAGTTAAGACTGTGCTACTGCCAATTATTTTATATACAGGAATTGTATTCCCACCAAAGTGGTGGCAGATAGCAAGAGTTCAGAAGGAAATAAGTTCTTCTGGAATGCCAAAAGAGAAAGGTTGGCTAGATTTGAACTGTACAAAGCAAGAGAGATGGGGGGGATGGGGCCGCTGAACTTGGGATTGTTCATCTATGCAAAATATGTACGCTTGATATGCAAGGCAGTAATGGATGGAGTGGGGGAAAGCAGTGCATGTCACCCGATTTCACACAGCTGCAATTTTGAGGAAATGGACAATATATCAGACCTCCTTGAAGAGTCCATGGGAATGACAACCACCAATTCATTATTTCAGGATGGAAGGATGCATGCAGGGAGAAGAGAGATACAGAGAGAGACAGAATGGCACCAATGGGAAACTTCACAGAAGAACAAGTGAAGGAAGTGTGGGGACCAGTGATGGGTCAACAACTAAAAGGGGAACATGCTGACCTAGCATGGATGGTTGTAAGAAATATCTTGCTGGTGAGAGAAGTGCAACACGCATGGGGCTTGTTGAGCTCATTTAGGTGCCCAAGGGAGAGGTGCAGGGAAGAAGAAATGGTGGGGCATATTTTGCAAGAGTACATATGCAAAGGGAGTGTGAGAAAAGGTTCGCCACTTTCTGAGTGTCACCAAAATAAACCTATTGTTAGCGTGGGAGATGGTACTATATGACCTCATACCAAAGAGATTGGAGGTAGCATTAAGGACTTTTTTAGCATGTGATAAAACTAGTTTATGGAAAGTAAGCAGCCTCTGGGTGTTTAAGGGGTGGTTTTTCATTGAAAGAGAGCACCTGAAGCTTGGTCTGCATGAACTGAAATACTACATTGATCGCAGCAATGAAGAGGCGGAGAAGTGGAGGAAAAAGGACTGGACACATTTATAGATATTAGGGTCAGAAGGGACCTCAGTAGGTCATCGAGTCCGACCTCCTGCCTTGGCTTGTTTCACTAAACCAACAGAGAGGACTGATGGAAGGAGTGGAGAGTTTTAGGTGGTTACTGAGGTAATCATATTTGGTGGGTTTCAGTATGAAGAAAAAAGAGTTTTGTTAAGAGGTTCTTTTGTGGGAAGTTGATGCATCTTGTTTAAGGGTTTAATATATGTAGTGGTATGTTTTTGGATATGTAGTTGTTTTTGTGATATGAAATTCTGGTAAAAGAAAGTTGCTCAGTATGTGAAATTTTGTAAGTGTAGGGCAGGGACAGGCAATTATTTTGGGTGGAGGACCTCTTAACGAGGTTTGGTGAGCTGTCAAGGACTGCATGGGTAGCACCATCCTTGACAGGTGCCCTGCCCCCTGGCTGCCATCTTGGGATGAGAAGTTCCACCCCTGACCTTTGCCACCAGAAGTCCTTCCCTTTGCCCCTCAAAAATGCTCCTTTTGGAAGGGGGAAGTTGCCATGTTAGAACCAGAAAAAAATGAATTGTACACTAAAAGCCAAACACCTACTATAAGATATTTGAATGTTATTGTAAACAATATTTTGCCATGATTTATATTTGTGTACTGTACATAGAGGTGATTGCATAATAACTCAAAAATTAATACTTAGTCTTTTATATCGGGGGTGTGGTGTGGTGGGGGTGTGTATGGTGGGGTGTGGGAGTGTTTAGGGTGGAGTGTGGGGGTGTGGCTGTGTGTGTGGGGGGTGTAGGGTATGTTGGAGGGTTGTGTGGCATTTGTGGGGTCTGGGTTGGTGGCTCTGGAACACACTGGCCTCTCCTGCAGTCTCTCTCCCTATCAGCATATTTACCCAATGTGAGCCCTGTGTTTTATAGTCATGCTTAGCGTTTGCTACATTTAATAAAGTTCTGTTGCTGAGCACATGCTGCTTTTGGCCACAGTTTATAGATAGACAGTGTATTTAGTGAGATTTTGTTGTATGCCATTATAAGATGAAGGGCTTTTCCCCCCATGCCAATGGGAGGGTGGGGTGACGGGAGGGAAACTCATTTTGTATTTGAGTAAATATGGTGGTACCACTCTCACCTTTTTCAGGGGCTAAAACATCTTCATTTCTGCCACCAGGGCATGGTACCTTCATAGCTTTTCTCCAGTGGCATGTTGTATATTTTAATCTAGTTGGACATTGGATTTAATGAGTAGTGCTGTTCTGACCTCTTTATCTTGGTATCTGTGTGGCATGCTGGAATTGGTTATGGTTGTTGTATTGGTATTATTCTTCTCCTGAAAAAGTGAGCAAAGCCTGAATTTGGTTGCAGAGGCTTTGCTTACTTGGAAGTGTTTTGTGGTAAGCTGGAACTGATGGAAGGACTCTTACCCCAACTTGTCTTGCAAAGCTGTGGCATTCAGACAAGCAGTCTACTGCTAGCTATTGTTGCATGGTGGCGAGGAGGGAATTTTAGACCATACCAATTATTCCACCCCAGTACAAGATTTTGATTACAAGGTTCTGAGTTGTGAGTTGTTTCCGTTGTATTCGACTCTTATTCATGTACGAGCTGGGAGTAGGAGTGGTTGCATATGTTACTGTAGGCATGTTCCTTCGCTTGTAGGCTCTGCCCATAAGGCTGTTACTTTCTTGAGGAACTCCTCAGGCAGAACGTACTGATAAACAGTTTTTAAATCAATGAAATGGGGGCAAAACCCCCCACCAAAAACAACACCCCAAAAAACACCAAAAAAGACCCTTATTGTCTTGTTGTGGGCACTTAGGAACCCTGCAGTTCGGACTTTCGTGCAGCCATCTGGCTTTTCCACGCAGCCCATGGTTCAATACACCATCTGTTTCTGGCTCGTGAACTATTTCCTTGCAGTTACTGCCCTGTGGTTCCACTCTCTGGAGCTATTAAACTCTGTGAGCTATTCCCTCAGCAGCAGCCTTCCCACAGCTGCCACTACTCAATAGGGCTGGCTACCCCCTCTTAAGGGGGAAGGCCACTGTTACAATTACATCTTTCCTGTATCACTCATCTGCTCTTTTCAGCTAATAAGGTTAACAAGATCTTTATTTTTAATGTGAACGAATCTGTTTTTGCTTCTTATTGTCTCTGCTGTGCAACAGCAAGGGCTCAAGCTATTTGTTAAATTCTCAGGGATGCACTGGGACAGTAAATAATTGTGCCTTTCAATCTTGATGCTCTTCCACCTTTCCATGATGAGTTCATTTTCTATAAAATAAAAGCCATGGTAGTCTCTTACTGTATTTATGCCTTCAAGTATTGCAGGCAGGAAATATAATTAAAATCTTTGTATGCTTTTAAATTAAGATGTGTATTTCAGTTCAGAAGACATTCCACCAACAGATCGATAATACTGTGTTGGCTTTATCCGTCAGAAATGAGCTCTGATACAGGGGGAAATGGGGCTGTGATGGCTAAGACACAAAAGTTTGGCTTGCTTTTGCAGCAAGTAGCTAAATTTCCAGCCTGGACCTGGTGTCACCGCTAAGATTGGGTGCCAGTTCATTTTGCAAGAAGGATTTGCATGCAGGAGAAAGGGTCTCCAACAGTAGTCAGGAAGATGGCAGATTGGGAAAAGTTGTCAGGATTTAGGTGATTCTCTTTGAAGACAGACCTGTGAGAGACCTGCTTGGGGCAAGGAGGGTGAATGCACAAAGAAAAGTGCAACCTAACTCTGTAACCCTGGATGAAGGAAACTGGGAGAGGGGATTATTTGTGGACTCCTGCTGATTGGGGAAGGGACTTCTTTAATCCTAAGAGAGTCGAGGACTGCTTACGTTAGGGAACCACAATAGTTTAACAAAACAGCCCTCCAGGGTCTGTCCTAGAAGAATTGGAGAGCATATTGGTAGAATTAGGAAGCCAACGGAGGAAGAGTAGAGGACTTAGACATTGCCTCTTTGTCACTTTTTTCTGGGAAGAGGTTTTGGTACTAAGAAGTGGGGAGGAATTATTCTTTGTGATTTGGGTCCTCGTTTTCAAGAACTACCTGTTTCAGGCAACATCAGTAAGTCAAATTTGGGGAGAACTGATCTTTGTGGGATGGCTTTAGGGTCTCATATCGGTGAGACCTGTACTTCAGGGAGGGGAGAGGTGTCTGTCTTGGGTGAGTGACTCTTTGTAGATAGTGTCTCAAGTGAGCTGATCTGAGAGTCGGACTGTGTCTCAACTGGGAGATTGGAAGCTTCTGTTTGGGGGGAAATCATTTTAATCTTTTGCCTGAAACATCTCAATACCTGGATCTGGTACAGCTAGTGTTGAGCTTTATGAGTCTTAAGCTGGAGGAGCAAGAAGATGAAATTCTGCTTCAGTGTCAAATGGAAAGCATACTTCAGTACTGGCTGTTGCTTCACACTCTGGGGAACTTCTGTGGTGTCCAATAGCATCATTCCCCCTCACCAGTTCACTTATTCCAGATGGGAATCCAGGCTCTGCCATGACTAATCTCTCTGTATACTCTTTGCTACTATAAAACCTGGTGGCACATACTTCCCCAAGTGCATCTTGTTCATCACTCAAAGATATAAGCCTGCCTTTGACACAATAACTAACTGTATTGTCAATTACTTCAAATGAAGCAGCAGCCGGAGGAACAGACAAACTGCTTAAAAACAAAGATCTTGTTTTCTTGTGAATGTCTCTAGGAGTAATCTTTTATTTTTTTTTTTTAAAAGAAAAAGACAGGGAGGGGAAGTACAGAGAAGTGATAGATAAGCAGAAAGTTTTCCAAAGTTCTGAAACACTGGCAGGTCTTCAAAACCAATCTCATTTTCAACTGCTGTCAGCATTGCTTCTAAAATTTCGTGACATTCCAACCTTTTGTGCAGCGCTGCACTTGAGTGTTACTGTACTGAAACCAGTTTATAGGTTGATGGTATTGGGATCCTTTGGAAGATCTTATTGCTTTACATTTTCCCGTCCCTTTGAATTTTTGCATTGCATTTAGGGTAATATTGCACCCACTCTTTACACTCACGTGAAAAAATGCCACTGCTTTGTTGCTGTGTTGGGATGCTGCATTGTCTGTCACTTAGCAAACACAGCTGTTACACCTCATGTTGTATTCAGGGATGCAGCCGAGGCAGTTATTTTCATCACCTGGGGAATAAAAAAAGGGCTTTCCAATGGCTAGTTTAGATGTCCATCTTTCAAAACTTGAGCCAATTGGCTAGATCGTCATTCTGAGTAAATTGCTATATCTTTGTTGACATCAGTAAAGCTGTGCTAATTTATTCCAGTTTAAAGATCCAACATGGACTTTCACCAGTTACTTATCTGCTGTGAACATTTTTTTTCCTTCATTAATTTCTAAAGTAAAATTTCATCTCTTGCCGCACTTTGAAATACCAGGAAGAGGCAGTTGGGTGTCAGAGAGTTTAGGCTGTATTAAAGTATCAGTTCAATCTAACTTGCTTCCCTTCCTTTCCATGCAAACAGAGAGCACCAAGTCAAGAACAACTCAGTGGGAACGGTATAGGCCAAGTAGCAAATGAGAAGTAAACCGGTGATACTTTGAGGAGGTGGCCGTATATGCACTTGCCCTCTTGTTAACCCTATAATGTAATAACGCCATTGACTTCTGGAATTTCACAGCTGTGGCCTTTGCTCCACCCTTATTGCAAGACAGTGCCCCTGAACTGAAGCTTTAATTTAAAAATGTTTTTTTCCACCCATGACATTGAGATGACCTTGAAAACACTGACTGGGTGTAAATCATGTGCAGCGTTTTGTGTTTGATCCTGCAGGCAACCTGGACTGGAGCTCCAGGATAAGTATGAGGTACCCCTCCTGCACCAGAGGGGGTCATGCTTTCTGAAACTAAAAGGTTGCAACATATCTGTTAACTTTTTATTTCACTGCTGATCATTTGAGCAGAATTAGCCTAACTGACTTATCCTATGATCCCAGATTGCTGCCCCAGGTTGCCTCCTGTCCGGGTACCAAAGGCTCCAGATTTGTTCCTAGCAGCTTTCATGATTTGGTTATATGTGGTCAATATAAAACTCTGTGGCATACTGAAAATACAAGGCCCTGATTGTGCTATTTACGCTAAGAGTTCATTTAATAATAATGGCCAGTCTTTTAATTTACATACAACTGCTGTAATTTCCACTTTACCACATCAGAGTGCCACAGAACTCAAGTGTTTTTTTTTCTGCAGGGTTTAGGTTCAGTTTGTCATGGAGTACATGGGGGCCTTGCTTGTAAGGCAGACTAGAGAAGGAAGAGTTTTTAGGGTCTGATCCAAAGCTCACCAAAATGCAGTGGTTTTTTTTAGCTATTTGTTGTTGTGCCTATCAGTGAGGTTATAAAAGCCAGCTGGGGACAGGGGAAGTCATAAAGCCCTGAGACTGTATTATAATCTAAAGCAAAGAAGATCTGTTCCTTGAACACCTTTAATCTTCAGCGTCAAGTGTTTTTTGGGTACGTCTACACTGCATACCGCAGGGTAGAGTGGAAGTATCTGAGCTAGCTTTAAATCAGGTAAATTAGTTTGCGCTCAGCTTCATGATCCCAGATCTATGCTGCTTCATTCAGAACCCTCAAGTATCTACACTGCACTACATTCAAGGCAGTGAATGTGCATGCACACGCACACATAAATTACAGAGGCTGTAATGTCTGTTTTTCTTGATACTTTTTTTCCTCTTGCTTTTATAGTATATCTACAGGTATAATGGACATTTCTTATTTAGTCAAGGAGTCGTCACCTCATAAGGCTGACAAAAGTGCTGCCTTAACTCACTGGGCATTGGCTTCCATGGACTTTTAAGCATATCCTGAAGGTAGAGAGGCCTCCAGAGGAATTAAAGTATCATGTGAGCAGGAATAAAGGAACTGATATTTCTGTATCTGTTATTGTTTTGTTTAGATTTCTCTGAATTGCTCAGCAGTGGTGGTTGAAATCCATCTACAGTGGTATCTGATTCTCAGTTTGCTCACCCATGCGTGTTTGAAGGCACAAAGGTTAAAGCAGCTTTGTTCACTTCGATGGCCAGCTTTTGATGTTCAGCAAAACTATCCTTAACATGTCATAAAGTTGATACTTGTATAAAGAAGTCCCGTATTATACTGACAAGGTCAGTGAGACTTTGGGATATGAACCCCACTTAAGTTAATGAATGCACCAGAGGGAAGGTTTTTTTTAACTGAAAAACCCAACTGGTTAAAATGATAGTCTAAATGGAAAAATTTCCACAACGTGGAAGAATTTCAGTGTTGTTACCTGCTAGAAGGGGATCTTTCATTTCTCTTTTCCTTCTTTATCTATTCTATTCCCTCTTGGTCTGATAAACTAACTGACCTCTTATGTCTGATTGCCTAGTACACTGTGTGAAGAGGTGAGCTGTACTTTTCTGTGAGTTAGCTGGAGAAGTTGTGTTCCCTGACCCTTGACCTGACAGGTAAAGTCTTGGTTGTATGGAGATTTAGCTATATTTGTGTGGAGGGTTCATTACAGGAGGGGCTCTGCACACCAGGACAGCAATGAATCTCATTTCAAAACTGTCTCTTCTGGCTTGTTGAATTTAAATATTGTAAGTCCAGCTGGGAGAGAGGTTTCAGAGATCCATACTCTTGCATATTCAGAGAATGTTCAGCTATATTTTGGATTCAAGGTCCAGTACAAATCCTGCATAACATTAACTGGCTCCTTATATTCATTACTTCTTGGATGCATATGAGCTTTTCTGCCTTCTCTCTTAAAACAGATAACACCAGAATGACCCTGCCAACTGTATGTCCCCATGCTTTCCCATGTGTCACAGCCTGTTTCAAAAGCAGTAAAAGACAATAGGAAGACTATTCCTGTGGCGCTCCAAAACAGAAGGTCCCATATGACAGCCTGACCATTTGTGACATGGCAACAACCTCCCAGGAAACATTAACTTAATCCATTATGCATTTCCCAAGTGCTGTGCTATTGCATTCAATCTGGGTTGCATCCTCCATCAAGCCATGTTGTGCATCACTAACAAGTGAGGACCAAAAGCAGTCTGCTGTCAAGGACACAAATATGACAGATAGCACACAGTAGAATTCTTTCCAGTTTTCTGGAAGTCCTTAAGATGTGTACACAAAAGCTGCCCATCCATGTGCTGGTTTGCATTGTAATTACTACACCTCAGAGCAGACTTGATTAATGTAATTAATATGCTCCAGCATGGTTTCACTGTCATGTGTATAAGCCAGCATAAGTTTAAAAATGGCTGCAGGGGCATTTTATCTAAACCTCTTCAAATGAGGTTTAGATAAAGCATTGTATAGCCATTTTTAAACCCACAGGGACTTAATACACCTGGCAGTGAGGTGTTTTAATTAAAGCAGCTCTCTGGGAAGTGCTGTAATTAAAAGCCACCCACCACTCCCAAGTACATATATAGGCAGTCAGTGGGAGAAAGATGCAGTGAGCCTCTCTGCTACAGTGGGCCCAGTCTAACCAAGATATTTCTTTGGCATTGCAGTGTTAGGTCACTGGCGATGCTGTTCATCTCCTCTGCTGTTTTCCTTGTGGCACAATGCACAGTGTTTTTAGTTTTGTTTTCTTCATAGATTTCATAGACATTAGGGCTGGAAGGGACCTCAGAAGATCATCAAGTCCAGCCCACGCCTGAGGGCAGGAAGTCAGCTGGGGTCATAGGATCCCAGCAAGATAAACATCCAAATTTCTCTTGAAGGTGTTCAATGTAGGTTCTTGAACCACCTCCAATGGCAGGCTATTCCAGACCTTGGGGGCTCGGACAGTGAAGAAATTCTTCCTTATGTCCAGCCTGAAACGGTCTTGCAGGAGTTTATAACTGTTCAACCTTGTCATCACTTGGGGCGCTCTGATGAACAATCGTTCCCCCAGATACTGGTGGTCACCCCTGATAAACTTGTAGGTGGCCATCAGATTACCCCTGAGCCCGTGCTTTTCCAGGCTAAAGAGTCCCATAGCTCTCAGCCTGTTGTCGTAAGGTCTGTTTTCCTGACCTCTGATCATGCGTGTGGCTCTTCTTTGGATTCTCTCAAACCTCTCCACATCCTTTTTGAATTGTGGAGCCCAAAACTGCTGGAGTACTGGTGTCCTTAATGTCCTTTGTGGCTGTGGCCTGTGGAGAGTTGAAGTGGATGGTTTTCAGGACTTTGGAAAAATTGTTGCCTGTGAGTGCTGGGGACTGGACTTGATGGCTTTGAGAGGTTCCTTCTATTTCTATGTTCTTTATGTCTTTTTGTTCCTAATGTAGTTCAGATACCAGCTATGTAAGCTGCAATAACATAATGATTTGCATCTACATATACAGCGCTGCTTTGTTAAAGCTGAAGTGGTTTAATGGTTAGATCCCAGGACTCAGAGCCCAGAGACACAGATTGTATGCATAGTTCTGTTACTAATTTTCTGTATCAGTTGGGGCAGATTATTTTAACACTTTACATCCTACTTTCCCCTTTGTCTTGTCTGTTTAAACCAGTGGTTCTCAACCTTTTTAGACTCCCAACACCCCTTGCTAGACTGTGGCACCCCTTGGGAAATGTCAGCTTTTAGTTGATTTTTGAGTACAGAAAAATAATAGAGCCGTTTTTCTGTTGCAAAGAACTCAGAAAGACCAAAACAAGTTAGAATGCTTTTAACATTATGGATTCCTATTTGAAATCTCTGTCGTTTATCTTATGAATCATCATGGTTTGAGCCCTTAACACTGTTAACATTGCATCGCATTCAGAAGCACCCCTGAAAAGATCTTGAAGCACCTCAGGGTGCCACATCATCCTGGTTGAGAATCACTGATTTAGACTGTCAGGGCTTTGGGCAGAGGTTGTTTCTTATGATTTATTTTAACACTACCAACCACACTTGGGCCTTGGTTTTGGTTGGGGAATTGGTATGCCACCTTAGTCCAAATGATAAAATAACAACATGGATCTCTAGGTCCAAAAAGTTACAAAAGTTTTCATAGCACAGGCGCTGAATATATTATGAAAGGGATTCTTTTTTTTTTGCCATTAACACTTTAGTCCTCCTGACAGCTTTTCCAGCTGTTACATGTGGGCAGATCTCAAATGTGGGAGGAGCATGTAAAGAACTGCAAGTAGAGGCAAGTTTTCCAGCAGTGTTCTGCAGTGGATAAGAGAGAGCTTTTGCCAAGGTACAGCAGTGTGTACTGCCTTAAAGCTAGGGGCAGACATTACACACAAACCAATTTAAGTGATGAGAAACTGGTTTAAACCTGTAACAGAACAGATGTTCAGTGCACATAAACCAGTTTGAAAATGGCTGAAACCAGTTTGAGATAAATGTGGTTGAATGTAGTATCAGACTTAACTGATTTGGGTCAAACTGGGTTATGCAATGTCTGTCCCAGACCCTTTGCTGGTTTAAACTAAACCAGACACTCCCAACATCCCCGCATGCTCTCTGGGCTGGGCAGGGCTTTCTGCTCCACAGCAGGGCTGGTCCCTCCCCTCTGCTCCCTGGCTGGAGTCCAGCAGAGACTGACAGGCACAGCAGGGTCTGCCTAGCTTCCCCCTGTCCCCACCCCCCCACTCGCTGTATAAGCAGAGATCCCTTCCTCCTCTCTCCCACAGCACAGATTATACCCAGCATGTGGTATGCTAGCTAAGACAGTGTAAGGCAGATAGGACACTGACCACTTAGGGCTTTTTGGAGTAAATCAGCAGCTCAGATGGTAATGTCCCTGCATTCCTTCCTTTGGAAAAGGCAGACAAGGTTCTGATATCTTTTATTAGACCAACTAAATAGTTGGAAAACATTTTCTTAGCAAGCTTTTAGGTTTAAAAACCCTTTGTCAGGCTGAGGAAGCATCTGCAAGTTGGTGTATGTTCTACCTGTATGGAATGACTAGTAAAGAAGTCAGAAGCTGGTATGCATTTTCCTTTGGAAAAAGCTGTTTAAGACGAGCTTGTAACAAGGGAGGCTTTCTTTTCTGATGGGGTGTTAAATGCTGATAACTGAGCTGATAAATATTCTGTTATCAAGGTGTGGGGGGTGGGGATGACTCCCTAATCAGTATCCTGCCAGGGCTTGGCCACACCCCACTTAGCTCAGCCCTACTCAAGGGAAGGGAGGGCTAGTGCCCCCCCCCCCCCCAGCTTCTAGCCTGAGCCACTGCAGTCATGTGCCTGCATTTTTGGCATGTCTGTGCAGTTACAAAACTAATTTAGCCTAGCCAGCTTAGACTAACCTGTAAAGACTGAGATCAATTCAAGGTCAGGCTTTTTACATGTCTGTCCCTAACCTAAGGGTTGATGTCAGTTGCATTTTCCTCTATTTCTGAGGGACTTCCTGCTGAGAAGTCTCTTGATGTTTTAGTGTACTGGCGTAAGGAATATAGATTCACTTTTCATGAGACCTATGAGAGCCAGGTTGTACATGTCAAAGTTTCCTAACCCATTTTCAAAGAATCTAGGAAGATGCATCCTCTAGCAAGTGTCTGCTTGATCTTCTTGACTGCTAATGTTTGCTTTGTGACCTTTCCATCAGCAAATCTGTGTGTAGAGGTAGGTACAAGTCTGCTCAAGTATGGTTCTACCTCTGTGATGGATACTGGACATCAATTAATAATCCCCAGAAATGTATTATCTTCTTCTGTTCTTATTTTGGTCAGACAAACACCTTGCTGGGGTCATTGCTAGATAAACACCTTGCAAGACAAACACCTTGCTGGGATCATTTGATCCCAGTACTATTTCCTGCCATGGCAGGGGGTTGGACTTGATCTGCTCAGGTCCTTTCCCACCCTTCAAACTATGAAACTATGAAGATTTAGGATGGCATTTTGGAAAAAAGAGTGCAGTGCATGAGACAAGAAAGGCATCTTTCAGTCAAATCCTGCTGTTTTTTTCAGAACATAATATTTTAAGCAGATGTGGTGCCCTGGTGGCACAGATGTCTATTTCAGGGATCTCAAGAACATATGGCATATGGGCCAGCTACCTAGAATCACAAGATTGTAGAATCATAGGGTTGGAAAGGATTTCCAGGGTTAACTGATCCACAAAATTATGGAACAAATTTTCATTCAGGGAGCACCTGGATTGAACCAAGGCGCTTCCTGATCTGCAGTTACATACTCCACCATTGAGCTATATATCCTTTCTGCCAATGTATTCAAAGTCTCTTGAATATCAGTTTTAATTTTTTTTAAGTAAGTTTTTAGTCCTCATGGTTTTTGTAATGACCTTCTAAACATGAACCAAGGATAACTGATGGAGTGATATCTGACTGAGTAGGAGGACAGCCCAAAAGAATGACTCAGAGGAGTGAACACCACTGTCTGCCATTCTGCCATTAAAGTCCAGAGGTGGCAATTGAATTTCACTGATCTAGTCAGGGGAAGAGAAGAGAACAAGAGGGCAGAAAAGCAAAGAATAGAAATACTACTGATTGAAAGGGGAGCATATTTTTCTTCTGCACAATAAACATGAAAAGCAGGTACTAAACAAAAAATAAGTGAATATTTGGTTGCTTCATAAAGCTCCTCAAGCCTCCTCCTGCTATCAGTGGACATTTCACTATGCATTGTTGGGGAGGATATAGCCTCTACCTAGCCCCAAAACAAAGATGCCAGCCACCACCTCTTTCAAATTAGTTTAGTACCACTTGTCTACTTGGAGCTTGGATGTAGCCAGAGAGTTACTGTCACTAAGTTGCAGGAGGGTTTAGTGATGGTTGCAATGCAGTTGCAGCATGAGCGACTGGTGCCTCCTGAATCTGGGGGGGTACCCACAGAAGCTGCCAATGGCGGTGGCCCTGTTGTGGGGGGCACCAGCTCTGCCAACAGCATCAGTGTTGGCCGGCATGGAGGCAACAGCCCCATTGGGGGGGGGGGCACATGCACCCCTGTGCACCCCCTACCAGTTGCCTATGAGTTTCAGTGTGGTTTCCTGGGTAAATCTCTGAGGTGTCCTGTGAACTTTGTGGGGATAAGTTCACCTTTCAGTTTTGTTTATATAAAATTTCCCTGGAAGTCCATTTATAAGCATTTGGAGCAGGAAAGGCTGATCATCAGGGATCCTGGTCTTCCCTGGTTAAAAATAGCAAATTATCTGATTTAACAACCCCCACCCCTCAAAACCCATGTTTTTCTGTGATTAAAATGTGATTATATATATATCAATAAAACAGTGTATTCAACTGATACCCATATATATACATTTAACATCATTATATATACAAATTTATATATATGGGTATCAGTTGAATACACTGTTTTATTGATATATTTACAATTTTAAAACAATTTGGAAGCTTACCAGTGCCTCACTCATTACAATAAAATAAATTCTAGATACCGGTAAATGTTGATGTTTATCATGGAAAATCAGAACTCATCCTGCCCTCTTCGCTCACCAGGATGCAGGTCCAGCTCCAGCTGAATCCTCCCTCCCCCCGCCCCACTTTCTGTTTTATGGCACTGTGGAGCCCTGATATGCTGTTGCCCCTCACTTCAAGTCACAGCCTCTGACCTTGTCAGTGCCCCTCACTCCTGATCCACAGCACCCTGGCCCTGCTGGTGCCCCTCACTCCCAACCTGCAGCCTACCAGCCTTGCCAGTGCCCCTTACTCCAAATCCGCAGCCTCTCCTCATATGGCTTGCCTTCCAAGTCCCTTACAACTTTTGTTGCCTGCCTTTTGGACCCTTTCCAACTTCTCCATGTGCTTTTTAAGATGCAGAGCACAGAACTGCACACAGTATTCTTTCTGAGTGCCCTGCTGGTGCTCCTAACTCCTGACCCACTGTCTCCGTAGCCCAGTGTACAGGATCTGGCATAGGAGGGAGCACTGCTCCATCATCATGAGGCACGGCAGTGGCAGCAGAAGCAGTGAGGAGTTGTGTCCCTGCTGTTTCCGGGTGGACAGGGGGCACCTCAGCTTGGCGGCCATAGTGGTGCAGTACTCCCTATGCACTGGGTCCTGCATGCTGGGCCACAGACGCAGCTCCTCTGGAGCTGGCCCAGCCCACCTGCAGCCCCATGCCCTGCTGTGGGTGCAGAAATCTTGGGGTCACATGCCTCACCTGGCCCCCTTACCTGTGCCCCATTACCATGTGACCTGTGTCCCCTCCCCCTGTGCCTAACACATGGCCTGTGCCCCCTTGCCCCCCAATGCATGGCCTATGCTTCTCCCTCCAGCCCCAAAAATCCACATTTTTTGCTGCAAACAGAAAACCCGGATCCCTGCTGGTCATAAGCAAACATGGACTTGCTAAGAACAAATTCTGCCAAACAGATCTGACCTCCTTCAACAAAGTAATGTCAACAAAGTTGGGTGGATGAATGAAATACAGTGGACAAACTTTATTGCTATAGCCTACATGACCTCATAAAAAAACGAGAAAGGTGGACTAGACAAAACTACCACAAGGTGGGTAGATAACCAACTAAGTACTTAATAACTAAGGGTACTTATAAGTGCATCCATAGTGGAATAGGAAGACATTTTAAGTGGTGTTCCATAGGTCTGTCCTGGGGTCTGTTTGCTGTTCAACATGTTTGTTAATGATGTGGATGCTGGAATAGAGTTTCATGAGCAGATTTGCAGATGACATCAAACTTGGAAGGACTACAAACACACTGGATGATACAAATAGAATTAAGAAGGATCCTGATAGATTGAAAAGCTAGAGACAACAGCTTCAAGTTCAATGCTGACAAATGCACTTAGGAAAGAACATTCAAAAACACAAATACAGAATGGTTAATAATTGGCTGGATGGCAGTACTGTGGAAAAAAAGTCTTGGGGTCTTGGTGGATTGCAGACACAATGTGAGTCTGCAATGTGATGGAGCTGCCAAAATGATGAAGGTAGATTTGAGCTGCATGAGCAAGAGTGTTAGGTGCAAGACACGAGAGGTTAATAATGCCACTCTACTCAACTCTGGTTAGGCTTCTTTTAGGGTGCTGCCAGATGTCCAGTGCCCCACTTTACATAAAGTGCTGTGGGTATGAGTGCCTCCCCCGCCCCCCAACAGATGATTGCCTATTGGGGGTGGGGGTGGAGTTGAGCCTGCCTGCACCAGCCATCCTGCTCAGCAGGCAGGGGTGCTGGCCAAGAGCTTCCCTCTTCCCAGCCCCAGGGCTGTCAGCAGAGAGGGAGTGAAGGGAGCAGCAGCAGCTGCTGGGCTGCTATGCCCGGCCTAAGCTGGAGTGGGGGCATGGAACAGAGCGGCCCCCAGCAGCTATCCCAGCTGGGTCCTGGGGGAGCTGGGCCAGGTCCCCAGGCAAGGGGGCTCCATTCCACGTCCCCTCCCCTTGTGGCTCAGGCTGGGCATAGCAGCCCGGCAGCTGGTGCTGCCGCTCTCAAGAGGCGCGGCCAGAGCTTGGGGAGGAATATAGAGCCTGCCTGCACCAGCCCTCCTGCCAAGCAGGCAGGGGTGCTGGCCAGGACTGGCTCTCTCCCAGCTTCCCCTTCCCAGCTCTGGGGCTGTCAGTGGCAAGGGAACGAAGGGAGCAGCAGCAGCTGCTGTGCATGGCCTGAGCTGGATAGGGTGGGGGGTGGAAAGGAGCAGCTCCCAGCAGCTATCCCAGCTGGGGTACTAGGGGGAACTGGTCCAGGCCCCCAGGCAAGGGGGCTCCGTTCCACCTCTGCTCCCCCTCTAGCTCTGGCCTGGTATAGGAGCCTGGCAGCTGCTGCTGCCACTCTCAAGAAGCCTGGCCAGAGTTTGGGGGCAGGGTGGATTGGAGCTCCCTTGTCTCAGGGGCTGGCCCCGACCCAGCTCCCCCCAGTACCCCAACTGAGGTAGGTGCTGGGAGCAGCGAGGTGAGGGGCTCTGTTCCACACTCCCCCCCACTTCCAGCTCAGGCCTGGCATAGCAGCCTTACACCAGCTGCTGCTGCCTTCGCTCCCTCCACTGACAATTCTGCCCCTTTTTGAAAAATTAAACCTTGAGGGAACACAAGTTCCCTAAGGCATTCAGAAGCAGAACGCCTTAATCTGTTACCTGATTTGACAAGGGTTAATTTTTTGTGCGATCAGCCATTTTAAAACCGTTCTGCAGCTGTGCCTGTAGAACGCTTTCAGGGGCCAGATCGTGCAAAATATGTCATTTCTGTTTGTGCCCTTAGAGTACCGCATGCAGTTCTGTGCTCTGCATCTTACAAAGCACATGGAGAAGTTAGAAAGGGTCCAAAGGCAGGCAACAAAAATTACAAGGGCCTTGGAAGGTAAGCCATATGAGGAGAGAAGTTGGAATAAATAAGCAGGTTCATCTCGCAGAAAACGTAATTAAGGGGAGATATTGATATCTGAAGGGCTGCCCTAAAGAAGAGGGAGAGCACTTTTGTCCTTTGCTGTAGAGAGCAGGATGTATATCAGCAGCTTGAAATTGCAGCAAAGTAGGTTTAAAACGGATAGCAGGAAAATGTCACTGTTAGAACAGTAGGCTGTGAAGCAGGCTGCTGAGGAACGTTGTGGAGTCTCCTTCACTGGAGGTTTTCAAGGAGAGCTTGGATAAGCATTGGGCAGGGAGGATTTAGGAGTAGCACTGCCTGGAGTGGTCTGTGAAGAGCAACAGTTGGAAGCCCAGGAGACACCTACACATACACAGGAAATTGGAGAGGATCGTGCTCAGCAGCAGGCGAAAGAAGCAGAGCTCCACAGCTGGCTGGTTACAGAAGACAGTTAAAGAGCTGGAACAAGTATATGAAGGGGGTGATGATAGAAAAGGGTGTTCTGGCTTGTCAGTTAGAGGATGTGAAGCTTTCTGCCCCCAAGTTGAAGAGCAGAGTGGAGGGTCTTTGGTTTTTCCCATGCTTATAGGTTTTGCCAGTTGTCACAACAGGGCAGGAAAGGAATTTTTTCTTTTCCTGTTGCTATGGGTGGCACGAGTTTTGGGGGTTTTTTTTCACCTTCCTCAGAAAGAAGAATTCAGTGTTGGCTGCAGACAAAGCAAGGGATTGTGATGGGGGTGGGCCAGAGCTTCTGCTGGCATTCAATTAAACCTGGAAATTCTTGGCTAAAGGGTCGTGCATCTCTGCTCAAGGTCATACTGATTGCCACATTTGGGATCAGGAAGGAATTGTACTGCACAGTCAGTTTGGCTTGTGAACTATAGGGTTTTTTGCCTTCCTCTTTAGTAGTAGTAGAGGGCATGGTCCTCTCAACTGTATTTTAATAAACTACTTCCTGTCTTTGCAGTGGCAGGACAGTAACAGTGCATTCGGCCCCCTGTTTTCCCTGTGGCAAGTTACGGTGTTGATGTTTTTAGGCATTGTGCCTGGTTGTGGATGAGGGTGGCTGATGTAAACTTAGGAATAGATTAGACATATATTTCTCCCTATGGATGGCTTAGGGAGGCATGAACTCTGCCTTAAACAGGGGTTTGGACTAGATGACCTCTTGAAGTCCCTTCCAGCCCTACTTTCCTGTGAATCAGTCATTCTGGGCACATCTATATGCACGTTAAGTTGACTAATTAGCTCCACAGTAAAGTGTCACAGTCTACATGTGCACCTGTATTAGGGCTCAGTAAACTAATTAACTCCACCATAGGGAAGTATTGCCTGACACAAGTACTGTCCTACAGCAGAGTACTTATGTGTGCTCAAACATATGTAGCCTGTAGCTGGGCATGAGGTTGCTGCAGTGTGGGGTCTTCCTGCTGGCTAGTCCTTGTGCCTTATCCAGACATTCTGCCATCCCATGCTGCCACCTGGAGCATGGGGCTTTCCCCCCCCCCCCCGACCACCCCAGCTTGAATGGCTGTGGTCCTAGGCACATGTGAAGATGTTGTGCCCAGGAGCAGCTGACTCCAGTGCAAACTAAGCCAGTTTATTGAAGTACATTAATATCAGATGTAGATGCCCCCTCTTTGTGGAGGAATCTTTCTGCAGAATACTGTACCCCCTCTTTGGTAGCTCTAAATTTTTTTTTTCTCCACCAACTGAAGCAGGAGCCAGGGTGGTTGGGAAAGCACTGCATATAAATATCTTGTTTAGTTAGTCTAATAAAGGTATTACTAATACCCCTGCTTTGAGGATTTATGAAGGGATTTCAGTAAGACACTGTTAGCAATGGAATTATAGTCATTCTCTAGTAAGACCTTGTCAATGCGAGAGAAAATAACGTTGATCCAATCAGAGATATTTTACCGGATCAATGTAATATTCTTCTGCATAATGACAACTGAGAGATTATCGCCCTGAACCGGGAGTGACAAAGGATCACTTGACAGATCACAGCCTCCTATAGTCTCATTGTTTTAACTGTTAAACATAAACATTTTTTTAAAGTGTGCATATATACACATGCATTTGAAATATACCATACCTCCTTCAGAAAGGAGGCAAATACTTTCAGTTTGTTGTTTTTAAACACTATTGTGACCGGCATGTGTTTTTCATAACTTGAATGGTAGGATCATACTGAAGCATCTTTTATGCCCTTGAGATAACTCCTACTAAAATCTAGGAGGAATGCGTACATGAAATGGGAGAAGAGGTCCTGAGGGGGTAGGAGAGAGAAGAGAAATCAATATACAGCTCACGGTATAGAGTATGAACATCATAGGGGGTACCAGAGAAGTACGAGTAATTGAGCTTTTGGATAATCCAAAAATTTCTCCAAGGAAATAAGAGTGTTTTAGTTCACCAGTGACTAAGGAGAGTCAAGTGTTCCATAATATGGAGAATAACTTATAGTAAAACAACATTTCCCCCTTGGTTACGTGGCTATTTTTATAATTAAATGTCTAATTCCATCCCCCTGGACTTGCATGGGAATTTTGTCATCCACACTGGAGAATTAGGCTATATCTTGCTTGCTGTATATATCCAATTAGTCTCAGTGGCTTCAGTGAGACTTTCTCAACTGAGCAGGATGGGCAGGATGTGGCCCTTTCTGTGTGTATGTTTGATGAATGCCAGGTAGTTCATAGATGCTAAGGTTGGAAGGGACCTCAACAGATCATCAAGTTCGACCCCCTGCCTAGGCAGGAAAGAGTGCTGGGGTCAGATGACTCCAGCCAGATGCCCATCCAGCCTTCTCTTAAATACCACCAAGGTAGGGGAGAGCACCACCTCCCTTGGAAGCCCATTTAAAATTTTGGCCACCTTTACTGTGAAGAAGTTTTTCTTGATATCTAGCTTAAGTCTGCTCTCTGTCAGTTTGTGACCATTGTTCCTTGTTACCCCAAGGGGCACCCTGGTGAATAGAGAATCTCCGATCCCTTGCTGCGTCCCCCTAATGATTTTGCAGGTGGCCACAAGATCACCTCTCAGCCTCCTCTTGCAGAGGCTAAGGAGGTCCAGGTCCCTCAGTCTCTCCTCATTGGGCTTGTCCTGTAAACCCCTAACCATGTGAGTGGCCCTCCTCTGGACCCTCTCGAGTCTATCAACATCCTTCTTGAAGTGCAGCACCCAAAACTGGATGCAGTATTCAAACTGTGGTCTGATCAAAGCCGCATAGACAGGAAGTATCACCTCCTTGGGTCTATCTGTCATGCATCTGCTGATACATGATAAAGTGTGGTTAGCTTTGCTGATGATTTTGTCACACTGATGATTCATGTTCATCTTGGAGTCCACTATGACTCCAAGATCCCTTTCCACTTGTGTGCTGCTGAGAGGGTCAGTTCAAACATACATGATTGGCAGGTTCCCTTGGATTTGCACTGTACCTCAAATATCTCAGCAAAGGACAAAATGGAAAAACTGGCTGAGAAACAGCATAACAGCTTGGATTTTTGATCATATACCTGTCCATTCAAACTTCAGCCTTGTGGTTTGACATTACTTCAGCTGCAGGGCTGGGAAAGTTATTGTGAAAAAAATAAAATCTATTACAAGTGACACTTAAACTAGGTGAAGCACTGGGGAAAAATACTGCAGGGAGCACTCTTGCCTGGGTTGGGGATGGTTTGATAACCCAAGATATCCTTTTGGTGTTCAGTGCCCTGGAATAAGTTGTGATTAGCCTTATGCATGTGCAGAGGGATAAAGAGGAGAGGACACAGTAACCTTCACAATGCTTGGAACTAATATCTTCACAGAAAAGGTTCTGTCAGGTAAGTGCTTACAGTGGCTCTATTCTGCACAAAGGGGTAAGGAAGGACAAGAAGGTATGGTAGAGGCCATCTCAAGTCCTAATACTAGTCAGCCTGGTCTGAGAGAAGTGTACACATAGCAAATCTGCCATGAACTCTGCTGGTCTTGGAGATGAAACGTTGTAGTCACCCTCCCTACCGTTCCTTGGATTAATCAGTGATTGTTATCTGTACACATATTCCTGATTATTTTGTTGATTACTTTAGCAGTGTATATTCAAGCTGGAGGGAGGGAGATAGTGGGTACAGCTCTGTGGATGGCATCTTCATTCATGGACTAGGTAGGAATGATGGGATTGCCAGGAATATTAAGTGCAAGTAATCATGGTGCCTTTTTCTTAAATCCAAAATAATCAGTAATCAGATTACATTTTAAAAATGCAATGCTGAGAAGTAATTTGTTACAGTAAACATTCATTGGTACTGATAGCCCTTCTGAAGGATTATATGCCCTTTTAATTCATACCGGTCTACCAGTTATTCTGTGGGTGAGCCTTGTTAGAAAATCCTTATGAAAAGAACATTAGGGCTAAGTACAGATAGTCAAAAAGCCTTAGGCTGAATCGATTCAATCTTCACAGGTTAGTCTAAACTACATAGATTGAACTTGATAACCAAGGGAACAGAAATTCATTTTGATTCTGGAAATGCAGCCACATACCTGTAGTGGCTCAGGCTAGAAGCCAGGGAGTGCTAGAGCACACCTGCTGCTTGGCTGGAGCAGACAGGTTGGGTCACCCTGAGGTGAGGTGAGGTGAGGTGAGGTGGGGTGGGTGGCGGTCTTGTAGGGGAGGTGCAAAGGAAGCATCCTGGGATGGTGGGGGACTGAGTTAACTTGATGTGGAGGGGATCTGGGACAGAAATTCAAAAACTGATTTAACCTAAATCAGTTAAGTCTGATACTACATCCATCCAGGTTTATCTTAAACTGGTTTCAGCCAATTTTGAAAGTAGTTTATGTGCACTAAACTTCTGTTGTGTTACAGATCTGAACCAGTTTCCAATCACGTATACTGGTTTATGTGTAACAAAGGGGTCCAACTTAAACCCAGAAATGCAGTGAAAATCAGAATAAAACCAGGCTGAGAAGATGCTCTTCATTGCATAAATTCAGAATGAAGTCTTATCCTGGGTTTTCACTCTTGACACTGTTTCCTGGCTCTATAAATATTAATCAGATCCTTGATATGGCTAACATGTTTATGTATCTATATCATTATAATAACCTGCAAATGATAGTTTAATCTGCATTTTAAAATATAGGTGATAGCTGTTTTCCTTGATAAATACTCATGAGTGCCACTGGACATTCTGAGAACCATATTCACTGGAGCCAGCCCAGAGCAAATACTGATGTTTTTATGCAACTTTTACTCTTTTCTTCCTCAGGCAAAACTCTTACTGAAGTCCAAGGGAGAAAACCTGCCCCCAGTGAAGACAATGGCAAATCTCACTTTGATTCACTGAAGCCAAGTTTTTATTGCACTCTTGTTTTTTCCTGTGCAAGCATTTAGTGAAAATAGTGAGGCCTTTGGATTTCCCTTACTGGGGCTTGTAAATTATTTCTTTCTGTGCAAGACTACCCCTGTGAGCCCCAAGGAGAATCTGCCCTGAGCTAGAGCAGGTGGTATGCCTAGAGGAAATCATCTATATAAGAGGCACAAGTGACATGCAACATTTCCATTTTAAATTATACTTGTTGGTATAAAGAAAGCATCTCAACAGTTCATTCTTGCCAGCTTCTGTTTTCCTGTTTGGCTGGAGTAAGCACCTTTTGAGTCAAATCATCTTTAATTTACTTTTCTTCATTTTCTTCATGGAAAAAAGCAAATGCACCTGGGCCGATACATTTTGCAGTAGCTTGATACTGATACAGCTCTTGTTCACATACCACCCACAAACAAATAGTCAAGCCAAGAAGACAAATCAGATCCTAGAGTAATACTTCCAGTGTTACCTCAGTTTCCAGCAGAACAACTGGGCTCCCGTGCTAGCACTCGAAGAGTTTGCCTACAACAATTCCACACATGCCTGGACTAGACAGACCCCATTCTTTGCCAGTTATGGGTTTCACCCCCTGCTACACCATGTCCTACCCACCACCTCCAACCCTGAAGCTACAGACTGGGTATAACTTGTGCAGGAGGTCCAAAAAAACTATCTCCTCCCCGGCCCCTCCCAGAAGAGGTGAAAGAAGCTTACAAATTATATGTGGTCCAACATCATCAACAGGGGCCTGCATACTCAGTAGGACAAAAGTTATGCTTGTCAACAGAACAGCTCCTCACTGAGTGGCCCTTGCATAAATTGGATCACAGGTTTCATAGATTTCACAGACATTAGGGCTGGAAGGAACCTTGTAAGATCATTGGGTCCAGCGCCCTGCCCAAGGGGCAGGAAGTCAGCTGGGGTCAGATCACCCCAGCAAGATAGGCATCTAAATGTTTCTTAAAGGTATCCAGAGTAGGTGCTTGTACTACTTCTGTGGGGAGTCTATTCCAGACTCTGGAGACTTGGACAGTAAAGAAGTTTTTCCTTACGTCCAATCTAAGATGGTCTTCCAGCAGTTTGTGACCATTACACCTTGTCTTTCCTTGGGGTGCCCTGGTGAACAGATGTTCTTCCGGGTCCTGATGCACACCCCTTATATACTTAAAGACGGCCACTAAGTCACCCCTGAGCCTTTGCTTCTCCAGGCTGAAGTGTCCCATGCCTCTTAGCCTCTCCTCATAAGGCCTGTTCTCTTGACCTCTAATAGTGTGTGGCTCTCCTCTGGACTTTCTCAAGCTTTTCCACATCCTTTCTAAAGGGTGGAGCCCATAACTGGATGCAGCACTCCAGCTGTGGCCACACCAAGGCCAAGGAAAGCACAAGGATGACTTCTTGGGTCTTTCTTGAGATGCATCAGCAGAAGCAAGCCAGAGTTTTATTTGTTTTGCTGGCTGTGGCATTGCATTGGTGGCTCATGTTCATTTTGTGGTCAGTCATGACTCCCAAGTCTCTTTTGGTTGTGGTGCTAGTGGGTGTAGCACTGATGAGCCTATAGGTATGATGTGGGTTTTTTCTCCAGAGGTGCAGCACCTTGCATGAATGATGGCATCTGGAGGGTGGGGCACGGTGGTACTGGCAGCGGCCGGAGTACAGCAGCGGTAAGCAAGGAGCTCCGCTGATGCCGCCACTGCTGTTGGAGGAAGGGGAGAGAGGGGTGGCAGGGTTGGCGGCCAGTGGTGATAGCTAACTGCTCACAGACTCTGCTGGAAGTGAACTTGGGGCTTCAGCCTGCCTGGCAAAGCCACTCATCAGAAGAGCATTGGGGTGGACACAAGTAGCCAGAAACTTTCATCTGGGCCTAGCCACGTGCCCAGTTCCTGACACTGGAGAAGCCAGCCAGGGTTAGCTGATCCCTGACCCCTTCCAATCATGGTTGGTAACTTATCGATAGTCCTTCAGTTAAAAGATGCACGTCAAGCTGATTCAGCGAAGTCAGATGTTCTTGAACTAGGCAGTTGGAAGGAAAGATCGGGGGGAAACACTTCAGTCAGGATCTGGTCTTTGCTTTCACAGGGAGTAATAGAGATTCGTGAGGGTATGGAACAGCAATGACTTTTTTGTTTCATCCTCCCCAAGGGTTATTTTGACGTGCGTGTTCTTTTATATTCTATTTATATTAATTTTTTAGTTATATAGCCATTCACAGTGTTAGTTTATAACTATTATTTTATAGGGTTGAAAGGTGTTAGAAATTATTATAATAAGTTACTGTCCAAGCTTGGGTTTACCCAATAAACAAATTACACCATATTACTTTGGGGTCTGAGATTAACATGTTTCCAGCTAAGTTTAATTCACTATGTTAATTATATCTTGTGATTACATTTGTTAGTTTTTTACTGTTTCTAAGCAAAATTTATAAATTAGCTATGTTTGTGATTATAATTTTCAGTTCTGCTTTTTAAAGTTCATGCTATTTGGAGATGAATACAAAAGCTATACATTTTTTTTCAGACAGACAGGAAACTGCTTCATCAGCCACTTTGCAGATATCTCAGAAAGCAGATCTTTCTGGTTAAAGCTGCCCGTTTGACCTTTCTAGTTCTGGCCATCACAAATATCTAACCGAAACTTCCCTTGCTGCAATTTGAGACCATTGCTCCTTGTTCTGTCATCTGCCACCACTGAGAACAGTCCAGCTTCATCCTCTTTTGAACCCCACTTCAGGTAGTTGAAGGCTGCTATTGAATCTCCTCTCAGTCTTCTCTTCTCCAGGCTAAATAAGCCCAGTTACCTCAGCCTCTCCTCCAAAGTCATGTGCCCCAGCCCCCTAATCATTTTGTTGCCTTCTGCTGGGCTCCTTCCACTCTCTGTCCACATCCTTTCTGTAGTGGAGCCCCGAAAACTGGGCACAGTACTCCAGATGTGGCCTCACCAGTGCCAAACAGAGGGGAATAATTGCTTTCCTCAATCTGCTGGCAGCCCAGTATGCCATTAACCTTCTTCATAACAAGGGCACACTGGCTCATTTTCAGCTTATTGTCCACTGTAACCCCCAGGTCTCTAACGTATTTGTATTGAACAAAACCAGCCCCAGGACTGATCTTTGAGGCACCCCACTTGATACTGGCTGCCAATTAGACATTGAGCCATTGATTACTACCCTTTGAGCCCAATGATCCAACCAGTTGTCTGTCCACCTTACAGTCCATGCATCCAACTCATACTTTCTTGGCTTGCTTGCAAAAACTGTTGTGGGAGACGGTATCAAAAGCCTTGCTAAAGTCAAGGTATATCAGGTCCACAGGTTTCCCTGCATCCACAGAGCTGGCCATCTCACCATAGAAGGCAATCAGGTTGGTTTCTGGTTTCCCATTTTCCATACACTCCAGTTTGGCACGTTTTCCTCAGATCTTGGTTGCTTTTGACACTGAGATAACCCCCAGATTGGGCCACCCATGACCGGGCATGACAACTTTGGTCCAGTGCTGCCCAGAACCTACCCCTGGTTCAGTATATAGATAAGCCCTATAGACAAACTACATATGCTGATGTTCTCTTCAAATAAACACCACCTGCAGATAACTAAGGACCTCTGTGATGCATGTATAGTACCAAGCATGTCTGCATGATCTTTTTGTTCCTTTATCCTCTGTCAGTGTCTCCTTCCCTAACGTATTTATAATCATTACCAGTCAAGTTACATCTTAACATGAAGCCGGATCCTGTGAACACTACTAAGTCTGGGGCTTTGACAACAAACCTGTTCACTCCAAAGTGTTATATCTGTTAATAAGCAGTTAAGGTCAGTCCTTTAGACTGTAAACTCTTCGGGGGTCTGATTTTCCACAGTTACACAATCTGGTTAAACATAAGACTGTGCCTGTTGCTACCCATCTCTGTATACTCTGTGTACATCATGGCAATAGTTGGTGCACACATGTAAAACATACATGCGCACACAGATTTCATGAAATAAATATGCTGTGCTTAGCTGCTTAACTGGAGCATTGCTAATAAGAAAATGTGCACTCAGTAACTGTAACACTTGCTTTGTAATACCTAATATCACTGTTTGTTTTAAATTGTTTGGTAATGCACTACTTTGAGGTGCTTGCTTAGTATTTTAAGTAGCTAACATTGGATGACCTGGGATGACGCGTGTGTGTATAGTCCTTTCCATTATGTGGACTTAGTCAGCAAAATGGCTGATGCAAGAGCAAGGCATGTAAATCAGTGAGTGCTGCAAGAGGAACACTTAATTGAAGATTTATCGACTGCCTGCAGAACCTGACCTCAGACCAGCAGAATGAACTACACAGGCCTGGATGGGAGAGAGCCAGTAGTTTTCACTGATGACTAAACCCAGGTGTATGAAAAGGCTTTATTTACCAGATTTGTTTGCTTTACATGCAGAAACCAAACACTGCATAGCTTGAAGTGCCTTAAATCAGGGGTGACCAACCTGCAGCCCATGTGCCGCAAAAGGCACAGGCAGTCTCTGTATACGGCACACAGCAGATTGGGGAAGAGATAGGCAGCACAGTGGCAAATGGGGCAGGAAGCAGAAAGCAGAGCAGCAGGTCAAGCAGGGAGCACAAAGCACAGCAGCAGACTGGAGAGGGAACATAGGCCAGGAAGCAGAAGGTAGAGCAGCAGACTGCACAAGGAAAGGGGATCAGAGTGGTACTCTAGGACAGTGGTCTCCAAAGTGGGGTGCGCAAGACTATTCATTGGGGTGCGGGAAGAAAATATTAGACCTTCTATTTATATTTATATTCATATAAATATATATATATTGGGGATACATGCTCAAAATTTTTTTACTGATAGGGGTGTACAAATATAAATATACATATATTGGGGGTGCGTGCTCAAAAATTTTTTACTGACGGTTGCGTGAACAAAAAAATTTGGAGACCACTGCACTAGGAGAGTGTGGGGCTAATTTGTAGCACAGATGCTGGAAAGATTGGTACCCACTGACTTAAAACCATTCTGATTAACAAATGTAAAGCATTCATTTCAGTACAGATGAATAGCACTGCAGACTTTTGATTTTGATAAGTCTATGATTTAAGTTATGAAGGTTGGCAATTGTATGGGTCAGTCAGATGATAGTAGTATGATGGTATTGAGAGAACATATGGCAGAGCAACAGCATATTTAAAGTTCAATGCTCTGCATTCTTATACTCGATGGTATAATATTGATACAGTAAAAATTGGTAGGTTTCTACCTATTTGTGATAGGTGTTGCATTGTACTGTTTGTAACTATATTCATTTGTCTATCAAAAAGTGGTGCATGATGAAATATGTGAGTGAACCAAGGCAGAGGAGGAGCTAACTAGATAACATTTCTGGGACAGGACTGAATCCCAAGGGATGTCAAGATGCCTCCTGGTGGCTTCATGACTCTGGCCCCATTCCAGCTCTCTGGGTACCCTTCCTTTCTCGCCTACCACATCTTGCTGGGATTATTTTACTGGAAGAAAGGGAGGCTGCCTCAGAATAAGCCATTGTCTGTCAGTATCAGTCATTGGTTTCCTCCCAAACCCTGCTGATCTCTATCCTACCCTCGGGTGTTAGGTGGGGCCCTCCTGGCCCATCCATGCTCCAGCACCCTAACTGTCTTAAGGGCTAATTTTGTGGCCCTTCTAGCCATAATTATGCTTTGTAGATGTTATCATTTTATCACGTAACAGTAAGCCTGTCCCCAAAACGATATCAGGCCTCCTTAGGCCTTTATGCCCTTTTTGGGGGCCTCAGCCTTCCTGCCCCCTTGCCCTTCCCTCTAGGTGGCCCCTTAGCCTAGGCCCACTACAACTGGATCTAGCTTCTGGAACCCTGGCCCTGGATTTGCCCCTTCTTGGGTTAGACTTTGGTCTCTCTCTAATGCTGTAACCCTGCTTTGTCTTAAACCTGCTCTATGTTCTGAGCCCCAACCCCTGGCAGGGCTCAAAACACCGGCCTGTCCCTGGCACCCCCCTGTGGGTTTACTGCAGTGCACCATTTAAGTGCCCCTACTGTGGCCTTCTTGCGTGCCCCTACAACTACACCTAGACCAGTGGTGTGAACTATAACACAAAATAAAAGCACTCTGGCTAAAACAAAACTGTAAGCCCACTGGCGGTATATCAGACCCTCCACATCCTAGGTCTGGACTCCCTGCAAGCTCTCAGCTGTTTGCTTGCAGTTCCCTGGACAGCTTGGGTATCAATCAGTTGTTCCCCTGCAGCCATCCTGCTGCCTGCATGGCCTGACTGACTGCCTGGTCCCAGGTGCTGACTGTATGTGCCTCCTAAGCCCTGCCCCTTCCTGTGAGATGGCTCCCCATCTCTCACAGGGGTTTCCATTCAGGCCTTGATGACCAGTCTACTTTCCCCAGCATGGCTTAACTCAGGTGCCAGCAGCTCTGTGCTGCTGAGCTGACAAGATGCCTGCCCTGTTGCAGTTTCCTGCTCTGCAGCTGTCTCCTGGGAGAGTTACTTACCCAGGGGAAGATGCTACCTGTGTCAGCCTGTTTGTTGGCAGCTGGCTTACTAGCAGCGAGCCTGCTTTCTCACTGCTAGCCCTCCCAGAGCCGGCTCAGCCTTCTGCAGTCTCTTGTTAAAGTAACAGGAGTCAGGGCTCCCTGTTACAACGTCACACATTTTGCAAAGCTGAAAACAATTATAAGCCAAATCAATCAGGAGGAAGAATTTTATACAAACAAGCAAAGAAAATGACTGCTGACATGTGAACAAAACAAAATAAAACAGCACTTTTATCTGAAGAGGAAGCACGTTAGTTCAAGCTTCCCAGCCTCTGTATAGATTGTGTGCTTCAGCAGGGCTTTTTGGCGCTTTTATCTAAAGCTGCTTCAATCACCAAAGCACCAAAAAGCCCTCTGAAGTGCGTGAGCTATATAGACGGTGGACCAACTGGGTAAAACTAACCTGATTCCTCTCCTGGGCATGTGCTATGCTTGGTGCAGGGGCATGCCAAGCTTAAAGTAAAAACACTGGTTGTTGTTTTTTTCTCATGTCTGTGAGCAGCCAAGTGTCTGAACTATTGAAGAACATTTTATACAACAGCCCAGAAGCCAACGGTTACAACTGAGAAAAAAGCCCGCAATAGCTGAAAACTTAATCTGGCTAAGAAGGGAAGTGAAAATAGGAATTGTTAGGTTATATTGTCTGTGTATTTAGAGCTGGTGTGATTCCTTCTTGAATACTGTGTCCTGTTTTGGTGGACATGGTCGCTGAGAAGTTGAACGAGAGTTCAGAGAGGAGCAATGAGAATGACTAAAGGATTAGAAAATGTGACTTAAATGAATGAATCAAGAAACTCAGTCTTTTTATTGTAACAAAGGTAAAGTTGAGGGTTTATTTGTTGATAGCCTCTTAGTAGCTACATGGGGAATACGATATTCATAAAAGAGGGTTCTTCCGTCTTACACATTTCTAACAAAAAACAATGCCTGGAGGTTCAAGGTAGAGAAATTCAACTGAGAAATAAGGTGCAAATATCATCAGTGAGCATAATTAACCATCAGAGCAACTTACTCAGGGTTGCTTGTTGCAGATTTTCAAACAGACAATTTTTAAATCAAGACAGGATGTTCCAAATGGGAAGTATTTCAGGGAGGTCCTGTAGCATGTATGACTGTGAATATGAAGGAGCAGCCTTAGCCTCAGACAAAATTAGTGAGCAACTGCTCTATGTTCAGATCATGTATATTGCCAGTCCATGGTTTTGCTGTAATATTGTGTCCACGTGTATACACCCCCCCCATACATAAATTCATGCAGATGAACCGACTTTGACCACATTTTAGGTATTTGGGTTGACTGAATGGCATAGCAGCATAATAATTTAGGTCACCTAGAAACAGTGGACCAGCTTTTGTTGTTGCACATAAATCGAAAACGTCTCCACTATAGGCTCTAAGAGCAGAGTGTGGTTTAGGAAGTGTGAATTATATTGCTGTGGTGTCATGTGTAGAGAAAGCTGGAGTGGTGGGGAGATTATAGCAGAAGAACAAGAGTAATATTGGAAGGCAAGGGTGCCCTGAGGGGGAAAAAATAGGAGGAATGGGATTGCTGTATTTTCTTTCTCTATTCACCAGTTGAATAAATATCTATACCTATAGATATTTGGCTTCTATGACCACAGCCCGCTCTTTGGCAAGCTGCTGGGAAGAGATGGCCTCCACCTCTCTCCCCTGAGGAGGAGGCTCTTCTCAGCCAGACGGGCTGACCTGCTCCACTGGGCTTTAAACTAAGCCCATTGGGGGACGGGGGGACTACCGCCACTGCTGGCCCGCTGAGCAATCCTTGCAAAGCCAGCAGGACAAGGCACTGAAGGGAGCCCACCCCTGCCCCAGCCCTGGTACAATGTGTGGGCCCCAAAGGGACGCTTGCCTGCCTGTACACAAATGCCAGGAGCTTGGGGAATAAGCAGGAGGAGATCGTCCTCCTGCTTAATGCAAATAATTATGATGTCATAGGGATAATGGAGACCTGGTGGGACTCCACTCATGACTGGACCTCGGGTATAGATGGCTATACCCTGTACAGGAGGGGTCGAGTAGATAAAAGGGGCGGGGGTGTAGCTCTCTATGTTAAGGAAAGCGATGCGTCCCTGCAAGCTGATATTGCAAACCAGGGTGGACGACTGGAGACCCTCTGGGTTGAAATCCGTGGGGAACGTGGCACAGGGGACACAACGGTGGGAGTCTACTGCAGACCTCCCACCCAAAGTCCTGAGCTTGACCAGGAGTTCATCTGGGAACTGGCTGAGGCCGCGTGCTCCAGGGCCATGGTGGTCATGGGTGACTTCAATTACCTGGACATCTCGTGGGAGGATCATTCAGCAAAATCCAAACGGTTGCAAAGCTTCCTCTCGTGCGTGGATGACCTCTACCTGAGTCAAGAAGTCTATGGGCCAACAAGAGGCAAAGCGCTGCTTGACCTGGTACTGGCTACTGGGGATGACCTAATCGGTGACCTAGTGATTGATGGGAAGCTGGGAGACAGCGACCATGAGCTGATCACTTTCACCATCCGCCGTAGAGCTGGCAAGTCAGTCAGCAACACGGAAGTCCTTGACTTCAGGAAAGCCAACTTTGACAAGCTTAGGAGGCTTGTCAGTCAGGCCCTTAGGGACCGTGACCCCAGGGAAAGGGGAGTTCAAGAAGAGTGGTTGCTCCTCAAGGGAGCAATCCTCAATGCACAAGCTAAGTCTATTCCATCTTGGAGGAAAGGCAGCAAGAGGGCACAGCAGCACCCCTGGCTCTCCAGGGACCTAACAGACCTCCTGAGGCAAAAAAGAAAGGCCTACAAAGGATGGAGGATGGGATTCGCCTCCAAGGAGGACTATTCTGCACTGGTCCAGTCTTGCATGGAGCAAACCAGGAAAGCCAAGGCTACAACTGAATTCCAACTAGCTTTGATCTTTTTCAGATATGTGAGGAACCAGGGGAAAAGCAAGGGCAACATTGGACCCCCGCTGAACCAGATGGGGCAGCTGACAACTGATGCCCAGGAAAAAGCCAACCTATTAATTGGGTACTTTGCGTTGGTCTTTCATCAGTCCCATGGGACGCCCAGGCCCACCACGGGACAGGGAGGTCTGGGTGAGGGAGATCCCCTGCCTTCCATTAATGCTGACCTTGTGAAGGAACATCTTGAGAAGCTGGATACCTTCAAGTCAGCCGGCCCTGACAATCTACACCCCAGGGTACTCAAGGAGCTGGTGAGCATTATAGTCCAGCCCCTGGCACGGATCTTTGAAAACTCCTGGCACTCTGGTTAGTGCCCGAAGACTGGAAGAAGGCCAATGTGGTACCCATCTTCAAGAAAGGGAGGAAAGTGGATCCAGCAAACTATAGGCCCATCAGCCTGACTTCTATCCCGGGGAAGATGTTAGAAAAGTTTATTAAAGAGGCCATCCTTAATGGACTGGCCAACGCCAACATCCTAAGGGATAGCCAGCATGGGTTTGTTGTGGGTAGGTCTTGCTTGACTAATCTCATTTCCTTGTACGACCGGGTGACCTATCACCTGGACAAGGGAGAAGAAACTGATGTCATATATCTTGACTTCAAAAAAGCCTTTGATCTGGTATCCCATGATCACCTCTTGACGAAACTAGCCAACTGTGGCCTTGGGTCCACCATGATCCACTGGCTGGGAAATTGGCTCCGTGGTCGGACCCAGAGGGTTGTAATTGATGGCAGTCACTCATCGTGGTGCCCTGTGACCAGTGGGGTCCCTCAAGGCTCTGTCCTGGGACCCATCCTGTTCAACATCTTCATTAATGATGTGGACATTGGAGTCAGGAGCGGACTGGCCAAGTTCACCGATGACACCAAACTTTGGGGCAAAGCATCCACACCAGAAGACAGGCGGGTGATCCAGGCTGACCTGGACAGGCTCAGGAAATGGCGGACGAGAACCCGATCGTGTTTAACACCGAAAAATGCAAGGTTCTCCACCTTGGGAAAAAAACCCTGCAGCATCCTTATAGGCTTGGCAGTGCCATGCTGGCTAGCACTACGGAAGAAAGAGACTTGGGGGTCATTATCGACCACAAGATGAACATGAGCCTGCAGTGCGATGCTGCAGCTACTAAAGCAACCAAAACGTTGGCTTGCATCCATAGATGCTTCTCAAGCAAATCCCAGGATGTCCTTCTCTCCTTGCACTAGGCCTTGGTGAGGCCGCAGCTGGAGTATTGCGTCCAGTTTTGGGCTCCACAATTCAAAAAGGAAGTGAGAGAGTCCAGAGAAGAGCCACACGCATGATCAGAGGTCAGGAAAACAGACCTTACAATGACAGGCTGAGAGCCATGGGGCTCCTTAGCCTGGAAAAGTGCAGGCTCAGGGGTGATCTGATGGCCACCTACAAGTTTATCAAGGGTGACCACCAGTATCTGGGGAAACGTTTGTTCATCAGAGTGCCCCAAGGGATGATGAGGTCAAACAGTCATAAACTACTACAAGACCATTTCAGGCTGGACATAAGGAAGAATTTCTTTACTGTCCGAGCCCCCAAGGTCTGGAATAGCCTGCCATTGGAGGTGGTTCAAGCACCTACATTGAACACCTTTAAGAGCAAATTGGATGCTTATCTTGCTGGGATCCTATGACCCCAGCTGACTTCCTGCCCTTTGGGCAGGGGGCTGGACTCGATGATCTCCCGAGGTCCCTTCCAGCCCTAATGTCTATGAAATCTATTAAATATATCTATATCTATCTTGTATTGTCAGAGATGCAGAGAAGAGAGAATAGAAGAAGAAAAAGAATGATATAGACTAATGAAAGGGTGACCTGGTGGGGAAAAAGGAGAGATAGATAGATTGAATACAGCAATCCCATTCCTCCTTTCTCCCACCAGGTCACCCTTGCATTACTCTGTCAGTCTTCTTCTTCTTCTGTACTCTCCCACCACTTGTTTTCTCTGCACCTCTGATAATACAGCAATATTGACAATATAGTGTACACTCATGTTCTCTCCCTCTCTCTCTCTATATATATATTCAATAGTATATATAATATATTGGATACAGTAGTCCTTTGACTGGCTCAGACTTCAAAGTTTTTCATCTTTATATGAATATATATTATAATTATACTAATATTAAGTATGATCTTGGTTTTCCATTAAAAAGAGGAAGGGAAAGTATTAGAAAAGGAAGAAAACAGTAAGAGAGTGAGACTGAAAAAAAGGAATGAGCAAATAAGAATATGGAAAGAGAAAAGAACAAGATGCATGCTTGTTAAGGTTAGTAAACTCTCTTTGCTGTTATTGATGTATTTTTTTCCTATATTTCAAGGTATTTCCATGGAAATGATCTTGTTGCATGGTACAAGTGAAGAGCATCATGCTATTACTGTTGTTACTGAGGGATTTGATGCTGATCTGCAGCTAAGCACCTCTTCTGCCCTCTGCCATTAAATGATTAGGAATTAAATGTTGAGTACCTCTAATAACCAGGGGCTAATGGCTGCTCCGCCTGTTTGGAATGGAAATCTAATTTTTTCCTTTTGTAGGTCATAAAATTTCACCCTCTCTTCCCAGTGAGGGAAAATTCACCTTCTTTTCCCCACACCCCTTCCCGTTCTAGTCAAATTCCACAGGCCATACTTGGCTCAGGGGATATGTCATTTAATACAGAACTGCACTATACCTTATGCGCATAAGAGTATTTTTCTTTTTTAAATAGAGACATAACATAGTTGTTGAATTTTTAAATAGATATTGTACCCCGTGCTATGCCTGAATACTGAAAAAATAGAAACCAATGCAGTATTTCAGTTGAAGTATACCTTCCTTTACACCTTTACCTAGCTCTCTTAGCTAGCCTGCAGGCTTCACTGGGTCAGATTTCAAAGGCGCAGCACTCCTGAACACAGCCTGGCATTCCAAAGTACTCATTGGACATCATCATCCAGGACCTCCCATTGTGACTCTGCTGACCACATTTACAGAACCAGGATGGGCACTGAGCATCTGAACATGTGGCCTTATAACAGCCCCGAGAAAGCACATTCTGAAGTGTCAGGATAAGGGCTGGTGTAGTATGAAGAGAATGGGGTCATGGTTCTGGTTTGCAAGTTATGAAAGACGGAAAGGGAGCCTTTATTTCATGTGCTGAAACTTCCTTGCTTTAGTACTCCTTTTTCTCCAGGAGAATGTGACTCTCAGGTGGATGATCACTCAGTCACCTTATGCCCTTATTTCTGCCTCACTGTTCTGATATTATGGGTCACGCTGTTTAATTTTCACACTTCAGCTTGAGGGGAACAATGCATAAAAACAGTTAAAGAAAATGAAGGCAATGCAGACAGTAAAAGGACGCTACGATGACTGCAGTCATTTTTGCTCACTGCCTGGTTTAAGGGAGACAAGACACTCCATTAAAATGAAATTCACCCTGGCACAATACTTGAAATTCACCCTGGGACAATACTTAATCCCACTTAAGCCCTTGAGATAGGTTCTGAGAGTTAAGGGGTGCATAGGCCTTGCTTCCAGCCCTCTGTGCAAAGGGGGAGGTTACCCCACACTCAGTCAAAATGCTGGCAAATCAGTAGAAATTCACGTTTCTGACAGGGTAGTGTAAGCTTACTGGCATGTCATTGCTAGCGCATTTAATTTTCTCTGCTAGCTACCCAGATACAAATTATTAGTGCCCAGGATGGGTGTTTGAAGGGACTAGTCATAGTATGTGGAGCCTTTATTCACAGGCTGGAACCTTACCCACATTACCATAAGATGCTTATAAGAAATGAATTAGTCCCTTGTCCAGATATTAGTGGACAGGTTTCTCTATTACTAAACCACCTACACTAATGTCATTCTTTTTGGAAGGCTTGGGCAGAGCCAGGGTCTCAGCAGCTGGATTAAGCCTTAGCAAAAGTGCCAAGTTAAACAAGGAAAAACATGCCTTAAATGTCATGCTTGTTTACTAGGCTTCCTTTTCTCAAGAATAATATAATAGTAGCCACAGAAAGTTACTGAAGCACAGCGTCAATTAGAGCAGTCGCGGGGGCTGCTCTGTCTTATGCCAAGGACTGTTCCAATCATTATGCAGCCTCCTCACTGAAATCACTGGAACGATGCTTGTTGATTTACATGGTCTTTGGAGCAGACCCACACTGTGCATTTTATAGGTATTCTCCATAAGTAAGGGTGACTTGGGTGTGTGCAAATGTAAAAAACAAAACAAAAGGGTGCCTTACTTTTAAATTTGGCGTATTCCTGCATTGAGCCCTGCGCAGGCCCAGAAGAGGCAGTCCATTACTTCAGCTGTAAAGATCAGGTGCTTTAGTGGGGCTTTTTTGGTGCTTTTATCTAATAGCTGATTGAATCAGCTTTAGTTAAAAGCACCAAAAAGCTCCGCTGTAGTGCCCAATCTTTACAGATGCTGCAGAGGTGGGTTGAAGTAATGTGCTGCTGCTTCTGGTAAAATGTGTTTTCTGGGGTTTTTTAATATCTGCAAGCAGCTGTTTTATGTTTACAGAAATCCAGGACATCCCCCCACCCCCAAGTCAGTGGCGCTGCTGGAGGCAGAGGCTGGTGGCTGGGGTGTGGGGTACAGTCTGGTGGGAAGGAAAAGTGGCATGGTGCACTAGGTAGGCGGGTGGGCAGGCATCACTGGAACAGGTGCTACCCTGCCCACATGTGCCTGACTCAGCTTCTCCTGAGCAGTGACTGGAGGTGGGGGCTGGGCTGGGCTTGGCACTGCTCTAGTCTGCCTTGCTCCCGTGCAGCTGCAGCCTGCCTAGCGCACCATGCTGCTCTGCCTCCCTGCCAGACTGTAGCCCATGCAGTTCTGGGACTTTTGATTCAATTTTCACCAACCAGCCAGGATGGTCTATGAAATCCAAGACTGTCCCAGCCAAACTACAAAATATGGTCATCCTGTCCATCAGTAACACTCCTATAAGTTCTGTGAGAACATGCTTCTGTCTTTACCTTGCTGACTCTCTAGGGGAACTCCTTCCCCAGCACTTTTCTTTCTCTAACCCAAGGGTTGGCAACCTTTTTGGAGCTGTGGGTTGAAATAATATAGCTAAGTTTAAGGTGGGCTGGAGCTTTTGACCCAGCTGCCACTGCCACTGCTTTTCCCTGCCACCAAATTGCTGCTGATGTACCTGTGATCCAGGTGCTGCCCACTGCAGAATCTCTCTATTGCCAAAATACTACCACTGTCTGCACTTTGTGGGCTGGATGAAATTGCTTGATGGGATGGATCTTGTGTATGGGCTGTAGATTGCCAGTATCCCTTTTAATTGGCTCAGTGGGAGTGATGCTGGGATCTGAGCCCTCCTCATCCCCTCGTTCTGCTTGGTAAGATGACACCTCATCTTATCAGGAGGAGGTGTATCAGTTCAAAGCCAAAGTTCAGAGGAGGATCCAGGAAATGAAAAATTGGTAGCAATAAGATAAAGCCAAGGAAATCCAGCTCTATTTTGACAAACATGCCATGTATAGTTTTTTTCCAGGCAACAAAAGCCATCTATGGTCCAATTTCTTCCAGTCCTACTTTCCTGTGATCACATGATAGCTTAGTGCTCCTCAAAGGTAAAGAATCTATCCAAGCTAGATAGAGTACTTTGCAGCACTCCTGAACTGTGAGTCGACTGTGGCAGATACCACCACTGAGTCTATCCCTCAGCACCCTGAAAGGGGATCCCTTGCCAAACCTCCTATCCTAGAAGTCTGGTATGCTGTCAAGAAAACCAAGAACAAGGCTACTGGACTGGATGGCATACTTACTGAAATCTACAGGGCTGGTGGCAAGGAACTAGTACTGAGACCCTACAAACTTATATTTTGAATTTGGCAAAATTAAGAGATCCCTGGAGACCTGAGGAATGCCAATATTATGACTGTCTTCAAGAAAGGAGATAAGCCTGTATGTAGGAACTATCGAGGTATTACCCTTCTTTCCACAGCAGGAAACATCCTTGCCTGCCTCCTTCCTCCTCAACTGTCTTCTTCCTCTTGCTGAGGAAGTCCTGCTAGAATCTCAGAATGGTTTCAGACCTTCCCATGACATGATATTTTTCTTAGACCTAGTGGACAATAAGTGTTAGAAACATAAGCATAACCTGTGTATGGCCTTCACTGACCTTACTTAGGCCTTTGATTCCTCAGTCATCAATTGTGGAACCTTGTGGAATGTGCTGGCCAGATCTGGATGTCCCGAAAAGTACATAAAGGTCCTGAGGCTTGCCCACAATCAGATGACTGTACCGTTCTATATGGCAGATTGAAGACAGAACCATTTGTCATCTGAGCTGGGGTCAAGCAAGGATGCGCCACACCACCCCATTTCTGTTCTCCATTTTTTGACAGTCATCTTGATTCTTATTAAGGACTACCTTCCTTCTGGAATTGACAGTGAAGAACAAACAGATGGAGGGCTCTTCAATATGGAACATCTCCGCTTGCAGATCAAAGTACTCAAAATGCTGATGACTACACCATCCTTGTGCACACGGAGAAAAATGTCAAGACCGTGCTGGAGCTTTTTGGAGAAGCCTACTAAACTTTGGGCATCTCTTTCAATATTGAGAAAACTGAAGTGCTCTATCAGTCTGCCCTGGGCCATGAATGTGATCCTTCCCTCACCAAATTTCTGTTGAGGGAAAGACCCTGGAAGTAGTTGAGCACTTTCCCCCTACCTTGGCAGCCACTTCTCTTAGAAAGTGAACATTGATGAGGAAATCTAGCCCATGATCCAGTGAGCAAATGTCTCTCTCCTTTGGGGAATTTTTTCAGCATGGCTTAACTCATCATAGTCTCTGGAAAGACACTAAGATCCAGGTCTACAATACAGTCATCATCCCCTCAGTTGGGAGGAGCTGGCTGCCAACAGATTCCAACGGTGCTGCAACCTCAACCAAGTAGCAGCCCATTTCAAGGTAAAGCATCTTGCCCTTAAAGCAGAGAAGAGAGAGTGGAGGAAGGAAAGGAGAGGAATCCTAGTCTGAAGCCTACTCTCCCCTATGGAAAGACCTGCAACTTCTGCAGAGGGCTCTGTGGCTCAAGAATTGGATCCGTAAATCACCCATCAATGAGCCATGGTATTGATCATCCTCAGATTAAGGGTTTTCCAACAACAACACATTTCACAGCCATAGGACCGTAACACTGACAAGTGTTAATACTCTAAATTTCCTAGAGGTTGACCCTTAGTCATTACTGATCATAGCCGTAGAACCCATCTCTTGCAAGGAAAAATCTGGTCTCAGCCTCCACTCTTATTACCTCTACAGTTGTATAGACTACAAAGAACAGATAACTGTCTTGGGAAGCTCTCTTCCTACCTCTTGTGTGGTAACCTTTGTACTGGGCCATGGGGGCCCCTTTGAATAACAGGATCAAGTGTTCTTCAGAATGTCCTGTATGCCCATTGATTTGAAACACTAAACAAAGCACAGCAGGGCTTAGTTGTTTTATTTACTGAGGTTTGTATAGCATAACTGTCCCTATTCTGTCTGAACGCTGATTGCAGAGACAGCTGTGTCCAGCTGTTGTTAGCTTGGAATGGTGACACAGTCCTGACTGGCTCAGGAGTCATGTGAGCAGGCAGTAAGAAATAGAGCTACAACAATACATCTACTCCTAAGTAAACTGTGGCAAACATGCTGTAGTGCAAAAGAAAAAAAATGCAATGGTGTGTCACAGCGTATTTTGCTTTAGGCTAGTTGCACATGTTACTTTATTCATGATCTCAAGAAAGATCTCCCTAGTGCATGCACTAAAAAAGACCTTGATGACATTTTCTGTGAAGAGAGGCAGGTGATAAGTTGAAGAGCCACTCATGGTTCAGGAATCACAGTCTGAAAATCACTGTCTTTAAAATAAGAGTAAAGGGAAGCTGTATGAGAGACAGCAGTGCTCACAGACAGGAGCAGGTGTTTTCCAAAAGTCACAGCAGCTAATGGGAACATGGCTCTCCTCTTGCTAACGGTGGGGGAGGTCAGGGGTAACTGCGTTAACTTGGTGTAAAAATAGCATAAATGAGTAAAGGATCAGGACCTGGATGTGTGTTAGGGAGGTCAAGCTGATGGGTCTTCCTCTCCCACTTGCACAATGGACATCCATTATGTGTGGCTCTGAGAGCTGTAGCTAATGAATGTTTTAACAAAATAGGCAAGCTTCAGGACACTGACTACCTGGTGAGAAAGGAACTGTTTGTGGTTGTCTTTTTTAAGCAGTAATAAAAATATTCCAAACCAAAAAATGCCAAAACAAGACAAACAAGCATTCAGCTAGGAGCTGCCTTTTGATAGTCTGCCCCCTTCCCAGGCAGGGAAAAGGGCAGGCTGTCAATTAATGGTGTCCTGTAATGGCAGGGGTGACCCAGGGAACAGCCGTCTAGTGTCCCTTTGCTGGAGAGCTCACCTGTGTAACTCTCTAGCCAGGGGGCTGAACAAATGCCTACTTTTGCTCCCAGGCTATTTTTGTACCAACAAGAATTTCTGAGAAGAGTTGGACATGGAGTTGGAAACATGGAATACCATTGCATGTTTTACACAGGGGGACCTGAAGCACAAGCAGTCTAAGGCTAGAAATAATGTCACCAGAAAAAGCAGATCAGCTGTGCCAGTAGGTATCCCAGCACAACTGATTTGCTTCACTGAGCATAACACACATCCCCTGTTATCCCATCTGTTGATGCTGTAGAACAACAGGTGATATGTTCCCCCTGGCCTTGAGAGATCCAGTCATAGAATCATAGAAAATGAGTATTGGAAGGGACCTCAGGAGGTCATCTAGTCCAACCTCCTGCTCAAAGCAGGACCATCTCCAACTATATCATCTCAGCCAAGGCTTTGTCTAGCTGGGTCTTAAAAACCTCCAATTCCCAAGTCCTTTACACCTTGGGAATTCCTGCGCAGGAGCAGGCCCCTCAAGCTTTGGGAGTGTTTGCCTGGTTTTCCCCACTTACCAAGATGCACTCTGGAGATCCTGGGGATGCATCTTGGAGCATCTGCCCAGAATGGGTCCCTGGAGCATCTGTGCAGGGTGGCTGAAGAGCATAGGCAGTTCTGGGCTGCCTGTGCTCTCGTGCCATAAAGTAAACAGATGTCTGTTGTTAAATAGTGGCATAAATTGATAGCACCTTTATTGCAACCACTGCTTGTCGTGTGACAAGGGGCATGGGTGTCTGTTTGTTTGGCCTTATAGGCCAAATTTGTTATGGCAGCACAAAGTTGATATCTGTTTCTACCCATAGGCTTCTGGCAGATGTTATACTTCAGATCAATTAATTGTGTCTTTAGTAGTAACCCAGACACATGTTCAAGAAATTAATGATGTTATAAAACAGGGGTTAAGACACAATGTTATTACACAAAATAAGTGCAATAGCTTTGTGCCTGGTTCCCCTTGTATCTGAAATTGAACATGTGGCTGTTTCCAGCCTTGGGCACATGCTGAAGCCCTTTGACTCTGGTACGCACAGGTCAGCTGATCCCTGGCTTGCTATTTGGTGGTGCAGGGGATAACTGGCATCATGATTCTGGGCTCCCCCTACACCAGCAATAAGGCATGATTGGGATCTGATTGGGGTGTGTGTAAATGAAAGGGGGGCCCTAAATTGAAGCACTGGGTTTTTAAAAACACTGCTTCAATTTAGGGTGAAGTAAACCCCTGTGTCGTGTACACTCATGTCTCACCTGCCTTTCTGGCAGGAGGGAGGGGAGAGTGAGCTGCTGGTGGGCAGAGCAGTCCCTGGGCTGTGGGGGATGGAGGCTGGTGGCAGTGGCAGCCCCCACCCCCCCAAGGCATCACTCACCCGCAGGCACCCAGCTCGGGCGGTCCCAGGGGGCACCACAGCCATGGAGGGAAAGACCCGGTCCCCGCGCAGCTCATGAAAGCAGGTGCCAGGGGGAAAAAAGAAAAGATCAGGCTTGCCGCTTTTTTTTTTTCTTTGGTGGAGCCTGCCTTTCCAGGCTGCTGTCAGGCTGCCTGCACCTCCCTGAGCCACATGGAGCCCAGTGCTTTGCTCCATGGCTGTTGGGCAGCAAACTAAAACTCAGAGTTTCATAGTTGGTAGGATTGGAAGGGATCTGAGCAGATCATCAAGTCCGATCCACAGATGCATCTTAAGCAGGTCTAAGGAGGTGATCCTCCCCCTCTGTGTGGCACTGGTCAGGCCGCAGCTGGAGTACTGCATCCAGTTCTGGGTGCCACACTTTAGGAGGGAGGTGGACAACATGGAGAGGGTCCAGAGGAGGGCCACCCGCATGATCAGGGGGCAGCTGGGCATGGGGGGTCAGATTTGATGATCTGCTCAGGTCCCTTCCAACCTTGCCAGCTATGAAACTGTGACCCCCTGCCATGGCAGGAAAGAGTGCTGGGGTCAAATGACCCCAGTGAGGTGTTCATCCAGCCTCCTCTTAAAGACCCCCAGGGTATGAGCCAGGACCACTTCTCTTGGAAGTTGGTTCCAGATCCTAGCCGCCCTGACAGTGAAGTAGCGCCTCCTGATGTCTAATCTGAATCTACCTTCTGCCAGCTTGTGACCGTTATTTCTAGTCACTCCTGGTAGCACTCAGGGGAACAGGGACTTCCCCAATGCCTGCTGGTCCCCTCTGACTAGTTTGTAACAGGGCACTAGATCCCCCCTCAGCCTTCTCTTGTGGAGGCTGAACAGGTTCAGGTCCCTCAGCCTCTCCTCGCAGGGCCTGCCCAGCTACCCCCTGACCATGCAAGTGGCCCTCCTCTGGACCCTCTCCATGTTGTCCACATCCCTCTTGAAGTGCAGCGCCCAGAACTGGATGCAGTACTCCAGCTGCGGCCTGACCAGTGCTGCATAGAGGGGGAGGATCACCTCCTTGGACCTGCTTGAGATGCATCTGTGGCTGCATGACAAGGTGTGGTTGGCCTTCCTGACTGCATCCCCACACTGCCGGCCCATGTTCATCTTGGCATCAATGATGACTCCAAGATCCTTTTCTGCCTCTGCACTGATAAGAAGGAAGTTCCTCAGCCTCTCGGTATGCTGCTGGTTCTTCCTCACCAGGTGCAGCAGTTTGCACTTGTCAGTGTTGAAACCCATCCTGTTCTCATCTGCCCACCCCTGTAAGCTGTCCAGGTCCGATTGCAGCCTATTTCTCCCCTCTAGCATGCCCACTTCTCCCCACATCTTAGTGTCATCTGTGAATTTGCACAGGGTGCTTTTTACCCCCTCATCCAAGTCACTGATGAAGATGTTGAACAGTGCGGGCCCGAGGACCTAGCCCTGGGGGACCCCACTGCCCACATCCCTCCAGGTCAAATAAGACCCATCCACTACCACTCCCTGGGTGTGGCCCTCCAGCCAGTTAGTGACCCAATTGACTGTGTAGGTGTTGATGCCACAGTCTCCTAGTTTTTTAATGAGAACAGGGTGAGAGACAGTGTCGAAGGCCTTCCTAAAGTCCAGAAATACTACGTCCATTGCTACGCCTGCGTCTAAGGATTTTGTGACCTGGTCATAGAAGGCCACCAGGTTGGCCTGACAGGACCTGCCACTAATGAATCCGTGTTGGTTGCCCCTAAGCATAATCTCCCCCGCTGGCCCCTCGTGGACGTGTGCCAGGATAATTCTCTCAAAAAGCTTACCCAGGATCAAGGTAAGACTAACTGGCCTATAGTTTCCTGGGTCTTCCTTCCTCCCTTTTTTGAAAATGAAAACCACATTGGCCCTTTTCCAGTCCTCTGGCACCATGCCAGAGCACCATGAGTGCTCGTAAAGCCATGCCAGGGGTCCTGCAATGACCTCTGCTAATTCCCTCAGCACCCTGGGGTGGAGATCGTCAGGACCAGCTGATTTAAATACGTCCAGTCCCTCCAGAAGTTCCCTGACTAGGTCCTCACTGACCTTAGGCTTGGGTACACCTCCACTGGGGCTTATGGGGGTCCCGGTGGGGGGGCGGGGTGACCCGGTCCCTGCTCAGAAAAATGGAGGCAAAGAAATTGTTAACTAGGTTAGCTTTGTTGTCTGGTGCAATGACCAGATTTCCTAGTGTGCTTGCAGAGGCCTCCTTGGAGGTGTTTTAGTTTGCTGCGCCCCAAAGTCATTTAAGGCACATTATGTCCCTGAATGTGCTAATGCGGTACAATACACCATCAGTGCGTTAAAAAACCAACAGTATTAAAGCGGTGTAAAAGCATTTAACCTGCTTTAAAGTGTCGTCCACACATGCCCCTCATTTTATATACACACACCTTAAAGTCCACTTAGCCACCTAAATAAGTGGAATATAATCTGGCCCTAAGTACCTTTGTCTGAAGTCACACAGGAAATCTGAGGTACAGTTGGGAATTAAACTAGAATAAACTGAGTTCTAATCTGTTGTCATTAAACAATACTTTCTCTCTAATTAATAAAAGTACTGCAGTGCTTAGCAAGAAGTAATATGAATAATACTACAGGTTTTACCATTAGCAAGGGAAAAGGAATAGAAAATACATCATTTGTTCAATAGGCTTGAGTTAATGTTGAGCAAATTTTTTTCAGTAAAAAGTAAATTGGTTAAAAATGGAGTTTGCACAAACCAAGACTATTTGCAAATCTGGATTGAATTGAGAAAATGGGGAAAATGTTTAAAAAAAACTACTGAAAGGTTTTGTTTTGTTATTTGCAACATGAAATGTTCCATTTCAGCATTTTGTAAATGAAACATTGATTTCTTGCTCAGAAACAACACTTTTAAAGTAAAAAATTACCTTGCTGTAGTAGTAGTAGTAATAATAATAATGATAAAGGGTTTTATTATCCTCCTAAAACCAAAACATTTCATTTGGGCTTGAATGAAATATTTTGGGAAGGCTCAATTTGCCAAAAAATGTCTATTTAACTAAACCGACTTCTGATTGTTCAGTTTGGGAACCATTATTTGTGCACCTCTAATTGTCAGATCATTCTTATCAACGAGTGTCCTGATTTTTCTTAGTTTGATCTTGTAACCTGAAAGCCACATCAGTGCTCTTATTTTTTGCATTAATTTGTCTAGCTTATTTTTTAAGGAAAAAAAGGTGGGGAGGGGAGGAATAAAATAAATTTAAAATCTGGATGATGTTCACTTTTCAAAATGTACAAGCTCTGCTATAAGACCCAAAGTACCTAACTCCACTTCCTTTCATCTAGTGCAGTTTATGCCCCTGACTTGAGCAATTGGCCATGTAAACTCCTTGATCTATATCTATTCAGCTCGAAAACCCTATAAATAAACTTCATTGGCTTTCATTCTCTGCAGCTGTGCATTGTGTCATAGTGAACAATGCCTTCAGACAACAGATTGACAATTACTCTTGCCTTTCAATTTTAGCTTTATTTTTCTGTTCTACTATTATTTAAAAAATGTAGGGAAAAATAAATTCAACCAGAAAATCTTCATTCAAAAAGTTAAAGTGCTATTGTAGTCAGAAAAGTGACTTTGAAAAAAATGACATCACTGGGTTCCTTATTTATTCTCTTCAGTGGCTTCCAGATCAAATTTCCTCCATTTTCAAGGTGATTTTTCAACCAGCCAGCTCTTTAAACTCAACTTGGGAGCTGAAAGTCAAGCTGTGTCCTTTCTGGCTCATGCACAACCACCCTTAATAAAGATTCTGGAAACAGAATTTAGCTGACAAGTTAGTGGTTGATACACACACACAAAAAAGAACCCAGACCAGTCATCCATAGCTGGATTAGCTCTGCATTGCTAACTAGCAAAAACGTACTTACGTCTGTAAAGCAAGCAGACCCAGAATGTCCTGAAGACATTCAAGAAGCATATCTCTAAGTGGGATAGCCCCATGTCATCTAATCCTTTTGATCTTCCTCAGAAAATTCTAAGCCTGGTTCATTCATGAGCTGCAGCAGATTCCACCACTATTGGCTCTAATAGAAATTCCCCCTTAAAACTAGGGGTGCACCGATGGCCAATTTTTAACTAGTCATATCAGCTAATCCCGATCTGGTTTCCATGCAGCCCCAGAGCATGGAGAGTGGCATGCGGCTGGGAAGTCTGTTGTGGGGGAAGGGGGAAGGGGAGGAAAGGGGTGTGGGACAAATTAAGGCCCCTGCAGTGAGGGAGGGAGTGGGGCTGGGCTGAGGCAGGGGCAAAGGCAGGGGCAGGTGCTGCCCTGCCAGAGTGGGGCAGGGCACAGGAAGGAGTCGCAGCTCGTCCAGGGGGCGTGGGGTGGGGGGGTGGCTCCCACCACTGCGTGCACCCTGAGAGGACATATGGGCTGTGTGGCCCTGGATCTGTGCATGAGGCAGGACGGGCTCCCACTGCAGGCTGGGGCTACACTGGGCTCTTCCTGGTGGGGGGCTGGGCTGGGGCTGTGCTCAGGGAGGCAGCACTGAGAGCAGGGGCTATGGCAAATTTTGGCGTGGCTGCAGGCCCCCCAACCCCCGCTCCCAGTGTCACTGCTGCTGTCCCTGCATGCTGCTCAGCCAACCCCCCCACCAGGAAGACCCCAGCATAACTCCAGCCCGCAGCAGCAGCCTACCCTGCCCTGTGCGAGATCCGAGGGCGCATGCCCCCCATGCCCTCCCAGGGTACGCACAGCAGTGGGAGCTGCCTCCCCATCCCCACATTCCCTGGATGAGCCCTGGCTCCATCCTGTGCCCTGCCCTACCTGGGCAGCACCTGCCCCTGCCCCTGCCCCTACCCCAGTCCCAGCCCCAGCCACACTCCCTCTCTCACCGTGATGGCCTTGATCTGCACCCCTCCCAATGCCCCTTCCCTCACCTCTTCCCCCACAACAGACCTAGCAGCTGGACCCCACTGTGCTCCTGGCCGCCTGCATGCTGTGCTGCGGCTGCATGCATGCATGCAACATTTACTAGCTATCTTATCAGCTACATCAGACAAAAGCTGATTGCCGATACTCCCAATTTTCTTCATGTAGGTGCTGATCCGATATGAGACCGATGTATCTGTGCACTTCTACCCAAAACAGAAAAAAACCCCAGAAGGGATTTGAGGGAATAGAAAACAGCTTTCTTGAGGGAATTTGCAGAAGACTAGCACTGTCCCCAAATAATTGGTGCGGGCCAGGGAATAGGGCTTGACTGTATTGTTGAGCAGTTCACTGATTTGTCAGTCTCAGAATGTGGATGCATGACACAATTACTACTCAGTAATTTACTCTGTATTTTCTTCTGTGCTAAATTCCTTCTGTGGTAAGGACTGGACACATGACAAGCTCTCCACACAAGCTGCCTGCAATAGGTACAAGTATGCTCCCTAGCTACTAGCCGGAAAAGGCTGTTTGCAATTTGACTAAAAAAAACAACACACAAGTGGTCCCGGATGTATCTTGTGTCTGTGTACAGTTACTCGCTTGTTTCTAAGGGATATCTTTATCCCAGAGTAGAGTGCTTTACACCAGCAAAAGACTTTCAGTAAGGAGTAAAGGCAACTAACTTTGCACTAAATATGTTGTGTGTCTGCACTCTCAGTCAGCAGAGCCCCTCTGATTCTCCCAACCACAGCCTAAAAATGGTACTCCCCTGGAGTGAACCTTGAGGCCTACCTCTTGTTCTATTCCTGTCTGAATCACCCTCAGGTACTGGGGACTTCCTTGGCACAGGGAGTATAATTTTACACTTCCTTAAACCATCTTGGATGAAGTCAATATCCCCAGTACAAGTTACCTCTTTACTAGGCACTCGTATTGCATCAAATATGGCACAGGCTACTGAGTGTCATTCCAAGATATCCAGAGTGTCCATGTGTACAGCCAGTGTATGTGTGCTGCAGACTTACGCACTCTGACAGAAACTATTAGCATTCTGTGCTGCAAGCTGCCATGCTCCAGCTCTCTGGGGTGAAGTGAGGACACTGTTTCAGCTTGCATGGAAATCTTGCTTCTTTTTAATGGCTGTTAAGTCCCTTCTTGAACATTATTTTAATCCACTTCTCATGTACTTAATGCACTGAGCAATCAGGAAGAAGTGGTGGCACAGTCCAAATTGATATCTTTCGCTTTGTGCATGTTCCTATTATTCCCTGTTGACCACACCTATTTTGTTCTCTTTTGCTGATAGACATATGGGGAAATATCACAGGGTATATAACTTTTCTGTAGTCATGAAGGTCATAGTAGGAAACTGGAGAAGCAGTCTTTTCCAAGCCAGAAGAAAAATTATCACAGTTATGTGGGAGCAGATCAGACCCTACTTATTGGACAACTGACTTTGCTAATAGAGCAGTGGGTTAGAACCTAGGATTCCTGGGTCCTGTCTCTGTTTTGCTAGGTGATGTCAGATAAGTGACTGTGTTGCAGTTTACTCATCTGTAATACGGGGACAATATTGTAACGCTCTTTGAAATCTATGGATGTTCTTCACAGCACTTCTCCTGAGGCTGTCTAGCAGCAATTATCATATTCATTGTACCTCAGAGGTCTAAAACCACATTGGGACTCAAGTAGAATCTCCTCAGTGAGGACCGTGAGTCTATTGAGCAGAATGTGGGCAAGGATCTTCCTAGCCAGGGACAGGAATGCAATGCCACGATAACTGCTGCAATCCACTCTATTTCCTTTCTTGAATATGGTAACAATTCTGGCATCTCAAGCCAGTGGAAATCTGTCCATGTTTCAAGATTTTCATAATAACGATGTATTTGGTGAGAGATGTTTTTTCTGCCTTGCATATACATTTCAGTTGATATTCCATCAGGTTCACATGCTTTGTTGTCCTTCATCTGCTTAATGGTTTCCAAGGCCTCCTGATAAATTGGTGGATCTGCAAGGTGGTCATCAATGGTGTGTTGTATTTGATGGTATTGTCTTCAACATTAGAAACTCTATTCGGGAGCTCTTGAAAGTGCTTCTTCCACCATGCATCGATAGTAGAGTTGTCTTTAAAGAGCATAGGTTCATCTTAGGAGCTCAAATGTCTCCTTGCATACTTGACCTGTAGATAGCTGTGGTTGCACTGAGGAAACTGCTCATGTTGTGGCAACACTGAGATCTTTACATGGTCTTCATTGACCTAAAGCCTTTGATTCAGTCAACAGTTAGACTTCATTTGTCTCCAGAAAGAGGCAACCATTTTCCTGCAGGTCTTTTCCGGGACTGTGCCTGAGATCTAAGGAGCCCATGGTTTCTTTGTTTAAATTAATCTGTCCACCCAGAAAAGGCCTTATGTTATAGTCAGCATTGTCTCAGTCAAGCAGGACTGCATGTGTGACTCCCTCTGGAACCTGATAAAGCCTTTCTAGAGTGTATTTGTGTCTGTCATGAAATGTTCATGCTTTAGGGTTTGGGTATACAGGCTTCTGGCCTGCAGACTGGGATTGAGACACCTTTCTTTTTGGTCTCTCTTTATTCCTATTCTTCCGAGGCCTTTAATCCCACTCTTCTCCGCTCCCTCCCTTTGACCTACTGTTCCATTCAGCACTGATGTCCTCTATTTGGCACCGGTGAAGTCATATCTGAAGTTTTTTGTCAAGTTTTGGGCCCCCCACTACAGAAAGGATGTGGACAAATTGGAGAGAGCCCAGCAGAGGTCAACAAAAATGTTTAGGGGGCTGGGACACATGACTTCTGAGGAGAGGCTGAGAGTGCTGGGCTTATTTAGTCTGAAGAAGAAAAGACTGAGGGGGGATTTTATAGCAGCATTCAATTTCCTGAAGGGTAGTTCCAACGAGGATTCTTTTTAGTGGTGACAGATGACAGAACAAGAAGCAATGATCTTAAGTTGCACCAAGGGAAGTTTAAGTTGGATATTAGGAAAAACTTTCCTATGAGGAAGGCAGTAAAACACTGGAACAGATTACCCAGAGAGGTTGTGAAATCTTCATACTTGGAGGTTTTTAAGACCTGGTTTGACAAAGCCTTGGCTGGGATGATCTAGATGGGGACGGTTCTGCCTTGAGCAGGGGGTTGGACTAGATGACCTCCTGAGGTCCTACCCTTGTTTTATGTGATTCTTTGATTCTTTTATATATGGTATTACCCTTTCTAGTCTGACCTTGCACCTTCCTCTGTGAATAATGGTGTAACTTACAAGGCTCCTGATCTTTGCAGTGTCGGAGATCTCATTGCAAGTGTCATGATGGTGGCTACAGACAAAAACAAGCTCAGAACAGGATAGCAAAAGATCAAATAGAAGGGATGCAGGGAAGGGAGGAGGAGGGTGTTACAGTACTCACTACCAGCATTCCTTGCCTCACTGGGAGGTGGTATGTAATATGCACATTCACTCTCTGGCACTCAAATCCATTGGGAGGCATCAAAGATTTATTTTTCTTACTTTGTATTGCAAAATTGTATGCACAAATCTTATGGGTCCTGAAGATCTCTGAATCCTGGGGAACAAGCTCTATCTCATCTTGACTAATCCTTAAAATGGCTGGGATATAGTGGTGGGGGTGGCTTGGAGTGGTTCCTACCTTCAGAATGACATTACCCTTTCTGCCAGCCCTGGCCTGGTACAGTTCCCAGCCTGGCAGATCCTGAAGGTGGGAATTGAGTGCCTGAAATCTCAGGTCTGGGACTCCAACAGCCCATGAGGCAGATAGGCAGGTCTTGGGTTCCTTCCTGGACTACTCCCATATACCCACACCTTAGGAATGAGATTGTGACCTGAGGTGACCCTGTTTTAGAAATATTAGCCAACTGTTGGTTCCTCACTGTGTCCATTGTGTGTGTCAGTCAGTGAGACCCCGGGTTCAATATAAGCATGCTAGGGTGCACAGCTTTCCTGTGATCCTGTGATATTGTTCCTTAGCGACCCCACTCATCATGGAGGGGACAGTCATGGACTTCCTCTCTGGGGGACCAGAAGGTTATAGAGAATTTTGGAGTAGCTCCCCGGCTACTGCTGAGCAGTCTGTGGGTGTGGACTCTGGCAGCTCTTTAGAGCTCCAGATGGACTTGGCACACACACAGAAATTAGTTTAGGATTTGGTCCTGTTAGGGTATGTCTGCATGGTGCGAGGCAGTGCTGTGCAGAGATTCCTAAGCTTGTTTTGCATGCCCAGGCTTTCAAATTGGAGGTAATCTAGGGTACTGTGAGAAGCAGAACTAATTATCTTGGGCTCAACACCGTGCAAACATGATTACACTGTTTCTGGTTTGTGTGGTAGTGTGGGCAGTTTTGCACAGTAATGCCTTGTGTTGTAGAGACGTGCCCTCAGCTTTTCTCTCTGGGGACCAAATATTGTGAAGAATTCAGGAGGTCTGGTCAAGACCCATTTCTGATTTGTGTAGTTTATTCTGATGGAAGAGTCTTTGTTGAGGACTGTTGTGCTGAGGCATACATTCTCTCTCATCTATCTGTCTAGTGATAAATGGATTTTCATGCCAGAAAAATACAAAACTGAGAGGTAAAATAATCCTAAATGCACTTACTACTCAAAAGGGTGGGAAAACCTTGCAAATAGTAATGTTGAAACCTAGGGACAGAAGTGTAACAAGCAGTTTTTATGCCTTAGGCTCATGAGTGTATGGGCTGCTGCCAGTGGAAGCCACCAGTCTTGCACCCCTTTTTAGTTGGCTTCTTACTTAGTGCCAGAGTAGTTATGTTACTCCCTAGGGGTCATAGTTAGGGACCTACCAAGTTGGTGATTGCGTGATTTCATGGAAACCACAAATTTGGGAGGACTCTGAGAAATAGGTTGGCTCTGCGATTCTGGTGGGCTCGCTGCAACACCCCCCCCCTGCAAAAGCCTTATTCAAAATAAAATGTTCTTCATGGCACTGCCACACAGCCCACCAGGAGAAAGAGGGGAAGGGAGCTGCTGGCAAGATGGGTGCTGCCCCCACCCCTTGCTGCTGATTGGCTGAGGGCTGCCTGTCTTGTGTCCCCATCCGTCTCCTCCAATCAGCAGGGAGGGGTGAGGCCATATGATGGACAGCCCTCACCACCAATCAATGGCAAGGGGCGGGCTACTGGGGCCCTTTGGCCAATCAGGAGGGGACCTGATGCACTCAGCCCATGCAAATGGTGGCTGGTCCTGGCATCTGCCCATGTAATCAGGTGGCCACCTCCTAGAGTTATGCAGACCCCTAGTCATATACATTATTAGTAAAGCAGCATGTCTACAAGAAGTGCCAGAGCATTTCTGAGCTCTATATATGGAGTTGTCATTTCACAGAAGAGGGTGGCAATAGATTTATTCTATACAGTTTTGATGCATTCATACCTGAAATATCACACTGAGTTCTGCGTACCACGTTACCAGAAACGTGTTGACAAATTGAAAGGAGTTCAAAGAAGAACAACAAAAATTATCAGGAGGCTGCAGGATTGATTTATGTAGAAAGATTAGAAGTGCTAAAAGTGGCTAAGAGATGATTAAGGTGGGGATGTGTTAACAGACTACAAATATTTGGAGAGTGTTAACACTAAAGAGAGATGAATTAGATGGTGTGATTCAAAGAGGGATAACTAGAGCAAAAACTAGATTGAAAGACTAGGCACAAAATTAAGTAGCAATTTAGGATGAATATCCAAAAAAACCTCCCTGCTGTGAGTATATCATATTCTCTTTTTTGTTGTCCAGGACACATCCCCGCGGTTCTTTTGTGGCTGGGGTGCAGTCTCCCATGAGATGGCTCAACACTTGGTACTTGAATTATTAGACTGGACAACACCCTCGAATAGCTGCTTATAAGAAGCAGCCCTTCACCAGAAGATAAAATGAACAAGAAATAGTCTAATAGCTGGTTCTGTCAGTAATTCCAATCAGTCTATGATATATGTCTCTTGCCTTTTAAACTAAGCTCTATGTGGTTAATTACAAAGCCTTTTTTTATTCCCACACCTTCCTTTATAGTTCCTGTTTTTTTCCTGCAGCTTTAAACTAAACTAAAAACAAATAGCCTAAGTGAACCATTATCTCTCTCTCAGGGATCATAGATTGATCAAAGGGCAGTAGTTTTGTTATGTAGCAAACTGTACCTTTAAGAGGCTCCCAAGTAGAGACAGCTGCTGGATTGTGCAGAGGCTCATATTATACAAACCGATCAATTAAAACTTAAGATACCGAAGGATACATTTCTCTGACGTACTCTAGGTCTGAGTGATGTCTGAACAACCCACTACATGCGCTTGCAATTCTAGACAGATGCGTCTTGAATTGTTTATGTAGAGTGCCGATGCTCAGTAGCTCATCACACTGAAGTTTTGGAATAATCCCCTTTTATTTTAGTTCCTACCTCTCAATAGGTTACACACAGTTTTCCTGGATTTGATCTGATGCAGTGCTGGAGGCCATTTGACATCTGAACAAAATAGGTTTGGAGCAGATGAAGATATTCCTTTACATATCCCCTCATAACTGATTTGGACTGCAGTTTCATTGTGTGTGAAGCCTTTCTGGGAAGACAAAATGCCAGGGCAATGAGCAGAGCTACCCCCTAGAATTGGGAGTTTGTTTCTTGCTGTTTGTAGAGGGAACAAAAATATGAGTAAAAGGCAGAAGCAAAGCCATTGTATTGGTATGTTATTTTTCCTCTATTCTCCGACCTTCTTCTCTCACTCTTTACCTGATGACCCACTTTACTTTCACTGCTTGATATGTGCTTACTTTTGAGGAAAGTTAGAATAAGGCCCCAGGCTACTGAGTATTGCAGGTACTTCAGAGGAAGGCTGTGGTTAGACTTGCTTAACTTTTATTTGTTTGCTTTTTGAGGGGAAAAAATCTTTCATCCCTGTGGCATAGAGGCCAAAACCTGAGCTGACATCTGTGTTGTCCAGCGTGCTGCCACTCCAAGAGAACTGTGTAAAGAAGAAACCTTGTATTGGCTGCAACTTGAAACTGGGCTCCTTGAGCTGTGCTTTGTGTTTTATAAACCAAAGCAAACCAACCTGTTCAGTAGGGGCTTCCTGTGGCAGCTCTTCTGGGGCAACTCCCAGCAGCTGCTGTCCCCCCACTGATACTTCTATTCAAGCATTCCCCTAAGGGCACCTGCTGCATCCTAAGAGAAGGGCAGAGGGTAACTTTTAGCTGCTCCTCGCTGCCTGTTTCCTTGCTAAGCTGTGGGAGCTCCAAAGAGAGTTGGACAAGAGCCTGACTGGTACTGCCTGAGTCTAGGGTACACCAGTAAGGACAGCTTTCTTGCACCAAGTGCCCATGGCAGCCAAGTAAGGGTCAAGGTGAAATGCATCCTACAGCTAGGTACAGTGTTTGGATTTTTTTGCCCCTGCCCAGGTGCAGGTTAGAAAAATCTCAGAGATGACCCTATATTGCAAATCAAAACCAACTACATCTAGCTGGTGCAGGCAGGTAAGAAGTGCCCAACCAGGGTTAACAAGGTGCAGCCAGCACCAGTGACTTCCTTGTGATCTAATTTGGCATGATGGGAGAGCAGGTGGGTGCTCTTAATCTAATCCAAGTGGCTTCTCCTCAGCAGAGGCATGGTGTCTTTCCCAAAGGCAGTGCAGGTGTGAGGGGGGTTTTTTGCACCTGTTTTGAGCTGGTACTGACTTGATTGACACTGAACAGAAATGGCTCAAGGACCCACTTTTTGCTTATTTGGAATTCTCTACAACCAGACTGAATAAATAGGTGAGAGAGAAACTTAGAGCCAGATTTTCCACTCTGATGCAGAAAAGGACCTGGAGATTCTTCCTAGCATAGAGGAAGCTCCTGGGAGCATACACCTAATGTAGTTGCTCTATTTGAGGTGGCACTGCTAAGGGAAAGGGGATCTGTCTGGAATTCTTTTATTCTCTGCCTATTCCTATGTGTGGAAATAGCACCTTGGAACCAAGGGGAGCCTGGGAGAAGCTATAGTTTCCCTGGAGCTGTTTTAATTTATCCTGGGAATTAAATTCTGGTCTAGCTAACCTTAGTATTGGAGAGCTGAAAAGATGGGAGCCAGAGGCAGTGGCAGATTGTACTGTACTGGGAAGGCCAACTAGACTAGTGCTGGTGAAATGCTACAGTTTTTGGCTTGCATTAGTGCTTCAGGCTCCAGATATGGGATACAAGAGTGGTGAGCCCTGCTCTGAGTAAATGCAATGGCAGTATTGCTAGCAGCCTCTCATATGGACTCAAGGAACACTGTAAGCATGGCAGGTACTTGCTGCAGTATTTTTTTTAAATCTCTGCTACAGGTAAAGTTTTGTAAAAGATCTATCATGAAACACACGATCTGGCACTGCAGCTGTGGTTTCTTGCCAGTCAATAGTACTTCCAGCAGCTCCCGGCTGTACAGTCTGGGAACAGAAAAACCTGCAATAGCCTGCAGGCAACAGAGTGTGTTCTCCTTCTGCCATCCTGGCTCTTATCCCTGCCCAGGAAGGCATCCTAGCCAGGGTGTGGAGTCATCTCCTAAGAGAGATGATGGGAAGGTCATTGATTGGGCCATAAAACTAGGCTGGACTGTGCTAGTAAGTGGACAGTCAGAATAATGATTCTGTGGAAGGGAGATGAATTAATTGGTGCACCAGGTCTTCTATAAAAACTTGTTTTCTATCAGAAGAAAAAATTCTTAATTCTTAATATTAAAGTAAATATTTTCCTCGGGAAAGTTAATAGTTGTCTTAAGTTTATGCAGCCAGTATGGTAATTTGAAATGTGGCTTACTGACTCCTTTGTTAGGCTATCACTCTCAACAAGACATTACATAAAAGTAGTGTAAGAGTCATATTTTAGCTGTGATGGTCCAGAAGTGCAAGAGGCAAGGATTTCTTAGGGTGATATCTTTTATTGGACAACTGAGTTGTTGGGATAAAGTTAGACAAGCTTTCAAATGCAAGACATTCTTCATCAGGTCTGTGACCAATAGAGAGACCAATAAAGATCAGTAAAATATATCACCCTAAGAAATCCTTGTCTCTCATTACTTTTTAGGCAAGATGGCTGACACAGCTTGTTGCCGGCTCCTAATTGCCAGCCCACACAAACTCCCTCTTTTCAAATACTGTCTTTTTTTTTTTTTTTTGGTTCTATAATGAGGCAGAAAAGTCTCTTCTTCTGTGAAATTTCAAGATTAATAGGATGAGTTAAATGGGTTTCTCTTCTTTTTTAAGTACATTAACAAAAACATAGTGACAGTTAAGATTGCAGTGAACCCCAACCACCCAAATGTTTAAAAGCAAGAAAATAAGAGGGAAGCCTTACACACTTCTTTTCACCTTCATGCTGCCTACAGCATTGTTGAGAATGTATTCCTGTGCTTCATCAGGCTTTTGCTTCCTTGTCCAAAACACACCAGAAACCTAAACATAACCCATTGTCATCAAATTCAAAGTGTCAGCGGTGATGTCATTCTTCTGTTCCAATTATATCAGCAACCCAGCACATCTGACAGTCATCCATCCATGCATTTAGGAAGTTGTTCTGCCCATGCACTGTTGAGGTAACTCTCAAGGTTTTACATTAGGGTTGTTAGCTGCTCTACTTTTATAGGCCTCTCTAGTTCTGTAAGGCCGTTAAGAGAGCAGTCAACAACTGTACATTATGCTTCCTGTTTGTTTTCATTTATGAGTACATAAAGCAGATTAAATAAACAAGAAATTCATTTAAAAAATGTCTACTTAGGTCCCAGTTCAGCAGGACACTTCAGCATCTATGTATTTCCCATTGAAGTTGATGGGACTAACTACATGCCTGAAATTAAGCATATGTTTGAATATTTTTTAAAGCCTGAAATTATTTAGTGAGATGGTGATAGGAGTAAAGAACACTTAACAATCTGCAGCTTATATATTGAGCTAACCTATGCAATCTTGTGCCCTTACTATCTATGTCTTTCCTGTTATCTCTTCTCTCACCTTATCCTTATTTAGGTCAATGTCCTGCAATCACTTCAGCAGATGTTCTAATAACTTGAAGCATGAATAGAGCCCCCTTAATTTCCAATAGGAATATAGGTTTCCCTCGCTTTATGCGGGTTCTGTATGTGTGAATTCGCTCTTGTGCAATAACTTTTTTTATACCAAAAATTTGTTATATGTGAGATAAATTCATTCTTATGTGATTGGTGTTTTGGAAGCCCACAGTCAGCTGCTTTGTGTAGTGCATTGTGGGAGTGACACGCACCAAAATATAGTCTCTTGTGTGAATGTGTGCTCCTTGCTAATTGTCTGCAACATGTGTTTCTGTAGTTGCCACCCTCATTATGATAGTGCCCTGTCCTTGTGTGTACTATCTGCTGTTGGTGAGAACCAAAATTGTCTTGTAAAAGTGGTAGAAATGGGTCTGGAGGTCAGTACAGTTGTGGTCTTGGAACGTAGCCCTATTTGTTATGTTGTAAAGTGGGTTCCCTTTATGCAAATTTGAGTTATGCACTGTTTTCCAAGAATGCATGTACAGTATAAAATGAGGGAAATCTGTACTGATACGTGCATGCTCTAATATGTGTGTGAAACTGTGCCTGTGCGGGGCCACAGAATGCAAAATAAGTGAAGCATCTGTGTCACTGTAATATAAATGCTGTAATAACTTAGTTTATTATAGAAACAGCACTTCTGCATGTCTTAGCATATGTCTCTTAGCCTCTCTAAAGGTGTCTTTACCTTCTGATGGTCTCTTGTGTAATGTAATATAATGAACCTTTTGCCAAAGAGTAACAAAGAGCAAAGGCAGGAAGTCACACCTCTCTGTAAACAGCACCATGAAGCCATATTTAAACCTACCTAATTGAATGGACTTTTCCTGGTATTATAAATGAAAATATTAAATAAACACTACTACAATGTATGTTACCTGCTGCAAGATATTTTATAGACTCCTTGGGCCTGATTCTTCATGTGCCTTGTGTGGATGGGAGGTATATTATTAGTATGGCAAGTGCTTACAGTGCCAAAATTCTCACATCAAGCCTACATTGACTTGTGCATTAGTCTATGAGTCATTTGGGAGTGTTGACCCTGAGCATGCAAAATTATGAGTCAGGCCTCAAAAAATCGTGAGATCAAAAAAAAAAAAAGCTGTGTTTTATTTTTCTTTGGGTTCTGAGGCTCTAAGATGCACTCAGGCCATATTTTTAAGTTTTTTCCCATAAGCATAGTGGCTAGATGTGGATATATATTTTGTTGCAATTGATGGTTGATATTCTCAGATAATATGAGACTCCAGGGGCTGAGGCTTTATGAAAAATCTCCAAATGTAGCAAGATACCTGATAAAATCACAAGAATAAACAAGACTGGTTATCCTATTGAAATGTATGGGATCTCATACAGAATAAGATACTACATTATGTGAGTAGATTATTGAAATCTGGCCCAAAGAGACCAGTTGCATGTGATGTATCACCACCATATTGTGACTGGCAGGTGTGTCTACAGTGGGGGAAGCTCACTGGATTGGAGTTGGGGATAGTAAGAGAGGATTTGGAAAAAAGGAAGTGTAATGCGAATGTAATGTGTGTAACAACAGAAGGAACCAGGGGATAGTCTGCAGAGCTGTGCTGACTGTTCATTTGGACTACAACTCCCAGAAATTTCCTGGGGGGCAGGGGAGGGGAGGTAGAAGATAAAAAGGAGGAAGAAGCCTGAGTCTGGAGTAAGGGAAACCTGGATAGCCCTGCACGGAGGAGAGCACATGGAGCAAGAGAGCTCACTGGCTTGGTCAGCCAGGACTGTGGACTGAAGGAGCTGGACTCAGACTTGAGGGCAGCTGCAGGTTTCTGTCTGAGCTCTCTAGGGACTAAAGGCTTGTTTCAGGACACCTCTGGAGGTGATTGTCTGTGTGTGTATGGGGGAGGGTAGGGGGGGAAATTAAGATGCTGAATGTATGGTACCACAGTGTTCATGTTCCCTGATAAAATATACAGCTTCTCTGATAAAACCCCCAAAATTGTGATTGAAACAAAAGGCCATTATATATATATATATATATATATATATATATATATATATATATATATATATATATATAGGTATTAGTTGAACACAATGTTTTCTTGATATATTCACATTTTTAAAGCAGTTAGGAAGCCTACCAATGCCTCAATCACTATAATAAAATAAATTCCAAATACTTGTAAATTTTGGAATTTGATTTCAGGCTTTTTATCATGGAAAATCAGAGCTCTCCCTGCCTCTTAGCTCACAAAACACAGGTCCAGGCCCCCCACTCCCAAGCCACAGCCCCTCAGCCTTGCTGGTGCCCATCACTCCCCCATCCCCACAAGTCCTCCAGCCCTGCCAGTGCCCCTCACTCCCCATCACAGCCCCTGGCCCTGCTTGTGCTCCTTACCCCGCCACCCTCAGCCCTTCCAGACTTAGTGGTGCCCCTCACTCCATCCCCACGGCCCCTCCAGCCCTGCTGGTGCCCCTAGCCCCCCACACACACACACCTTGCTGGAAGGGGCTCCCAGCTGCCAGGGCTATGGGTCCAGGGACCTGGGTCTGCAGCCCCCAGCCCCCTGCAGGAGGCGGTGGCTGCTGCAATGGAGCAGAGTCCAGCTCAGCCCCCACCTCCCCCCACTGGTACCTGCTGCCTGCCTACTGCTGGCCTGTGCTGGGGGGCCAGCTCTCTGCTGCTACATGCACTCCCAGGGGGAAAGGAAGATCCATGTCCCCCAGATGTGTATGTGGGGCAGGGGTGTGCTGCCCATTGTGGGCTTGGACTTCTGCCTTGCTGCCCTCTCTGTGCTGCAGGGCACACAGTACAACACGGGGAAGCTCCTTGCCGCTTGCACTGTCCAGGTGAGGTTTCCCCTGCCCACACAGCAGCAGTGAGGGCACAACTCTGCACCACTGCCCCCACTGCTGCTGCATGGGCAGGGGAAACCTCACCAGGGCAGTGTAGATCTTGTAGCAGCAGGCAGCTTCCCTGCATGGCCCTCCTGTGCCCTGCAGCGCCAAGTTACACCCACTGGGCTGTGGAGGCCCCGGGGGGTGACAGCAGGACAGGGAGCCTAAGCTTGCAGTGGGCAGCCCACCCCCACCCCTACTCTTTGCACAGATCTGGGAGGCACAGGTCCCCTAGCCCTCTTGGTCAAGTGCACAGCGCCGGGGAGATGGCCCCACCCCCAGCTCCCTGGACAAGCCGCCCATGGGCCCATCCTGCTCCCTGCCAGGGCCCTGTGGCTGTGCATTGTGGCCCTGGGCCCCAAGCCCCACACACTCACTTGGCTGGGCAGCAGCCCAAGCCTTGCCCAACTCCCTCCCTCCCTATGGGGACCTCAATCCCCCCCTCCCCACTTACCTCCAGGAGCTGCTCCCCAGGCAGCCTGGGGCCATGTACATGTACATGCATGTGGCACCCCCTGCCTGACTGCCCTTCTCCCACTCCCCCACCCCCCTGCAGCCTGGAACTGTGCCAGCCTGCAGAGAAGAGCTCTTCACAAAACTGCAAAATCTGCAGGTTTCTCTGTTAAATGAGAAATCCTCATTTTCCTCAGGTAAAGGGGAAAATCTGTGTTTTTATGAAACAGAAAACTCGGATCCCTGTGATGTTTCCTTACCTTTTAACTGTTCCTTCCCCTTGTCCTGTTAGTTTGTCACCCTAGCCCCTATGATTTTTTATATGGAAGTGGGAACTCCCTTTGCTTCCTGTGCAGCAGGGCTGGCACAGAAGAAATAGCACATTAATGACATTCATAAATGTGTAATACTTAGCCCTGTACTGAAGGTCAATAGGATGCCTATGCATCATTTAGACTTAGTTTTGGGAGGTGAAGTATGTCTTTAATTGAGCCCAGACATTGTGCTGCTTCTCTGCATGGGAGGGGAATTTCACTGATAGAATATAGTAATGGAAAAAGCTGCAAACATTTGTCAAGAAAGAGAAGGGGAGGTAGAGAGACCAAAACACGGGTGGGAAAAAACATGATGAAATTCTGTGGGGAAAAATATGATCAATTTGCTATATATTGAGGGAAAATTAATCAGGACTGAAAAAGATGGGGAAAAAACATAGAAATTAGAAACAGGCCTAGGAAATGTATTTTGGGGTAGATGGTTGTGCAAAAAAAGTTGTTTCTATATTCACTGAATTTCCAAATAGAAATTTCATACAAAATAGAGAATTAATCCATGTTTTTAAATTAAAATTATTACCAAAATATTTAATTTTACCTTTTATTTTTTTAAAAGATGTTCTCTGACTAAAAAAGTGACATTCTTGATAATTCAAAAGCAATGACAAAATTTCTATGAAAGTATTACAAAAAGTCATGGCAAATTTTCCAATAAATAAAAAAGAATGTCAACAGTGTATGGCTGAAAGTATAGCTTTTTCAAAAAAGGCCTTATTTTCAAGCCCCCTTCTCTCCCCTGCCTCTTGCCAAAAAAATGCCTTGTGGAAAAACATTGACCTGCTCTGTTTTGTGTTGCCTGGGCTACATGGGCTAAACAATGGTGAACACTAAATTATCATGATTTTGCAGTGTGATACATTTTCAGAAATGTCCACACATCAGGTTGTTGAGCAATATCTTTTTATTGTACAGCTGCTCTCTGGTTGCGCAGTAACATTTCATTCAGTTCTCAGCATTCTGGTACCAGAAAGGTACTGAGAAACTGGAGGGAAGTCAAAGAGCAACAAAAATCATCAGGAAATTGGGAAGATTGGTTTAGGAGGAAAGATTTAAAAAGCTGAAAAGCTACACACACACAAACTCACACACATGTATGTATGTCTGTAGGTATGTATGTAGAGGGACAGATTTTTCCTTCTTGCTGATTTAATACCTATTCTGCAAATAGTCCTACTGAAATCAGCCAATGGGCAGACTTTTGATTATATGAAAAACTGGTAGCATTGCTTGTGAATTTAAGTGCTATGACTAACACTATTTGAATTTGGCTCATAGCTTGGCAAGTGAAAAAAGAGGAGGAACTAATGATGTCCACATTTTTCAATGGTGTAAATGCCAAAGTGGAGGTGAATCATTTAGGGAAGTACCTTAAGGAAGTAATTAGTATGGGGAAGACATTAAGAGAGAGAAAAAATAGTCTGAATGTTAAGCTGAATTCCTAACAGTAGTGAAAGGCTGTGGAATTGTCTCCCATAATAAACAGAGAAACCCACTGCTTGGGGCTCTGAAAGTATAATTGGGAAAACTACTTGAAACTATACCATAGAAAATCACTACATACTAGGATGCAGATCATTTGGATGGCCTAATATATAGGTACATCTCAGAACTCTATGACTACTGTAGAGTTGATCAACTAAAGTAAAGCATGTCCACTAATAGTGTTAATAAGCATAGTTTCTTTGGATTATAGTCAATGACCTTTAAGACTGATTCAAGCATTGCAAGCCTAAATACATATGGAAAGCTAATTTATAGCTTGAATGCTTGACTGTTTGGGGAAGAAAGTGAATTTCCAATTATATATTCAAATATAAAATTTGGTATTTGCAGTTTGCATTTGTGTTAGTTATGAGTCACCTGACATAGTTACTGTTCCCTGGTTGGGTGAATTATGTAGTCAACTAGCTATGAGTTGCAAATATTAGAGTCAAGTGTGCAATTAAAAATGCACATAACATTTATTAGTTACTTAAACTATATGAGTTACAGTTACGTAAGAGACAAAGGTTCATTATATAACTTATACCACAAAATGCAAATTGTATATTCATCTGTGATATTCATAGTTTGAGCTATTTGCTGGCCAGGAATTATTCACTGAAGACATTTCTGAATTATTTTGAATAATGAATATAAATTTGAGAATGTTGCAGTCTGTTAGCAGACAATTAATGAACAGAAAAAAGGAAAAAACTTGTCAAATAAGTTGTATCGTGAATTATTCACTCAGCCCTAGATTGCTGACCTAAGACGGGCTCCTACTGGAGAGCTGAATGTAAGATTCCAAGTCGCATTGCCTATCCCTTGAGTTGTCTTGCCTTTTGAATTTCTTTCTTTTCATATGTAGACATTTGCACCCACACGTGGAGGTGCGTATGAGAGAGAAGGAGAGTCATAGCCATATTGGATTCTTTCTCCCTCATTTGTTGAAGCACGCTGAGGCAGTAATACTCTGCAGGTGCTTCTCCATAAAGGTTTTGTCTGATGCTTCTGTTTGTTTCCCAAGTGCCAAGTCACCAGTACACTTCAGACCAGGCTGAGCACTGGCAACCAGCAAAGGTTAGAACAGTGACTTCCCATGGCTGTTATTCAGTCAGGGATTGCTGGAGTTCAAGGATGACCTGGCTACTCTTCCCTTCCCTCTTGGCTGACACAGATCCAAGGGTTTTCTAGGAACTGCTACAGGAGCAATCTGCATAAAGAAATGTGTATTTCTTACCACAATGGTCAGGCTCCAGGGACTGGATCGGCTGACCACAGGTCAGCTTTGTGCCAGAACAGTTGCATAAAACTATACTAATGGAGAGAAGATTCCAGCTCCCTGTCTCAATTTACCTATCAGTGAAATAACTTGACAATCATTTATCTTGCATGTTCTTTGTTATGATTGATTATTGCTAGTCAAGTGCAGGAGATTCTCTTCTAAAATGCATTATGCAAGTGTGCAGTAGTGTTAATGAGAAGTCCTCTTTACTTCAGGCTCCCCTCTGTTTCCACACACATGGGGAAAACAGAGGAATGTATTTCTTTAACTTTAGGGCACAATTTCAAAATAAAGTTACAATGAAAGTGCAATGAATGGGCTGCTCTTCGTATTTTCACTGGAGAAGTTGAGAAATATATGCCTGGCTTGACAGAGAGATGGCCTGTCCATAACTCAAGCCATGAAGAAATGTTCCACCTTTGAAAATGCATTTGCTTTCCTCTGCAGATGCCAGGACTGTACCTTGTTTGAATGAGAAATGGGATTTTGCTTGGCTTTCAGCTTAAAGCTGGTGTTGGGCATTTTGCCTGGTGGGTAAAGAAATGGAAATGTTGAAACAGTGAGCCAGGGAAAGAAAAAATTTGGCAAAGAAAAGCACTTGGCTCAAGGTACATTAGTCTGATCTCCTAAAATCTCATGAACTTGTGCAGAGATTGCATGTGTAAATCTATGCTGCCCCCAGTCATCTTTAACTTGACTGACCAGTTGCTTAGTAGGTTGCTACAGAGCTCTCTGACCTAAGCAGTGTTAAGCAGAAGTCTTGTTTTCTGGATCAGGGCCTCAAGTCCTTTTTGCAACACTCCTGATATGCAGAGGACACTTAGAGCAATAGAAAATCCTCTCACCACGGGAAGTCTTCTGCTTCTCTTCCCAGTCTTACATTAGCCACAGCCTCCACCTTTGGCGAGATGGGGACAGAGCTCAAGCAATCAGTCTATGCCTGGTAGTGTGGTTATTATAGGATGGCTTCAGGCTTTGTGCGTTAGAGCAGCTTTTAGACTGCTACTGATGGTGTAATGAACAGGGTGCAGAAAAGTGGCGTAGTCACTCTTCTCCCTAGCTCCCTAAGAGATTTGAATAGGCTTCACCCAGTGAAGATCTAGACTTTGGTTACTAAACTACTGTGAAGTGCTCTTCAGTCACTGGAATTAGAGGATGTGGCCTTGTGGCTGTTCTAGACACTGGACTCTGAAACGAAGATGAACGCTTCTGCCCCAACCCTAGAACACATACTAGATCTTTACCTGCTATAATACTAAGATTTTAGCATGATATCTGAATGAGGAGCTCGCTTATTCTAATTGGACAGAACCAAAAAATGGCACATTACATAAACATGCACCTGAAAGTGAAGCTCAGTATAAAGTAAAATCACTGTAAATTAAAAAACCGCTATACTTTTGTTTAGCTGTGGAGCTACAGCGGAAGTTCTTATTGTTCCAGCACTAGAGGCATTCTCTTGAAACATTAGAGGGAAAGAAATGTTCAGCCATTCAACACTGTGTCCAGCTGAGTAATCCTTTTTTGATTTATCATCCTACCAGCGAGTTCAGATCCTCCATGTCTTCTGTTTCTATTATTGTTCTCTGATCCCCCACCTTGGCTAATTTAATTGTGCCCATTTGAAGGGAAATCTCAATCTCATTTAATGTCGACATTTGCTTCTGCCCCTCTTGTGGTATTATTTTATCTAGCTTTCACCATGATGAATAACAAATTCATTATAAAAATCAATGTATTAAATTAATGCAAATATGTGAAACAGGAATCAGTGTTCCACATCTACAGTCAAATGAAAGGAGATACACTTCATTACCAGGCAAAGTAATTTCAGACGCATTTTTCACCCTTCAGGAATAAACACTGATTAAAGAGTCCCTTTGTGCTGTCTCAGTGAAACAGCACAATTCCATTGTCACATAGAGGAAAGTGTGTAACTCTTCCCAGATGGCTCTTCCATGGAATGAGTTAGAGAGGCTGAATGGAGTGAAATAGAAGCTAAAAATGATAATATCAGAAGATCTGAAATGAATTCTTGGTTTCATCTCCCAGTATCATGTAGTCCGAAATACAAAGCTTGTGGAAGAGCCTCGAGCCTTGAATGGCTTCTCAATGCTTCTTCCCCAATTTCCAAGAAATCCAAGCACTTCCTACTTTCTCTACTCTTCAGATCTGTGTTTCGTTTAACACTGACTTTCTCTGTATCCTTTCACTCTCCATGCTGTAGCCATGACTGGTGTTAAAAGTCTCCCCTGCTACTCTTGCCATCTGAAATTACTTTTACCTGTGCCTTTTTGTCTCTTTGACATTTCATCTCACTTCAAAGCCCAGCGGAGAACAGACCCTTCTCCCACTCAGCTTCTTTGTGTGTTTGCTGCTATTTACGATTTACCTCTACCAAGTATTTTGTAGAATACGTATAGCTGGAGGAAAGTTGTTTCATTGCAGCTGCTGGGGGTAGGTATTTCTCTGTAGCAAAAAATGTAGAGAAGTGGTTTTCAACCTTTATTAATTTGTGGACCCCTAAAAAATTTCAAATGGAGGTAATGGCCCCTTTGAATTGTAAGCATGGATATTCACATACTTTTGATTGATTGTAGTCATCTTTCGCAGATCCCACACACATACTCTATAGATCTTCAGGGGTCCACAGATCACAGGTTGAAAACCACTGTTGTAGAGTGTACATTTTGCATAAAGAGGCTTATTTCCTTTGTGTTACATAAATGTTCATGGTGGTGGGAAAAAAAATCTCGTGAACTTTTGTTTCCCCTGTATGTGGCAGGAGATGCATCTGTTTATACCCTATTAAAAATCTGCATTCTGAAACACAAAATGTTAATTCAAACCTAGCCTAGGTAGCAATGCACATTCTGCTTCTGTGGCCTTGCTGCTCTGGTTTTTTTTTTTTTTTTGCGCACAGCTATAACAGCTTGATGACCTGATATATATGCTCTGTAGTTAAGGGAAGTGGAATGTAGACTGGAACAATTTATCTAATTTTGAAATCCTATGTAGACAAGCCCTGAGTGAACAGACACCATCCTTCTCAAAAGATTAAGGGCCTGGTTCTACACTGATCTGCACCTTGTGTCAGCATTTGCAACAGTGCAAAGTAAGTATAGACTGGGTGCTTAATACTAGCATTCTGACTGGTTATATTTTCATAACCATCTTGCATTCACTGTCCACTCATGTAAAAGACGTAATGAAATGAGAGACAAAGGAGAATCAAATTCTGTGTTAAACCATTTAGGTTCTAATCCATTATGCCCATCGTTGTGAACTCTGATCTCCTAAGCAGCCAATGGAGAGCTAAATTTAACCTGCAGGACATTCATATAAAAAAAAAGATACACAGAAAAACAGGCATAAGAGATATGGTCATAAGCTAGGAGGTCAGAATAGTTCCTAAATAATACAGCAAAACACTAACCTGTTTCTCAAATACCTACCCGAGTCTTTGCAAACTCCAAGCAGAAGATACTTCTTTGTGACTTTCTCTGGATCACTGAGAGAGAGAATTTGTGTGCGCATCTTGTGTATCCTGTATAATTAAAAAGTATATATAATTTCTACCCCTATTGCTTATTCACTCTTGCTGCCACCAGCTCACTGCCTCATAGCTTCCAGTTGCAGCTTACTAGCATGTATCAGAATCCCTAAGTAGCTCTTAAGCCAAGGCAGGATTAGATATCTAACAAATATCACAACAATTGATATTTAAGCAAGGGAAGGGGCTAAGAAAAAAAAGGGGACACAAAATTTTCGTAACCTGATAGCACAGTTCATAAATCTATGAAAGAAACAGACAGGCAGCCACCTTGAACTGAGATTTGACTTCCTTCCAAAGCGCCATAGGGAAAGAAACCAGGACAAGCTGTATCCACTCCCCTGAACATTACTCGGCCAGGGTTAGTGTGGTGGCTTTGTAATGCAATGCTTTAGTTGTCTACAACCTATGAACTATCCTGCTCAGAGCTTTAATTTTTGTAGGGTGAATCTTTTGGTTTATGGTTGTCTGGGAATAATGAAATTGTTTTGCTTGAGAAGAACACTTGTAATAATAGTACCTGAGTACTGAAAATGAGGGGAAAGAGAAAGGGAGGGAACAAAGAAAAGAGGAGAAAAGGAAACCTAAGAGTGTTGCTTCTTTCTGTCTACTTTAAACAACACCCTCTGATCTCCAGATGAAGCAGACAGCACAATAGTCAAGGTAGATTCATCTCGCTCGTAAAATAATCTGCTCAGCTTTCTGCAAAAAACATTAGTTCAGCAGCACTGGCAGAACTTGGATGGGAGTTAATTTTAATGATAATTTAGAGCTTAGATTATTTGTTTTTAAAAGTTTAGACATAAAGATTTTCATTGCTGATTTATTTTATAGCTGCCCTGTGAGGGTTCATGCTAAAAGGTGCCATCCAGACTAAGTTATCTCTTTCAGGGTGAGGGGAAGATATGTTCTCTGCCTCCATGCCTCCTGGAGTCCTAAGAATACATTGCTCCTGCTGCCTGGTTCGTGACAGCAGTATGTAGTGCAGAGAGGGTCTATTTTAGGAATAGAAAGGGAGGGTGCAAGCAGTGGAGGAGGGTGACGTTTATGGCTTTAACCTCACAGTTTCATAACAAGTCATGCTTTCTCACATCATATAATCCTTGGCAAAGAGGAGTTGGGACTGTCTGACAGGATATGGTAGAGTGCTCATACTTCTTTTGCTCTCAGGATCTTCATGCATGACAGGCCATCCTGGCCCACCATTGACCCTCCAGGATGCAAGTCCTCATTTTATATGGATTTTCTTCCTCATTTTCTTCGTCCTTTTCTGTGGATCCTTCTGGCTGATCTTCCAGCAGAAACATCTCCATCCCTCCCTATTTTAAGTTACTTCAGTCTGACAGGGTTTTAAAGTGTACACCCCTCCCTCCCCTTTTCAATACCTCCTTTTTGTTCAGTAGGCCTCTGGCCAAGTGGTGGAAGTCAGAAAAGAAGCCACCAGTTTATTATTATCTCCCTATAAAATGTCATCATTCATAGTGATAACAATCTGCTCCTTTTTCTGCATAGTCAACAATGGCATCATTTTGGTCCAGAAAAAGGACCACACAGCACCACTCAAATTCAGCCCTTTCTGGAGTGCAAAGTAGCAGTCAGGAGAGAAACATACAAAATCTGACTAGCTTTATAGCAAGCCTATTAAGTGTTTGGAGTTCCAGTGATAATCTGCCTCGGAGCTGTCTAGTGCTGAAACACTTAACATGCTGTACCACTGCAATCAGACATGATGAGTAATTTACAGAAAGCACCTTTACTGATTTTATTGGACTTTCTTCTAGCATGGGATTAGGGGTAAAGGAGAGGTCAAAAGTTCAGTTATATTCTCTAATAATCAAAAAACAGAGGCAATTACTCAGATGTAATAAAAATGCCAAAATTATGGTTGCCTGTTCAGCTCCCATGTGCAGTATACTTTTGATACAAGCCTTAATTACACAAGCACATAACTATTTTTCCACAGCCCCCTAGTACTATGCTTCAGAAACTAGACCATTCTCCCTTGTCTCCTTTCAGAAGTATAAAAATATACCAGTATAAAAAATCTAGTATCATAGGAAAGTAGGGTTGTAAGGGAGGGACCTCATGAGGTCATCTAGTCCAGTCCCATGATCAAGGCAGGATCATCCCTGACTAAACCATTCCAGCCAAGTGTCTGCTAACCTGTTCTTGAAATATCCAGGGATGCAGCTTCCACAATTTCTCTAGGTACTCTGTTCCAATGTTTGACCACCCTAATACTCAGAAAGCTCCTCCCAATCTCCAACCTAAATTTCTGCTGCTGCTTGAATCTGTTGTTTCTAGTCTTGTTCCCTACAGCCACAGACAAAAACCCATCTCATCTTCTCTGTAATTACCCATCAGGTATTTGATGACTGTTATCAAATCCCCCCTCCACCTTCTCTTCTCCCAGACTAAGTAACCCTAGCTCTTTCAGCCTTTTCTCAGAAGACATGCTTCCCAGGCCTCTAATCATTTTTGATGATGGACCTTTTTTAATCTGATTCTTTGAGATGGAACTTTTTAATCTGCCCACATCCTTCTTGAAGTGTGGTGCCCAAAACTGGGCACAGTATATTTTAGGTGAGGCCTTACCAGTGCCAAAAAGTGGAAGAATCACTTCCCTTGATTTACAAACAACGAGTCTGTTAATACAACTCAGTATGTTGTTGGCTTTTTTAAAAACAAGAGCACACTATTAGCTCATATTCAGCTTTGTATCCACTATGACCTCCAGGCCTGTCTCTGAAGTACTACAGCCTAGCCACTCTCCACTCTGTACTTGTTCATGGAATAACTCCATTCCATGTGAAGGACTTGGCATGTACCCTTGTTGAATTTTATTTAGCTTATTATGGACCATTTTTTCAGTCTATTCAGGTCATTTTGGATCCTAGCTGTACCCTGTGGAGTGTTTGCAACTCTACCCAACTTGATGTCATCTTCAAATTTGCTAAGTACACACTCATTTTCATAATTTTATTAATTAAAATATTGGAGAATACCAAACCCATGATAGGCCCCTGGGGAACCCCACTTGATGTCCCCTTCCTTTTAGGCATCAAGCCATTGACTACTTGTTGAGCATAATGATCCAAACAATCAAGTATCCACCTTACAGTACTTTCTTCTAGTCTGTATTTGCTTAGGTTGTTGATGAGAATGTCATGGCAGACAGTATCAAAAGTCTGGCTAAAGTCAAGATATCTCACACCTATTGTTTACCCCACATCCACAGAGCCTTTCATGTTACCATAAAAGAAAATTGGGTTGAAAATGAGATGAAATCATGGGAGTGCCAGCATTCATAAACCCAAACTTCTCCCTTGGACTAGTAAGAGACTGTAGACAAGGTTGAGCCCAGGGAAGCTGTTCAAAGTCCCTCCGAATTTGAATATTAATATCTAGTTGCGGGTTCAGACACTTTCTTCCACAGATTTCAGAGAATCCCTAAAGCGGATATCATTATTTTACATTATTTTATAGATGGGGTAATCAAAACAGAAAGATTTTTTTTCCCGTTCTTAAGTCATGTCCACATCATGGTGGTGATGTGTTCCAACCTGGCCATTCCTGAGCACAGCTCTTTCATAGGCAGGCTCCAAATCCAGAGATACCCTGAAGCATCTTCACTGGAGTATGCTGTGTTACTTTTAGCAAGAGCTCAGTCTCCTGCAGCTTGTCTGTGGGCAGCTTCTGGGGGTGACCTGAGGTGGCTGCACCAGCATGCTTCCTGGCTTGGAGCATGCTTACAGGAACCAGTGGGTGGGGCATGCACAGGGATGGTGCTTCTCTGACATACCACTATTACCATATAGGCCTACTCTTAAATTGAAGCTATTTCCAATAGGCACTGTGTTTATATAGCACACAGCACAGTGGGGTCCAGGTTGTTGCCTATAGCTATTAGACACCAACACAATTCAGAAAAATAATAATAATAATAATATAAACCCCATCAAATATGCACTAGATCTGAAGGTAGAACAAAAGATCTTTATCTTGGTTTGAACCACTAGACAGCTGTACGTTTTGATATAAAAAATGGTGGCAAAAGATGCATAATACAAACTTTGCAAGCCAACATGACAAACAAAGCTTTCAGGGTCCCCTTATTTCAGGTATATTTCAGTCCTTTGTCTTCATGTAGCTAATTAACATGAAATTCCATAGGCAGCTGACTAGTATGTTAGATGACTCTGTAGGGACAAATGCTTGCTGATGTCTCCCTGACTCCATCTCCCATCTTTTGTCTTCGGGAAAGAAGAGACACTTGCTGGAGGGTAGAAAATCCTACCTGGAAATCTCTTTGGTTTCTAGGTACCAAGGGATTTTCCTTTCCTGCCCTACTTGCTCACTCATTAATATTGGAAAAGTCATTATCAAACCAGGGGGATTTTATATTGCTGATAAGTCTTTTCTTTAATGTAATAAATTACAAAGGGCTGATCTGCAGACTCGCACTCTGTGCATGTTCTTGGCAGAGAGGGTTTCTTATTTTTCTGTACCATGGATTTGGTCACACTCAGGCATGTTCAGTTTAATTTCTTTTTGTCAGCCCCAGGTTAGAATATTCTGGCTGAACCATGGAGCCACAGTGCTGGCATCAAATGGCTATTGGCTAATGGGTGGGGGAGAAAGGCATTTTTCAGGAAGAAAACAGTGCCTCATCCATAAGTCCAGGAAACAGAAGCCAGCTGCATTTAACCAGTGAGCTGTAGTCATATTACAAGAATATAATATATCAATAAATATACACCTTTGAAATCTGAGCCTTACCCCACCCAACACCTTCTTCTGTTTCACTCCCCACTTTTCTTCTTCCACAGAGCTTTAAGTAGGTATCTGTTTTGTTTTGTATACTCCCGTTGTATGCCTTTCCATCCTCAAGGGTTAGTACTGTGAACCCTGTCCTTGTACCTTTGCTAGGTTGGATGATACTATTTTTAAGTATATCTATGTTCATCATAAATGTCTAGTGAGGTCATCACTGCCCTCTTGACCTCAGTGCCAGAAATGAAACCTTGGTTTCTAGCATGGCCACACAGACTACTAAACACTAGGACATGGCACCTTGTCATCCTCTACTTCTCTTGTGGTTTTTCCTCGAGATGTGGGACGAATATTCCCTCCCCTGCCCCTTTCAGTGTGAAAACGCTCTGGACTGAGGCTAAAAATTTGCATCTCAGCTGTGTAATTGCTGTAATAATCTGTTGCCCAATTTATCCTTTTAGGCTGTGCTGTTTGCCATGTTTAAAAATATTTTTTATTGGATGATTTGAACAAAGTTTGTTTGTTAGACTTGTAGTGCATTAGTCCCTTCCCAGTTCTGCAGCTGGTCCTTTCCCTGATGGCTGAAATATCTGGACAAGATCAACAAACAGCTGTCTCTCTGGCTTTCTGTACTATGATTCCTGTCACAGTTCTTGTCATGAAGCCTTGTAATACAAAACCCTAGGGAATTGGGGAGTTAGGCCAACAGTGTGGGGGGTTTTTGTGATTTTTTTCAAGGAGTGGCTTATTTTATTAAATTGACTTATCTTGATCACTCCCACAGGGTGGGGGTCCCTAGAGATGGTCGTGATGCCCCTAGGGCCCTGTGACTGCTTCATCCTGCAGGCACATTCTAATCTTCCTGCCACATCTTGTTGGTTAAGATAATAGATAGCAGATAGGGAGGCTGCCATCAAGTTGCTATGCAGTCACAGTTCTGGTGGACTCTACTAAACTGTGTGTATTCTTAGACCCCTTGCTGGGTCCCACTCTAAGTGCCTCCCGAGACACCCCAAGCCTTATGGGCTAGACGCATGGCTCCAAAGCCACCCCTTTACCACACCCCATGCCTCACAGGTGATAGTCAAATGTTGTCCCTCCACAGCCCTGTCTGCACACTCTCCCTGGCACTGGGCTCTCCGCACTGTAGTGTGCCCCCAGTGAGGTCTCCTCCTCCCCAATAGCTTCAGCCCAGTACACCAGATTAAACAGTTAACAAGGTAAATACAAGCCCCTGGGCTATAACATAACAACAACAATAACATTGGAGGTTACACTCTGCCCCTTTATGGGGCAAGCTTCTCCCTCAACAATATGTGTCCCCTAGCCCCAGATATTTTAGGAGCTCCTAGAGCCCCTCAGTCTTACCAGCAATGCAATGGCAAACAAGCATCTCTGAATAGCGCTCCTGTAAGAGCTCCTTCTCCCTGGTTGCTGCCAGAGCACTAACTACCTCCAGTCTCAGCCCTGGGGCTTATATGTGCCCAGGGCCCTACCTTCTGGTCAGCTGACCAGGTACAGGTACAGGCTAATTCCCTCATTAGTCTGCTATCATAGCAGCCTGCACTTTTGGGGGATTCTGCCTGGCTCCTAGGGCCCTCTTTCTAGGCGGCCTGCTTTCAAGGAGCAGGCACACCTTAGTACCCTGTGACACTCACACCACACCCTCCATCAGACATGGCCCATTACAGATGTGTTATGCATCCTTCCTGATCTTCAGCTGACCTTGTATTCAGTGAGATGAAGCACCATCTCTTTTGAGCCTCTAAGAAGCCAAACATAGATATTGTCAAAGTGGGAGGGAAGAAATTTAAAGGATAGGTTATTATCTGTGAGGTCCATTATCTAACCAACTTTAGATTTATGACATTCATAGACAGCGTAAGAGATTCTTATCATACAAAATTGCAGTACTTTGCTTAGTCTATTGCTAAGCAGGGATTGTCTACTATTCAAGCAGCTAAGACCTTAACTGTTGTGAAGTAGTTACAGAAAAAAACTATAAAGAGATTTGTTCACCCGTACTTGCAGTTACTTAAATGAAGGGTTAGTGTCTGCATCTCAGAAAACATCCTGCCATTAGTAGCGGGGGCTATGCTATTTATAGGGTAGTAAATGGGACTAAGAATCAGAAGACTAGACTTTTGCCACTGGCATCATCGTTACCCAAGACAAGGTAATGACATCTATCTGCCTTTGTAGGATGCCTTTGATTCTTCACACAAAAAATGCCATGACAATACCCTGTGTTTATGAATTAGTAACAAGAATAGGTTTTTAAACAGGATAAAATTAATAGTCCGAGATAAAATATAATGCAATGATTTTAGGATTTAAAATTAATTGTAGTGATAGGATACTACTCCACAAGTTCCTGGGGTGCTGAAGTACAATGCAATTTAGATCATTTCTAAAACCAACCCTTACAATGAAAGAACTCTGTATCCTTTCACAGTTTAAATGAAATTAGATGGTCTAGGGAGGAATACAGCCCAAAAAAGGAATAATGGAAGGCCCCAAAGGTGGGGATCCTCTCTTTTCTGTTCATATAGTACCCTGTGCAATGGAACGTCATTCCTAGTCAGTACCTGTTTGGGACTTTGGGGGGAAGATCTTATTCCATCTTTTAGGCATCTGAATGGCACTTATGCATCTAAGTGTCCAGGGATGGTCCTATACCAGCCTGTTCAAGTCCCTGAAAAGCCTTCACTGGAAAAGGTAGATGCGTTCGTCTCTACCTTGCTTTTTGAGACTTCATCTTAGGGCTAACATGAAGACCTATAACAAAAATAGATGCATTAATGTTTCTCATAGATTTGAGCACGGTGCAGTAGAAGCCTGATTGGACACTTAGATATCTAAGTGAGGTGCCTAATAGGTAGTATAGAATTGGCCCTGGATATTACCATAATGTAAATATTTACTACGGTTACTGCTAAGGGTGGAGGTAATAAATATTGAGCTAACAATGACCATAAAGTAAAAGTCAAACTCCCTAGTCTGTCCTTATCAAGTGTAAAAACATTGATTAAAAATATGGATTGTGAAGGGAGTTCATTTCTATGCCCTGTGGCTGACTACCACAAAGGCAGGATTGGCTGCTAACCTCCTCTTCTCATCTCAGGCCATTCAGACAAAGGGGGCACTTTTACACGTGCTCCAGGGATGGGGATGGTGGTGGTGGGGTGCTCCGAGAGCGGCTCTAATTAAAGCGCCACAATGTCTCGCGTATCATTAATTGAGTCTGCTCCAGCATGGTAATTGCTGCACTACAGCAACCTCTCACATCCTTCATTGAACAAGTCACCATTTTGAAGCACGGGAATGGTGATACATGAGACGCTATGGTGGTCACTTAATCAAGTCTACTCCAACGTGCTGGCAGAGCAGCCTCCACATTCATGTACAGGTACTAAGGATGACTCCCAGCAAGGCAAGGTTCAAGTCAGTTCTTGAATACAGTTATGGCTGACTGTGTTATGAGGTATAATAAAACAGCTGAGTTAGTGTACAGTCAGCCCTTTAAGTGCATGGGTGGTGGCGAAAGAGCAACAGAACTATAGCTGCTCCTATAGTTTGGATACATACATGCCTTTTGGATAACACTTGTTATTGCCACAAATAAATTTATTCTAACCCACTTAATGGCTACTGGCTATCTTCAAAATTCTCTTTCAACTTATGAACCCTGCCTGGCAGGCAGCAGAAATGCTCTCAGTTTATCTTGCTCTGGCCAGAAAATGTCTTTTATGTCGGAGTGAGTGGGAGATGGTTTTTGCACAGCGACCCTCTGATAGGATTTGACAGTGCAGACAAGGGGATATGACAAGAGGTAGGTTACTCATACAAATTACATGAGTCTGTTCTACAGCTGAGGGAATGTTGTACTGCACAACAGCACTCTCAAGACTGCACTAACCCTTCAGTAGGTGCCTCCTGTATGAGAAAGTTCTTATCTCTTAATAACGGACTCAATCCATTTAAATGTATATCGGCTCTTTTAGTCTAGACTAGAGTAATTTTTTTCTTTTTTTAGTATTATATGACTACTTTTTTTTCACCATTTTGGCAGCCTTAAATAAGCTGTAGATGTTATTGTAGCTGCTTGTTTTTTTTCCTGTGCTTTCAGTTTTGCTACCTAATCATGTTACCTGGGCTGCCTTCTGCTGACCAGTTCATTTAGACTGGCACGCTGAAATTTGTACAATACTTTTCTGCATATATTCTACAAAGAATAAATGTTTGGATTCTCCCCTGCATCTGAGCATGGTCAGCTATGGTAGAGAGCCATGTCCTCTGAAACTGATTACAACCTCTTGATTCCCAGTTGCCCTGCCCTGGTGCAGGTTGCTCTCACTTTCATCCCAAGCTGATGTTATACGATTGGAAGATGTCCTCTTCCTCTGTTTCTGCTGTGCAGAAGTAGAGGAACTGCCTCTTCCATGTTTCTATTCCCCTGAATGTTCCATTGATTATTTTCAACTGTCACCTTTTTGTACTGCTTGCTCTATACCAAGTTCTCATGGCAGAATGGAGGGTCCAGCCTTAGAGTGCGGAAAGAATAATACATGTGCAAATTTAGCCAGAACAAAGTGCTTGAAAGCCACCTAAGAGGGAGCCTTTCCCTTTTTTGTGTCCTTGTGTGACAAAGTGTTCATTGGAATCTGACAGGGCCATGCCCTGAGTACTTCTGCTAACTTGTGACCTTTGGGCAATCAACCATATACCTTGGTGCCTGCTCCACCCCAGCCCTGCTAAGATGGATGATCCATAGCTAGATTGTCTGGACACAAGGCCATATGATGCTACTGCAAAATTCTTCAGAGAATAAATGAGGGCTCATGGTAGTCCAATGATGTAGTTGGAAAATTGCTTTTTTTTTTTAACTACATCCACTACCCTCTACTCTTGCCAGTTGCTCCTCAAGACCCACTTTCTGTGTATGAGCAAACAAACACAGTCTCTAGGTAAATGATTCTCAACCAGGGTGACATGGCACCCTGTGGTGTTGCCAGATCTTTTGAAGGTTACCTCGAGGTGTGAAGAGATAAGCAAGGTGTTAGGAGATAAGCAGATAAAATGATAGATACATGCAGGCTCAGGCGCTTCCTTGCCTGGATTATCCCTGGTCCTTACTGCTAGGTCCCTCTGCAAAAAAGTGAGCACTGTAATCTATAAATCAGTTTTTGAAATGGGATGCCACTCAATTCACGAAAGTTATAGAGGGCTGCCTCGAGTCCAGTGAGGGGCGCCTCGAGTCCAAAAAGGTTGAGAGCCACTGCTCTAAGTCAAGAAGTACTTGGGGACAGGTGATTTTCTTTATATGGTCCATGGGGTTCAGAATTATCGAATTGTACTGTAAGAAGCCTAGGATCTGTGGTGTGACCGCATGATTTTCTCCCAGTCGTCATTGTCCTCACCCATCATCTTGCATCTTGTTTGTCTTTTGGTTACAGATGCTTCAAGGAAGGGCCTAGCCTTCCACTTGCTTGCTTAACACCTAGCATAGGGAGGCCTTAGTTCTGATTTGGGCCACTGTGTGCTAGTCTAAATAGCAATAATCTGATAAGTGAATGTGTGGAAAGGACACAGTCAACTATGAAGCTAAGATTCTTTGCCTTTCCCCTACTTCCTAATTAGCCCCTTTACAAAAGAAGAAGGGGCACCTTTATTATTTATGATCTCTACTCACTGACAACATTTGTTTTCCTAGTGTTCATCACAACAGCTCTGAGGTGCCCAGCAGGCAGCTCATGGGCTAAGAGATGTACAATCAGGTTATTTTGCACTTTCTATTCCATATTTATAAATTATCCTGCCCAGTGCCCCACACTCAGTTACAGTTAACAGCTGAAGGGTTCTATCATGTGAGCAGAAGGTCTGGGCTCTTCCTTGACAAAGTGATGTCCTGAGAATGCCTGTTAACAGTAGCACAGCCACAAAAGTTGTGTTAAACAACTGGGAAGGATGGGGCAAAGCAAAGCATGGTGAGTGTTGGGCAACAGCATGTTCATCCAAAAAACAAATTTAATTCAGAGAGAAAGACTCTTCAAAGCCTGCACCATTAAAAGACCTAATGAGTCCAGCATGGGAACAGTCTGTCTTACCTACAAAGAGGCCGTGTCTACACAAGTCATTTAGTACTTGCATAACCAAGTACTAAATGGCTGTGCAGTACCTGGTGTTACTACGCAGTAGCATCCCTGCATGGTTGCCTGGTGATGCTTGCTGAGCAGTAGCTCATTACTTCTGGGCAGTAGCATCACATTATGGTTTGTGCCCCACAATGCTATTGTACAGTACTAATAAGCTACTGCATAGTAAGTGTCTTGTCGATGCAGCCAGAATGTTTCAAATGTATTTTGGAGGTTACTTGAAAGAATTGCTTATTGGCAAAGCAGCATCCAATAGTCAAAATTTTCCTGCTTTGTCAACACCATTCTCTTCCCACGTATGGAAAAAATTGAGCGGGCTTGAATGCTGACACTGGGCCAAAAAATTGCAAATTGGGATTTTTCTACTTTTGCCTCTTCCTAGTGTTAGTCACTAGCTATGGTTATTTCAGGAAAATCGTTCTTTTGGATGGCATGCATTTGTACAGTGGCGGCTCAGTTACCTTTTATTAAAATGTGTGAAAAACTGTGGGATTCAGACTAAAGCTGTTATACTCCCTGATTATTTAATCCAAACAAACCCACCTCCTGCATGATTCTGAATGTGAGTGAAAGAAAATTCAGAAGAGAAGAAGAATTTTGCCTATGGGCCATTTTTGAAGAAGGCAGTTAGCCTAAACATTTATCTACAACACTTTAGTTTCATTTTTATGACTCCAGGTGCTGCCTCCCTCCTGGTATCAGCCCATGTGGAATTTCTGAAACCCTCAGAAAGGTCGGGTGAGGGACACTCATTCGACACGTAAACTTTGTGAACATTATCTAGACATATGGCACAGTCTGCATGAATGTTCTTTTAGTAAAGTGATCTTTATAAAAGAGACTGCTCTGGGACTCTAGATCAGGCTGAGTCTGTAAGTGTGACCTTTTGGGAGATGAGTTGAGACACAATGCACATTGTACTTCTGTAATGTGGGCTGTGGAGCATTTGAATTAATCCCTTTGTCATGTTGGGACTCCTGCTGGTAAAGTACTGGACTGAAATACCTCAGATACATTTGCCAAGCACATAGCCAGCATGGTACTTTGTGGAGCTGTCATAAACTAGCAGTCTGGAGACATGAAGAGGGAAATGTGAATCCCTCTTTCTCAGCAGACGGAGGAACAGACTACAGGGAAAGGCAGTTTTACATCTTGGAGCAGAAGAAAGTAAACATTTCCAGGGAAATTCCATTACACACAGTGGGCCAGATTCTCATTAAGTGTAAATCAGTTATGTCAGTGGATCTATATGTATTATGTTATGAGGACCTGGCCCAGCATTCCCAGCCACCCCATGTCTGCCTGGTGGTACCTTAAACTAGAGAAATGCATCTGGAGTAACTCTTTTCGGAACCAGTTGATTTAGTCTGGTATAGAAGTAACATAGATGCAAGAGGAATTGGACTTGGTGTATGCAGATGCAGAAGGGCTGCTCTGCAAGATCAGCAGAGACTGTCTGTATGTTTAGGAGCCAGTAAAAAGCCTACAGCTTGTAATCAACCCTGTAATTACATGGAATGAGATGGCTCCATCAATCTGTGAACATGGCTTTCCATCTGATAGTCAGAAGCGATAGAACAAGGCCAAACTCCGGCTCTGCCTCACCTCATTCTGCTTACAAGGCCCCACCATGCATACATAGCCTGTTCTGGGTGGAAAGGCTAAGATTTAGCTTGGTTCACTGAGCTGTTGAAATATCAATGAATCTTTACTAGCAATTGCTGTCTCAGTGACTCTTTATTGATCATTTAATTTTCATCTCCAAACAAGTAGGCATAAATAATTTTCAGCCCTTTAAACCTCTTCAGTTTCCCCCACCTCCCTACCATGTAAATAGCTGGACATGAAGATTAACAAAAGTAAATGGATGTTTCCCTCTCAAGCACCCTGTGGCCTGGGGACAGTTATTAATAGCTGAAATAAAAGACGTGTTTCATAACTGTCCTCTTTGCTCCTGCTTCTCTGCCAGCCCCTTCTCCTGGTCCCTTGAGAAAAAGTGTGAGCTCATCATTTTCCAATGCAAATTCAGAGCTTGGTCTGATACTTGGCTGCTTCTCCTATCATGGATGGAATATTCATTCTTTGCTAGTTGTGCTTGTGCAGTACTTAAGAAACAGGACTGTGAAAAGCAGTTCTGACACTTTCTGTATGTCCTTGAACTGTATCTATCTTCTGAATCTCTCTGTATGGCTATACCTAGTTCCCCTCACTAGTTGTTTATGAGTCTCCTTCCTGTCCCCAGACAACCACTATCTTAAAAATTTCCTCTACACTAGTGGATCTGTGATGCTGTTTATTTGGAAGCAAAGTGGAAAGAACTACAAAGGGAAAACAAAGAAGGGGAGGAAGTGGGAAGACTCCAAACTCATGCCTTTTGGGGTCCCAGCCTCCAAGTGGCTGGCAGCCTACAATGAATAAAATTAAATTCTCCTTTAGATACAGAAGTGGGGGCTATTATCTTTTGAACCTGTTTTTCTTCACTTCTGCTTCTGTTGGGTACTGTTAGGGAAGCTGACCAGAGTGGCTAGAGCTAAGGGTCCTGGCATATCATCAAATGCCAGGCAGAGGACACAAACCAGAGCCCAGTAGTCTGAGATTCCAATGCCATGAGTGAGACCAAGAGGCAAATTCAGTAAACTGACTGAGCCAAAGTCAGGTACCAAAGGTCTATAGCAGCATGCAAAGCAAATGGATCAGGAACCAGAGGCTGAAAGCCAGATCCCAGTCTGAAATCAGAACCCAGGGAAAGGAGGTTGGAACAAGGCGTTCCTCTGATAATTCAAGGAAGCCATTGATGAGTGCCAGATTAACCCTTTCCTGACTCTTAAAGATGCTTTCCATAACATGCAGTCCTGACAGTGGGGAAGACTGGACAATCCTCCAGGCTATGCTGGGATGAGGAGGATTCAGTAAGTACCACCATAAAACAACACCCTTGAAGGCTCTCTTGACCTTTCTTCATCTGAGCTATAACAAAGATGACATCTGGGTCAGTGACTGCAAATTGACATTCATTTTGTTGTTCCTACCGACCATCATCATTTTCTTGCCATCTTGGGAGGTTGCTTTCTGAAGCAGAACCTTCTGTCATGCAACTGTCAGACAGCTAGTTATGGCCTCTGCTATGCAGGATGTCAGACCACATGAATCTGTGAAACTGCCTCTAGAACGGTCAACCTGACTATGCAGATCAGAGTCTCCTAAGTACTTTTGAGGCCAAATCATCAGAACCAATGTGACCAAATGTCTGATAAAGTTTTCAAACATTCTCACACTTCTCAGACTGGCTAAAGGGGAAGACTGTATGTTGGGACAGGTGTATGATGTAAAATATTTTCATTTTTTTAAAGAAAAAAAATGGGTACCAGCCTAGCAGTCCTAGAAACTAAAATAATCTATAGGTCCGCATAACAAGGGCAGAAGCTGTCAGCTTCCTTACTAATGGGTCCCACTCCTTTTATTTACCTGCTTCATGGGGTGAGAGACTAGTTACTCCCTGTGCCCATCCTTGCTAGGACTGCCAGCAAGGGCAGCACTCAGCATGCCGGCCATGTGGTGGGGATGCAGGCTAATGATCACCTGAACCAAGACCACAATATTGGAAAAGCACTTTGGAAATGGAAGAGAGGGTGAGGAAAGCCAAAGAGTATCACTGCCATATAGTGGTTCTCTTGGGTGACGAAAAGGAGCTATCAGCTGTTAGGGTGGACCAAGGCTCTGTGGAGGATGGGAGTGGAAGTGAACCATGTGAGTGAAATGATAAGAGAAACATGGCATGAATAAGACTGAATGTAATAACTGTATTGGGTGTTGATGCCTCTGAGGCCCTTGAGTTCTATTTTATCCTGTATCTCAGCTCTTCTTATTACAGAAGGAAGTACTGTGATGCAGTGAGTTACAGCTGCCTGAGCCTACACCAACCTAGCCCTGGCATCAATCAGAACAGCCTACCTGCTGTAAATGATGTGTGCTGCCATAGAGGAACAGAGCTTTGCTGTGCCCTGCCATCCCTTCAGCCTGGCTTTGCCCTTCACATGCCCCCTTCCTGGCACTGTCCTTTGCTTGAGGAATGAGAGGGTCATCTGACTTCCTTTGGATGTATGCCAGCAGAAAATTCCTCTCTGTAAGGGGAGAAATGAATGTATTTTTCTCTGATGTAACAGTTGTTTAGTCACATAGTCCTTATGGTGGCCAGCCATGCTGTTCACAGTGGCTATCAACAAGATAATGTCATTATGATCTTCTCCACAAATCCAGGCCCCAGTCACCTGTGCTAAAGGCAAAACTCCATGGTTTCAGTAATATTTAATCTCTTGTGTCAGTGTAATCATGGGGAGAGACACCCCACTGATCAAATGGAAAAAAAGGGGGTTAACTCTCTCTTTTGTTTTCTCTAAAGAGGGGAGACCACAAGTACATACCCTCAAGAGTGCAGGGATTTTTCAGGAGTAATTCTAGGCCCCGACTGTAGTGACTGATGTCATTCTCCCAGGGCACTGTAGGAGGGCTCTGAAGACGTAAGGGTTTTTTTGTTTTGCTTTGTTTTGCTTTTTTACTAGGAGTGAGCCCTTCTCTGTAAGGAGGGGAAGTAGCAGTCTCTTCCATAAAACACTTAATATTAATTAGTCCTCCTTTTGTTTATGGTTGTGGAGGATCTTAGGCAAAGGGATGCCCTTTCCCAAACTTTCAGGTGCTGATTCTCTTCTGGCACCAGTTGTTTAATATTACTCTTCCACTGACTACAGTAGTGACTCCAATGTGTAGGCAATCTTAGAACATGAGCCTGAGTTTACATCTCTGGCTATAGTACAATGTGGTTAAAATTGAGGAGTTTATGGAAGAGTGGAGTATTTCCCATTACAGCCCATCTATCCTGGTCTGACAGCAATAGCCACAAGACAAAGACAGTCACATCTCTTCTGCAGGGAACATGCTCCACCAGTGGCCACTCCTTATTGCTTGAAATGATTCAAGTGCTTCAAACTTAAACAAGTGCTGTTCTAAAACACACTGAACTACATCGCCTGACTTCAATTTAGTGACCACAGAAGGACAATTTCATGGGGTTTAAACACCAAAGGGATCATCAGATCATCTTGTCTGACCTCCTGTATATCTCAAGCATTACATTTCACCCAGGTACCCCTGGATTGAACCTAATACCTTGAGTCAGACCAAAGCATTTCAGTCTTTAGGGGTGCCTATACATGAGTGCAGCAGCTGCTCTGAAGTGCTGTAATTGCAGTGCATTGAAACAGACTCGATTACTTGATTAATTAATTATCCATTAATCAATTAATTAATTACTCAATCGCATAATGACCATGCTCCAGCTAGCCTCTGCATCTCATGTATCAGTGTCCCCACACTTCAAAATGGTGATAGGGGCACTTTTTCTAATGCTTGCCAAACAGACTTTAGATAAAGTGCCCCCACTGCCATTTTGAAGTGTGGGGATGGTGATACTTGAGATGCTCCAGGCGCTTTAAGTAGAGCGGCCCTCAAAGCCTCTCTGATTAAAGTGCTCACTCCCAGAGCATGTGTATAGATGCCCTAGAAGACTAAACTATTGTGTGCCATGGGCAGAAAACAGAAAAGACCAAGGAGCTGCCAATTCCTAAGACACCTGTAATAGTGGGGAATTGATTAGGTAGAATATGCCCAGATGATCCCACCAGGAGAACCATGTTCCTTCCTGCTTCACCATTCTTGAGTGTTTGTTTTTACCACAAATGCTCTCTTTCAATTATTAAACAATTGGCACAAGCCTTGGTTCAGGAAAGCCCGATGCCCTATTCAGGACAGCATTTAAAGCCGTACTGAAGTTCCATAAAACTACTGGGATTTAAGTATGTGTTTAAATTCCATCCTAAATTGAGGCCATAATTTCTCCCTTGTTGCGTGGTGATGAGCAGTCCTCATGAGATGCTGAGAATGCTCACCTCTCATTGCATTAGGACTTAAAAGTGCTTTGCATCTCACTTTAAGTCAGTGCTTTGCAGTACCTGCTCTTTTTGTAATGGTTGTATTGTCTTAAAAATAATACTAAATAATGTACCAGTAATTAATTTTTCCAGGATTTGTGTTCCTTGAGAAAATTCATGTCTCTGAATAGGTATCCAGTACCCTAAAGATTAAATCCTGACAAATAAGGATTTTCCATCTTTGTGCCAAAGCTTCCAATCCATGAAGGTAGCTGAACAAAAGTAGGCAGAGTAATTTTCTAAAGCAGCAAGGAGATGTTAAGCTAATTACCAAGAAGGTTGCAATTTTAATTCTTTTTAGCTCTTTCTACACTAGCTTTCTTTTTTTAAATACTATTCTTGATTCAAAACTTTAATTCTGGGCGTACATTTGGTGCCCAGATGGTGCAGGCACACGCAGAAGCCCATCACGCTGTCAGGGCAGGCGGATACATATGTAAATATTTTGCCTTTTTCTCTATAATATTTGGCTTTGTCTAATCTAATTGCTGTCAAAGGCAGAATGCTAAGAACACTTAAGAAAAGCAAACAATAAGGACCTCCAATGTTTGCGCTGCACTAACTTTGGAAGATGCTAACAGTCTGGGTTGTAACTAATAATTTTGTTGCATAATGCTATACTCACACTGTGAATTCATGGTGTGTTGTTTCATTTCGTGCCAAGTAATATTTTATGACCTAAAGCAGTTTAAAACCTACATTTCTAGAGGCATGAAAGCATATTTAACCCTTTGGAACTGGGAGGCAGGCCTCTTGACATCACCTGCCAACTTTTTCATTTGTTTTATGTATATATAGTTTATAGCTGTTTTTATTATATTTAATGTATCATTTTATGTATTTTAATACATAAACACTTCCATCATCTGCTATGTATCAAGAGCTAGCTCCCTGTAGAAGACAGTGCATGACCAGTCAAACTGAAAATAATCTGCTTATTTCTTAAATACCAGATTGAAAGCCCATCAACAGAAATAGAAACTTGACTGCAGTGGGCTGTGACTTAGACCCTTACTGCTTAGCAAGATGCTCTAAAGAAACAAATGTTAGGGAGGGTGCTGGAGAAAGAGCTATAGGAAACCCTTCTGGCTTTGCAACCATCCTCACATCCCTGAACCAGCATAAGCCATCATTTATGGGAAGCAACCACACTCCTACGGGCATTCCTTTCATTGAGGGATACCTTAGGAGATTGAAGTACAGAGTGGAAATTATTGTGGGGAGAGGGGAATGACTGAAGACGAGTATATAATGTCACCATTAAAACAAACAAAGCGGCATCGTAGACCTCTATTTTCTGCAGCCAATATGGGAAATTTCAGCCACAAAATAAAGGGAGTACTATACTAGTTCTTCCATCCATGTTTACATCTGAAGTTTGTCCTTTTTTGGTTGGCATGCATTGCTTTGTCAATTTCTATAGCGTCCTATTCTGGTTCTACCCTTCCCATAACAATGGTGTTTGTGTCCCTTCCAGAGGGGAGCTAAGTGATATGGCAAGTATCTGTCACAGGTGGTTTTCTCTTTTTTTCCTTTCTCTCTTCAGGGGAGAAAATCATGTGAAGATTGGTTTTCATAAAAAGTCTTATTTTACATTGGCTGCACTACATTTTTTCTTAATGAAGGAAAGATAAAAAATGTGCTTTGTATAAGGCTAAGTGGGACAGCTGTAAAGGGGCCAAAGACAGACCTAGCAACCCTGTTGGATTCAGTGGAGTGATGTGAGGAATAAATTTGTATCTAAATGTTTGTCTGGCAGCAGAGCTCAGTTTGGAGTATGGTTAGGAGGTCACGTTGCTGTTGGGTAACAATATTTCATTGCTTTTTCCTTTTTGCCTTTTCCAGGAGCAATTGATCAGTGCACATATATCAAGTACCACTACTCCTCAGCGACAATTCCCAAGAACCTCACCTACAACATCACCAAGACGATCCGCCAGGACGAGTGGCACGCCCTTCGTAAGTGTTTCAAGCTGCCTTCTTCCTTTCTCCTTGTGCTCAGACAAAAGGGGGTGGCAAGCAGTAAACATGAACTGGGTTTTTATAGACTACCGTGACAGAGGCCTTTGCTCATGTGCAGGTAGATTGATTTGCTGCACATATCCCTGGCTCTGTATATTTCTATCACTGACTAGAAATTCTGCATCAGCATGAAAATGTGTGTGGGGGAGAGGTTAAACATTCATACACAGAGATTAATATTGAATTAAATATGACGATGAATAACAAAATCAATGCTGTAATTTCTAATTCAATAAAATCTTCTGCATTTGAATATTTCTCCATGCATTTCATGCTGCAGCAGCATTTCAGGCTTCCAGCAGAATTTAGGAGATGTCCATAGCAGAAAGTTCTGGGTTTTGCAACTTCTGAGAGTAATAAGAATGCTGCTCCTTACAGGCTCAGGGATGGATTTTGGCTTCTCCTGATAATTGTGGCCACTGGCCACCAACTTGTAGCAGTTGCCAAAGCAATAAAAAATGACAGGGATGGAGTTGTCTTGACATGCACAGCTGGCCTTAAAGATTTTCTTCCTTATGGCCTTGGCAGTGGAAAAGGATTTTCTCTGACAAAATGAAAGTGTTAGGATTTCAAATGAGAGGGAAGATGGCACAAGAGAGGGTTTTGGGAAGGACTGACCTACCCCTAGAGGAGATTGGATGCCCTTCACTCTTCTGCCTCTGTGAAAGCAGCAAGCAGCTGTTTGAAATTAACAGGGAGCAGAAGTGATAGATGATGACTTTGGGGTGAGATTCTGAAAGGGACTGAGTCCCCACAACTCATGTTGGAGTCAACTGATGAGAAACAAGTGAGGCCCCTGGCAGTCTTACAAATGGAAGCCCCTTCCACAGTGGCACAGATGTCGCTGTTATTTTTTAATGCTCTTCATAGCCTTAGGGAGGGCACAGCTCAGTGAAACAGTTTGTTTCTCATGTTCCTAAGGCCAGACCTTGTCTGAGATTTTGGTTAGTGACGCTTCAGGGTCCAGACAGTCAAGTCTGGACAAATATTAAGGAAATTCTTGAGGGCCTTCCTTACTGAATTTCTCCTCCTCTTTAAAAGCTGCTAACGGTATTGTCAAATATGTATATTGGTGGGAATGTGTGCCTCTGAATGAATTTATTAAATTCAGTTTGCTAAATGAAAGAAAGTATGAACCCATTCCCTTGCAACTCTTCTGCTCCAGATAAAGCAGTAGGAGTCAATCCTGCAAAGTACTGAGTTGCTCTCAGTGCCCCTTAAATCGAGGATGCTCAGCACTTCTCAGGTTTTGGATTCTGAACAGGTTTCCAACTTTTACCTTTAAAAGGTGCAGAGTGTCTTTGTTACTCTAACTTTGTTCATCTGTTAAAAAAACAGTTGTAAAACTGGGTTTCAGGTGATCATAAGAAAAGTGTGTTGGGCTGTGTGTTTTGAGCTTTGGAGGTTCCCTTCCCCTCTCTTTTGAGTAATAATGGCTGTTTAATGTCATCACTCCCTGCTCATCTTACTAATTAATGAAAGAATTCCTGTCTGGCTTTTTTTCTTTACAGAACATGTATCTTTAAATAAGCAGTGTTTTGCATTATTGGATGTTGCAATAGCATACATGGATTTTATTTTGATTTAAGTGTAATTGCTGCCATGTTTGGCCTTGTTGGTCCCTTAGCATGTTTCTCCCCCTCCTCCTCCTAGTGCTGAGCTCTGTGGGGGAAATACAAAGTGTCAGCAGCTGACTGCAATCTTTAGTAGCACATTCTGCAGTCTCTGAAGTGGCAGTCTAGACACAGTGTGCTCACACATTTACATATCCGATTTGGTCCGCGGTGCTTTTGGGGTGAGGCTGTTGTTTATTTCCTCACTGTGGAAGGTGCAGGGAGTATGTGGGTGTGCACACATATTTCTGACCTACATTTTCCTGCTTCTTCATGAGTCAGATGAGTGTAGGTAGGTTGTTGTATAAGACAGAGATGTGATTCTGTCCATCTTTGCAAAGGCAAGTTTGGAGAGAAACACCCAGACAATGCTGTGTTTTCTGTATGTCAGCTGGCCTTGTGCTGTGTCTTTAGATTGCCAAGTATTGGATTTGTGGGGTTTAGCCACTGTAGGCTGACATGTGTGCTTAAAAATTAAGTCATGCCACACTTACATTTACTATTTTAAGTTAGATGTGATTTGTGTGCCAATTTTCAGTTTCAAAAGATAGTAGTGGATAAGGCTAGCTTCATTAGCAATCTTCTGTCTGTTCTAGATGGTCTTAATTTCAGAGGACTTCATGGTAAGGTTTCATCCACAGACCTTCCTACCCATCCCCCTCGCCCATGGACAGTAGGTTGTACACCTTATTTCATCCACATCACCACCTCCAGTTGTGGGCCAGGCTATAGTTATTCCAGCTGCTGAGGATATTTCTGGACATTTTTCATTTTAATAGATCCACTTTTCTCAACCCAGCTGGAATCACTCAAGAAATAGCATGTATTTGTATGCTAGTTGTAGCTGTCCACATCTAGAACAGAGGAATCCAAGGTAGGGTGTTGGGGGGGAATTGTTTTTGGGGGGAGGAGGGCTTAGTAGCTACAGGCAGCAGAAACCAAATTATGTTTTGTGGTGAACAAAACAAGTATTCCATTGCTTCTCTGTCCATGGCTTCAGTCCAGCTCAGGGTAGTTGAGACCAGAAGTGGTTGTAATCAGATGACTATGGAGAAATGAACTGGTGATGCTGATCTGGTCTCATGTCTTTGATACCATCACAACAATTAATACTGAGTAGAAAAGCCTACAGAAGATGAGACTTGAAGATGGAACTCCCTTCCTGTTTTTAGTGCTGATCCTTCCCGGCAAGAGTGAAGGGAGAGTGACAGCTGCATGGAGAGATTTGAGCTATTTCTCTGTTTGGGCTACCCATTCTGTGGCTACACGGGGTGGAGAGGGGAACTAGGAAAGGGTATATAGTTCAGTAGCACTTCACCCCTTCCTATTCACCACTACCCCTTCTCCAAAACGGAGGTGACCCTAGCTGAAGTTGCTGCTTCCCCTTGTCACCTCTGTGTCTCTGTAGCAATGGTTTCCTTTTCCCATGCACAGGAAGCAGATTGCTTAGCTGGAGCTAGGAAGGAAGCTAGGAGGTAAGTCTGTTGCCTTTGCTACAGTTCTGCTTGACCTCCTAACAGGCTGTTAAGTGGGGAAGTGAGAGACAGTAAGACCCCTGCTGGTGTCCCATGGTTTGTTCTTTCTCAGACCAACAGTCAAAATTGCTGCTCTGCTAAGCTACTTCTCAAGTGTGGGAGTGAGTGGGAGAATGATCACTAACATGAGGCAGAAGACCTTAGTGACACCAGTCAGCACAGTGGAGCTGTCCTCTAGCTGTCCTTTCAGCAGTGCACCAGAAGAATCCAGGGGAGAGGCTGGGCCCAGAGGAATGGCTGGAATGGACTTTAGCAGTTTTGATTTTAGGTTTTTCTCATTCTGTTTGACATTTTCAAGATGGAACCTTTGCTCCAAATTGATCGCCTGTGGCAGCAAGAGCTGGGGAAATAGGAATTTACTTCTTTACAGTCAGTTCCTCTCAATAGTTTCTGGTTTAAATAGGGATGGAGGGAAGGGTGACTGTAGGTATGCTATTTCTCTCTCATCAAGCAATAAATATTCATATAATTAGACAAAACTAATATCTGTATGAGCTGGGAGAGGAAGGGAAGAGGGAAGGAAAAGAACATTGTGTCCAACAAATTTAGCATGCACAGCTGTCTCTTTCTGGGAAATGCAAATATGCTGATAAGGCCAAGATATTGTCAGTGCATTTCGTAAATATTACGCTATGACCAAAGCAGTGTCTACTGCATGGGTGTCCAATCTGTACCATGGGTGCCAGAAGTGGCATGGGCAGCCTCTCTGTGTGACACATGGCAGATCAGGGAGGGGGCAGGCAGCAGTGGCAGAGAGGGCAGGAAGCAAACAGCAGGACAGCAAACCAGGCAGGAAGCACAGGGAAGGAAGCATAAAGTAGAGCAGCAGATCAGGCAGGGAGCGTAAGACTGGAAGCAGAAAGCAGAGCAGCAGAGCAGGCAGGGGAAGGGGATTGCAGTGGCACTTGTGTGGGTGCAGGGCGAATTTCTGGCATGCCCCCCTGTTGGTCTACTGCATAATAAGTCAGTCTTGAATTTTTGTGTCAGAAGATTCTAAGGATCTTTGGCAATTTCATCTAAATTTTAAAAAATGAGGTTTTTATTGAATTAAGTCTGAAAATAGATAATCCAATCAAGGCAGTAAGCCCTGTGCTATTTGCTTGGATATCAGAGTGAATGCATTTTTGTGCTTTTCCCCAGTTTTCTTTTTGATGTGCTCCATCTAGCTGCACTGGCAAAACTTTCTAGTGCAGGGGTGTCAAATTCATCTGGCCTCAAGGACTGGATGAGTGGTGTGGGGCTGGTCCATGGACCAGATAAATGGCATGAGGCTGGATCCAGCCTGTGAGGGAAGGGATCAAAAAGAAAACTATGGGGAACAGCATAAAAATGCATTGAGGCTGGATCACCCCGCTTCCCTTGCATGCTGGATCCAGCATTTTGGCTGGTCTGGGACTATGCCACATGTGGTGCCCACGTAGAACCATTCTGGGATGTGTGCCACATGCAGTGGCACTCCAGCTAGTTTGGGACCCACTTCAGCTAGTTTGGGACCCACATAGCTCGCCCCAGAGAGGCCAAGGTGGGGGATTGCGTGTGGCCTGGGTCCCAACCAGCTGGAGCAGGCACCACACGCGCATGTCCCAGACTGACCCCACACAGGCACCATATGCAGTGAGGGTCTTTGGCTGGCCGGAGTGAGCGTTGTGTGCAGCTCACATCCAGGCCCAGTGCTCAGGGCTGGTTCAACACCCACCATGTGGAGCATGTGGGTGAACTCTGGGCTCAGGACTATACCAAGTGCTGGTTGATAGGGCTCCTTGGGCCAGATTTGGCCTGCGGGCTGGATTGTTGACACCTATACCATAGTTTACGTGCAGTTATACTGGCAAAATAGAATGGCAATGAGTATACTTTATTTTGTTTGGATTTGGGGCACAGCAGCTAGTTCTGTGCTTCACAGAAAAAGAAACGAGTGCCAGCTGACTGGAGTGACAGTGAAAGCATCAGAAAGAATGTAGGAAGGCACCCCCACTCTTTTGAAAATGTGATAAACAACAGACAACTTAGGAACTATTTTGTTCCTTTGCAGTATTTGGATGTTTGTCATTGCTGAAGCCAGGATACTCAATCAGATGGAGAATTAGGGTGAGATTGTCACAGGTATTTAGGCACCTAATGATGCAAACAGGTGCCCACTGGAATTTACAAATATGCTTGCAAATATGACTAAATTCATCTAGTTTACAATAGAAGTTAGGTACCTGCATTAGACCCTTTTTGCCATCCTCTTTAGGGCCTACTTGAATCTTTAGGAGCCTAAGTACCTTTGAAAACATGGCCCTCAGTTTGGTCAAGTATGATTATGACTACTCCTGAATGTCCATATCTTAATCCAGTTCCACAATGAACCCAGAACAACTGCTTTTGACAAAACATTTCCACCTGAGAGTCCCAAAATCTGTTTGTAAATATTAATGAATTTAGCTTCACGGCAACCCTGTGAATGTGATCACTCCCCATTTCACAGATGGGAAAAGTGAGATGCAACAGGTTAACTGACTTGCCCAAAGCCATGCAGGGAATTGACAGAAAAAAAAGAAGAGAATCCAGATCTTCTGATTCTTAGCCCTGAACTTGAAACACTAGCTGTCACTTGTGACCCAGATCCACTTTGAGGAAAGCAGGTAGCCAAAGCATGCAGGAAAGGGAGGAGGGCAGCGGAGGGGGAGAATTACACTACACTACACAGCTACACTAGCTGACTACTTTTTTTGGTAAGGAAGTACAGGAAAGTCTTCTGCCTTCTGAGAGGGGGAGGGGAAGACAAATAGGACCCTCAGAAGGTCCCTTCCCTGCAGGAAGCAGAGTAAGGTATTGCTGTCTAACAAGTTTGAAAGGAAACAAAATCCTCCACATGTTCCTAGTTAATATGATTTTTACTTCGTGGGAACAAAAAACAACCCTCCCACCTGCTCTTCCCACATGGAGATAGCAGGAGCAATAGGAAAAAGCTATGCAATACCCAGCCTGTTTGTAATACAAAACACAGGCCAATGGCCCTTTCCAGGGCTCTCATCGTAGGCATAGAGATCAGAAGTAGATGAGAAATGCTTCCTTCTCTCCAAAGATCCCTGGTCTTCTGTTTCACAGAGCTCCACCGTCTTCCATGTTAGATACAACTCTGTATCTTGAAGACTTTTATTCTGGCTTTCCTGTTATAAGCTACAGTTTGTCTTTAGGATTAAACTTGGCCGTAAAGGGAAAGAAATTGTTGCCTTTTCTCCATCAGGCTTGCCGTTGTCACCTAGGCCTTTCCCTTTAACAGTGATGGATGAGAAGCTGTGTGTTGTGTTCTGGAACATGTGGCACATGCTACATCTGGGCAGAAAAAGGGATTGCTATGGAAACTGATCTCCCTTCCCTGCACAGCTTGGGTAGGAATGGTGTCACCGGACTGCCTGAGAGAGAACCAACTCACAAAGAAGTCGCTGCTGATTTCTGGAAAATGTTCAGCTTATTCTGTTTTTTTGGAAACAGTTCTGGCACTATGGCATCTCCCTTGCATATTTCTTGCCCCTCCCTGATCATGATTACTGAGGAGGTAGAAGTGATTGTAGAGTTTTGATGTGCCCAACTCTGTTGACAGTAGCAAAGGAACCATTATGCTTTGGCATGTTAATTGGAATGACAGCTGCTTCTACACTGGCTGAGTTCTTAATTGTCCTGTATTTGTAGTATCTTCAAAGTGATTGGCATGAAAACAAATTGTGATGTGAAAAGCAGAAGCCTGTGATGTTGGACAGAGGCACAAGCGTCCGGGGAAGATGAGGAATCAATACAGTATTGTGATAATGCTAATATTTTTATTAATATAGCATCTTCCATGCTGGGATCTCAAAGTGCTTTACAAAGAAGCATGTTTTGAAGTTCACATTGCTGGCATATTATTATTGATAATTACTTTCCCATTTAAGGCTTTGTAATAAACATAATAAAATACTTAAATGCCACTGAAATAATAAGGAAGCCTTGTCTGTGAAGCCGATGCACAACCCAGCAAGCATCACAAGGGAAAAGACATGAAGCTCCCCTTCCTGCTCCTTAGGAGCTAAACACTTTGACAGGCCTCCCCAGCCCCTGGAGCAAGATGCTGAGGTTGGTAGACAGGTTCTGATCTTCTGCTTGGAAATGCATTAGCAACACCAGTAGGCCAGTGGGCTGACCCTTCCTGGTATTTTTAAAAGCAATGATAAATATTTCATTGTAGTGTCTGTAGAAAGTGCTGACCCTAGAGAATTTTTGACTTACTTTATTTTTGGGATATAATTGAAAGTAGTGTTCATGGGTAGCTGAAATAGTCAACCTCCATCTTTGTCTTGTCCTCTCATTTCCTACTTTTCCCACATCCCGTTATTCCCTCTTTCTACTTCCAAAAGAGATCTGTTCTTTTTAAATTTGTAACTGAATATCCATATTGAGATATGTCCCAAAGTGTGACATTACCATACCACTTAATACCAAGCAGCTGATGTGGCAATGGCAATCCAAATGCATTACTTGCTAAAATTGGGGGAGACAAACCAATACAAATATTAGTCAGCAGATGCTCACAGACTTTGGAGGTCTGATGTTCTTGATTTCATAAAATTCACCCCATTTCTAGCCATCAGGACATAGCGGAAATCTTTCTTCTTATAATTTCCCTCCACATGAGTTTCTGCTTGCAGGGTCTTTTCTTGGTTTTCTTCTTATTGCCACATATGATATAAAAGCGTATTTTGGTACCCAGGTCTATTCTGAAATACACACAGGATTCCCCTGTCTCTCCTGCTGCTCTTTCTCTCAGGAGCAGTTACATGGCTGTAATCCCCATCCCAGATGAATAGCCTTTTTGTCTGTGAACTAATGTTCAGGAACAATTAGTCCCCGCTTGTACAGTTTCTGCAACTCCCTGAGTGCATGTACACATGCATTTTACTGCAGAGTTGACTAATTAGTTCTGCAGTAAAGCATCACTGTCTACACATGCATCTATATTAGTGCACAGTAAGCTAATTAACTTTGCTGTAGGATAGTACTGTCTGGGACAAGTACTATCCTACAGCAGTCACTTAGTGCACTGAAATGCACGTGTAGACAGTGACTGGGCCTGGCTGGCTTGGGCAAGAGGGTGCTATAGTGTGGGGGTGCCTGTCACTTTACCCTGCACTTTAGCATCCTTGTGCCCCGGTCAGCCCCTCTGCAGCATGTTGACCCCAGGAGCTGAACTTCTGGACTCCCTTGCCACCGTAGGACTGCTCCACCTCTCCTCAATGCACTGTAGTCCTGGGTGCATGTGTAAATGCTGCTCCTGGGAACAGTAAACGCTGACATGAACTGCACTGGAATTTATTGCTATGTGCTAATTGCATGTGTAGATGCACCCCCTGTGTCTCAGGAAATGCAAAATCTTTGAGGAACTATGGGTGGGGCTGGTTTACTGAGATGGCCTGACACTTCCCATCATAAGAAATTGTTTTTAGTTGTTTTATGGTTTGGGGGTTGATTTTTATGGGATTTTTTTTAGCTGTATTTGTAGATACTCTTTGAACTTCCTATTTGACTGGGCTGGTTCGCAGTATTGAAGAGTGAATCACCTTTTCACTCTCATTCTTAAAAAGAGGTTTAGGGTATTTAGGGAGATCTCTAACATTTAAGCAGGACTGAAAACAACAACTTTTCACCCCAACCTTATCTGCAATATTCTAGAAAGGAATATTAGGGATTTTTTTCCTGTTGCAATATGGAGATGCTGACAAGTAAAACATACCTTCACTAATAATTTCAAATAATTCACTTAGTCAAAATATAGCTTTATTAATATGCATGTGGTGCACTCTTTCTCTGTGTCTTTCTCTCTTTCTCTCTCTTGAGATGTTCTCCCATGTCTCTTGACTAATCAAGAGTGATGCTTTGTGCATTCTTAGGGTGAGAACATGGCAAAGAACAAACAGGGTGGTCTAATGGGTCTTTTTCATCTCTCACTTCTATAATTTTTTATTTATATACCAAGTTAATGCCTGTTTTGTAATGATTTATAGTTCCTTCTATTTATATACCTATCTGATGCAACTCCACATGCTGTTTGTGAGATGAAATCTGGTCAGTTAAATACTTCAAGGTGATTATGTGCCACACACCACACATAGGTTACTAATGAGAAATAAATACTTCTTTGCTTCAGTGCAGATGGACAGACTTTAAAGTAGAATATGTTGGTGATGAGGCTATAATGATCTACTCTTATACAGAAATACTTTAATCCAAATAGAATGTTTCAGGAGTCAAAGTTATACAAACCAATGTGACTTTGACCCCAATGAAGGCTTTAAGCTGAAACATGTAGGTGATTTTTAGACTGTGATAGTTATTATGCAGTGGATGCCATTATAATTACTGTTCTTAGATTAAGCTAACTTTAATTTTAAATCCATATTAAAGGGCAAATTCTCATTGACACCAATGCAGTGTTGCATCATTTTGCTACTTTGGAGGTGGTTTATGCAGAATGCAGTTTTGCCTACGTTAAGGTTTCTTAACATTGCCAAAACCCGAGTACAAATGACTTAAGGTTTTTTACCATTGTGTTTTTCATCCTTTTATAATATCTCCCCCCGCCCGAGGTTGCATTTTCAGTGGTTACCATTGGATCTATGGTAAGGATAACATTTTCAACTTCAGCAGCACAAAGATTAACACATTGATGTTTGATGGCTGGACAACAAAAGCAAGTGTTAGACATGAGGTAGTCTGTAGATTCCAACTAATAAATTTTATAAATTAATCATTATGCCACTACTTCTCAAAAAATCTGCCAATTAAAAAAACTGTTTTCTTATCACGGCCTCACTGGTTAGTTCTAGCGTGGGGAAAATTGGCTTGTGCGCTGTTCTTCACTCTCTGGTTGCTAAGTGTCAATGAATCTTATATTTGCCTTAAAGTTTGTATGGAGTTCTCTGATCCATTTTCCTTAAATTAGTAAAGCCATGTCTATACTGAAAACTTGCCAGTACAGTAACTTTGGCTAAAGAGGTTTTTTTACATGTTTATGCCAGCAAAAAAGCCTTAGTACAGATGTAGATATACTGAGGGGAGAAAAAATGCTTTTGCCAGGATAGTTTATTTTGTTTGGGGAACTAATATAAGATATAATAGTAAATGCATTCTCTTTTTTTAACAGTTTAAGATGGATTTTTACTAAGGGGTTTGCTGCAAAAGCTCTTCCAGTCTTACTATACCAGCAAACCTCTTCTGGTGTAGGCTAGCCTCAGGTCTTGTGTTGAACTTGAAGTAATAAGGTCTGTAGAAATGCTGGATCAAACTTTCATCTCAGCCAATGAAATATAATAGTGTTGACACCAGTTTAACCAAAATTGAAATCTGGCCCCTTTAAAGTGTTTAAAATAATAGCTATCCAAGTACTGTTGTTTGGTAACCACTGTGAAACTGTTGCAGGTAGCATCACTAGAAAAGCTTCTGCTGTTACCTCTCAACATGTGTTAGAAAGGTACAGCTTGGGCAAAGCATTAATATTTATTGGGCATGCAGGGAAGGTCTTGCAGGTAGTGAATTCCATCTAGCATTGGAAAGACATAGGATCATGTGAATCTATTTGTCATCTAGTCCATGACACTGTCATTGTAAATTATTCCCTACACTTACATTCTTCAGTACTTTGTCCAGGCAATTTTTCAATGATCAGGTGATGGAATTTCCAGTGCTTCCCCGAGAACACTGTTCCTCAGCCTAAAAGTGCTCACTCTCCAGAGATCTTTCCTTACATCCAACCTGAATTTTCCTTTCATGCTTTACTCTCAGTTGCATCCCCAATAATTTCTCTTCTTTTCTTGGTGTTTACATGCTTCAGATACTTCTAAACAATTATCCTATTCCTGTGCTTGTTGTAATTTAGTTTTTGTTCACATCCAAAGGTTCACATCTCTCTGGGCCAGGAGGAACTAGATGGAATTGTTGTAGTGCTCATCACAAGACCCTTGATTACCTGTGTGCATCAGAGTTTAGCTATGCAAGTTAAGTCTTGCCCACCTCCAGGAGCGGATGTCACAGCTGGTTTGGGAATTGGGAAGTGGGGACATAAATCAGCTGTAGGTGTCTCCAGTGGGACGTTACAGTTCAGTCACTCAGATCTCATCTGGCCAACATAGATATAGGTCATTCTTAATGGAGACTGAGCATGCGAGTCCCTGCACATCACTACAGTTCTGACAGCTAATATAAGTCTTTCCATCATTGGTATATAGTGTTGATCGATTCTCTTTGTCATATATATTTTTATATATATAATTGTTATCATTTCTATCTCTCTCAATTCTGTGTCCATCCAGTTTGCCCTCTGCTTTTCAGCTTATCTTTTGATATTTTTAAAAACTTAATTCTCACCTAGGGATCCTGAGGAGGGGAAATCAATGGGAGAATATCACTTACTGTAAGAGGGTCTCGACTCTGCCATACACAACTACAACTGTGAATAATTCAGTAGGGTCCCAATCTCCTTTTTCCTCCTGCAAGGTTGGGCTAATTAAAATTGTAGGAGATGGAGGCAGCTGAGTGATACTATCATTTATCTGATAATATCTATAGCAATGTATTAGCTCTGTGTTAGTTCTGTCCCCCTCATCACATATATTCAAGCATTAAAACAGGGTCTTTCCTTTGGGGTCTGTTCTGCTGTGTGTTGTGATCACATGTTTGTACTCAGCCATACCTTTCCTATTATTGCTCGTCAGATTGTGTTGCTATGGAGAAAAGATGTTAGCCACCAAAGCAGCACAATGTACAATCTTTTAGCCAGTGTATAGGAGAGTCAGTAATAGCATATAAAGAATCTGTGGGGAATTGCAGGGCTGGGAAGAGGAAGAAAGAAGCTGAAGCTGCTTTTACATCAGCCGTGAGAGGTAGGCAGGGGGTATACAAATGATGTGAAATCAACATCCAGGTTCAAAATGTAATGATGTAGTTTTCAGTATAAAAAAGAGTCAGCTCCCTAAGGTTTTGCAAGTTTGATTTTTAGACACCAAGGAAGTGAAAGTGGACATATTCCAGTATTCTGCAATATCCTTCTTTTCATAAAAGTAATTAATATTAGTACTGTAGTTAATTTGTATAATTGAGATGTAAAGAACCTTTCCATCCTTAGATCTTAAAGCACTTCATAAATATTTCTCCACCAAACACCCTTACGAGGCAAATAGGTAGGTAGGGGACTTATTAATATGGCATAGGTATTACTACACCTATTTTACAGAAACAAAGAGACAGAGATGGTAAGTGGTGTGTCTATATCCAGGAAAAGCCAAAAATGGAACTAAGATCTTTCAAGCTGTGAACATCATGCAGTGCTTTCTCTTTGTGTCATACATTCTACACCATATGTTTCCTAAAAAGGACCATTGTATAACCTTTTATTAGGAATATCAGGTTCATAAAGATATTTAAAAGAAAACCAGTCATTTGTAAATGAATGATTACTGCCTACAGAATCGTATTGACTACATATATTATTGATTTTTTTCTCCTTGATGTAATAGCCAAGGTTTTCAAAAGTGAGTAGTGATTTAAGGTGCTCAAAACAGTGGGTGCCTGGAACCTTCTGAAAAACAGGCCCATGAAAGTATCTTCTTTGAGTCCCCAAAATCAATAATCAACCATTAAAATCTACTACTCCTAATTACTTAAAAAAATGGGTCTATCTTGAAACAGGTGTGGAAAACTGGGAAAAAAATCTTTTGGAATAATTTATACTACTTTGCACCAGCACTTTGGTCCTTTTGGCATGAAAGGGATGTAAAGCTTTCCTAACTGGGCAGCTGTCTGACCTAGGCTATTTAATAAAGTCATTGCAGTCAGCTCAGCATCCACTGCTAGATATCATAGGAGGCATAACAGGGACATAAACAGCTGTGTGGGTGAAAGAACTGCTATTGCATTCTTGTACTTCTGGCTAGGTAGCACACTCTTTGAGGCAGCTAACAGCTAATGCATGCTACTATTCTCTTTAACTGACTTTACCTTGTGCCTGGGCCAAAACCAAAACCTTATGCCTGGCTGGCTCCAGGAGCAAGGGTGTCTCTTCTACTAAGCACAGCATATCTGGATTTGTATGTATTTGCTTTATTTCTCCTCCTATGTTCTTTATTCCTGAGGACTTCTGAATGACAGTAGGAACTTTGTTTCCTAAATATTTGAACTCCCATCATTTATACCCCATCTGGAGTCCCAATCCCCTGCTTGTGACTTCACCATGTGATGACATGGAAATGGCTATGGTGTTATCGCATTTAGGGGATTGTGGTTTCAGGGAAGAACAGGCAAGTTTTCAAGCAGCAGGAGCTAGTGCATTTTTACAAAACAAAATTGTCATCTAAAAGTCTTTCCTAATGAAGAACAAGGGATGAGAAGTACAGAAGATATTTGACATGGCAGGGGGACGGTTTCTCAGTTGAATGCCTCCTGGAAAACTCTGGAAGTGTCAGAGGCTCTGGAAGGAGCTGAATTGACAGCTCTGCTAATTGAAGCTCTTTGTTGACAGACCAGGTTTAGCACAGGCAATGGCAGTGCAAGCATCCCCATGATGCAGGGGTGGATTAGATCATCCAGTCCATCTCCTCTCCTCTCATTTGTCTGATACTGTGATTAACAGTCTTCCCTTAGCCATCTGACAGCTGCATGAGAAAACATCCCCAGAGGCAAGGAGAGGACAGAGTTTCAGCAAGAGCACATTCTCCATTCTGCTGGGTAAGGGGCTGAAAGGTCTCAAATTGCTCATGTAAAGGTCTCTGTTTTTATCACTGTTTTGGGGAAACAGTCCATCAGAAAAGGGTGCAAGGAAAAAGCGACTGCATGTCATCAGTTTATTTGCTTCAGGGTGACCTCTTGGCTGGCAACTCTTTTCTTTTTAGAGCAGCCAAGTTGTTTCATGTTATGTACCTCAGTGTTGCGTCAAACAATGGGAAGAATTAATATCTATAGGCCAAAGAGGTCAGCATTTTCACTGCAGCTTGGAAGGAAGAAGATCAGAAGCTGGCCTGCTAGAAAGGGTGCATGAAGATGGGAGAACAGGTCATATACCAGCAATAAGACACACACCCTCCAGCTTTCTGATGTTGATAAATGAGAAAGACAAAACTGTTGCCTTGAGCAGTTTTCTGACGGTACTTCCAGCAAAAACGGGGGTATTGATACTCTGTAATCTCTTCATTCCCTAACACCAACAGACATGAACAGAAAAAATGTGCTCCCAGATACAGAAGTCTGAGAATCACTGGCCTAATGGCAATGCACTGACAGCAAAAGTGCCTTGCATTGCTACCATGTTATCCTTCTGGGGAGGCGTGGAGTAGCGTTGGCAAACTCTGTGAGGATAAGTGCAATGGGAGCTTTCAAAAAAAGATTCAGTGCTGAGGACCAAATAGGCACTAGGGAGAAGTTCAGAGGATAATAGAGAATCCCAGGGGAAGCTGCCCACAGGAATACAAATAAGAAGCCAAGATGTCCTTCTGTGTGTAAGAAAAGTCTTTCTGCTGTTCCAGTTGTTCCCTGACACAGACACTCCAGACTCACCTTGATACCAAACACATCCCTTGGCATCAAGGAACTTCTGTCATTTTTACTTTTGTACTGCTGCTTGATGGGGGATGAGACTGGCATGCATTTGGCATCACTCACCCGTTACTTTTCTTTAATTTACTTTTCAGGCTGTGCGTGTCAGCCTCTTGGCATAACCCAGATAAGCGACAGGAAAGGTTGAGCAAACAAAGCAGGCCTTTCTCTGGATCGATAGAGATCAATCTGTTCATTTTGCCTGAACAACAAAACATAACAGCAGTGAAAGTACATTTGATGCCGTCAGCTAGTGGCCAGTTCCCCAAACCAAGGTACCAGGTGACACATGGCATCTTGGAGAACTGTTGCTGGAAGCCCATTCCCAAGAGCCTTGGGAAGCTACCAGTACAGTGCCATATGCATGGAGTATTCTTTTTTTTCACTAGCACATAGAACTTATTCATACCCAGTTGTGTTTCTGTTGTGCTGAGTTCTCGTTAGAATATTATACCAAGGCATAGTTTCATTATTTTGTTATTAACTTATGGATTGCAACATCTCTTTGGTAATACCATACAGGGACATGAGGGTGCTGGTATACTTGTGCCTTGATAGACCAATGCATCTGTTACAAAGTTGTTTGGGTAATGGGAATGCACTTTTGTCCTGATCAACATCCGGTACACTAATTTGTACCAAGGCACAAAACAGCTGTTGCCATTTGCCACTAATATATCACATTTAGTGCACTGATTGATACTGGAGCATGGGGATGCCAGCTAGTACACAATGTGATCAATTCAATAGGAGATAGGGTGCTATGCTAATGAACCTCACATTCAGTGTACTGTTTCACGGCAAGATGGCCATACTATTTATAGACAAAGAGGACGTGGTTATATTTCCTGTGCGTGTCACCAGTAATCATGTACAAGCAAAGAGAGATTTGTGTACCCAGGATCACATGAACGAGTGTACCAATATGTTAGTCATAACCAGATGGACCTATAAAAATGCTTCCAAACACTGTATTTGCAAGCAAGTACTTATACTGGTGGTTCATTGATCACTTAGAGCATTGAGCTATAAAAATATACAATACTATGTATATTAGGGAAATGATAGTCCTCCTAGCTGTAGTCTATACCTCTCGCATACAGTAGTGCCTCAGAAGAAACATGAAAGGGGGCATACACAAGCTTGCAACCAAAGTGGGATATTACTGCTAGAAAGTGTCATGACTACCATTAGTTCTTTTACTTTACAAAGGAATGAAAGGTGATTTTCTATTGTCTTGAAGTCAGTTGTTTTGTTTCTTCTGCTGCTACCTCAGTAAAACCAAATGAGGCATGGTTGGGTAAGAACATTTTGGGGGCTTCTAAAGTGAATAAATTGACACTAGCGCTCCCATAATGAAATGAGCTTTCTTTTCATTTAAGAAATGTGAAACAGTTAATGTAGTGCTTCATGACAGCAAAGGACAGATAGCACTGAGCAGAAATAACAAAGTGCAGGCAAATATTGGGCAGGCTTCTCAGATATAGCCATGCCAGTGCATTTAATCACAATGTACAAACAGTTGTGCTAGCCATAGTCCCCTGGAGCAAGCTAGGAGTGCTAAAACTTGTACTGACCAGTAATTATTGTTATTATTTGGATTTACATCCCACTCCATCCAAAAAGGCTCAGAATAGCTTATAATAAATGACAACCACAGCAAATACCCCAAATGATACCCCAAAACTAGAAAACATCACACTGTCCACACCCACTTCCCTGCCTGTCACCCTGAAGAGCAAACACTCTGACAAATCTCAGCCCCCACAGGAGGCTCTTACATAAATTGGGGCTCACTGGTAAGACCAATAGACTCTTGCCATTAGTTAACTAAGACTTTTGAAGGAGGTAGCCTAGAATCAGCAGTTCTAGATTTATGCAACTCAGGATTTTCTCAGCTGCCTGGCTAGTGATGCAGAGGGCTTTATTGTCACTATGCATTTGGCATCAGGTTGTTAGAAGTGAAAGGCTCAAATGCTATAACCCATCGTGTCCATCAGTTTTCAGCCTATCCTACCTTCCAGCCTCTTCCATGGAAGTTCTGCAAGAGAGGGAGAGATTGTGGCTGAATGAGGAGTGAGAACAGTGAGACAGGGAGAAGGGTATCATAAGTGGAGCAGTGATACAGAGAGTCTGTAGGAAATTGTGTAAAATTATGATTATGTAACTGAATTCGACAAAATCCCAGCATCTTGGGGGCATGGTTTAACAAATCTGCACCAGACAGAACCACCCTCCTGTGAAATATTAGCTGGCGTAGCTGCCCCATTCCAGCAAAGATTCTTCAAGGCAGTTTAAATATGATTACCTCTCCCTTTCCTCCAGGGAAACAGTGGGGGGAAGGCTGGAGGGAAAGTGGCAGACCACAGAAGGAAAGAGAAAGAGAGCAAGAGAGAACATAAGAGATAAGATTCAGAGTGTATTCAGTACTGACTGTTACATGGTCAGTTGTTATTATTATTTTTGGTAATGGGGAAAGTTATTTTTAGGTTTCCAAATCTGTACATGAAAATTATCTTCCAATGTTCCAGCCTTCATCCTGTATTAAAAAACTCCACTGGGATAGCACATTTATAACATTAATGATTTTCCCTTCTTCTTTTCTTCCCTTTTTCCTTCAGTTCCTCCCTCCCCATCACCAGAAAACTGGCTGATTTTCCTGGCCAGATAACAAGCTAGAAACATTTAATGTGTTCTATTTGTCCCCTCTAGCATTCCAATGCAGGTAGGTTAAAGAGAGACTCGGTACAGAGCACACCTACTGCTATGCAAAGAAGGGGCTGACAAAGCAGGGTTGTCCTCTTGCAAATGCACCAGGTTCAAAGTGGGCACCCTACAGATAGTGTCCTCTGATTGATTTTCAGAACAGTTTGCAGAGATTTAGCTATCTGATTACTCCTAACATTAATATTTATCCCAGGGCTCTCCTTTGAAGAATACTCATTTGCCTAACCAAGTCTTGAGGACAGAGGAAGATTTGAGTGGCAGGGAACAAATTGGCAACCACCTGGGCAGCTCTCTTGTAAATTCTTTTGTTCATGGTGTTCATCATAGTTACTGGCTTCGTTCAAATCACACAGTTTTGGTGTCCCATTGATTTTGACTGGAAGGAGAAGAAGGAGGGTCTCTTTCTGTGTCCTTGAACTCTTCTGCTTCAAGAGCAAAGTGGATATTTGACATAGTGCAAATTAAAGTTTCAAAGGGGGCTCAGTATTTTGTATCTCTGGTTGCCTGGGCAAAATCAGTGACTGCCTGGAAAAGAGTTGGCCTCCATGACCTTTAGGCAGCAGCAGTATATTGAAAGAGCCTGAGATGTTAGTACTAAAAGAAGGAATGTTGTATCAGGAAAACAGTTTTGTCCAATAATATTTTTTTTAATATATACATTTTTTTAAATGATCAGTAATTTGGGGTACCCCAGTCTCTGGATCCTCAATTTAAGACATGTCTAAAGGGGCCCGATTTCCAGGGAAAGAATGCTGAACATTTCTCAGTGCGTGTTGTACATAAGGTTATCAGAGTCTAGCCTTTTGGTCGGAGAGGTATTTTTCAGTAGTTCCCTGTAACAGGAAGTTGCATGATGAATGGATTTTTTTTTATTAATTTCCTTATATCTGCTTTTTCTCTATCATAGGACTTTGCAGTCCACAATGAAGATATCAGCTTGTCTTACAAAAGTTGGTACAGTTAAGTGACAACTGCTCACTAGTCTGTTGATACACAGGTGTCTTCTCACTGGGGCAAAAACCCTTAGCCCAGGGGTGCTAACTCCTGACTGGCAGTGCCATGTCATCCAGTCCATGGGTCTCCCAATGGGTCCAAAATTTGGCAGTAGATGGCAATTGACAGTGCCACTGATTCCCTGCTGCCAAATTTCCAAGCCCCACATGGCTGGATTGGCTTTGGATGGGGCAACCCTGGATGGAGGGGTCAGGTCCTGACCCTGCAATTGAACCAGGGCCCAATTCAGCCACTTGGCAATGGGCCAGTTGGGGCCAGTCAGACCAGGTCATTTTCACACAGCTGAATCAGGTCCTGGCTGGGCCATTCCTATGCAGCTGTATCAGGCCCTGGTGCTGTACGGCTTATCAGGCCCCAGATGTCCAGCACCATGTGCTGGATTGGGCCCATGGCTCAGATCTGGCCTGTGGACAAACCTGGTACCACTCATTCACCACAGGCCAAAAAGGTTGTGCACCACTGCTTTAGCCAAATAGAATGCGTTCACTATGAGAATGCTGTCCTATTGGAAGTTGGCAAGGCATTTTAGAAAATCCTGCCCTTACCCCACAAAGTGCATAGCAGAACTTGAGAACTACCTCTGTAATCTGCTCTGTTGATGTGTTTGTAATGTGTATTGGAGAGCCCTGTCACTAGGGTGGATATAAGGTACAGTTTCAAAACCTCTTCAAAGCTCAGTGTTTTGAAAAAAGGGAATCTGTCAAAAATGGTTCATCTCATTTGGTGCTCAGTGAAATAATGAACTCACAGCATTAGCTTGAACTGCACTGTGAAGAGAAGGGCATTACCTGGACAAAATACTGCCCCGCCAAAAAAAAATTGTTACATTTTCTTCACCTTCCTTAATTCATTAACTCTATGCTCTTTCCAACTGAATGACGAAATATGCAGCAGTCCTACTCCCAGCCTCTCTGTGATTCCCTGTCTGCAGCTCTTTGCAGATGTTCTTTATATGAGAACAGCTAGGACAGATTGTCCTGAGGCCCCTGGCTTTGGGGTCCTTTGCAGAGTGGGAGCAGGGGATGCATTCATTAGCCATTTAAGGACTGGGTTCTTAGGGAATAAGGGAACTAAGTTCTCCCCTGACTTGAGTAAAGTGGCAGACTGGTTTCTCCTGAGCACTAAGAAGGGAAGAAACATCCCTGTAGCCTACCTCCCAGTACCAGCTCTTCAAACTTCAAGCTAGGACCAGGCTGACGGGTACCAGCAAGGAGAGAGGACTGCAGTCTTCCTTCCAACCCCACAGTAGCCAAAATCTCTCTTCTCTTCATGTACTACAGAAGCAGCTTCAGGGAGATGGCATGCTCTCATTGGAATTGGTGGAAGACACAGGAGGAGACTACCATTGGCAGCAGCAACCACAGAATGGGAGGATGTATCTGTATCTCTGTATGACAGAGGCTGCCTTAGCAACTACTAGAGAGAGGTAGTAGTTAGCTTTGTTAGTCTGAAATCAGGCAGAAGGCAGAATAGATTTGCACCTTATATTCTAAGTACATCAGAGCTGCATAAACTTTTGTAAGCAGATGCTTTTGAAAGCTTATGCATCTCTGATTTAGCGAGTAGCAACCAACTTAAACTCAGCCCCAGAGAGGGCTGGAAATTTATCAAGGAGAGCTAACCTTAGCACATTTTTCTTTGCCTCCTTTCCACCCTCTCAGCCTCTAAAACACGATCAGTTTTTGTCCATTGTAATGAAACTTGCAGGCACAAAACTATTCGAGGATTTTTGGGACCATTAGGGATGTTTGAGTTTTAGGATAGATATCAAACAGAACTAATTGAGAATAAATGCAAAGGCTCATTTGTGCAAGAATCTGCAGGATTTGCAAGTACAATGAACATCCATGAAAGCTTTCCAGGATCAGCTTAGGCATTTGAAAATATGGGCCTCAAGGTGTCATTGTTTTCACACATGAAAATATAGTTCTTGAGTGGTGGTTCTTTTCACAGTCTTGACTGGCAGAGGGTCTTATTGAGGTCCAGAGCAGTTTGGCATCCCAGGACTGGAACAGAATAGGACACTGAAGAACAGGATGAAAGATTTCCGGTGTTCCTTTGCAGATGAGCATGGAACACCAAAGAGCTGTGGAAGGGAGAGGAATGAAACTTATATTCAGGCCTCCATGGGTATGCAGGACTAGAATAACAGGGGACGACACTGCTTGGAAGTGAGATGAATTGGCAGGGTTGTGTATTTGGAAGGAAACTGTGCTCAGCCACTGCTCTTCTCCCTACCCTGCAGTTCAGGCTAGTACTGTGAATCCATAATTTCTGTGAAGAGCAAACAGCTAGGCCATAGTAATTAAACAAACAAACATCCTTTACAAAATACAAAGACCCCCCCAAACAGATTCTGAAAGCTGCCAGAAAAGACACAATAATGAGAAACCACAGTAATTTCTGTAAACAGTTGCTGTGGGTGTGCTGAAGAAATCCATTCCTCCATCTCAGCCTTTGTGCAAGTTAATCTCACCCAGGTCCCTTGCTCCACCATCCAGGCTCCAGCACTATGTCCACTGATGGCTGATTTTTAATCCTCAGGGGCCTATGAATTTTCTTCCACTGAATGTCTCTGCTCCAGGCACTGCCAAGACAGACTATTTGGAAGTTTGCTGTGGAGGTGTGATGATTTTTAGGCTATAATCTTTTATATGACTGAAGCATCTCCATACTTCAGCTCCCCGAGTGGAGCTGTCTGTCTGTCTTTCTCTTTTTTTCCTCTCATCCTCTCTCACATGCTCATGCATTCCCATTCCCATTCCTGGACTCCAGCTCCCTGCATGAATCTCCTAGTATGATCAGGCCCCTTCTGCTTTATAAGAGCAGCACTTATGTGTTAAGATACACCATCATCCAATCGAATTCCAGAAGCCTTCAGTATTGTAGCCTCACAACATCCTAATAAAGGAAGAACAAACCAAATAAAAGGTTGGCTTGTGGTTGCCTTTCAAATTATTTTGTGGATTTGCAATACTTGTCTTACTTTATGCATAAAGATGCATTACGGCTACCAAGTACACCCCTGAAACATGGAAGATGCTGAATTTTAGATGATTTAGGATTTTAAACTTCATTGCAGAACAACAAGGAAGTTTTTTTTACCTCCCTGCCTGCCATCTGACACCTCCAGGGAAGGAATTCTACCGATCTACACATCAAAGAACTACTCAACACAGCTCACAAAGACACTCTCTTGGACCCAGAGGGACAGCTTTCCATCTTCAGCTCCCTCTGTGCAAAAATGAAGTTTATTTCCTACCTATGGGGACTTTTTACCATCTTGTACCATCTACACTTTTCCCAGAGCCTGACAAAGGGACTTTGATCCCGAAAGCTTGCAGAACAGGACAGTTTTCTTGCCATTTTCCAGTTGGTCTCATAAAAGTTATCATTATGGAACCAAGAGTTCTAGTTTTTTGTATTAACTCTACATACAACTATTGACATAAGCTTACCTCAAACTGCAATAAGAGGAAGGTTATCTTCATGACTGGGTTACTTTTCGTTATCTAGTGGTTTCAGTTCCTAATAGTTCTGCTAGTTCAGGGGTCAAGAACATTTTTGGGCAGAGTGCCAAAAAACACCCACAACTTTGACTTACTTATAAGCTGTTGGTGTGCCAGGAACAGGAGGCAGGGGAGCTGTGAGGGGCCCGATCCTTGTTGTAGCAGCACAACTCCAGCCACTTCCCTGCCGTCTGCCCTGAGGTGCACGTGCCACACTGTCACGTGTGCCAGGAGTTGCCTACCTCTATATCAGTTTTACAGTATGGATTCATTAGTTACATTTTACTTACAAAAGCCAAAACAATAACTTTACTCCAATTACATTTTACGGTATAAAATACAGTTATTGCATAAAGTCAGCATTATGAACTGCTCAAAATACTGCATTGAGAATGCATCTTTCAGTTGATGGCATCTTTGTTTTGGTATACTGCATTTGGTGTTTTATGGGTTGCATAAAAATACTGATGAGAAGGAGGAAATTTGCATATTACTGTTACATACCATAACCAAATCATCCTCCTTTTACAGAAAAAAAACTTTGAAAGCATATAGATAAAGTTAAAAATGTTTCCACATGTAACAAATTGGAAGGTCTCAGCTGGAGCCGGGTATTAATCCTTGTAAACTTCTAAATCCCGTACTAGACAATTAATTCTGAACTAAAACCTTAGCTCAGCTTGTAAAAATTGAAATCAACAACTTTTTGGATTCTTTCTCATTTTCAGTAACATAACCATACATACTTGAATGTAAAATAAAGGATGTATACTGTGCTCAGTAAATTAAGAGCATAGTTATGACAGCATAATTACCAATATTGTTTCATGTTCACTGTGGATCCTGTTTGCTGCAGGGTTGGGGGCATGATAGCAAAAGCCGCATGGATGTCCTCTGGATCCAGCTGTCACTGCTCCTGTCTGCAAATTTGTGGGACTGTCCCTGGCTGCAGAAGGGCCAGCGTCTACTTTAGTGCATCTCTGGGTAGTTGCCAGCAGGATTTGTGATTATTCTTGGCCAGAATTTAAAGCTGCCCGTCCTTCATAGAATTCTTGGGAAAGGGGTGACACAGTTCTGCAACCTGTCCTCTACTAGAGATGACTCCTACACTCCAATCTAAATATTCAAGAAGCCTTGGTGGGAGTTGGGGGAGTGATGTTTATCATGCAGCACCTTCTTATGGTCGTGGGAGTCATCTTAGTGGCATTAGGATTCCTGTGTGGAAGCCTCAGGGTGCAAACCTAGCTGTCAGTAAGCTTTGCTTTGTCTCTGTGTCCCCTTTCTCGCTTCCAGAGAACCAGAGGGAATCTGATTGCATCTAGTCTGAAGGATACAGAAGGAGAGAGGTTTCTGTGGCTGATGTAATTTCCATGATAATTAGTTCCCATCTCTACCATCTTAACTGGTTATCTTATTTCAGTAAAAAGAACTATATGCACTTTCACTGGTCATAGAGAACTTAAACCTTACATTCAGAGAGATTGCAGATCAGAGTGATGTCTCACATGGGATAGGAAAGGGAGGGAGGAAAATGTCAAGGGTCAAGAGCATTTTGAGGGCCACTGTATTCCACCAATGGCATGGCATGCACATTTGTAATTTTCTGGGGCAAACATTTATTTTGGACCTTTATTTGCACCTTATTAGATCTCGTTGTCTAACCCCACACACTATATTTGTGATGGCATTAGACTGTGTTCAGCCCTGGAGGAAACAGGTGTCTCTCTCACAGAAACTGTTTTGGCCCCTTTTGAATAATGGCATGTCTGCTGCAGGGAGACATCATCATGCTGTGTTTGGGAGGCAAAGGATTGGGCAGTGTGTGTACATATTTGAGAATGTTAGCTGTAGCCCTGCAGGGGACAGTCAGAAGTTTTCTTGGCTGGAGAATCTGAATAGATATTTACCAAACTTGGCACTAGGGAGCTCCTCAGCTGATTGCTGTTAATTTAATTATTGGAGTTTTTGTTAACCCTTTGGTGCCAGGAGGCAGAATTTCTTTTGGCACTGACAACTAATGAAGAATTCATGAGCAATGAGAGGTAATAGCTATTGGCCTGGAAAGTCCCTGGGGATTAATTTGTCATTAGGGGCTTCTTTAGGATACTTGGTTTAAAGACTGACTTCTTGCATACTATATCAAAAGTATTGTGTTTGGAATCAGTGAAGTGTCTGGAGATGAGTTTAGAAAGATAACTGTGTTATCCACAGAACTTAGCTCTGCTGCATGCACGGGGGAGCTCGAGTGTTCTCAAAAGCAGCTGGGACCATTTTCCATCAGTTCATGCAGAACTCTGTTCTCCCAAGTTCCTCCAGCTGGCTACTGAGTAATATCATTCCTCATCCAATAAAATACCAGGCAGAGGCATTACACCATCAGAACAAGCTGTCATTGGCTGTTTTGTGATCTTGAGGGCAGGACATTATTGCCTAGCAACCCCTGAGAGCTTTCATGTATGTTATATGATGGCACAAAAAACTTCTGCAGAGGGTTTGCTCCTATCTTTCTCTTTTGTTGAGATTCCTCTCTCTGTCCCCCAGGCATGTGAATACAAGCACTCATGCTGTTGTGAAAGGAGATCCCCATGATGCTTTCAGATTACACAGACTGTTGTTCTTCAGCCCCCACACAGTGCAGCTGACATTATGGCATCTTACACCCATGCAGATCGGGGAGTGAGATCCCCACTGTGACTGCCTGTGCTTGGTGACTAACCTACCTTTCTGCATCCCAATCACATCCTGTTCTTAGTGCATTTGATATCCACCAGTCTGAGGGACTGAGTCTCACCAACATTATGCTGTGCAGATGCATATTATATCTAGCTTTTGTCACTAGACTGAGCTCTTGTTTGTTCTTTTTTTTGGTCTTTAGCCCTTAATCATCATAGCTTTGCTTGGAGGGGGTGGATGGGAAGAGGAGGGGATACTCTCACTTGTCTTTTACTATAAGCCAGTATAGGAATTTCTGAGATAATGGACTGAATTGAAATTTTGTAATATTCAAAACCCTTTTGGGTATGGCAGTCTCCTCTTCCCATTCACGAGAGGATTCATCTGTGTCCAGTAACTTTTGCTTGGATTGGGAGGCGTTTCCTATCTCCAACATCTGCCTATATGGGCACATACTATCTTGCCAAAAAACTCCTCTCACTTTCCCTACATCTTGGTTTTGGGTGTTGATATCTAGTAGAAGAAGGTTAAGTGGGTTCTGCTGACTCACAGAGGGTGGTGATCCCATTGCTATCTATTCTTCAATCCAGATGGAAGGGAGGTGAGAAACGACTCTCTGAAGAAGAAAGGACCTAACGTGCTGGCTAACCTGTCCTGAAGTCAAACCCTAGAAATGGCCAGGCTGGAGGAGGAGCCTTGAGCTGAATTTCATTTGACTTTATTATTTTATTAACAAAGCTAAACTCCAGGAGGGAGATGGGGCTTCTTTGTACAGTATGTGGACATTGTTTCAAGCAGGTTGAAAAAGATACTTGCTTACACAACAGCTCACCATCTGAGTTGAACTGTAGGCTGTAGTATCATTATATAATGGCTCTCTTCTGTGAGCTTCATGCAAATGAGAGGTATATCAAAATCCTAGCATTTTAAGTCCCTCTTTGAATGGGACTGGGTTGGTGGATCCAGGCGTGCCTACCCAGCTGGAACTGGGGCACCTAAAACCATAGTATCCATCCTTTGTTTTGCATAAAAGCATGGATGGTTATTTTACTGAAAATGTAGAAGGGTCCAAAAAAGTTGATTTCAGTTTTCACAAGGTGAGCTAAGGTTTTAATTAAGAATCAGTTGTCTAGTACAGGATTTAGGAATGTACAAGGATTAATACTCACCCCTTTTGTTCTGGGAAAGGAGGGGGAAGGGAAAAAAAAGATTTTTCCTGAGTTATGACTGAATGTAGGGTGTGTGGAGCAGGGACAGAGTCTACTCTTCAGCATCACTCATTCTGTCCTTGCAAGCTCTGCAGCTAAAGCTGCTCAGTCAAAAGCTGCTGCCAGTTTATTAGTAGTTGTGACAGGGTTAAAGCTTTAGCTACAGAGCGTGCAAGGAGAGAGTTAGTAATGCTGAGGAGAGGTCTCTACATGGACCCAGCGTTCGACAGCCATTCCACCATCTCCACACCTTGCCCCCAGTGTGGAAATCAGCTTCCTCCCTTAAAAAACTCAGTCCAATTTTGGAGAGGTAATTTTTGGGAAAGAGGTGAATGTGGTATGTGAGTAGATAAGGTAGATTGGCTAATTCAGGGCCATCTAACAAAATATCTGTGAACATTTATAATATTATGTAAGACAAGTTCCCTCCATCAGCCACTGAGGCCTTAAATGGTATTGGAACCAGTGGGGAAGAAAGCAAGAAGCCTTAGAATCAGATGGACCCATGCCCAGTGTTTCGCTAGATCTTTACCAGCACACTTGCTTACGTATTACAGTCAGGTTGCCTAGCACAGGCAGAGGGGACTTGTTTGTATTTTTAACATTTTAGGGATGGGAACTATTGCTGTCTGTGTTCCTAACATGAGCTATATAGAGCAGAGACCCTCACTCCTGACCCACACCCTAATGGCTGGAAGACATATGCCTTGGGTGCAGCTGCTCCTCCTTTCACTTTATTCTGCGTGTTTTTTCTTTGCAAAGCATGTATTTCTTTTTAGTACAAAGCTGGGATTCCTCCCACTGTGACTTTAATACTGCCTGCTGTGACTTCTCAGCCAAAGCTAATGTACTGTTGTTGAATGTCAGTGAGAAAGCAAGTGAGCAAGCATGGAAGTTTTAGTAGGGTGATATTTTCACTTTGAACCAGATACAATTGGCAGACATCTGAGAAGCAAATAGGTTTTAATAACCCCCCTCCCCCCCCCCCCAATTTTTTGTAGACTGTAGACCAACCTTGCAGCTTTTGGAAGAAAGCTTGGTAATGCTCATTACCTGCAAAATTAATTTGAAGGAACCAATCAACTTGTAGTTGATAAGGATTCAGCTTCTCTAGAAGGGTCCATCAGAATAGTTGGACTATGACTTTTTTGTCTATACACATACATTGCAAAGGATGAAAATAGTTCAGTGATAAATCCAAGATAGATAAATCCAAGCTAGAGTAGGAATTAAATGAGCAAGTGGGAGACTAGACCCAATGAGGGAGTGCCTGTTTGGTGAGTTCCCAGACAACTCTTAAGTTTGCCAATGGGAAACTGAACATATCTCCTCAGCTTTTAATAGACACCAAGTCAGTAATAATTGAAAGCTCTTTTGATAATATGATGCCTATTTGGTGGCTTCTGGAAAATGATGTGTTGGTGTGAATCCATCTTATAACAGAGACATGTCCACATTATGATTAATGACAACAGATATCTCCATGAGCAGTCCCAGCAAATAGAGCAAGATGACTAAGTAGGCATGGAGACTAATGTATTCTCCTAGCTGTCCTAGTGTCAGGCAAAGGCGTGTATGTGTGAGAAAGTGTTTGCTGCTGCTGACTGTGCTGTACCTATTTTGTGGATAAATAAGACTTTTGCCTCCAGGGCTTTCAATCTGGCAACTTTCACTAGCACTACATTAACAAGGAGAGGGAAGAAGAAAACAATTATCAATTAATGTATGAGGAGAGAAAGACTGTACTGCCTCAGCTTCAGAATTCCCTATCTGAGTTAATTTTGTGTGAAATGCACTGCAGTAAATCTGTGCTTTCACCACTGATGGAGATTCATATTTTCTGTAAACAAAATCCTTATATTCATGGAAGCCAGATACCAAGTTCTTGTTCTTGATTTTCTGCACAGATATTTCATGATGACATATGGTAGGAAAGAACCTTAAAAGAAGTTGAAGACACACACACACACACACACACACACACACACACACACACACACACACACACACACACACACACACACACACACACACACACACACACACACACACACACACACACACACACACACGAACGTCGTTTCAGGCTTGTCCTGGCTTTTTTTTTTAAATCAAATGTATTTAGTCAAGAAATAATCTAATTGCAAGATCTTCACACACAAACCTGTATTATAAAAGATAAGGTACAAGGTTTTTTTTTCTGTTTTATGCATCATCTCTGGTGGGAAGGGGTCTGTAAATAGAGCTTAGCTAACACTTGTTGGTGATACATACTGCTAAACAGAATTCATCTTGCTGTTCAATTTTACTTCTTAGCAGACAATTAACTTTGTTTATATCAGTAAAGCAAATGGCTATGATTTTAAGACATACAGGGAGAGGTTGGGATTATATCTTTCTGAATGACTGTAACAAGCTGTGGATACTTCAAATATGTGTAACAGGTTGTGGTATCATAGGCAGGGGCTTCCGCCCTGGCACCTAGTCCCCTCCTGTGGTCCAGTCTGCCTGCTGGCTCTTTCCCAGCCTCACCTTACCTCCAGTCTCTCACCTGCCAGGACTTTGATGTCATTTTGCTTGTTGTTGGGGGAGGCAGTCCCTTGTACCAGGAGTAACCACACTGGTTGTCTTGCCTGCCCAGCTATAGCAGGCCAACTCCCCACCTGCAGCATCTACTCTCCATTGAGTGCTTCCCTTCTGAGGCTCCTGCAGGCTTCCGATCACCTGCCAAGGCTTCAGGTGTCACAGGCTTGGCCCTCTCTTTCTCTAGCCACACAGTCAGCCTTGGTCCACTGTTTAAGACGTAAGCTCTCTGACATCAGCCCTGCCTTGGCAGCAGCCTTTCTTGGGGTACCAGTCTCACCACACCAGTCTCTGCCCCTCTGGCTTGGGGCTAGATTTTGGCACCTATAGCAAAGGAGTGCTACCCAGGCTCTTAGCCTCCTCTGTCTCTGTAGCCACAACCACATCCTCCAATCTCAAGTTCAGAATGGAAAAAAAGCCACAAGCCATCTACTTAACAAACCTAAGCCTCCCTCCTTCCCTCAAGGTAAATGTTGCCTGCAGGTCCTACCTCAGTTAGAGCCATGTCATCCTCACCTCCCCTGGGTAGCTTGGGTGCCTACTTGTCCATTTCTAGCAACTTGTTTCCCTGCTGCAGGCAGGGACTGCCCTTTGCATGGTCAGAGACTGGGTTTGTCCCTAAGCCCAGCCTCCTTTCAGCCATATGAACAAATAAATCATCTGCATCCAGAGACCAGGTACAGCTAATTATCACACTAGCTGCCTGGCCTTTTTAGTTCTTGACTCAGTCCACCTGGGCCACTACTGCTTGTCCTGGTCCTGGCTTTCCTAGTAACAGGAGCAGGGGTTCCCTGTTACACAGAGATTATTAGAAAATGCTCTTCCCATGGAAAGCATTGATAAAAAAAATTACATTCCCAATGACATTTTCAGAGGAAAATGTTTATATTTTGCTCAAAACCACAAAATTCCCATTATTTAAGCATCTCCCACCCCTGGTCCTGCAACTGTGGGGTCGGGGCTGGGAGATCCTTATCTCCCAGCCCCCTGCTCATGATTGTGAAGCAGGGGTTGGGAGCTCCCTGCTGCTGGGGTAGAGGGACATTGTCCCTGTCTAGGCTCCTGTGACAGAGCCCGCCCCAGCAGCAGGAAGCTCCCAAGGGCAGGGAGCAGTCTCCTACTACCTGGTGGTTGGCTGACTGGGAGCACATTTGCTCCCAGTCAGCAGTCTGTGCATGTCGTACTGTGCGGTAAGTAATCAGGAGTAAATTTGTTGTATTTACAGGTAGCAAATTTACTCACAATTAGAACAAATACTGTGCAGTAAGCATCTGCACATGTAGACAGTGAGGCTTACTATACAGTAATTAGCTCTAATCTCCAGTAAAGTGTCTTGTGTAAATGTGCCTTTTGTTTTTTGTTTTTGCTTCAATCTTAAACTGAATAATACAGCCCTAGGCCCCTAGTATATTAATAAATCTTCTTGTTTATTTTTAACTGGAGAAAAAATATGTGCTGTTTTATATATGATGATGAACCTCACCATCTGCACCCCTCTTTTCAAAATCCACCCATGCTGTTGCTTCCACCCCCCATCTTGTGGTGTCAAACTGTTCTTAGTCATGATTTTTCTGTGACTGAAGTCTCAGTGACCTGCATTGCATTTTGTGTGTAACCAGGTAATCCCATAATGCCTGGGAACTTAGGTGGCCATAGGGCAGCCTTTTTAGCTGCACTTTGGATTCTCATTGCACGTGTACAGTGAGTACAACTGCACAAGTACAATAAGAATCCAAACTGTGTGTCGGGGCCAAAAATCACACATGGGCAGGGACATAAATGTGACTTAGGCACATGCAGTTGAGATATGATTTACCATTTAGACTGTGTAATGGTCTTGGGAGCCAAGGACTCCTGTGTTCTTACCTTGGTTCTAATAGCAAATATTTCTGCGGTCTTTGCTGCATCGCTTAATTTTTCTTACTGCATTTCTTCATCTTATGTTGGAGATAATGATACATACTTACCTCACAGGCTGGGGGCAGGGAGTGCTTGCAAGGATTAGTTAGTTACGGGTTGGGAAGTGTCAGATGTTATTAATAATGCAAGGCAGGAAATGTTCTGAAACAGAAACAAAATTCTTGCTTCTAGCTTCAAAGGAGATTTTCCCAAACAGCCGTAAAGACTCTGCTTTCTAACAAGATGGATTAGCTTACGTCTTGCAGCATTGAAGAAATACATGAAATCGCATAAAAACGTGGCAGGGTTTGAAGCGTCCTCCCAGGGCTGGGTCACTTGGCAAAGCTCAGCACATCACTGCCTGGGAGTAGAAGGCTCCTGCCCAGGAGAGGCACCTGCCAAAAGCTGCCCAGGTTGCTTTCTTAATTTAGTCTGTCAGGGTTTTGCTCAGAATAATTACTTACATCCTTCATTTTTAACACAGTCTCTCCTGGCAGAGCCATAGAAAGAGTGAGAGAGGAATAGACTTGTCTTTCTGTCAGTGAGGGGAGAGTAGAGATAAGGGGTGGGAGGGAGGACAGTGAAGGACAGTGGAGAAGCCTACAGGTGTAAGGAGTGAGATAGAAAGGGAGGGGAGGAGGAACAGAACAGCAAGGGACAAGACAGAAAGAACAGGGAGGGAGAGAAGGACAGCATATCAGTTGCAGAAACTGGAAATAAAAAAAAGGCAGCGAAAAATGGAAAAAGAGAAGGATGATAAGTCCAAGTTTGAGAGAAAGCAAGGGAGAGTGAAAGCTGGGGAGCAGAAAGGAAAGAAGTTTTTTCTTTCCTTTTTATCTGACTGGTGCTGAAAGTGGTTAAGGACAGCCAGTCAGCAATGGCCCTGTCCTGCTCGTCATGCCACATCTGACTAGAATATGCAGCTGAGTTCTATGCCAAGAGGGCCTGTATCTCTCCTTCTTCATTTTGCCTCTCTGCTGTGCAGTTGGCAGTGCCATCACGGATTTAACATTCCACTGATACCAGTGCTACTGCATTCTGGGAGCTGAGGTTCAAACACAGTCCCGTCCTTACCAAAGGGGGCACGTGGAATTGCGGCCAGCTAAGAAGTCCATTCTGTCTAGACGTGCTCCTGAAATGCTTGTGAGCAGTCACCTGGCTAACAGAAAGCAAGCATCTACTTCCATAACCCAAAGGCTTACACACTGCCTACCGCACCTTTCATATCTGTGCAGCATCTTAGAGGTTTGACGCCTAGGCTTATGCCTCCAACCTGTTTCCTTCAATACTGGCACCTTTGGGGACCTTTCTAAACAACATTTCATTCTGTTATCATGCTCTGCTGCAGTCCCACGCCCCACTGCACTCATTAACACTCTCTGCAGGCAGTAACATACGCTTCTCTGGTGTAGGTATTGCAGCGTTCTGCAGCTACGGTATTTGCTGCTGCTGTAACTAGGCAGTACGAGGCTTCAGGGCAGGGCCAGCTCCTGCTGAAATCAATGGTTAATTGTAAAGAGCTGCACACGCAGCCTAGGTACAAACTTTCAAAAAGCCTAAGGTGGAATTGATTTAAGTTATAAACCAATAACTGGCTGTCTGTAAGCATAGTTTAGATCGGTAGTGAACAGAGCACACATTCGTCCTTTGGTGGGGTGAGCCAATCTTAGGTTGGGTTCTGACATTTTTAAACCAATCTAAGTGTGCCCAACTTCTGTTTTGGGTATAGACTGATTTCACATGCTGAACTTCTGTTCTGCTATGGGTATAAACCAGTTTCTGATCACTTACACCAATAAAAGTGTCTGTGCCTGGCCACAATGCTCAGCCTTGTACAAGAAAATGCCATAGGCAGAGCCATAGCCAATTCTGGCACCTGATACAGGTCATGTACAGAACACCCACCTACGTGCTACACAATACCAAACACAAGCAACATATACTGTATAAACTAGACAGTGTACTGTAGGTACTATTTCAAGATGTCTACAGGAGTTAAACAGCAAATAAAGAAACATGATATATATCCATTGTTGTGTATGTGAGTAGGAAGTAGTTAAATATAAAATAATAAAAATCTCTCTACATGGTATCTTCTAGAAAACAGATGGGATTTTCAGGGATTTACAGCCTTATTAAAAATTAAATTCTAAGTTTGACACTATGTTTCACATTTTGATTATCATCAAGAAGTTTACATCAAAAACTGCATTGCTTTACTTTCATATGGTAACTTAATGAAACAAAATATGAAATATGAAATGCTTAGCATTTTATTTGAATATATAGCTCTGTTACAATCACAATACATTACATTAACAAAAATATAATTATAATAATCGAAAAGAGCACAGTCCCTCAAACATGTTAGTATTGCACTATTTCAGTGCTTTATTACCCCCTAGTGAGAAAATTCTTCCTAATATCTAACCTAAACTTCCCTTGCTGCAACTTGAGACCATTGCTCCTTGTTCTGTCATTGGCCAACACTGAGAACAATTTAGCTCTGTCCTCTTTCAAAACCTGTTTCAGGTAGTTGAAGGCTGCTAGTAAGTCCCTTCTCAGTCTCCTCTTCTCTAGACTAAATAAGCCTAGTTCCCTCAGCCTCTCCTCAGAAGTCATGTTTCCTAGCTCCCTCACCATTTTTCTTGCCCTCTGCTGGACTCTTCAGTTTGTTCACATCCTTTCTGTAGTGAGGGACCCAAAACTGAACATAGTACTCCAGGTGTGGCCTCACCAGTGCTGAATAGAAGGGAATTATCTCTTCTCTTGACCTATTGGTCCACGAGGGGCCAGTGGGGGAGGTTAGACTTAGGGGCAACCAACACGGGTTCATTAGAGGCAGGTCCTGTCAGACCAATCTGGTGGCCTTCTATAACCAGGTCACAGTCTTTCTCGACTTTAGGAAGGTCTTCGACACTGTCTCTCACCCCATTCTCATTAAAAAACTAGGGGGACACCTACACAGTCAAATGGGTCACTAACTGGCTGGAGGGCTGCACCCAGACAGTGGTAGTGGATGGGTCATTTTCAACCTGGAGGATGTGGGCAGTGGGGTCCCCCAGGGCTTGGTCCTTGGGCCCGCACTGTTCAACATTTTCATCAGTGACTTGGACGAAGGGATAAAAAGCACCCTGTTCAAATTTGCTGACGACACTAAGATGTGGTGGGATGTGGGCACATCAGACAGGAGAAATAGGCTGCAATCGGTCCTAGACAGGCTACAGGGGTGGGCGGATGAGAACAGGATGGGATTCAACACTGACAAGTGCAAGGTGATGCACCTGGGGAGGAAGAACCAGCAGCAGACCTACAGGCTGGGGAATTCCCTTCTCATCAGTGCAGAGGCAGAAAAGGATCTTGGAGTCATTATTGATGCCAAGATGAACATGGGCCAGCAGTGTGGGGTTGCAGTCAGGAAGGCCAACCACACCTTGTCATGCATCCACAGATGCATCTCAAACAGGTCCAAGGAGGTGATCCTCCCCCCCCCTTGCAACACTGGTCAGGCCACAGCTGGAGTACTGCATCCAGTTCTTGGCTCCACACTTCAAGAGGGATGTGGACAACATGGAGAGGGTCCAGAGGGGGGCCACTTGCATGATCAGGGGTCAGCAGGGCAGGCCCTATGAGGAGAGGCTAAGGGACCTGAACCTGTTCAGCCTCCACAAGAGAAGGCTGAGGGAGGATCTAGTGGCCGTCTACAAGCTAGTCAGAGGGGACCAGCAGGCATTGGGGGATCCCTGTTCCCCTGAGTGCTACCAGGAGTGACCAGGAATAACGGTCACAAGCTGGCAGAGGGTAGATTCAGACTAGACATCAGGAGGCGCTACTTCACTGTCAGGGCGGTTAGGATCTGGAACCAACTTCCAAGAGAAGCGGTGCTGGCTCCTATCCTGGTATCACAGGCCAGCTGGGCACTGTGAGTATATCAATTTAGTTGCAGACTGACTGAGCAATGCAGCTTTATTAGCCACTGGGCTTTTTGGTTCAGGATTGAGGAGGTGATGTTGGAAAGGAAAGAAATGACAAGTTTTACTTACAAAAAGGAATGAATTTTACTTATGACAACAAAAGATATAGTTTGCATATATAATAGTTAATAAAAAGGTTAAGCTAATAAACAGACAATATAACAGTAGAGATTAAAATTGACAGTGATAATAAAACAGATCAAGAAATTAACCAAGAGTTCCCACTTGGTTAGTAACTTATCGATAGTCCCTCAGTTAGAAGATGCACGTCAAGTTGAATCAATGAAGTCAGACGTCTCTGAACTGGGCTGCCTGAAGGCGAACCGGTGGAAGCCCCTCAGTCAGGATCTGGTCCTTACTCTCACAGGGAGTAAGAGAGATCCATGAGGTAACCGGTGAAACCCCCAGACAAGAAGGGACAGGGCTTAGCCCGTCTTAAACCCAGGCAGGAGGCTAGGGCGGCTGTTCCTTCTCTGACAGCCAAGGAGTGAGGAGCTCAGCCAGTGCAGAGAGAAGGCCAAGGTTTGGCTGCATGAGTATCCATGGGTTGCTGCCATGAACTGGAGTATTTTTGCCTGGTAGGGATTAACTGTTGTCTGACCGGACGGTTTAGCTTTATGTTATAGCCTGGGGGCTTTGTGTTTTGTGTTTACTGTTTAACCGGAGGACAGGGTGAGGCTATAAGGGGTGGAGGAGGCCTCATAGGGACTCCCCAGTAGCGTGTGGGGGGGGTGTTCCCGGTGCCGGAGAAGGCACAGTATTTTGCGGGGTGCGTTGGCCTAGCCCCAAGAGTGCGAGCAGAGGGGTGGCAAGGAGCCCCGAGGGCAAAAGGAGGGCTGAGACATAACAGGGCCAAGGTCAGATCACACCAGCACCATCTGCGAGGCTTGGGCTGCGGTGTAGGGGAGGAAAAGGAGCCGCAGATAGTGCCCCCTGTCATCGGGGCATGTAGAAATGGGCAGCCTCCCACTAATTACAACAATCTATTAATTAAATAAGATCAAGGTGTGGCAGGCGAGTAAGCAGGCGGTTGGCCCATTACAGGAGGGCTGAGCCATACCCGGAGAGGCTCCAATAGTGGCACTCCTGTCACAGGGTTACAAAAATACAAGCTTCATATTAGAGAAAAGTTCCAAATGCCTCCAAGAAACACATATTTATTGCTTATTAATTTTTTTGGTTCTGGCTGTCACACCCTGGGGTCTTAAGAGGAGGCTAGATGATGACCTTGGTGGGGTCACTTGACCCCAGTACTTTTTCCTGCCGTGGCAGGGGGTCGGACTTGATGATCTGCTCAGGTCCCTTCTGACCCTACCAACTATGAAACTTCATCCTCCTGGTCTGGTGGTCTATAGCAGACACCCACCATGACATCACCTTTGTTGCTTTCCCCTCTGACTCTACCCCAGAGACTCAACAAGCCTATTTCCAGCTTCTTACTGGAGCTCTGAACAATCATATGGCTATTTTACATAAAATACAACTCTTCTTACTCTTCTTCCCTCCCTGTCCTTTCTGAACAGTTTGTACCCATCCATGACAGTACTTCAGTCATGCGACCTCCCACCAAGTCTCTCTTATTCCAATTACATCATCATTCTGTGCCTGTGCAAGGACTTCCCATTCTTCCTGCTTGTTTCCCAGGCTCCGTGTATTCGTGTACAGGCACCTGAGGTAACTAATTGATTGCCCTGATTTCTCAGGAAGTATGAGAGCACCTCTCGTGTTTCCCCCTCCTGCTTTCTCTTCCTCTTCCCTGCTTACCTCAGTGCTTGGTCTCCATCCCCCATATTTGGTCTCCCCCCTCCCATATTAATACAAAACAGCATATACAAAAAGTGTTAGAAAAGGTATTAAAATATTCCCAACTAAAATGGTGCTTTTGGGTTCAAATGCATAAACAATATCTAACTTATGAAAATGAACCTTTTCAAATTAAAAACAACATTTATTAAACATAACCCCAAATGAATATACGTTCCAGAGTTTTTGAAAAAACCCTAAGATTAAAGACAACATTTCAAATTTTTCCAGGATTCTGAGGAAATCCTGGGACATCTTGTTTAAATATTTTTTTTTAACCTTGAACATAGTAAACCTGTCATTTTGGGAAGTGTAGGTTAGCAATTTCACTGTGTTTTGCCCAATTGACAGGACTAGGAGCAGCTAAGTGTTCTGTGTCTTGGCACAGTACATACAGTCATGAGCAGTGGGTAAGACACTAGGTTTCCATGTCTACTAATTGTCAACTTAATCATACATTAAGAAAATAAATTTAGTAGGGTACTTATTTGTGTGAGGGCACCAGGTGCTGGTGCACTACTAGCACTGCCCTTCCTATGGTAATGGCCATAGGTAAATTGACACTCCAAGTTAGAGCAGCTGTGGGAACTGCCCCAATTTATGGTAATTACCCAGTGATGTCTGATCCACTTCAGGACTGCAGCTGCTCCTGTTTCTGCCTCCATCACTCTCCTTTGGGTCCCCAGTGTATTATTGCTTATATTATACTTGTTCTGAGTAGAGGTCTCCATTTGGCTAATTTCTCTGTTGTTAAATCACTGCAAAAATATATATCACAGATTATTTCCTCTTAATATCCAAATCTTAAAGAATTATTTTAAATATATTTAAAAGGTCAGTGTCAGATATTTCATAGACATTTGGGCTGGAAGGGACCCCAGAGGATCACTGAGTCCAGCCCCCTGCCCAGGGGGAGGAAGTCAGCAGGGATCATAAGATCCCAGCAAGATAAACATCCAAAAGTGTCTTGAAGGTGTTCAAAGTGGGTGCTTGAACCACCTCCGGTGGCAGTCTATTCAAAACCTTGGGGGCTCGTACAGTAAAGAAGTTCTTCCTTATGTCCAGCCTGAAACAGTCGTAGAGGAGCCAATTCCCCATCCAGCAGATCATAGTGAGGTCGAGGCCACAGTTAGCCAGTTTTGCCAAGAGGTGATCATGGGATGCCAGATCGAAGGTTTGAAGTCAGTATATATGACATCAATCTCTTCCCCTTGTCCAGGTGATAGGTCACTTGGTCATAAAAGGAAATAAGATTGGTCAAGTAAGACCTACCCACAACAAACCCGTGCTGGGTATTCCTCAGGATATTGTCATCAGCTAGCCTGTACAGGATGGCCTCTTTGATAATCTTTTCCAAGACCTTCCCCAGGATAGAGATCAGGCTGATGGGTCTGTAGTTTGCCAGATCCATTTTCCTCCCTTTTTTGAAGATAGGCACCACAATGGCCTTCTTCCAATTGTCGGGCACTTCTCCAGAGCACCAGAAGATCTCAAAGATCTGTGCCAGGGGCTGAGCTATGCTGCCTGCCAGCTCTTTGAGTACCCTTGGGTGTAAACCATCAGGGCTGGCTGACTTGAAGGTATCCAGCCTGCCAAAGTGTTCCTTTACAAGGTCAGCTTTGATGGATGGTAAGGAATCTCCCTCACCTGGGCCTCCCTGTCCTGCAATGGGCAGGGTTGTCCCATGGGACTGGTGAAAAACTGATGCAAAGTACCCATTTAGCAAGTTTGCTTTTTCCTGGGCATAGGTTGTCAGTTGTGCCATCTGGTTTAGCAGGGATCCAATGTTGCCCTTGCTTTTCCTCCGGTTCCCCGTGTATCTAAAAAAGGCTCAAATATGTTTTCAGCTCAAATGCTGGTCAGCTTTAAAATAATTTTGTGCTAACATAGAACCACTTCTAATTCTGAAGCCCAAATTTAGGCCTTCAGGTATACAAGTGCTGTTCCCCTGAAGGTCACTGAGAAGGTCAGATTTATACTGGAGAGCAAAGCTTGCCCCCTCATATATTTTTTATATATATTTAAACTCAATTTCCATGAAAATGTTGAAAAAAACCACTCTTTTTGTTGGACGTACAGCAAAACAATGTTCAGTGCTTTTGAACTTCCTTGGCTGGCTGTATATGACAGTGCACTGTTTGTGCCTGCTGCTTTAAGAACATCAGCCAGGCTGTGGAGCAGCCGGTAGGTGGTTCAGACCCAATTAAGTGGTCACCTGACCTCAGGGGGCCACTTGATTGGAGGAAGACTGGGCAGGGACCATATAAGCCCAGACCTTGGGAGCAGGGCCAGCAGTTACATCTGGGGAGCTGGAGGAGCAACATCTCCCAGCCAAAAGACCACACCTCCTGAAACACCTGAAGGTTAGGGTAGGAACTATGGGGATGGAGGAGGTTCCTTCTGGTTCTGGGTAAGACCTGAAATGCACCCTGCTAGGGCTGGATAGTGTGGTGGGTCAGTCCTCAGGAAATGTCACACCTGCACCTCCCCAGTGAAAGGCAAGGATGGGGTGCCAAAAGGCCTCAGCCCCCACTGCCTTTTGGGTACCCTATGGAGGGGAAAGACTAGGGGTGCACACCCTGACAGAAAAGCACAGGGCCTAGGTCCATTGAGTGGGGCCTGAGACAGGGCCAAGGTAAGAGTGGTCCTTGGCCAGGCCAAGGTTCTCAGTGTAGAACCTGCGGTCAGCTGTGTGCAGAGATGGTCTGAAGGGCTGTGTAGAGTAGGGCCTGAGCAGAGTTGCTTATCTTGAAGGACTGCACAGAGTAGGACCTAAGCTAGGGTGTAGGCCCAGGAGGGGCTAGGGTGGCCAAGGCACTCAGAGTGGTGCCTGAGGCCAGAGTTGGGCCAGAGGCTGAGTTCAGCCCAGAAAGGGGCCAGGGGAGTAGTAAAGCTAATTTGATGCCATCTGCAAGGCATGGGACATGGTGGAAGAATGGTTCGGAGCCATGTTATTGGCTCACAATACCAGGGCTGCAAATGGGCAGCCTCCTGCATTTTTACATCAATCCATTTTACATCAAGCCATGGCAGGTGAGTACAGGACAGGCTGCCCTAAATGGGGAGAGGGAGGAGCACTGATCTCTGGTTGTCAAGTCCTCCCCCCCTTCACTGTATAACAGGAGTGAACTAAAAAAGTCCATAATTCTCAGAGCTAAATATATTTCCAGGTTGTATTATAGATCTGTCAATAGGCTGAGGAGGATAACCGACGGACTTTGTCTGATATTCAGTGAGTAGGGCCAAGATCTCAAAGACTGTTCCTTGAATCAGACCTGCCAATACAGCTGCACTTGTTCAGTATACACTGAAGCTGACAAGAAACTAGGTATGATTTTGGTAGAGTCATAGGTCGGCTTTTCCCAATAAAAGCTCTAGAATACCTTCCTGTGGAAAGCCATAAAAAAGTACTCAGACTTGCTATATTTATGTCTCACCTAAAGAGTTACCTCTTTGTCAAAACTTTGTGCAAAGAATTGAAGCAGTAGAAAAAAATAGCTGCAAGATTTAAGAAACAAGTCAGTGCTTAACCATAGGCCGTCCCTTCTGAAAGGATTTGTATAATCTATAAGTTGTGCCTAGATACCATGATAGGCACTTTAGAAAGTACAGGAAATAGCTAGACAGATCAATGATACCGAGGCACCAAAACAAGACAAAATAAAATGGAGTCACATTGGCAGGATAGTACAGGGGAAAAAAATCACTGTTTCCTAAATGGTAAAGGACAAAAACCAGTGGAGGCAGAAATGTTGTTTTCTTGCATCTCAGTGGATCTATGAACAATGGATTCTTTTATAAAAACAAAATCTAAAGCGTCCATTTAATTCCATTGGTAATTTGCTGCCATCTTCTTTAATAGGGTTTCTCATTCATATTAACTTAATTGGCAGCGGTACTAAAAGTCTAAAAATTACCAAATTTACTGTTGCTTGACATCATCAGTGCAACTAGGGAAAGGAAAATCTGAATATTGGCTTTGTGATCTGATCACTGATGAAATATTGGCAAGTTAAAATTTTAAGAGGGATTGCATATGTATATCTGAAGGAGACCAACTGAAGGCAATAGAGTTACTCTGATATATGTCAGTGCCAGATATAATTGAGATTATATTCTTGTCCAGTGCTTTCAATGTTTGGTATTTGATGCTCTTCTATCTTTGAAAACCTTTTAAAATGATGTAAATAAAATTACTCTCCTAAATATCCTCATCTTTTGCCTTTAGACAAATGTGGAGTCTTTCCCCACAGTTTTGTTTCCAAAAGGTTTTAATAGGTAGGTTTTACTTTAACCTGTTTTTTCAGTTCACTTCCTTATTTGGGTACCTGCATGTTAGATAATGCTTGCAGAGCTCTGGGAATTGCATTTTTAAGGTAATAATTGCTTTTCCTGTTAGTTCTGAAACAGGAAGAATTAACACGTTGCAAGTCCTATGTAAACAGAGCGTTACTATTTCAATATTTTTTGGTAACAACATATGTCCCACACATATAGCCGTGATATCAAAGTGTTAAGCCATGTGATAAATTAAGCAAATACCTTACATGGTTTCTCTTCACATATTTGTTTCTCTGAGATGCATTCTAATTTTCTAAGCCCTGTACCTTTTCAAGAAGCTGCTGCTAAATTGCCACCTGAGGAATATTTCCTCTTTCCCCCACATATATGGTATTCTCCTTCTGAAATGATTAGTGTCTGAAGGCCAGAATGGACAAGTTCAATCTTTGGCTTTTTTAACATAAAAATAACTGTGTCACAAAGTTAAAATCTGATACCCCACAACTCTGCAGATCTAGAGACAGGAGCTTTATGCCACTGGGAAGAGAAGATCCCCCAGTTTCTCAGTGGAAGAAACACTTGCTCCTACCTCTCAGGAGGTCCTGAAATAACAGATTCTAAAATTGTGATATTTTTAGATATGATAAAGCTATTTTCAGTCTTTTTTCAGTTTTAATGGATCCCTCTGAGCCCTGTACAGTTGAGCTCATCATAACGAAGGCATCTAGCTTTACAGATAGACGGATATGAATAACGCAGTCCCAATAACATGTTAAAAGCTCTTTGAAATATTCCTAAAATAGGTTTTCTACAATTATGTAGCATATCGGAAATGCATGACAGTATAAAGCTTTAGACAGGTCATTGGTATGAATTGAGGATGCCCAGCACAAGTAAATATGAATCCCTGAACACCCCCTGCTGCCCCACACACACACACAGACTCATGCAGATAAAATCTTTCTATCATGCCTGTCACACTTTCCTTTTGGCTCCTCAGCAGGAAGAGTGAGGGAGAAGGAATACTAAAACACTCCTCAGAAGGCTGTAATAATTTAATGTTAAATCTAATTCTGAGCCTAAACTACTTGGTAGTCCCGTTTAAATAAAAGATGTAAACCAGTATCCTCCCCTTTCATCCACACTGGCCATAGGTCACTAGAAATCCAGTTCAGCCTTTTTCCTGCCCTCCACCAGACACAGACAATAAATTCATTTAATCCTTTTCTAGAGGCTCTGTTCTGCACTTTCCTTTGCACCTATTAAATATGAAAGGACGAATTTACTTGAAGTGTTTTCCAGTCCATAAGTTTCAACCTTCACAGGGGGCAAAGCCACAAAGCCTGTTAAAGGAAAGCACAGCAATTTGGTTTGGTCCCAATCCTCCTTACTACAGCTGAATTTGTGATTGACTCGCAGTAGATAATGTAAGGCAAGAGGCGTACCTCTGTGGAGACCTTGCATTGGTACAGACATGATTGATTAATGTTGGCCTCCTGAGGAAGAAACAGGGTGACTTGATCTGGAGATTCATGCCAGGCACAGCGCAAACATCTAAGAGCGATATTCTTAGATGTTCCATTCTGTCTAACTATTTTCTTGGGATATCATTTGAAACATCAACCTCCCCCAACTGAGACTAAAATAAGATTGGCCTAACTAAGGTACCTCTGGATCTTTTCCCCACCTTGTACAGTTTTGAGAGTATATTTTCTTTGTGCCTCTTTTTTGGAACATCAGTGCTGGATGCATATAAATAAATAAAAGATCCAGTTCTGTGCTGTGCACTAAGGAAAAGGAGACACATAGGCTAGGTACACATAAAAACACATAAAGGAAAAGAAGACACATAAAAAGCCCAAAGGAGAATTGATCCAATATTTCCAGGTTTCTCTAAACTGTGCAGATTGGACCGTTAATGAATAGGACTCACATTCACACTTTGGTTGGGGAAAACAGGCAGAAGCCTGTACTGGCCAAGGTCAGAAGGTGTGGGGCCCTCTTGCACACTTTCCAGTGTGTCAAACATTACTGAGGCCACCCAAGCACAGCCAGGTGGCGACCATCCCTCATTGGTTGCCTGGCATATGACCCCAACCCCCTGATTAAATCTGATACTACATCCATCCAGGTGTATTTTAAACCAGGGTCCCTGAACTTGAAACCAGTCTATGTGCACTGAACTTCTGTTCTGTTACAAGTTTAGACTGGTTTCCGATCACTTATGTCTAGGAGTCTACTGAACTCAAGAAGGCAGGCAGCTGATTTGGTGGCAGATCATGGGACTGGCTGCCATTTGCAGTGGCTTATTGTGGTGGAGACCCTCACCCCCCCCATGCCTCTGAGTGGCTGAGGGGCTCTGGTGGCTGCACCTCCACTGCTGATTGGTAGAGAGGGCTGTCCATTATACAGCCTTCAGCCCTGCCCTTCACAGCTGATTGGTGGAGAGGGATTGGGCTGTACAACAGCCAATCAGCAGCAAGGGATGGTGGTGGCAGCTCCTCCTTCCCCCATCTCCTGGCAGGCTGCACAGCTGGGAAGACAGCTGGATCCTACTGGGGAGCCAGGATTTTTTTTTTAGTATTTTTTTCCCCCATGGATTACTTGGAGATCACCCGATTTAGCGATTTCTGCAAAATCACAATTTGAGTAGGTCCCTACTTATATCAGTTTATGTGCACTTTCTGTCCCAGGTCAAAGCAAGGTTTAATTCACCATGGCACTCTCTGGACTCTAAGCTGCTGCAGGGAGTGAATGAGCTTGAGTCTCACTTACCCAGGTTAGGGGACAAGGTTATAGCATATTCCTCCCTCCCAACTCCCCTGCTAGCCTGCACCCAACCCCCGTCCCCCCCAAAAAACACAACAAAAAACTAATTTATGGCATTCAGCAGAAACCTGCATTGCCATAGTGCTGAACATTAGAACTCTGCCCTCTCCTATTTTGCACGTACCCCTGACAACTCCCAGGCTAGAAGAATCCTCCTCCGGCCTTCTGTGGGCCGCTGAAACTCCTGAGGTACCTGGGGTCAGAGCAGGGCCTGGAACATTTCCTCCAACATAAGTTACACACAACTGGGAAAGAAAAGAGGAAATTCTTGTTACAAAACATAACTGTATTTTGGACAGGTGTGAGATCCAGCCTAGGATTATCACATAATGGGGGGACGGACCATACAACTTCAAATACGTATGGCAAACCTTCCTGTGTGCACACACGTGTGTGTGTGTGAGATGTGTGTATTATGGTTATCCTACCAATCCTTTTTTCTCCATCAGCTTTTGATGCTTTCTCTAGTGGGCATGGTTACATGAAAACCTCCAACTCATGATAGATGGATTCTTTGAAATGTGCTTTAAATAGAACTTTAAAGGTGACAAAGAAAGGAAGGAGATACTTGACTCTCAGCCATGCGATGCTAGAGCTACCATGCTGTTTGTTTGTTTTTTAATGTTATTTATTTATTAAACATTTTTGATCTTTCCTCTTATGGCAAACCAAGCAATTTTTACGTGCTAACGTACAGAGAGCAAAATATCATGCACCAGAAATAAGAAAAGACCTTTGTATAAACTTCAGTATTTCTAGCGCACTGATTTTTACAGGACACTTTGAAACAAACAAAAGTAAATTAAAATGTAAAATCAAGAGGGAAATGTGTGTGTTTGTGGGTGTGGGGGGTAAAGAGAGAAAGAGAAGGAACAGGGGGTGTTTGGAATTATCTCCAGCCTTTCATCCAAGTCTCCTGCAGGGATCATTATTTGACTTGTTCTAGAGAAGTGTCCCAGATGGACTCATTTTTTTCCATGCTATGCCCTCTATTGCATGTTATCCCTTTCTTCACAGCAAGCTCTGCCAGTCATCATAGCAACCTTCATGCCTTGGGAGGATTTTACTTTTCTAGCATAGCAAAAACTGACATCTACAACCAGCCTAAGCTCTATCAAGCCATCCTCGCTGATGTGGTGATAGCCTGCATGTGCTGGGTAGATGAACTGGAATACAAGTATCTGATTTAAGGTCAAAGTGAAGTCTAGAGTTATGTTATTTCTGGTTGTCGTAACAGCCTAGAAACTTGAAACAAGGCTTAACCAAAATGTGTGTCCAAGCTGGAGTCCCTAAACCTTCCACATTGGTATATGGGCAAGGCTTTAATTTTGCGAAGTGTTGGGAAAACCTGTGAGCCCTAAAAATGATCTTCTGCTGCATAAAACATCATCAGAGACCCAAGGTTGTTTCCTCAATCTCCTGTTTTGCTCTTTCTCACTTCTCAGGGTGAAATATTTATTGCTAACTCTTTGTTCCATGTTTGCTCTATTTCATCTGTATGGGCTCACTGGTAGAATAGCTGGGGAAATAGTGCAATTCTCTTCCGCATTTGAGGAGCTCTACTGGGGGTAGTAGAAGTGCTTGTGGGTTTGATTCAGAAATGTGTAGGTGAAACATAAGTTTAAATACACTTCCATGTTGTGGTACACGGTAAGTTGTCCTGTACTTGGAGAGAAGTAAAAGTGTTCTCTGATCCTCACTTACTAACAGGGTGATATATAGGTGTGTGCGTGTGTATAATATATATCACAATTAATGTGTGTGTAAATGTCTATATGTACACACACACACATGCAGAGCACATTCATTTCTCCTCAGTTTTCTGTCATCAGGGTTCCCTCATTTAGGGCTTCTAATGTGAGATGAAGGGTAGCAATTGTGTTGGTCAGATAATTTAGCCCCTGTCTGATAAGCCATAAGCAAAGTGATGACTGCATCATTTTAGTATCAGTAGTATCCAAAAGCTGCGGCTGGCAAAGAGTAGGAGAGCTCCATCTCAGCATACACCCTCACAGGCATTTTATTTGTGATAGTAAAAGTCCATGGCATTGCTGATTCTTACAGAGGCGTGATGAAGAGCGCCATGGTTATGTTTGTTTAATAAGCCCCTTTTACCTATTTTTTCAGTCAGAGCCATATAAAAGTTCCACTAGATGGCACTGTATTAGCTCTATGACTGCCAGGAACTAATAAGAACCTACTCCAAAGACAAAATCAGTAAAGCTAAGTGATGGTGTATAGTGGATTGCCCTCAAATGCCTCTCACTCAGCAATACACAACAAGCTGTTCTCTTGATTTCTCTGGAATCTGGTGAAAAACTTATTTCCCCACAGAGTTTCTCAGATGATTTTCCACCTGGTTTCGGGGTATGTGTTAGGATGGGTGCAATCAAAAGGTAGCAGCCTCATCTTATGATTACTGAATTGTGAATATGCCAGGCTGTGGTATTACATTTAGGAGGGAAGAAAAGGAGAACTTTGACTCATAGGGGTTGCCCCTTCTCTTCTAGTGCTGAGTGTCCTTGGTCACAGACCACAAGGGCTTAAGCAGCACTTCCATTTTCATAGGACCATTGCACTCTTTTCTCTCTCTTGTTATGCTGCTGGCCCTTTAATATGACTTGGTTTGCTCCATTTGCCCTGCCTCTTTTAGACTGACATCTTTAATTGTTCTCAACCTGCCTGCTGTCTCTTCCAGCTTCCAGGCTGCTTCTAGCATTAATTGATTTCACTGTACCTGTCCCCTTAGCAGAAATCATAACAAGCAGTCCCAGTGCTACTGCTGAGCTGAGTCCTGTCACATAGGTTAGGTGCATATAAACTGCTTTCAAAATGGCCAAAACTGGTTTAAGATGAATGTTGTTGAATCTAGTATCAGACTTAACTGATTTAGGTCAAAACAGTTTACAGAACTTCTGTCCCAGACCGCTTTCTGGTTCAAGTTAACTCACAGTCCCCCAGCATCCCAGCATGCTTTGGAGCCCCGGGCTGAGCTGACCTGGGTTGTGCTATCTGTCTCCTGCTCCTCTCTTCCCTGGCCAGAGCACTATCACTGCTCTGGCTGGCTGAGAAGGGCGTGGGGGTGGGGATGGGAAACCCTGCTCTGGACTGCCCCCCGCTTGCTGCTTGAGCAACAGAAGTGGAGGACATGGCCAGACACCGGTAGCCTGAGCGAAAGGGGCCGGGGGGGGAGGGAGATTTAATTCCCTCTTCTTCCCATCTCCCACTGCTGCGGGACCCAAACTGCGGTCTGCCTGGCTTTCCCCCTGCATGAGCAGCAGGAGTGGGGGCATGGCCAGACCTTGACCTCAGGCCTGATGTGAAGGTGGGAAGGGAAGGGGGAATCACAGAGAAGTGGGGCTGACAGGGACCTCCAGAGGTCCTCTAGTGTCTAGGCTGGCCTCTAACCGAGCTCTGGCCAGACTCTCCCGTACAAGGTTTGCTCTTAGCAAGCCTTGCCTGGGGCTGGGGCTGCAGACCTGAGCCAGGCCAGCCTGCAGGCACTGCCGAGGGCAGGCGCAGAGGGGCCAGGCCAGGCTGCAGGGGCAGGGCCCTTCCCAGCCTGCTGTGGCTCGGGCTGGAGCCGCAGGAGCTGTGCGCCTGGATTGCTCCCAGCTCCCTGCACCCAGGCTGGGCTGGGTTATTATGGAGCCACTGTGGTGGGCAGGGCTCCTCTCCTCATCTTCCTGGCCTGCCAGGGGGGTGGGCTTTGTGCAGTGTTGCCTCAGGGTTCGGGGCTGGAGGGGCACAGCACTGGGTCCTGCTGTGGGGCAGGGCATGAAAACTGGCCACTTTGGTGACTTTTTTTTCCCCAGGAGTACACAGCCCCACCCCGGCAGGTGTTCTCAGTTGTAGGCACTGAGAGCAAACCTTGTATGGGAGGGTCTGGCCAGGGCTCAGGCAAGGGCTGCATTAGATGCTAGAGGACCTCTGGAGGTCCCTGCCAGCCCTGCTTCTCTGTGATTCTTCCTCCCTTTGCCTCAGGTCCAGGGTCAGGGTCTAGCCATGCCCAGCTCTCATTGCTTAACCCTTCAGTGCCAGCTAGGGGCTGGGGCCTGGCCACGCTCCCTCCCCGACATCTAAAAGCCTGGCAAGGGCTGCTTCCCCACTTCCCCTTCTGGCATAACCCGGCTGGGGTACCTGCAGGCCAGGGTGGGGGTTTAAAACCTTCCCCAATCATACTCAGGTCTGCCAGGGCCTGGGCACTCTCCCCCTCAGCTTCCCTCCAGCCTTCGGGCCACTGTGGAAGGGAAGGGAGGGTTCACTCTCGTGCCCCCGGCTGCTTCCCCTCTGGCTTATACCCTGAGTCACTACAGGCATGTGGCTGCATTTCTGAAATCAGAAATGAATGGCTATTCACTTGCTTGCGGTTCAGTCTACGTAGGTTAGACTAACCTGCAAAGATTGAATCAATTCAGGCTTGGGCTTTTTGAATGTCTATATTTAGCCTTAGTAGCAGCTAGGCCTATTCCTTGGCAAAGCTGTCATGTCAGAGGAGCAGGAGGTGAAGGACATGTGCTTCATGGAGAACATTCCTGTACCTTTGCAGCATCCCTAGAATAGCAACAAAGCAAAGAGCTTTCTGGGGTCCTGTATCCTTTCCACAGTGCTCTCTGTCTGCCATGCCATGCATTACTGCTTGTCCCAGGCTAACCCATAGTGAATGAGATCCCCCAGCCACTTGATAGTATGACTTGAATTAGTTTGGTGCAGGACAGGTCAGGATTGATTCCTTGGCAGCTGAGGCTGTAAATCACATTTCTGTAGCCAGTATACACTTCTCTACACACATCAGTTGGACTTAGCTTCTGAAACACCTCTGTGAGGTCAGCTGTATCCTCCCCATTGTGCAGATATGGAAACAGAGGCACAACAGTTTAAATGAACATGCTGGGACAGAGTAATTAGAGCTGCCCTCAGACTAAGAGCTAGACTACATACCTTGAAATCAACAGAGCGCCCACCTCTGTTCCCCCTTTCCTCCCTTTGTGCTGTCACTCACCCTCCTGCCTCCTTTTTGTATATCTCTCCTTACACATCTGTTGACTGTCCCTCCCTCCCTGCCCCCTGCCATGTCAGTCTCCCTCTCTCTGTCCTACAGATGGTCAGCTCTGTGCCATGAGCAATGGGAGAAGTTCCCAGGCTGGCTCCTTTCGCCAGCAGCTGCTTTCCCTCGCTGTCTTGCCCTCCTCCCCTTCCCATTTTGGAAGCAGCAGAGCTGACATAAGACTGAACCTTCAGCGGAAGGTAATTATCTAGGATTAGGCTGCAGCACCCATGCACTGGAGGGGTGCCAGTGGGGAATGGGCTTCAAGGCTTCAACAAAAGGGAAAATACAGATGTCACTCTCTACCTCTGGTCTTATGCTTCAAGCGGGAGAGGGGAGGAAGGGCTTAAAGCCCCCTTGGTGCGCTCATACAGCTCTTTTTGCTGTCTACAGATAAGCTAATTCGTTATCATGTGCAGACTGGGTTCCGCACAGACGAGGCGGTTTATTGTGAGAGCCACCACATCCTCTGTCTCTCCCTTGCCTGTGCTTTTGTTTTCTGTATTGTGATTTTTAAGCAGCTGCATTCTGCTTCCCATTGGTTGCTGCCGGAGTGTTTCTCTCATTCCTTTTTGGCAGTGAAGCTTTAAAGGCCATAGGAGACATTAAGTCAATTGCAGAGAACAGAAACACAGATGAGCTGTGCAGGGAAAAGGTTTTGTTTGGTTTTTTCCTGCCTAGAAATGGGGTGAATGCCCCAGAAAACATGCACCTCATCCATGGATCCTTCCAGACAATTTGAGAGCGTCTCATACATATGGCACTTCCTTCCTGTCACTTTGAAGAAAGGCAGGGTGAAAGCTGCCCTCCCAGTTTATATGCATATATAGAATGGAAGGTGCTAGGCTGTTTTTTTGCTTTGCCAGACATTTCCTTAAAAAAGACAGGGTGAATGGGGTTCGTACAGCACCGCACTCACTTTTGTTTCATTGATCTTGCTGGATTTTTCAAATACTTTTTCTTTGCATCTCAGTCAGGCATTTGTGTTCCTCAGTAGAAAGACTGTGGCAGCACAGACTCCTGGCTTGAGGTAAGTTCATTGTGTTAGGAAACAGATAACTCAGCCTTCTCAAAATGAAATGGTGGCTTCTTCCGGGAAGGGAACAGGTTTAACATTCCATGTTCTCTTTAGCCTGATTCCATGTTCAACCTAATATCAGTAGCAGTGAGGATCTTTTCCCTTGGGTCCATTTGTAGGGAGTAATAATACTTAGCACTTGATGTTCCCAAGGCGCTTTGCAAACATTAATTAAAAAATCCTCATGATCTCCCTGTGAGGTAGGGCACCACAGAAAATACTTTACAGATGGCAAAACTGAGGCACTGTGAGGTTAGGTGATTGGTGGAAGGTCACAGAATGAGTCAGCTGCAGACTCAGAACTCAGATGTTTGACTCCACATCCCATGCTTGAGTCTCTGTGAGGTGGCTCAGTCACTATATCTTGTGACCATGACAAAAAGACTGGGGATCTTTAGCGCCCTGTATAGAATACTGCTTGGCATTCTCTCTGCCTGCTAGAAGCCAAGGTTTCTCCTGGACCATGTCACCTTTCTACTGCTTAGTGCATCCTCTACTGCAGCTGGTACAACCTTTTTTTTTCCAGGTAAAGTACTGTAACCAGTCCTACTCAGACCAGCTCAGGGATAGCACCTGACACACATTTCCCTTGTTTTCAGGGATTGACTGTGTGGCTAAGGACCAGCATTCAAATAGCCTGAGCCTGAATTGATTCAGTCTCTGCAAGTTCATCTAACCTGGCTAGGCTGAACCAATTTGTAACTGAATGGACATTCTTTCTGGACTGAGGAAATTCAGGCACATGCCTGCAGTGGCTCAGGCTAGAAGAGCAGCCCTCAGCCTGCACTAGAGCAGCCCTCACTTCCCTTGCACAGGGCTGAGCTGAGGGGGACATGGCCAGGCTGTGGCTGGACCTTTTGATTAGGGAGGTTTGCCCACACCATCCCAGACTTTTCCCCACTGGCTGCTCAAAGGGCAGGAGTGTTGCCAGCCCTCTGCTAGCACTCTGAGGCAAGGGATGGTGTGCAGTGCATATATCTGTTGATGATACGGAGCTTTTCGATTTCCCTTCCTGTTTCTTTTTACTGTCTGCAGCAAACTGACAGATGAGCAAGCCAGCAGAGGGCTGATAAGAGTGTTTATCACCCCATCAGCAAAACAATAGCCTCTGTCCATTAGTTCAAACTCTTCTTAAACAGCTTACCAGCTGACCTGTTCATTAGCTCCAAATAGCCCTAAGCAGTCACTGTTCTGTCTGCCTGTCTCAGTGGAATTGGAGAGACACACACAGTCACCTCTCGGCATTAGCTAGCATACCACATGCCTAGGGTCTGTGGGGCTGGGGTCTGTGCTGTGGGAGATTGGGGGGGGAGGGGGAGGGCAGTGGGAAGCCAGGCAGACCCTGCTGTACTTGCAGTCTCTGCCAAAGCTGCAGCCAAGGAACAGAGGGGAGGAGCCAGCCCTGCTGTGAAACAGAGAGCCCACTCACCCCAGAGAGCATGTCGGGATGCTGGGGGAGTCTGGTTTATCTTAAACCAGGAAGAGGTCTGGGACAGACATTGCATAAACTCGTTTGACTCGAATCAGTTAAGTCTGATGCTACATTCAACCAAGATTATCTCAAACCAGTTTCAGCCTGGTTTATTTGCACTGAACATCTGTTCTATTACAGGTTTAAATCAGTTTCTGATCACTTAAACTGGTTTATGTGTCATGTCTGTCCCTAGCCTATATCACAGGTATATTGTGCCAGGAGTTTTATTGTTTTTAAGGGGTGGAGGGGAAGGGATCTCTCTCTCCCTCACCCTCCAGCTTCAGACTGTAGAGACCCCGAGGTTGGGTAAAAAGAACCAGATGTGGCTGCCATTGCAGCCTGTTGGTGCAGTTTCAAGCCTGGCTAGTGGAGATCACTCTTCAGTCATGTAAGGGGCTCTTTTTCTCTTTGTTCTGATCCCACTGCAGCAGCCCCCAGCAATTACCAGTCCAGAGTCCTATGCAAGGCAATATGGAGGCATCTGAATTTTTCTTAGGGCTAAAGCATAGCTGCCATTTCCTAGAAGCTCCACAATTCTTTTTTGTGGTTCCCCCTTCCCTGGGGAGGCAAGTACTCTGCTTCTGGGCCCTGCCTGATTGCTGATTGCATTTTCCCCTCCAGGCCAGCTCAGTTGGGGAGGGGTGGTAGGAAATGGCAAGAGAGCAGACAGGCAAGGGTCTTCCCTCCTTCGTTCTCTCTCCATCCACCTGAGTGGGGCGGTAAAAGAGAATGTAAAGAGCAGGTCATGTAGAGCTTTCTTTCTCCCTGGAACACAGAACTAAATGGAAGCGTGAGGAAGCTCCTCATGCTCCCTGCAGTATTGTGCAATCAAGACACAACATGTCCCTGAGTATTAACAACCTACACGGAAGGCACTTATGTGTAGTTAATGACTGCCTTAGAGGAGTTGCTAAGGCCCTTCAGCCCAGTCAATCATTAACTGCTAGCAAATGTCCAACCCAGAAGTCATCATTGTTATTAAAAACCTAACAGGGCCTTTTTTTACTGTCTGTTGCATCTTGAGCTCAGTGGTCTGTGTTGATGTGGTACTAATCAGTGGACAGAATGAGTCTCTCCCCAGCAGTACAGTAACACATGGGAAAACAAGACTTCATTCTTAGTGCTCTATAAAGGTTTTATTCACCTTAATTTGTGCCTGGGTCCATTTGTCCATTCATCTGTTCTGTGCTGTGTGGGGGCAAAACATTTGCTTCTAGGAGGGTTTCATGGTGCTAGCTGCATATAAAGTCCTGGAAGTTTTGAGAGACCCTGGTTCCCTGAGGAACAACTTCTGTCTCTTAGCTCTGTCATGGCGAAGGATGTCCCCTGGAGCACTTCTCCTACTTCACCTGGCAAGGAACTCTCCACAACCAGCAGCGAGGTGTATTCACTAGAGGCCCTGGAAATTGCTTCTTTTGCAGGCATGTGAAAGCCTACACTATTTGAGTTGAGGATAAGGCATCCACTAGGGAAAAGCAAGGATAGCTGCTAGCTGTCTACTCTTTGTGAACAGGATGGCTTATTTCACTGCTTGCTTTTCAGATGCATATTGCTGTGGTGAGGGGTACCCAATATAATTTAAAAAACAAACAAACTTCCTTTCAGAAACCCATTCAGATTGCTAAATGACATTCACATATTTTGCATCATACACAAAAGTTAGGCACTCAAAAGCCAGGTAACAAATGAAGGACCAAAGAAACTTTGCATGGCCCACCTAATAAACAAACACATTTGTATTAGATCCTAAAACAAATCCCAGGTCCTCTGCTGCACTTTAGCAGCTCTTTGTTGTACCACAGGCAGGCTACACCATGGAGGGATCAGCTCACTACTCACATCTGCTAGTGATACAGAACTGGCCTTATGGCTCCTATGTTACTGTCATTTCCTGCCACTGAATACAGTGATGCTAGGGGTAAAGAGGGCATGGCTATAACATCCCATTGCCTTCTGATCCTTGGCTGTCATGCTAGTCTCTTGGGACCACTGGCAGCCAGCATAATTTAGAACAGATTGCATGCTGCTGAGACTTATGCCAGGGGACTGTGACAGCACTGAACCAACTCTCAGAAATATCAGGAATGTCAGATCTGGTCTTGTCTAAGACCCTGATCGTGCAAGCAGTTATGTATGTACATGACTTTACTTTTGTGAGTAGAAAATGTTTGCAGGACTGGGGCCTAAATTGGCTAGAAGACCTTTCTGAAGTCTTGGAGCATGTTAGCTGTCACATTTAGCTGAAGGGAGAGGGTGCTGAATTGTTAATGAAAACTTCCTTTTTCAGAATGTTATTTAAGCACTGGTATTAAAGAAACAGTAGCAAACAAATGATCTTCCTTCCCCCCCGCAATCCTAAGCCCAATATCTCATGCAAAAAATCACAAAAACAAAAAACTCAAGAGTTTTAAATGGTCTTCCCAGTGCCCACCCCCCTCTCCATTGCTTGGCTTTCCCAACCTCCAGACTGCACATTTGTGAAGATGACATTTCATTAGCATTAGTCATCATGATGTCTTCCAGGCAAGATTTAAACCTCTGGTATAAAAATAAGCAGGAAAAATCATTTGGAAAATACAAACATTTTTGGAAAATAGAAACAAAAAGATCTTCCCTATATTTCATAAAGTAAACAGGACAAACCCAATTTTATTATTTCTTTTACAGGTCACCTTCAGGGCTGCTGAGTTGTGATGAAAAGTGTTTCTTTGCATTTGATAAGAATAATATGTTTATATTTATTATGTTGGCAATGTACAGTTTATGAAGTCTTTATTCATTTTCTTGGGGCTGGAATCAGGCCGGGTCATAGCAGGTTTGTATTTATTTATTTATTTGAGATTGACATCTCATTATCCAAATTCAAAGCCTGTTCTCTCTTTCTCTCTCACTTTTCTCTCTCTCTCAAAGTAAATCCCTAGTCCTCATAGTAGTGGAGAAAATGACAATGAGAAAGGAGTGGAAGTGATGCAGTTCTGAATGCCTGAATCCACAGGCAGCCTGAAACAATTGCTCTAAGAGGTGTGATATCAATGGGGTATTAATTCAAATTCAACTTGTCACCTGGTCAAATGTCAATTGTTAACTATTTCACTGCAGGCCAAAAAACATTGGCATGATGAAGATCTGAATAATCTTCTGTGAGGGACACCTTATTTTGGTGCCATAAATTCATGGGCGACAATCACCACTTCTTTTTTACTGGGAATCCAATAAAGGTGGGTAAGAACAGGGCTGAAGGGAGCATCTCTAGGTTCTGAGTAGCGTAGGCAGTGTCAGCCACAGTGGCTGTGGGAACAGGTGATTTCCACCCTGGCTTTACTGAGTGTTTTCGTCCCTCTGTTAGATGCTGTCTGTGGGTTTCTGCTAACATGACTGCACTGCTTCCCTTTCACTTGTATTTTCAGGCTTTCTTTTACAACCATGAAGACTAAAAACTTTTTTTCCCAGTGAGTGCTGAAATATCAATGTTATCAACTGACTCTTGGGCAGGTGCTGTAAGCATGCACCTTCTGTGCCTGTGCCTTAATCTGCCTTGTCCAAGGCAGATATCTGAAAACTATTTAAGAAGAGCCTAACAAAACACCTGTGATCACATGCTGAATTTCTCAAGCATTTCTGAGTGCAATAAATTTTACTGTTTCAAGTTGGGAAAGCTTGCATTTTGATTGGAGCTCAAAGGAATAACCCAACCTTTTCCTTATTGAGTCCATTATTGCTTTGCCTTTTAGGTTAGTGTTAGAATGATGTTGTAGCTGTGATGGTCCAGGAATTATGCAACAGGCAGGGATATCTTAGGTCAATAGTTTCGATAGAGTTAAATGAGCTTTTGAATGCAAGACATTCTTGGTGAGACCTGATGAAAAATGTCTTACATTCAAAAGCTTGTCTAACTTTATCCCAACTATGTGGATGGTCCAATGAGAGATATCATCTTAAGGAATCGTGCCTTTTGTTTTTTAGGGCATAGAAATACATTGTTGTCACTTAGGAACATTGTTTCTTGAATATGGGGGTTTGTTGTTTTTTGTCATTTTCCTGTTTATCTTAATTTTTTAAAAGAATAAGCTCCCACCACCTTTATAATTATTATTACTACTACTTTCTTTAATGATACATTTATGAACATATATATTATAAGTATCAACAAGGATGTACTATATAATTGCTGATATATTTATATATTATATTAATGATAACAATAACAGTAACAACAGCAGTATTACCACCACCATCACAACCACTAACACCATTACTACTACTACTATTTGCATTTCTGTGTGTGCATAAATAAAAGACACAGTTAAATATGTTTTAATAACTGGAATAGATGGTGTCACCATTTTTTAAAATTTAATAACTGAGCTATTCTGCCTACCACATTCATGATCCTCTTTTAGCTTTGAAACATCATGGGTAAAAACTGCTAGTGAAAATGCATGGTTTACAAAGGAGCCCACAAGCCCGGTATCCAGGTTTTGGCCATTAAAAGAACTGGTTGACCATATAGGGGCTGTCAGTGAATATATTCTGGGTCTTTTTATATCTACTTTAGTTGTAGAGAACTGTGTTGATTTCAACTAATGGTAATTTGTTAGACATTTTACTGTTCCTTCCCTTGAAAACAGCCTGTTGTACAAAGTGGTATAAAAATCTATCAGTTCTATTGGCATTTTTGAAGGACTTATCACTGTGGTATTCAAATTCTGTGTATGGATTTAAAAAACAGTAGGAAAGCTGTTTTGGAGACATCAGTAACATTCACTACACTTGACATGTTGTGATGTAGTACAGTTTCACTAGGCTGAGAAAAGTACACAAGGAAACATTAACAGCTTTAAACAGGGCCTGACAAAGCCCAGGACCCTATCCCCACCCCTATCCCATCCCATAAGACCACCTATGCCACCATGCTGCTAAACCCCTCCCCTCTCTGGCATTGGCAGGGATCCCCACTCAGAAAACTAAGTGAAAGAGCATGAGGTCCCCTTTCTGCTTTGTAGGAGTTCCAAAACAAACCCATTCCTTCAGGACTAGCAAGAGAGACATAAGGAGTGTGTGCTCTCCCATAGAGAGGCAGTAACCCCACTATTTACCCAGCAATCAGAGGGTTGTCATGTGGCTGGGTAAGCTGGTAATGGTGTAAACTTTTCCTTTTCCACTATGACTGTTGTGATGCTGTTGATGGGAGTAGTGGTTTTTGAGAGGAATGCTGCAGTTCACACATCAGAGTTATTGTGGTCAGGCTGTCTGCAGACTGAGGCAGACACCCCATTATTTAATACATATTTTCAGTGTCTTACCCATACACTTGAAAGTTATACACTTGCTGCTGCTTTGGAATGAAAGTTTGGATTCCATTATATCCACAAGGAGCACAGCACAAACGTATTAGTGCCTATGTTTTAATGCTGACCTGATTATAAGATCTTTCAAGTGCTTTAATTTAGTTGGTGGTAAGATTCAGCTGGAAAGAATTGAAGCCATTGGTGTTTTTTGATGAGGGTGATCAAAATTAGCATTATAATCCGATCCTATGGAGAGGCCTACCACCTTTCAGTGAAAGAACACCGAAGTCAAGACTTTTATCCATGTTTTATTGCTTTCAAGACAGGCTTCCCTATCTAAGCTAACATCATCACCCTCTAGTGGCTGTTTCTTGTAAATTAGTAGATTCGCTTAAGCATGTGCCTACCCTCTCCTGCCTTCAAAATCCTGTCCTGTTATATTTGTGTCTGTGTTTAGATAGTAAATTTGGGGGGCTAAAGACAAATGTGGGTCCTGATGTTTCCATTGAAACAGTTTTCTGTAAGGCAATGAAAGATTTCACAGAATTACCTTGCTTTAGATGGTAATTCTCACAAAAAATAGTTCCAGAATTTACCCAAAAAATCATTTTGGAAAGTTTTTGAAACTTTATTGGACATTTTGAGATTCTAATGACAAATGTTCTCCAAATACTTTTGCTAGAACAATATATAAAGCATTAGCAAGAAGGAGCAAATCAAAAGGAAACCAAACCAGTTGAATTTTACCAATTTGCTGAACATGGAATTCCTCAGGCTGTGTCACCAGCCTTATAAACAGGGATCTGGGCTTTTCATTCCCCACGGAAAAACAGAGAAAATTATGGATTTTCCCCTTTACTGGAGGAAAAAGTGAATTTCTCATTTTACCACAGAAACTGGTAGATTTTGCAGTTTTGTGAAGAGCTCTTCTCTGCAGGCTGGCACAGTTCCAGGGCACAGGGGGCTGGGGGAGTGGGAGGAGGGTAGTCAGGCAGGGGGTGCCACATGCATGTACATGCACATGGCCCCAGGCAGCCTGGAGAGCAGCTCCTGCAGGTAAGGGGGTGGAGGGAGATTGAGGACCCCATAGTGAAGGAGAGAGAGAATTCAGCAGGGCTTGAGCTGAGGCTGCTGCCCAGCCAGGCAGTGCATGGGGTTTGGGGCCAGGGACTTTAATGCATGGCCGCAGGACCCCTGCAGGGAGCGGAACAGAGCTGTGGGCAGCATGTCCAGGGGCTGCAGGGGAGGGACTAGCTCCCCGCTACTGTGCACACTTGGGGGGGGCAGGGGACACCTGTGTGCCCCAGATCCATGGGGGGGGTGCGGGCTGCCCATTGTGGTCTCAGGCTCCCTGCCCTGCTGCCCTCCCCCAGGGCCTCTGCAGCCCAACAAGTGCAATCCAGTGCTGTGGGGCACAGGGGGGCCATACGGGGATCTCCTTGCCATTGCGAGCTCTGCACTGCCTTGGAGATGTTGTCCCTTGCATGAGTGATAGCAGTGGGGGTGGTGGCATGGGGTTGTGCCCCTCACTGCTGCTGCACATTCAGGGGACACATGGCCAGGGCAGTGCAGAGCTTGTAGCGGCAAGGAAGTCCCTGCATGGCCCTGCAGTGCCTTGCGGCGCCAGGTCCACCAGGCTGCGGAGGCCCCAGGGGAGGGCTCACAGTAGGCAACCTGCCCCCACCCCCTCCCTGTGCATAGATCTGGGGGGTGCAGGTCTCCCCTGCCCCTCTCCGGGAATGTGTGCAGCGGGGGGGACCTGATCCCCAAACCTGCAGCAGGCGGGGAGCTCGGCTCTGTGCTCTGCACTGCTGCAGCAGCTGCTGCCTCCTGGTGTGGGCAGGGGACTATGGACCTGGCAGCTGGGGGCCCCCTTCAGCAGGGCTGGGGTTGGCAGAGGGCTGTGGGTGGGGGGTGAGGGGCATCAGCAGAGCTGGGGGGGCTGTGAAGGGGCACAAGCAGGGCCAGGGGGCTGTGGGGTAGGGAGTGAGGGGCTCCAACAGGGCCAGGGGAGACTGTGGGGAGAAGTAAGGAGTCTTTCATTTTAATCACAGATTCGGAGGGTTTATTAGAGAATTTGTGATTTTTTTTTGTTTTATCAGGGAAATCCAGGATCCCTACTTATAGGACATTTGTGACACTGGGTGATCACCTCCAGTAGGTCATATCCACTCTGTGGCAATTAACTCTTAACTGCAGTGCTCATGGTAAGGCAGTTATGCCCTCTTAGAACAGACCTGCTGGGTAGCCAAACATGGCAGATACATCCTAACATTTCACTAACTCTGGAGGAGCAACAATAAAATAACAACAGCACACCATGTGGTGGTAGAGACCAGTGGTATGGGAGTGAGGGATGAGAGACACCACATACATGAAGGGTTCCATATAATAAGCATTCATTTAACACATTTCCTGACCTTCACTCCCCTCCCCCCAAGCCCCTCATTAAGTTGTTAGAAACGGATCAATAGGCTCAAGGGCAGAAGGCTGCTTGGATTCCAGGTTACTGGACGCCACTGGCTGTGATGATGAAGTGGACTCTTGGTTTGTATTAAAGGCTGCTGCTAATCCCTCTTTCCCATTAAGAACCTGCCACCACAGAGCAAAATTATTTCCTTGTGTTTTGACAGAAGATGAACAATTGCATTTACAAAAGCAATTTGAAAGACCGTAAAAGCTGTCAGCATGAGAGGCGTGTGTGTGTGTTTGCGCGTGCGCGTGTGTGCACACATGTATCTACATGGGTATGCTTACGAAGAGGCATTGCTTTGGAGGTGCCTGCCTCCTTCTCTTCATGGAGGTACACACAGTTTTATTCATCTGAAGGAGTGACTACATGCAGGGCCACAGGAATGTCTGGGAAGTTGCTAACCAGATTGTTTCATTGCAGACCCAGAAATGAGACTGCCCTGCGTAGGTGGGGTGTAGCCTGGGGGTGGGAGGGAGAAAAGGTTAATTGCAATGATTCTTTGTTACTGGTTCTGAGTCTCTGTTTCTTCTCCTTGTACAGTCATTTATTCTAGTGCAAAGAGGAGCTGAACTGTCACCAGTATTATCTGGTAGCATCTTGTACTCCCTGCATACTGGTGCATAGCGCTATCCAAGGTACCAGCCAAAAGAGAATCAGGCCCAGAAGTATTAGAATTAGGGCACTTGATGAGACAGGGGGTGTTTTTTTTAACAAACAAAGTACTCAACAAGACCCCATAAGAAAACAGACAACAAACAGAGTTCAAATATAACAAGGCATATAAATCCAGAGCTAGAGAAAGCCTCTGGATCACAGAGATCCTGCTCACTACAAATTTATACATAGTGCCATCTCTGCACTTTTGTGTTTAGTTAACAAATCAATAAACCCCTCTACCTACTACCTATGCCCAGTAACCCTGAAAGTCCCCAAAGTCCACACTTGCCACTCTACAGTCCAAATATGCTCACTGTACCCACAGGATCTACACCCTTCACTTTCCAGCTCACCCTACCTAAAGCCTTTCCCACCTGGAAGTGCCCATGCTGCACATTATCCATCTTCTTAGCATCTCCTACATCTGTCCATTTTGTAATGCTCACTTTCCACCTGCAGTACCCCAAGCATATTTAGAGTGCACCTGGGGAGCATTTCCTAGCCCCTTAGTTGCTTACTGCACACTCCCATCTTCATTAATGGTCTGGAGGATGGCGTTGAGTGCATGTTTAGCAATTTTTCAGGTGACACCAAGATGATTGGAATTGAATATGCTCTGGACTAGGGGTAGGGGAGGTTAGGATTCAGAATGACCTTGGACAAATGGAGAAATGGTCCAAGACTAATTAAATAAAATTCACTAGGAGAAGTGCAAAGTTCTGCACTTGAGATGGAACAGTTGCATGCACAAATATTAACAGGGGAATGACTGGCCAGGTTACAGCACTGCAGAAAAGGGTTGGGGGGTTATAGTGGGCTGTAAGATGAATATGAGCCAATAGTGTGCTATTGTTACAGAAAATGCCAATAGCATATAAGGGTGTTGCTTGTATTTTGACAGAAATTAAGTGATTCTTCTGCTCTATTCAGCACTGCTGAGGCCTTTCTGGAGCATTGTGTCCATTTTTGTGCCTTGTCCTTGAAGAAAGACGTGGACAAAAACAAGGAGGAGTCCAGCAGAGAGCAGCAAAAATGGTTAGAGGTTTAGGAAATATGACTTACTAGGAAAGACTGAAAGAACTGGGATTATTTAGTCTGCAGAAGAGACTACTGAGGAGGGATTTGATTACAGTCTTCAAATACCTGAAGGGTGGTTATAAAGAGGATGGTGATAGACTATTCTTTGTGGCTTCAGGGAATGGGACAGGGAGCAATAGTCTTGAATTGCAGCAAGGAAAATTTGGGTTGGATATTAGGAAGAGTTTTCTAACTGTGAGGGCAGTTAAGCAATGGAACAGAAATAACCAAGAGAGGTTGTGGAATCTCCAATCTTGGAAGTTTTTAAGAGCAGTTAGACAGTTTGCTGGGATGGTTTAGTTAGGGATGATCCTGTTTGAGTAGGGAGCTGGACTAGATGGCCTCCTGAGAGTTGTTCCAGCCCTACTTTTCCATTTTTCTATGTTTTACCTGCTCTCCCATAGGGTGAAGGATGTCATTTGGCTTATTGCACAGTGCCATTAATGTTTTATGTGACTTTGGCTGTGTCTACACAAGACGCTGTCCGTGTATTTGTTACTGTGCAGTCATTTAGTACTTATATAAACAAGAACTAAATGACTGTGCACTAACCTGCATTACTGCACAGTAGCACAACAGTAGCCCAAGACTACTTCACAGTAGTGTTGTATCACGATTTCTACCACGGGTTCTGTGCAGTCAGCCTCTCATATAGATGCAGCCCATGAGAAAATAATTGAATCTGTGTTTGCCTCAGTTTTCCTGTCTATTAAATGGGGACAGTACTTTTCTGTTGCATCTTAGAAGTACAACAGTGCTAAATTCTTATGATCAAATTTGTAAATGACTTCAAGATTCAGTGTTGAAAGATTATGTAAGTGCAAATATTATTATTGTTATTATATTTTAGAGGGAAAAGTGTGCCATTTGAGTAATTGCTTTCACAGAGGCAAAAAGATTACAGCTTTTCACATCATCTGAAAGAATCAGTCAGCATGAAAAAAGTATCCTAGAAAATTCAACTATAGTCATCTACACAGCAAATACTTCAGCTCTTAGCCTTTTATCTTTGCTTTTCAATTCAGAGTTTCTTTTCAATGTGCCCTGCAGACAGTATCTCTGTGTGCTACTGTGCTCCACAGCCACACCTACTGAGAGAAAGCCCCCTCTACCCCTAGGACACCCAAACCTCAGTTTTCTCACAGCAGTGGTTGTATATTATAGAGTGGGAAGGACGTTATTTGACAGCTAATATTGTAAATGATGTCTAATTTGGTTTGTATATGGGAATAGTAATAGCTACTGCTGCTGTGGTTTTGTTGCTTCAGGGTAAATGCAATAAATAGGAATTTTAGAGGCAGGCTCAGTGATGAGGATGGGGGTTGGGATTTAATTTGGACTTATTGTGCTGCCACTATTAAATCTCCCTTCTTATCTTCATGGAATGAAGTATGTATGGATTCACATGTTTTCTGGCCTGCTGGCTTGAGCTATTTTGAAATCTGTGTAAAAATCTGTGTCCCATTAAGTGCTATCCACAAGACCTTCCATGAAATATAATCTTTCACATGCCCAGAGCAGCTTTCACTTCAAGATCACAGAGCCCTATCCAAACACTGATTGAACATCCCAACATCTCTGTGGACCAAGCAAGCATTATTATGCCCCTTTTGCAGATGGAGAAGTGGAGACACAGGAGTTTTGTGCCTGTAGCTGCACAGTGAGTCAGTGACAAAGCTGTGAAGACTTAGTTCCTTAGCTTTTTCTATTAGATTTCACATTCTCCTGGAAATGTAAGTAGGAGCTGCAACTTTAGCTGTCAGATATCTGTTCTTGAGCTCTGAGCTTTTGCATTTCCCTTTAACTGTTTCCTTAGCACAAGGCACCCAGGATTCATGCCAAGCCTGTCAGAGGTTGTAGAGCATGTATTGAGGAATACGTCTGTCAGGGGATGAAATACAAATGTCCTGTTTTTTAAAATAAAAGAAATAATTTATCATGCACACTATGAACAGAAGACAGAAAAGAAAGGGTGCTCCCTTCCTAGCATGTGTGTGCCTCTTGCTCCCTTGAGACTGGATTTGCCAGAGTCTAGCACAGCTGTCAGGTAAGGCAGAGGGGCACAGGACTGGTACTTTATTATTTTATTTCCCCTTTCCAGCATCTTGTATTACATGACTGGAAGCTCCGCAAGTACACTCTAAATACACTTGGGTGCCTTCTGCCTGCTTGTCTGTCTCGTGCATATCTGACTGCACATAGAAAAAAGGCCATCATATTTTCTCAGCTGGTTGAGTATTCTGGATATTTTCATGTCTTGTGTATTTTTCCAGGGATACTTGGTTTCTTTGCCTGAGTTAAGGCACTTAACTCAGCTTTTCAAGAAAAGTAAATATTATGTGTCTTTTCCTTAAGCCGTCATTCACTCTCTACAGAGGCAGAAACCTCACTGAAGTCAACAGGAATTCTGCTCAAGAAAGAGCTTCATGTTTTATGCCTAATGTTTTATGTTAAACACTTTGTCATCATGTTTAACCCCAGTGAAAGTAATGGGAATACTTGTGTGAGCGAGTACTGCTCATATGAATAAAATGTCATGGAAATTATCATTTTGTCTTCCCCCTAGAATATAATCTCCTTCCCTTAAATGGCAAATAAAGCAGGAAATCTCTCCAAACTCTGCACTCTCTATAATCTCTCTGCATAATCTGTGAAATATCTTTAATCTGTAATCTGTCAGTATAGTCTGTCTAATACCCAAACAAACTTTATAGATAGTCTCCTGTTTAATCTGACTAATCATTTAATCTAATCTCTCTAACCTTTCTGTATAATTTAATTTAAACATTTCTAATAAGAACTTTCAGACTAGCATTTCCATTTTGTTTAATCCAATTCCTGGGTTTTTTCCTGAAACCACCATATGACATTAACATTTTGCCTTGAATGATTCATTGGAGTTGGGACCATGCAGTGTTTGTTTCCCATAGGGAGAGAAATTAGTGAAATATATTGGGTGTGTTCTTGGTGTAATCTTATTTCTGTACAAAGAACATAACTGGGAAACCTACTATTTAGGCAAAGGTTTCTTGTCAAAAAAACCACACGTCTACTCCGCTGACTAGGTCTGCTTCCTCTTATGACACCTTCTCTTAGTTTGGTGTCCAGTAGCAGGCTACAAGAAGACTCCTTAGCTGTTGCACTTATATAAAGTATCACCCTCTGACCTGTCATGGTCGTATTGCTGTGGGTGGTCTCTTCTCTCCATTGTTTTCACTTTTAGTCCCAAAAGGGGCTTGATTACTGCTTCTGTTGAGGAGGGGGTAATCAAGTGTGAGGGAGGAAAGGAGCCAGTGGGCTCTGAGCTACCCTGTCCTGGCACCGTCAGGCGAGCCTGTCTGGCGCAGGCCCAACACGCCGGGCGGAAACTCACCTCTTTCAGGTCCCCAGAAGAGAGAAGGCCCGGAACGAATGGTGGCGACATAAAGGAAGCACCGGAGCCGGACGAAGGAGCGGCGGGACTGGAAGGAGCGGGTGGAGGAGCTGCCACCGGGGAAAGCTCCCGAATGTGGATGCGAGCCGCCCGCGGGGGCTGCAGGACTTTCTGGGGTAAGGATCAACCCCGGCGGAGCTTGGGAACTCGAGCATCCGGTACGGGGAGGCCGAGGACGGCTTGAAGCTGCTGGGAGTGGCCGGGCCAGGTACCGTATATTCCCGAGTAAAGGAGCAAGCCCAACTGGGGAACTGCTATCCTGGCAGGGAGGGGCTGAACGAACTCGGGGAGCCCGAGAGAGGGCTGAAGCACTTGTGGGGAAGTGGGAAGAGGGTCCCAACCCTGAGGCATACAGGAGAAGAGAGGGGAACGGCTGCTGAAGATTGAAGCAGCCCACCGAACCCGTGGAGCTCCTGGCCGTAATCTTTTGTGTTGATCCTTTGTTTCCTTCTATAAATGGATGGGACTGACATCCTGATTGTGTGACCTGCCCAGATAGGCAGTCACGTACCCGGTGGAATGGGTGAGGGTGCAGGGGAGGAGGAGCCCTCAGCGACATGGGACCCCACGCCCACAGTGAGTCTCGGTCCTGGACTGACACGCGCCAGACAATCCAAACTGAACTGGAGTCATCAAAGTCGTGGCAGGCGAGTCAGAGGCGCGCAAGAGTCCAGGAACGACCCGCTGCAGGCGGGAGGCGGTCCCCGAGTGGGGGGGGGTGTCAGAGACGCGCAGCGACGCACTTACCCCCCCACATCAAGGAAGAGTGCTTGGGACACCCACTGTTGCATCTGTGAGCACATTGTTAGATCCAAGACTCACTTGCTATTATCTTTTCTCACCATCTGACTCTGGTGAAATATGTTCCTGTAAAAGCTATGCCAGCTGCTCCTCTGCTATGGTCTACATGTGCAGCTGGGATGTCCACCCCAACATACTGTCACACCCACAAGTCAGATAGTTGTTTCAATAAATGACTGCAGACGGAGAAGGGTTAACAAGGCAGCGGCATCTCCTTAGGGTGGATGAGGCGCTGAGGCCCAGATGGTGTGCTTGATTACACAGGCCTATGCCAGTGCACTGCTACCCTAGAGGGAATTTAAGGAGGGATTGCATGTCAGAGAGCATTTCTCTCTGGTTGCACAGGCTGCACTTGCACCATCCATTAGGTTCTCCCACAATAGCCACAGTACAAAGAAGATTAAAGCAGTATGCCACCCTAGAGGCCCCTGGAGGAATCAGCTCCTGCAGTCCTCACTCAGTAAAAGGGACTACTTTGTGAATGGCCCTTGCATTCTCCAGGCTCCCCGCAACCCTCCAGCTTCCCCATCTCCCTCCTTCAGTTACCCTCCCACAGGGACCAGTCACCCTATGTTCACAAATGTGCAGTTAAAATGACACACACAAACCCCACCTCTACATGTGCATCCATACACCTTTTCTAATAGGCATTAAATTTAGTACCCCCAATGTGAGGTACTAAATTAATGTGCATTAGGTTGTGCTAATGCACAGTAGTGCATGTGCATGCTTTTTTAGTGACGTGTAATGTGCGGTAAGCTATTTTACTGTGCATTAGCATAATGTCACTTTTTTTATGCCCACGCTTTTTGTTTTTTACCCAACAGTGTTTCACATCCACACATACATATCCACAGACTTGCTTCTTCCCCCCCCACCTGCCACCAGCAGTAGTTTCCAGTACCAGTAATAGAAAATGGGCATGAATTAGGTTAAAACAAAATGAACATTTTAGCAGGAGTAGCAGTACCTGCTGTAGTTAGGTGTTCAAATCAGGATCAATTACAAAATTCTATGTTCAGGCAGACATCATTTTGGGAAGCATTTTTTGTTTGGACTGGTATTTTTTCAGGCATTGTCTCTGCCCTGCAGTGAATTCTGTTTCATTTCATTTGGTTTTGCTTCTTTCAGTTCTAAGCAAATGACTTCAGATATATTTGAGTAGAGTTAAAGAAAAAACTTCTCATGGCCTTTTTCTTTTTTCTGTTCTTCAGCAGAAATAGCTGATACTTGAATGTTGCAATTTGAGTTAAAATAGTTCTCACTGAGGAGTACTGCATAACCTTTTTCCAGAGGAAATTGGATTTGATTTGACCAGGTTATTAGCATTTGAAAATTGCATACTGAGCCTACATAGGAGAGTGTTTTTGCTAAGTTTAAGTGCAGACCTCAGGAATGAGGCACTGTACATGAGTGAATAACTTAGCTCTGCAGTCAATTGACTAAGCCTCAGAATGGCTTCACAGCAGTATGGACAGCTTTTCAAACAGCTTGAAAAACTCAGGGTAGAGGATGGACCCTTCTTCCATTCCTGCCATTTACCAAACAAAATGCCTCTTTTACGGATGGAAAAAGGCTGAGCTCTGGAAATCAAGACAGCACAAATCTGCTTTCCAGTTCTTTAGTGCTTCATAATTTTCTGCACTTCACAACCTTTATTTAGTGAGACTGGTTTTGCTGAACAGGTTGGAAGTGCAAAGCTGTAGTTTGGTATGGAAATAGCCTCCACTCAGGAACAGTGCATGGGTCTGTTTCAGAAGCAACTGTTCTTTATTTGACCAATTTAAGAGGGTTTTTTGATAATCATATACTGAACCTGTACAGTAGAGATTATACTGGGCTCATTAACTGGGCATCTACAAGAGGATGTACAGTGCAAAAGTGCCCCTCTCTTGAACTACAATGCATAGTAAACTCCTTCATCTCCCCTGAGGCACTCCTAACTAGCCTGGATGCACTTTGCAAATAGGATAGGTGGCTCTGAATTTGTTGGTCAAGGACAATAGTGTTCCGGGGTTGTTTAACGAAATAGAGCACTGTACTATGTTATTTTGTGAGCAGGCAGTGCTTCACATTCCTGGAAATACAAGATTCTTCTTTTAGTTTCCTCCATTTCTTTAAAAGCAAGCAAATGAACAAAAATACTATAGAAAATTCAGTTCAGAAGATTCATGTTGCAATCATGTTGTATTGTTCAGGTTTCTGGAGTCCAGTATAATAGGTTTAACCCCTGCTTCTCGTGTGGATCCATTACAATGGGATTGCAGTGCAACACAAGGTTATGTAGCATTGTCATGTGATGACTGGATGTAAGGATGTGATGATGATTGCAACAGGGGGGCTACCAGGGCCAATCTCCACGAGGCCCACCCACCTGTTCTTGGGCTAACCGCCCACCTTCTCACCCACCACTCTTTGGTCTTAATTGATTAATTAATAGATGTAATTAGGCAGGAGGCTGCCCATTTTCTGCCCTGCTGCTAGGGGGCGCTATCTGCAGCTCCACTCCTCCCCTACACCGCAGCCCAAGCCTAGCAGATAACATCCTGATGTTCTCATACATGCCAGTCCCCCATGATGGGGCCCAGAATCCTACTGTAGGACCCCACCCAAGTTCCTGCCTTCAGGCAGACTCTGCCACCATCATACCAGGCCACATATCACCCTGCCATTGGTTCCCCTTTGGGTGTGATTCCCTCACTGGGACCTTCGGCTCACACTAGCCCCGGCCAGTTGGGACCCCAGGCCACTGGCTCTTGGGCATCCCTTTCGGTGGGCCTCCTTGCCCTTCTGACCCTCCTGGTCCTGACCCCCACCTGGGCCAGTCAGGGGAAGCTCTGGCAGGCCCCAATGTTTGAACCATACTCTTATCCTGGGGTTCCCCTCTCTGGGTCCTCCTTTACAGATGTGGGGAGCTGGGGTTACCTCACACCACAACTGGTGCCTCAGGGTGTCACAGGGGACTCTCACTCCCCCCCCCGGGCAGCAGGTCATGGTGCTACAACTGGTGTTATCACTGACCCACACTCTACCTCCCCACATTGGAGGACTTATTGGGGTCAGGACTCAGCTCCCTCACACTGGGGCTGCCACACACTGCCCCTCACACTGGGGGTGCCACACACCGCCCCTCACACTGGGGGCGCCACACTGCTCATAACACCCCCTTTACTTGGGGTCTCAGGGCTTCCCTCCACAGGTGGGCTCAGGTGGCCATAACCGTGCCTGGCCCCAACTCTCCTCCTTGGGGTCTCAAACCCTCACAGGGCTCGGGCAGCCTTGGCCACACCTGGCCTCCAGCTCTCCTCCTTGGGGCTTGCACCCCCACAACTACCTCCAGTGTACACAACCTATCCTAAGGTGAGGGCTAGGGGTTAAGGCACCCTGACCCATCTTTCACTGGGGTGAGTACTGGCCTAGCATTTCCTGGAGGCTCCCGTGACACCGGGAGCCCCACCAGGCCACCCACTCCCGGCAGGGTGTAGTTTCCAGTTGTACCCAGGACCAGGAGCCTCCTGCCATCCCCTACAGCTCCTCCTGCCTTGTTTATATAGGCAGCCCAGAGCCTAAAATGGCTGCCCTCATTAGGCACCTGGAGGCTGCCAGCTCCAGGGCCTTAAAGTGGCAGGCACACCTACTGCCCTGCCACAATGATGTTTTGTGATGTGACTGCACACAAACTGTTCAGAGTGGCCAACCGTAGGCAATGGAGAGGTGGAGTGCAGTAAATACCTCCAGGGAAAATGTTGTGGGCTTCTTAGTCTGTACGTTAGACTGCAGGTTCCATTCTCAGCCTTGAATGGATCCTGCAGTAAATCCTTGATGTGCTCACAATAACAGGCAGTCATTCATCACTGCCCAGTGGCTCAGGGAGTTCTCTGTAGCTAACTCTGGGAGGCAGTAGTAATGAGGGGAAATAATGGCTTTTTTGGGTTAATAGATCTTGACAACCTGATTTCCCCTGGTGAAAATAAAAGGGAATAAATCTTACAAATACTGCAAAATCAATAGCCAGCAGCAAAGGGGCTGCCAGTAAGACCCTGTCCACAGAGCTCTTTTTTCCCCTTAAATTGTGAATTGTTCATTTAAAGTGGATGGAGCCGTCCATAGCCTGGGTGGAGCCAGAAGATCTTCCAGTCCTCCCTCTTATACATCTCTAGGGTTTATATCTTAGCCACCAACTTTGGAGAGAAGGATAGGAGTTTCTGGTGGCTGTTTAACTGGGATAACACCGGAGTGTTGTGTGGAAGAGGGATACAGTATTTTTAGCTTTTACAGAGGCCTGGAGCTCAAACTCACATCTCACATGTAAAAGCTTAGAGATGGTACTAATCACTGGGCCATTTGGAGAGGCTATGAGACTTGAGTTTTAAACTAGTCAGTAGCACTGTCTTGTACCTTCTTATCTCTTCCATAGGGTGCCACACTTCGCTGTTTCTTATATCTTAGTCACCCAGTCTTACTGGACCGCTCTAACTACTTGATGGCAGTACTCCAGAAGACTCCCCCTTCTACTGTGTTAGCAACCCGGAGGCAGAGTTAACTTCATCTTTCTCTGCTTTTCCAAGGTCAGAGTTTGGATTTCTTTGAATGAGTCAGCCAAAAGCTGCCCCAGATAAGTCTGAAAGACCATTTAAAGTGATTTAAACGAAAGAAGTTTTATTGGCAGTTTTACAGAAATAGAGAGAAAACTGTAAAATAAAAGGTAGTTAAGCACATACCGAACATGCTTAAATGAACACTGTGGAGAGTATCATTAGACTGGCAATAAAATAAGAATGATTAGACTAGGGAGATGGCAGGATTTGTGTGTTGACCCACTCTGTTAGTAGATGTTGGTACCCTGCCGGGAACTGCTGGTGGATTCTTGCTGACTCACTGTTTGCAGGCCATGAAACTAATTAACTCCATGCTGGATAAGCTTGGGGCTGGTATGTAGTCCAAGAGGGTCTTGGCTGATCAGTACTCTAGGAAGAACTCTGAGAGCACATAGATTTAAGGAGGAGGGCTCTCCCTGTAAAATCCTTAATATCATTGTTAATTTTTCTGTGAATGAAGGCAAATTCCTGAGAAAGGGACAGTTCTCACTCAACACCATCGGTGGACGACGACATGGAAGAGGGTGGGGAAGTCACCAGAAACATGGAAGGATTCTTTGAGAGCAGGGCAAGGTGGAAGCTCACATCTCAGAAGAACAAATGCAGTGACAGGGTTCTGAGAGTTTATTAAGGTGGTTTGGAAAGGAAAAGGTACAATGAAAGTCTATGATAGAGGGGGTGTGTGTGTGTGTGTGTATTTTAATAATAATTAAAAAAAAGGAAGAGTGTGTGTGTTGATAGTCCCCACCTTTTGCTTACAGAATTCTTGCCCTGTTTCTGTGCAGATGATTCCCTTTATACAACATTTGTCCTTGCTTGAGGTCAGGTCCCCATATTAAGAGGAAGGGAGTGTCTTTGTTCTCTTGTTCCCTCAAGCTCTTTGTCTCCCTGGTTCAGATACACAGTAGAAAATAGGTCTCACTTCCTTCAGCCTGTCTTAATACCCCATCTCTCTGCTATTCGACCTATAGTGACAGCCAGAGATGATTGTAGCAGGGTGCGGGGCCTGGGGCAAATCAGCCTGTGCGGTGCCTGGACGGGGGGGGCAAGGACTGGGGTGGTGAGTGGCCAGACGTGAAGCTGACCCAGCTCTGCGGGGCCAGGGGCAGTATCCCCAATTTGCACCCCCCCACATGGCAGCTTTCCATTCTCATGAGAAGGAATGCAACAGAGGTGCTAGATTTTGACTTGGATTTCTACCTCAGTCACCAGCTTCTGGTGTGTCATTGGGTTTAAGTTCTCTGAGCCTCAGTTTCCCCTATGTAAATGGCATTAATAATATTTCCTTTGTCCCACTTTTTGCTCATCTTGAAGACCAGCGATCCTTAACTCATGGCTTGTGACAACAGGCAGCAAGCAAATTATGGTTACCCACAGCAGTATTTGCTTAGTATTATTGTCCATGGGACCCTTTATTTAGATCTTATTACTCATATATGCTGGGACTTTAACAGGAGATATATATATATATATATATAGCCTCTTAAGGTCCCAACATATATGAGTAATAAGATCTAAATAAAGGGTCCCATGGACAATAATACTGAGCAAATACTGCTGTGGGTATATATATAAGAGACCTTTTCAGATTTCTTCCAGAGAAGTGCTGGTGTTTTCTTTCTCAAATTCGTTATGCATGTCTACTGGTTTTGCATTTGTCGTGCTAAAAACTTGATACAACACCCTTAATCATTCCTTCCCTTAGTATGCAGATGGAGAACAGACCCTTTACATGCAAAATAACTCAGAAACAGAGAACAGTATCTTTAAAGAGCCAGAGACATAACTAATTATTAAAATCATCCGGGCTGTGGTTAGAATTAATTTTGATAGGCTGGACACCATTCTGTCTACCACAGGCTTCATCCCAAATGGAAAGTTCTTCCTTCCACGCAACAATTCAGCTAATTTAAAGTGATATCAAATACCGAGCAACATTAATGAATTTATGCATGGAGGCCTCATTTAAATAGCAAAGGCAGATAGCTGGGTTTTTTTTTTCATAGCACCTTTTTGTGGGAAAATCAAGACATTGAAGCATTAGAGTTCCACCTCTCTATTGTGAAAGATAAACAAGAATCAGGATGCTACAGGCGATCCAGGTTGACAGAGGAGGCTGATATGAGGTCAGTCAGAGGATCCTCTTGAAACACCTGTTCATAGTGCCATGGTTTCCTCAGCAGAGATAACTGGTAAAATAATCATAACATTTAATAGTGTTTACAATAACACTGTATATTTGGCACATATAGTACTTTTCAGCCATAGATGACAAATCTCTCCTGCATTGTAAATATACTTATTCCTATTTTGAGGCGATTAAGGCACAAAGAGGTGAAGTAACTTTCCTGAAGTCACATACGTAGCAAGTCAGTAGCTGAGCTGGGAATTGAAATCAACAATGATATGCTTAGCAGTAATAAACACTGGTTCAAATGTCATTTTTGTGAAGAGAGGGAATATTAGCCAAGAAGAGTATTTTTTGCAGAGATGACTGTAGCAGGATGTGGGGCCCAGGGCAAATCAGCTTGTGTAGAGCCTGGACGTGGCGGTGGTGGCAAGGGGGTAGAGATGGTGAGCGGCCAGATGTGAAGCCGGCCCAGCTCCGCAGGGGCCCCCAAAGTGCGGGGCCCAGGGCAGTCACCCTGATTTGCACCCCCAGGGACAGCCCTGTTTTTTTGGAGATCCATTGTTTTATAGCTTCATAGTTTCATAGATTCTAGGGTAGGAAGGGACCTGAGTAGTTCATCTAGTCTGACCCCCCGCCATGGCAGGAAACAATACTGGGGTCAAACAACCACAGCAAGATGTTCATTTAACCTCTTCTTAAAAACCCCCATGGTAGGAGCCAGGACCACCTTTCTTGGAAGTTGGTTCCAGATCCTAGCCGCCCTGACCATGAAGTAGTGCTTCCTGATATCTAGCCTAAAGCTTCCCTCTGCCAGCTTGTGACCATTATTCCTGGTCACTCCTGGCAGTGCACGGGGGAACAGTGACTCCCCCAATGCCTGCTGATCCCCCCTGACTAGTTTATAACAGGCCACTAGATCAGTCCCTGTACAAGTACTGAATGAGGACAGTCCTAGACCTAAACAGCCAGTAAGCTACAGAGACATGGCAAATGAAAAGTAGGAGGAGAAATACAGTCATTTATGTGAAGTCATCAAGCAGGGAAGTAGAAGAACAAGAAATAGAGCTCAGGACTCCTGACCCCTAGTCCAGTGCCCTGCCCTCCACCAAATCCACTAAAACAAAGCATCTCCTGGGTTACTTCTGACCCTGTAAAAAGTACCATGATGCTGGTCCCAGGAGATGGCCAGGCATGAGTTCCTAGATCACTGCTGCTCATTCCTGGTACCTTTGGTAGGTCAGCTGGAGGCTCTTTGTACAATTATGATGCATTTTTTTTCCCACTGAGAAGGTCTTCTGGTCATTGCAGCAGCAACATGCAGAGTTGTGGTACTGGAAACAAAGGGAGTTAGCACTTTACACTGCAGCATTCAAGGTGACCTCATTTTAAGAAAACAAAATCAAGCAACTGTATTTATCAATTTGTTTAGGATTTATGAAGTGTAGTATCTGGGTGCAGTGCTTTATAAACACCAATGAGACAGGGTCCTTCCCCAAGAAGCTTCCAAGTGCATTTGGATACCTATTAATGCTAGGCAAAGTAGTTAGCCATGTTAGTCTTTACACCAAGCAGAAGGTAAGGCAGTGTGGCACCTCAGAGAGTAACTGGTTCAGAGAAGCATGAGCCTTACTAGGCAACCTCGTATGCTAAGCGTCTGATAGAGTAGGTCGTTGCCTTTGAAAACTCATGCCTCTGAACTAGTTAGTGAAGTTTTGTAGACATTGTTGGGGTGGAAATCAATTTGGGAGCAACCTTGTGAAAAACCACTGGCCTCCCCCACCCCCTGTATTACATGCTGAATGCATCTATTAACTGACTAAGGAGGCTGTTCAGAGATTGAAAATGTTTTTTAAACCTCCATCTACAGCCAGTGTGTGAAATACAGACTTGTCATGGGTCTCCAGGCGACCGGCTCAGCAAGCACTTTGCTAGTGACATCACACTTCCCACTGATGAATGATGGACCATGTAGGCTGCCTTAACATAAGGCATTTCCTCTAATATTACATGGTTTTCAAAATGCCTTTATTATTAGTCTCTCTCTGCGTCCCATGCATTACAAAACAAACTTAACCCCAACCAAATATGCCAGCTATGCTATGCATACCAGTGATGGCAGTTTAAAGCATCTTGCTGCTTTGGCACATCAATAGCATACAACAGTAAAGCACGCAGAATGTGGCAATGTGAAAGCAGTGGTGTGATACTTGTTGCTACATGTTGATTTCTTAAAAAGCAAGCAAAGGACACAGCAACCCTTTGGAACAACCCCCCCCCCCCCCCCAGATTTTCAAAGCTGTTTGGCATCTGTTATGTGACTTTCAAGGTGAGGGATCTTCAGTGAAGCCTCTTTCAAAACAGATGCGTGGTTCACATGAAGTCTCTTCAGCCACTTCCAAGCCAGGCTAGGAAAACACTGCTGTACTCTGGTAGAGGGGAGCTGAAACTTAAGCTTTGTAGCACTGCCCAGCCCCATCCTGCACAGTCCTGAAACATTCTTTATCCAAAGGTTTTGGTTGGGGATGGCTGTATATCTCTTTGAAATAAAATGCCTTTTGCATGCGTAGAGGGTCTATTACCATTATTGTTTCTAATATGAAAATAAGTCCAGGGCTTCAACCAAAAATATAAATAAATAAATTCAAAAGCACCAAGAGGAGCTGAAACAGTGCCTGTGGGATAGGACATTTATTCTGGCTCTTTCAGACCCAGTGCAGGGAGACCATATATCATCATTGGCTTTTGCTGCCTCACAGCCTTTTCTTTTTTATATTTTTTACATTTTAAATGAATATTTGTCTTTATTTGACATTTATTGGCCATTTAATATTTAAACATGCTTAATAAATCTTGGAAACATTGAAGCCATGAGCAGCAGGGCTTTTCCAAGTCCAAATCCCTTCTCTGCTGAGGGCTAACATTGGCATCTCAAACAACAAAACCCAAACATAGGCAATGTCAGTAAGGGAAGCGGTGCGCTGTATCAGGAAATGTGACATGCTGTCTTCTCTTCCCGCTGGCAGTGCTATGCTGAGGACTCCAGTGGGAATCCAGGGCTAAGCCAGAGGCTGAGGGGTACGCTCTTAACAAGGCATTGGTGATTGACTCTGGCAAACACAGCAGTGGTGGTGCAATGGCCAGTAACAGCTCCCCTCCTCCTGGATTTAGGCACTGGTGCTGCTGGGCACCTGCAGTCCCAGCTCTGCTGGGCTGTGTTGAAAGGCACTGATGACACAGCATTTGGCACCACAGTTTCTGGCACTTCACAGTTTGTCTCCTTACGGATTTCATTTCTTGACCTGACACTGACAGGTTCTCCCTCCCTCTCAGTGCTTCGTTCAGACAGCCTCTGAGCTGTTATTTATCTTCCCCTGTCAAACTCTGGCTCTCTGCTCCTATTCCATTTTGATATGTCTCATTCTGCAGATAGATTCCTTGAATTCCAGTGTCACCTATAGTGCAGCTGGAGATCCCATTTCCTTCCTCTGTGCATCTCTTCACATGGATGCTTTCCCTACCTTACCTCCTGCTGGCTCATACATCATTAGGTTGGATGAGACTGGTTCAGTCCAATGGACTGTTTTTGCAATACAAGACTTCCCAGCACCACATCCTGTGTTTGGCACCAGCAGTGGTGAGTAGTCATACTGACAACTAGGGACAGAAATTACACATAAACTGATATAAGTATTGGGAACCAATTCAAATCTGTAACACAACAGAAGTTCAGTGCACACAAGGGGAGCTGAAACTGGTTAAAGATAAACTTCAGTGGATGTAATATCAGACCTACCTGATTTAAGTAAAATTGGCTTTTTTAACTTCTGTCTTCTGGCCGGGGCCACTGCAGGCATGTGGCTGCATTTCCAGAATGAAAAGTGAATGTCTGTTCACTTGCTTATCAGTTCAGTCTTCACAGCTTAGACTAACATGTGAAGACTGAATCAATTCAGCCTCAGGCTTTATGACTGTCTGTACTTAGCCTAAAAGAGTAATGGGGATTTGGTTTGGTAGCCTCATGATTGAACAACAGCATTTATGCTACAAAAAAGTGTTTCAGTTCTAAATCCATTCTATGGGCAAATCCTGGGAAGGCTTAACAGTGTAACCAACCCAAATGTACTAGAACCGTCCTGATCTTGGCTGCTCAATTTAATATCCTGCATATCCACTGCGCAGGGCATATATAGTCCCCAAATTTAATTTAAGTGGGAGAAAACTCCCTTTTATGTGTTGTGATACGGAAGTAGCATTATGTTGTATAGTAGCTTTGCAAGCTATACAGCGATAGCACTTCCTGATTGTCCAACTGAGGCACCTAATTCAGGCTCTTAGAGTCATGTTGGAGGGTACCTACTTGACTCCCTAAAATGGCTGTTTTGACTGCTGAAACATGTTTTTGTGAGCCCAAACGCAAAGCTGAATGTAAGTTGAGCCAGAGCTGGTTGCATATAGAGCAACAGGCAAACATGTCATGTTACATATTTTATGAATCAAGTTTCTAGTAAGTATTTTAAGGCCAATATGCATCTCACCTCAAATCAGAAGATGAATGTCCTCCAGCTGCTGAATTTCTTTGCTTATAAAATCAATGCATGAGCTGCCCCTGTTGGCTCTTCACTGGGCAGCTAATGAACCCTATCCTCAGAGCTGTTTAGCTTCATGCTGACATTCTGTGGAAGTAATGCTAAAGCCAAAACTATAGGATGCTGTCCAGAGTGATGTGGAGTGGGGGAGGTGTACTTATCAGAGATGTGAATGGGCACTTGCTGAACAGTACGGGGAAGAGCATGTGAGGCTCTACAGGATAAGACCTGCACACTGACCAGCTTTTGCACAGATACACGAAGTGCAAAATAGGTATGTTCAGCAGGCAGGCATGGTGCAAAGACCTGATCCACAGAATAGTAATCAGATGCTCTGCAACCATTTTTCAAGAAACCCAGTCTTCCTTCTAGGACCTGGGTGGTGCTGCTTCATTTCTCCATCTTCCTTAAGCTCAATAGTGCAGTAAGCTGTGTAGGCCCAGGGATCTCCTACCACCCCTGCTCCCCTTTGTACTACCCCACTCACAGCCATCTGTGTGATATGTGATTTGTTGATACAATGTAAAATGCTAAACACAGCAGCAGGTCTACAGCTTTAGAGATCAGTTCAATATAATGTGAGTCACCTGAAGGAATGGAAGAATAATGCTAAAGTGGGAATTTTCCCTCTTACGTGTGTGAGGGTAAGTATTAATATGGGAAAACAGTCATAGTTGTTAACACAGTAAGTTATTCGGGGCGAGGGGGTGCAAATGCTTTGTGAGATTATGCTCCTGAATCTGAACTGTAGATCTGACAAACCCTGGGGGCGGAGGGATGGGTTGGGATCTGGACCTGCACCTAATTTTGTAATTGGTCCTGAATTTCCACATTGGGTCTAAACAAAACACCAGGCTCAGATACTTGTGCATTTCAGAGTTTGAAATCTGTGGCTGAATATTGCCTTTCACCTAAACCTTTTTAAAGTTCCTTCCCTTTTCCCTTCTGTCACACACTGGTAGTTCCACTTCCTGTCTAGGGTTAGGCAACTTTTTCCAGCTGCAGACCAGAATGACCCACCCGAGGTAGGTGGATGGGTGGCCACTACATCACTGCTGCTATGGCTATGTCTGTAGCATCACAGGGAAAGTGTCTGCAGCTGAAGCCCACTGCCACCAAATGCTGCCAAATACTGCCAAAGCCCCACATCTGCAGGGTGGATCCAAAGATTCTAAGAGGCTGCTGTCCCCTGTCCTACTGTGCTCCCTACTCTTGGTTCTTTGGCAGCCTCCCTTTCACTAAAGCAAAAGCCACTTAGCTTACTCGGTGCAATTCTGGATAACTCCTGGAGTAACACTGAAGCACAGAGACTTTTGGAAAAACTTTGGCTTTTTTAGCAGTAAATCAAGAGGAAGCTTATAAGGCTGTGCCCAGCAACATAGCTACAAAACCTCAAGCTGAAGGCCTTATAGATTTTTGCTGGTTAGCTTAAAAGCCTTGTCAGAGTTGTTATTATTAAAGCTCCTGATAAAGTATTGTAGCAAACAGTATACATGAGCACCAACATCGGTAATGGGGAAAAAAAGTCTATGGGCTCCTCCTTATTCTTCACTGAGATACCTTTGAATACATGAATAAGGTCTAAGTGTGTTAGAAAATCCAAGATGAATCCTCATCCCATCCTGTGAAATAATGCACAACTAGTCCATATACTATTAGTCTTCCTCTGAAGGATGATGTGTTGGCTGGCCTCTGTTTGATTCCCACAGCGGAAATCAAACATGAGGAACCACTGATCACATATAACCTACTTATATCTGTGGCATCTTTTAAAGTTGGGGTCTCTGTTGAGTTATTCAGCAGTTGGTATTATCTTCTGGGGTACAATAATGTAATGAATGAATGTGCAGAGGTAGATGAATGATAAGAAATACTCACCCATATTTTGGTAAGCTAAATTCTGGTTTACCATGTCAGTCACTTTCCGTACTCATTTCTTGAAAATATACATAAAAGCAGGCTCTCATTGTTTGTTGCTTTTGTTTGTGGGTATGAATTTTGAGCCTGTAGGCAAAATTTGCTTTGTGCTGAAACACAATTTAGTTTGAGAAGAAACACCAGTAACAGACTTCGTGTTTTTTTAGCATTTTGTCCCAAACCTCTCCTACTTCTTATTTACAGTTACACTCATCCAATACAGGGAGCAGAAGTGATAGTATGTGACCAGTCACACAAGAGTAGTAACAAATAACTAAGGGTCAACTCAATTCACAATTTTTGCAGAAACTGTGAAAAAAAGTAGTTTCCATCATCACCACAAAAACTGGCATTCCCTGCAGGTTTGCTCAGAATTGCAAGGAAAAAAAACCCAACTTACTAAAAATAAAATTCTGGCTTCCCAGTGGGAGCTGGCAGCTTCTGCATCCCAACCTCACAGCCCATGGCGGCAGGACATGGAGGAGTCACCAGCACAGACAGAAGCAGCCAAGATGGCAACTGCCTCTTCTTCCCTCTGCCGCTGATTGGCAGTGAGGGCTGCCTTTTGTACACCCTGCCCCTCTCCACCAATCAGTGGGGGGGGGCCTTGCTGTGAAAAGACTGTGAAAATGGTGCCAGGCACTGTGACTGGCCCATGTTTTTTACTTTGCCTTCACAAGCTTTAAGTAAATCCCTACAAATAACATGCAGTTAAAACATTTGGCAAGCAATCCACAGGTTAAAATATGTGGTCTAAATGTTCATCATTACTGGATAACAAACACATTTAAAAAAATCAGCAAATTTACAAACAGAAAAAAAATGTTAAAATTCACTGAATAATTCTTTCCCCCTGTAGCAGGTTCATGGCCACAACGGTGGACATGACACGCCTCTGGTGGCCATGTGGTCCCTGCCCAGCTCAAGCTCTAATGTAGAGCTCCCTTGATCACTTGCTTGCCATGGAGGCTGCCTGTGGGCTTTAAAGTGAGCCTGAGTCCGCACAATTCACCACTGGGCCCCTCCTGGACCCCCTTAGTCTCGGTTCAGCCCTCAGGCTAAATAGGTCCTCTCAACCTGTCTGTGCCTCTCCAGCACCCCTGTAGCCTTCAGGGCTCATTGCATAGCTCTGTCCTTCCCTACACCATGCCCCATGCCTTGTGTGTGTTATCACTTCCAATGTTCCTTCTTCTTAGCCCCTCTCTGGACTCTCAGACCCGCTGGTCACCCAGCCCTTTCTCGCTGGGCTCTTAGACTCCCCTAGGTCACCCACTCTCTGGGCTCTGGAAGCCCTGGTCCTCACTCAGTCCCTCTCAGGTCTTGTGGATCCTCTGATCCCACCCTCAGCCCCCACATGGGCTGTTGAGCTTCCTGTTCCCACCCTCAGCCCCTAGCTGGGCTGGTGGGCCCTCTGAGTTACTAACTCAGCTGAGTATGCCATGAGCCTGCCTTTGACCACATGGTCTCATGGCACCCGGGGCTAATCTGCCTGACCAGCTGAGATTCTGGGCTTATATAGCTCCAGCCTGGCCCTCTGATGGTCAGTTGATGCTCCAATTAGTCCCTTCCACCACCTCTCAGACTACTTGCCACTTAAAATCCTGTACATAGTTCCTCATCCCAGCCTGTACTACAGTCTGACTCAATGGCACTGAAGTTAATGGGAAGACTCCCATTGATGTTAGCAGTCATTGTTTTGGGTCTCTAGTGATTTCAAGGGGACTTGTGCTCCTAATCCAGTTAGGCTGTTTTGATAATCTCACTGCACTGGGTTAAGCAAACAGTATGCTTGGTGAAGTGAAACCCAGTTGCTCACTAGTATGTAATGCACAGAGCATGTAAACTCTACTATGATTACAATGAATAGAAGTGCTTTTATAACTTAAGCCATTGACAGTCATGTTTTTTGCACAAAGATCCTGATTCTTATTTTGATAATCAGTTCAGGCTTGGTGGCCAATGGCCATGGTGTGAAGGATAGGTGACAGCTGTGAAACCTATGCAGATGCATCCCATCCAACCAATGGTAGTACAGGAGGAGTGGGTCAGGTTTAATAGGTAAGCTCATGGACATCTCTAAGTTAAAGCCATTAGTTATTGTTACAGCACTGGTAATAGTCCCCCTGATGGACACACATGAAGCTGCTGCATAATTCCCATGTACTGGACCCATGTATTTTAAGTCTCCTGTAGCCTGGCTAGACCCCAGCACTATATCTTTCTATAACTCCTCTTGGGAACATTTCCAGATATAACTAGGTCCTTTATTGACCTTTCCCTGAGATGCACCACTTGGAAAACCATTCCCAGAACACCAACTTTTTGGGGACCCTAGTTTATAGGCTACCTTCCCAAGGACACATGATAGTTGTAGCAATAACACATAGACTTTGAAAATGAAAATCTAAATCAATTCCTCTTTACTTCAGAGACCCTGAGAGATCTAGGAAAAACAGTAAAGCACCTATATAAATTCCCCTGCCTCAGTTTCTTCACCACTCTGGAGCATTCTTTGTGCCTTGGTCAGTGTTCTGTAATGTTTTCAAGATCCTTCTTCCTTCCAGCCATCTTGTACATGATTTCTCTCTCTCTCTCATTCTCTCCCAGGCTAAAAAGAGACAACCGGTTTATCTGGGGCACATTGCCATGGGCTTTGATTCGTATTAAGACAAGCACCAACAGTCATTTACACATTCATTTTGAATGGCATGACCTTGAATTAGTCCCAGATGTCCCAAGAAAAATGTTATCTTGGGGTAGAAACAGATGTCACCTTACCTCTCATTTGTGCTGCCATCATTTTTTCCATGGTGGCATACATGGTGAGCAAATAGCTGTCCCTACCTTTTGTTGTGCACGTTAGAGTAGCACAACAAAAGGTAGTAATACACTCTGCCACTTTACTGAGGCAAACATCTACTAGCTCTGTGGTGGGAGAATGTAGGTGGCTGAGCTGTCTCTGTTCCCTAGCCAGACAGACAGGCACTCTGGGGGCTTGAGGGCCCCATGCCTCCGTGTGGAGACCCGCCTACTGAGACCTGCCTGTGGAATCTTTTGAGGCCCATCAGAGTAAGCAGGGGAAGTTGGGCTTTCCCCACTTACCCAGACCTGCCTCCAGAGATCTCAGGGGTGGGTCTGGATAAGGGGAAGGACCTACTTCCCCTGCTTATCCATACACATTCCAAGAGACCCTGGAGCAGGTCTGGGTGAGCTGGGAAACTCAGACTTTTCCCACTTATCAAGACCTACCCCCAGAATCTCTAGAGACTCATCTGAATAAGTGGGGAGAGCCAAGCAGGTGCTCTTGGGGCTCACGGGACCCCATCCTGCCCAGGAATTCCCAGAGTGCACAGGACCAGGCCCTTCAAGCCCCAAGAGAACACATGCCCCCTTGTTCCACACCATCAGCAGGCAGGACAAGGAGCCATGTGTTTCACCCAGTAAAGTGGATCAGCTGTGCCATAACACGTTGCAGCACAGCTGATCCGCTTCATTTGGCAATGTCTATTTCTAGTCTTGGTATTTCACAGGAACTTCACAGGTAGTTAGGATTGTACATCTATGGGATCTCAGAGTAAAAGGCTTTGTCTTGAGAAATCAGTGGTCTTTTTTTTTTAGCCTAAATTGGTCAGCAAGTTTTCTTATATTACCACCAGTGCCCTTTGTCAAGTGACCCCTGTTCAGCTTTGTCTGGTGATCAAATTCCCCACATCAGGTAATCAATTGTTTGGTTACCAGCCTATCGAAGGAGACAGGATTTCTTAGTCTGGCTGCCTTCTTGGCCAAGCACATTTCTATTTGAATAGAAGATTATCGTAATGACGTTCCCTTTTTCAGTGTGCATTGTGATACCTTGTACTGGCATCCCAAGATGAAGGTAAAAGAACAATAGAAAAAGCAAACAAGTCCTGCCTTCAAAACAGAATTTGCCATCTGAAAATATGCATCCACAGAGTCCCCAGTTTCAAAGAAAAGTCATAAACAGAACATAGATTGCTACAAACATCACAGGTATTATTAGTACAAAGAATTATTATTACTGACTTCATTTACTGAAGACCAGGGAAGCCATGCTGTTAAGAACAGCAAAGCAGGGAGTCGAAGTAAGACAGGAGGCTTGTCAGCCTCATTCTGTTCTTTGTTCTACTGTTGAGTTATTTTCTTGCAGGATTGTAACGTATGCCAGTAGGCTGCTCAGCAGCGCTTTTTCCTGTTGTTTTATAAACCCTTTGGCATTTCAGTCACTGATGACTAATAGATTGAGTCCTGGCCGTTCTCTTTGAAACAGTCTGCCTGGGCACTTGCAGGTTAATGTGAAGGGATATAACAGAATGAATAAGCCATCTGATTGTTGCTGGTGGCTGCCAGAGAGCTCAAAGCAGTATGCACTTAGATACGTACATCCCTCATTTCTGCTGTGGTGGTTAGTTTCCCTCATCAGCTGCTTTATATCTGATAAAAAGAAGAGTTTCTCAGAGTGTATACATCTCAAACATGCAATGATATTTGAGGCAATATTTTTCTTCAAGGCCTTCTTCAAGCCATGTAAAGGAAAAATAACAGAGCAAGGTTAGCAGAACATTTAACCTTTGTTCTATATTTTCATAGGCAAGAAGAAGGTCATTGCCCTTAACCTTATCTTCTATTTCTGTCAAGTGGTTTTGTTAACCCTTAACATTTTTAGATTCCAATTGGTACAGCATTTATCTTCCTTAATTCTCTTTTTCCAAACCCAGTGAAATAAAAGGCTGGAAAGGGGACAAGATGTTTTACCTTGTAGCCAGAAGGAATAATATTATTTCCCAGATAGGTCTGGAAGAAGAGGGAGTGTAATGATTCTGCCATCTGCTAAAAGGTAGTCTTTCAGGTGTACTGGTTTCTTCAAAGTTACCCTTGCTGATTTTGCTCTCTGACACATGGAGAGCTTTACCTTAGAATTGCACATGCATCTATTATTGAAAGCATATTGAGGGACTTAGGTGCTGTGACACAGCAAAGTTTGGATTGCTGCTGGCTGTACTGCATCTATTCTGTGAATTAATAGACAATCTCCGTCTCCAGTGTGCTGAATTTACTTTCTATAGGCCAGTCAGTCTCACCTCCATCCTTGGCAAAATCTTTGAGAAAATCATCAAGGCTCACATTTGTGAGAGCCCGGCAGGACAAATTATGCTGAGGGGAAACCAGCACGGGTTCGTGGCAGGTAGATCGTGCCTGACCAATCTAGTCTCTTTTTATGACCAGGTCACAAAACGCCTCGACGCAGGAGGAGGGGTGGATGTCGTATACTTGGACTTCAGGAAGGCCTTTGATACGGTATCCCACCCCATACTGGTGAACAAGTTAAGGGGCTGTGACTTGGATTACTGCACAGTCCGGTGGGTGGAGAATTGGCTGGAGGGTCGCACCCAGAGAGTTGTGGTGGATGGGTCGGTTTCGACCTGGAAGAGTGTGGGCAGTGGGGTCCCGCAGGGCTCGGTGCTTGGACCGATACTCTTTAATGTCTTCATCAGCGACTTGGACGAGGGGGTGAAATGTACTCTGTCCAAGTTTGCAGATGACACTAAGCTATGGGGCGAAGTGGACACGCCGGAGGGCAGGGAGCAGCTGCAAGCAGACCTGGACAGGTTAGACAAATGGGCAGAAAACAACAGAATGCAGTTCAACAAGGAGAAATGCAAAGTGCTGCATCTAGGGAGGAAAAATGTCCAGCACACCTACAGCCTAGGAAATGACCTGCTGGGTGGCACGGAAGTGGAAAGGGATCTTGGAGTCCTAGTTGACTCCAAGATGAACATGAGTCGGCAGTGTGACGAAACCATCAGAAAAGCCAATGGCACTTTATCGTGCATCAGCAGATGCATGACAAATAGGTCCAAGGAGGTGATACTTCCCCTCTATCGGGCGCTGGTCAGACCGCAGCTGGAGTACTGCATGCAATTCTGGGCGCCGCACTTCAAGAAGGATGCGGATAACCTGGAGAGGGTCCAGAGAAGGGCCACTCGTATGGTTAAGGGCCTGCAGGCCAAGCCCTACGAGGAGAGATTAGAGAAACTGGACCTTTTCAGCCTCCGCAAGAGAAGGTTGAGAGGCGACCTGGTGGCTGCCTATAAGTTCGTCAGGGGGGCACAGAAGGGAATTGGTGAGTATTTATTCACCAAGGCGCCCCTGGGGGTTACAAGAAATAATGGCCACAAGCTAGAGGAGAGCAGATTTAGATTGGATATTAGGAGGAACTTCTTCACAGTTCGAGTGGCCAAGGTCTGGAACGGGCTCCCAAGGGAGGTGGTGCTCTCCCCTACCCTGGGGGTATTCAAGAGAAGGTTGGATGTGTATCTAGCTGGGGTAATGTAGGCCCAGCACTCTTTCCTGCTTATGCAGGGGGTCGGACTCGATGATCTATTGAGGTCCCTTCCGACCCTAGCATCTATGAATCTATGAATCTATATCCTCCCCTATGTTTGTAATGAATTTAGTATGGGTAAAAAACATTGCTTTGACACCTGAACAGACAACGTCCTCTGTTAATCTGTAAAACAGGTACAGCACAGGCAGTGGAAATGTGCATTGCTCCATCCTAAGCCAAGTCCTTGGCTTTTATTACTGAGTGATGACAATGATGCCAAATTTAGTTGATACTGTCTTGTGACGTGGACATAGATTCACTAAGAAATGGAGTGAGAATACTAGCTCATTTCATATAGACTACTGCAAAGCCATTGGACTGTAACAACTTTCATTTGGCTTTCATTTACTGTTGAGGTGATTTGGATTCATACCACTGACCTAAAGATGAAAGGCTTTGTATCCCATTACCACTTGCCTGATCTATGCAGTCACCCATTATTATGTCATTTTCATGGATATAATTCATAGATAGAGCTTTTCATTAGGTGAGGTGATGATGTGGATACAGAATAGTTACATGGGAAATGTTAAGCGTGATCTCACCTTCTGCTGCATGTAGTGGAGGAAATAAGTGATTAAGAAGAATAAAGGGATTCTAAACTGATGGGGTAGAGCTGCACAATATCAACGTGGATAGCAAACAGCCCATATATTGGTAGTATTTGGTCAGTGTATTGGTTCAGGCTTATTGCTAATGCACAGTAAAATACACCCTAACATCACATAATTTGCAAATATAAAGATCTGGGTAGGCAAAGGGAAGATGTACTTTGAATTCTGTGACTGGATGTTGCCCTGCCTTGCATTTTTTAGAGCCATTTGTACCCTTGCGTAGTGAAAGAAATTTGTGTATAAAATGCTGCCAAATCAATATTCCCCCCTTCTACTCTGAGAGAATTTTATTTTACACCTTCTTTCTACTGACTTTGCAAGGGTGTAGATCACTACCCGAGGGACAAGGCAATGGAGAACCAAGCCATGTAGCTCTTTCACAGAGTATAACTTCAAAAAATTCTCAGTCTGCTTTTATTACAGTTATGAAACCATACCGACTCTTACCAATGTCTGCAACTTCTCTTCATTCCTAATCGGATTGTGTAGCTTGTTGGATAATATGTTTGCTTCTGAACTTTGGAGGTGGTGAGTTCAGATCCTGTTTGGAGTTGTCATTCAATAAAAATACTTTCTCTTTCCCTCAGTTGGAAATGAAGGACTAAATTCCCTGCACGTAGTTATCCTTATCAGCCCAAAGCATGCTGCAGAGGACTAAAATATTTCAATAGCTCTTTGTACTGAGGAAGAAAAACATGGGAAGTCTGATTTGCTAGAAATGTTGCACGTGTGATGAGAGCTCTGCGCCGTATGAAGTAGAGGGCTTTCTAGCCCTCTGTTTCCAGAGCTGTCTTCTCCGCCGGTCCCATTCCCCTCCCATTCGGTGCAGCCATTTTAAATAGGCTTTTCATTGATGGAACGAGGAGGTTTGCCGGTGTATGTTCAGCAGCCCAGAAAGTGCTCAGCTGCTGGATGGGTCTGGTACACAATTGGCAGAAGGGAAGCAGTTAATTAGTCTTTTTTTAATGCCAATGTCAATATGTTTCTATTACAATCATGGGTCCATGTTGTTACCCTCAGGTGGCTAATTTACATGAACTTTCTCATGTGCATTAAGCTTTAAACAACATCCTGGGTTGCCTTGTGAATAAGGTTGTCGATGCCTTTTATGTAAAAGCCTGGAAATTCAACTCCTGTTGGGACTATGTTTTCAGAAACAAGAAGAACACAAAAGTATTAATACCTGTCTTTCTCTCCCTGTGAATGAATAAATCCTTATCACTGTTTTTTTCCCCCTAAACAAAAGAAATGATCCAAAGCATTTAGGATGTACAAAGCCAAGACGTGCTATTTATAAAAAGAGCCAAGTTAGATAAGAAATGATTTATGATAGTCATATACCACCTTTCAACCAACTGGATCATACGGCATTTTACAAACTGACTGTACATGCTGTGTGTGTATGAGAGAGAGAGAGAGGTAGAATTAATACTTTGACCAGAATTAAACCACTTGGGTGGTGAAACACACCCATTGTTTAACAATACACAGCAAAACACAACAACTATTTAGAGTAAGCAGAGACAGATATCACGTCCAACTGAAATGATAGAGGAGAGGGGGGAAAACATAAACAGGAAGAAGATAATATACTTGTATTGGACTTTGAGCAGAACTCAGAGACTTACTTTTGTGAATAGGAGTCTGAGATCTTAAATCACCACAAATGATCCGGACCTCTGTTCTAACCCATAGACTTGTTTTTAATTTGTTATTCAAGTTAAAAACTGAAACGAACATATTTTAGCACTAAGCTCCTTGGAGCAGGGATGTGGAGCTTATACCTCACAGATCTGCCCCTTGCTGCAGCCACCTCTTCCGTTATTAATTATTCAACTTTTCTGGTGACAAGGTATCCTAGTCTAACTCTTCCTAGTGGTATATTACAACAGGCCTGTCTCACCCCCCTACTACACCAGTTTTACTTTCATGTAAGAAAACACAGTAGAGAATCAGCTGCAAGGCTGATATTAAGATGTGGTCCACATTGTAACAAGAAACAATTCCTGTTCTCAGGAGCACTATAAGAGTATATTCAAACCAACAGAGACAAAATTCTGGACCCCAACACAACGTAGCAAAGAAAATTAGCATACTGAACTTCAGTAAAATTCAGCTATACGTGAATTGAGAAGTTTCACTCTGAGAACCGGGCTTCTAATATTTTCATTCAGATCCTTAGCCATTTGTTGGGAGGGGGAGAGGGGTGTTATGAGAATGATCTAGAAATACAGAAGATGCAGTGGGTAAGCAGGAGGTCATAAGAACTCTGCGTTCCTCGTTCTTCATTACAGATAAGCCAGGGAGAAACTACTAGTACATCTGTGTTGTTTGGCAGAATATTTATTAAAGACAAGTAGGTGTCTTTCTTGTGTTTTGAAGGACATGCAGTCCTGAAACAATAAAAGGGGATGGATGCTGTATCTATCACATAGGTGCTTGCAGGACTTCCATCACCCTACTATCTGAGCACCTCCTAAGGAATTACAAATAGAAACAACATTAGTAACCTGTCTTCTTTTTCTTTCCCAGTTTGAAGAAGAAATAGCTAGATTAGTTTTTGTGTGTGTGTGTGTGTGTGTGAGAGAGAGAGAGAGAGAGAGAGAGAGAGAGAGAGAGAGTAGAGGGAGTAATGTATGTGGCTTGCAAAGCATAGAGACAGCTAAGTCAGAGGTGTGTTTTACATTTAATTCTGCATGCAGTGAGGCCCACTGTCATTCTGAATTCATACAGAACTGGGTTTTGTAGTTTATAACAGTTCTTCCTCCCGTGAACCTCCTATTCCTGGGCAACAGTTTGAGTGGAGGGTAGCTGGCACATTGGGTCTTAAGGAGCAAGAAGCACTGTGTCAGGTAGCTAATACCAGTCTGTAGCAGGGAACTGAGGTGCCTGCTACTTGTGGAGCCATCAGTAAGGAATCCAACTGCAGGTTGCCAGGGTAACCAGTGGGAGCCAGCTGACCGGAAGGAGCAGGGCCTGGCTCCCATATAACCCCAGGCCAGGCCAGGCAGGGAGTTCCCCGCCAGCAGTCAAGGGAGAAGGAGCTCTGCCAGAGCTAACAGTGAGGAGAAACCTGACTGCATGAGCAGCTCCTGATTGCTGTAATGGGGTGGAGAATTCCCTGGTAGGGATTGAATGTTGTTTAGCCAGACGGCATAGATTTTATGTTATAGCCCAGGGGCTTGTGTTTTTGTGTTCGCTGTTTAGACCGAAGGACCGGGTGAGGTTATTAGGGGTTGGAGGAAGCCTCATAGGAGCTCCACAGTAGCGTGGGGATCCCAGTGCCAGCGAGGGCATCACATTTTGGGTGCACTGACCCCGGCACCAGAGAGGGCATCGCATTTTGGGTGCACTGGCCCCAGTACCAGAGAGGGCTGAACATTTTGGGTGCACTGACCCCAGCGCCAGAGAGGGCGCAGCGTTTTGAGTGCGCTGACCCCGACTCCAGAGAGGGCACAGCATTTTGGGGTGTACTGACCCCAGCGCCAGGGAGGACGCAGCATTTGGGTACATGGACCCCGGTGCCAAGGAAGGGGCCAGGCACGGCTACAGCCCCCTGAGGCTGAGAGAAGCCCCAGAGCAGAGGGAGTGATGATTGATGAGCCCCAGAGGGGGCACAGTTGTGAGACAAGGTTACAGAAAGCCTGAGCGCCAGAGGGTGCAGAGAGTGAGACTGACCGAACAACATCCGGTACATCAGCAAAGCTTGGGCTGCGGTGTAAGGGGAGGAAAGGAACCGCAGATAGCGCCCTGTGGGATCGGGGCAGAAAATGGGCAGCCTCCTGCTTAACTAACATCCTCTAATTAAGCAAGTAACAACAAGGCGTGGCAGAAGAGAAGGCAGGCGGTTGGCCCATAGCAGGTGGGCAGGGCCACTAGTGGACAGACCCTGAAGAGACACACCTGTCACACAGTCCCATGAAGGACTTTCAATGCCAGTACAGAAATATTTCTGCTAGTACAAAAAATTTACCTCTGTGTTGAATGAGGAGCCAGTGCAGAGACTGCACAAGTTGATGTGTCCTTAATGACCTTTGCAGATAAGTGGATGGGATGCTGAATTTTATACTCACAGGAGCTTTCTTGGGTTGCATGGTTTTATGCCTAGATATAATTAGTTGCAGTAAACAGGCCTGGAGTCATGAATGCCTAAATCACTATAGTCAGGCCTATGTCTGATAGGATGGAGTGCTGTCATATAGACAGCAGCAAGCATATTTTTGCTGCTGTCTGTATTTCTTTTCCTATGGTTATTTGGGCCTGGAGTAGCAGTGATGTCCAGACCACCTTAGAAATGTGAAGGCAGTTGCCCTCAAGGGGGAAAGCAACTTAGCAAGGACCAGTTCTTTAGAGTGCTTCCCTCGTCCTACAAATGTACATTGATCTTGCCTATGCTGAGGAAGCTGGAGGATGCTGCTGTTTATATTGTATACAAAAGATATTGAGAGTTGGGTGTCATCCATGCTAACACTGCAAGCCATGTTCTGCCATCAGCTTCTGAAGCTGACAGCTTCAGATTGATGTGGAATAGTATCTTGCAATAATGCTCTGGAGATGGAAGAAAAATTGCCCATAGCAATCTTCTAGATTTGGTATGAGGGGAAAGATCCAAGTCATGTCATGCAATTATCATTCATTGTTGCAGTTTCTTATAGGATCATATGCCACAGCAAGGTCCAGCAGAATGAAGATGGATATGCTTCATCTGTCTGTATTATGTCCCTGACCGACCAAAAGGGACACATGATGTGGAGGGGCTGGAAAGAGTTTTATTCTTTTGCCAGCTTCTTGATTAGCTTGCTTAGAAAATACAAATTAACATGGCAGGTTTATGAGGGCTTACAAGGTCACTGACATCGAGCAATAATTTCTTCCACATTGATTGGTCTACTGGTGCTTTGGGACTATCAGTAAATTTCCTCTCATCAAGTGGGGTGCTCGTGCTCTCTGTTAGTAGGATTCCCATTTGTTTTCTCTCCTTTTTTTCCATTTAGGCTGGGAAAGGGTCAGAGTAACAGGTAATGGCCTTGATTGCTGCTGTCCTTGGAGTAGCCCACAAGGTTATCTCAAGGTGATTCTCTTTGTGACGTAAGATGGTAACTCATTGTAATGAGAGGTGCTAGTATCTGGAGATGAGTCTTGGCAGTCTGGGTTTATGAACTGGAAAAGTTTGGCAGCCTCTGTTCGTGGCCAGATACCAAAGCTCCCTGGAGGAGCTGATAGAAGATGTCCTCCATCGTGGCAAGGAAGTTCACCAGGGAAACTTTAGAATCAATATGAAGAGTGCATTTGATACAATGGCCTAAAACCTCTGATACAAATGCCTACTTCGGGCTTCGCAGAATTAATTTCTTGACCTGCACACATGGAGTCACCCAAATATGGGTGGAAGTCTGCAAAAATCTTCCTAATGGGATCAGACCACATCCTAATTTGCATGGATATAAGACTATTTCCCCTTGCAAGACAGAGAGAAATGGCCAAAATGGTTTATCCCCAGAAATTCTTGGATCCTACCAAATTCCTGAATTTCCTTATGGAAAATCTATTATTCAAGAATTCAAAGAATAGGAGAATTAATTAAACAATATAATTAATGAAACAATATAACAACATGCTGTCAACAACTCTAAACACTGTGACACCCCAAAAAATCATTCCAGCCTTTCATCCACACTAGCTACTCTTAGTTCCTTTCAACAGAAAATACAGGAAGGAGGAAAAAACAAAGAAACAAACCCAAACTTGAGCAAAACTGTGGCAGAAAACACAATCTGTCACCAGCAACCTCAGATACAATGACAGAATGTCACTACTATGAGGGAGGCAAACAGATCCCACCTCTCTTGCTGAGTTCCTGTTAAAACCAGGAGTCGGAACATGTAATTTCATAGTAGGGAGAGGCTGGAGACTGAAGAAATGTATGAAAAAATTTATGTACAGAAACTTTAAAGGACAGATGCAGGTGAAAAACTGGGGGTTATATTCTCTGCTGGTCTAATTTTATGGAGCTGTGCCAGCAGTGCATTTGGGTCTATAATACACAGACACACTTAACTGTCCTCATCTATATTACTAACAATACCCTGAGATTATTTTTTCACTATTAATGTCATTTGATGACTTTGTTCCTTTTTTCTCAGTTAAGATAATGACAATATGCTAGTCAGTTTCACTTTTTGCCTAAATGGTAGGGTTGTGTGAAGCTTTGGGTGCTGATTTGATTTGGAGGAGATTTGGCCCGATTCAGTGGCCAAATCTCTGAATCTGAATTGAATCAGGGGACCAAAAAAAGATCCAAATCGATTTGAAGCTCTCTGAATCTTTGGAAAAGATTCAGAGAGCTTCGATGAGTTGGGTGCTCTCTGCCTGCTGTAGCAGGGAGCTGGAGCTGAACTTGGAGCTGGTAAGTAGGGGCAGGGGAGGTGGGGCTGGAAGAACAGGGAGGGGACCATGGGGGGGACCCCTGCCAGGCTCCATCCCCTGCCTGCTCCCCCAGCCCCCCTGACCCCTCTCTGCTCCCCCAACTCCCCCATGCCTGCCCCGCCTGGCTCCAGCTCCCAGCCCTTTATAAAAAGCCCCTACTCACCAGGTGTTGCCTGGTGGGGGGGCCATCCCCACTGCCTCATGCCACATGGTGACAGGACCCCTGCCCCCCGCTTCCCCAGCCCTACCCCATGGCTGTCCAGCTGCCTCAGCTCCAGCCCTTTAAGAAAAAAAAAACGCAACCCTCCCTGACTTGCTGGCTTCTGCAAGGGCCTTGGGGCTTTGGGGGGGCTCATGCAGAGCCCTCCACACAGTGCAGGTCAGTGGGGGGCAGCAGGGATCACCCCCCCCACCAGGCAGGAACCTGTGAGGTTGGGGGCTTTTTTTGTTTTTGGTTTTCTTAAAGGGCCAGAGCTGGGGCAAGTGGGGCAGCCATGGGGGAGCAGGGGGGGAGAGCAGGGACAGCAGGGGGGGTTTGGAGGTTCATGACAGAACCCCCCACGCAGCACAGGGGGACAACAAGGATAAGCCCTTCTGCCTGGCAGCACCCAGTGAGTAGGGGCCTTTTTTTCCAAAGTGCCAGGAGCTGGGGCAGGTGGGGCAGCCATTGCCGGGCCTGAGAGAGTGGGCGGGGGATGGACCTGTGTGATTTGGAGATTCAGCAGCAGCCAGATCTCCAAATCAGATTCGGCCGAATCCAGATCTGAAGTGAATACTAGCCGCTATGCACAGGCCTACTAAATAGTTATTTTCTCATTTCAATTTTATGTTTATATGCAATAAGTTACAGATACAATCACTGACACATATTGTTAGTTTATATTTAATGTGTGTCCACTGGTATATATCTTTTTAAATTAAAATACAACTGTGGAAACATTTCTGTTAGTTGTTGGCTTGTAAAAGTGCCACAGAACCTACATTTCATGCTAAATCTAGGCAATGAGAGCAAACTCTAATAAATAACTAAGTGCACTCTAAAACACTCTAAAAAGTATGATGGATTCTTGTCCAGCTTGTCCTGATGTAAATCAAGAATGCCTGTGCAGAAGTCACTGGAGTTACATGAGCATAAAGTGTGAGAGGAGAATTGAAACACTATCTTTAAAAACAAAGAAAATATTAGATACCAGAGGGAATGATTTAAGGAAAAATTCAGAGCAGATGACGAGAAAGTCAAAATACTGGCTTTTGACCATGCCAAAAAATCCCTAAGCAAGTCACTAATTGGTTTAACCTCATCCTACATTGAAAAATAATTATGTACCAACCCAGAAAAAACACAAGTGTGTGCCTTCCATCTGAAAACCATGAAGCCAACCACCCGCCCAATAGTACACAGTGCGAGACCCCATTATCCTGCTGTCCAAATCCAGTTTACCTTGGAGTCACCCTTAGTAGAACTCTCTCATACAATGAACACACCATGAAGACAAAAGCAAAAGTGAGCACTTGTAACAAGATTTTATATAAGCTCACCAACTCGAAATGGGGAGCTAGCCCCTCAACCATCCAAGCCACTCCTCTGGCTCTCAGCCTCTCTTCTGCCAATTATGTATGCCCTGTATGGGAGAGATCTGTACATGCTAAGTGTCTTGACCCCATTATGAATGATAGCTATCAATGCATCACAGGATGTCTGAAGCCTACCAGTCTAAACAGTGTGTATTTGCTGGTTGGCATTGCTTCTCCTGACATTAGAAGAACAGTGGCCAGCAGGATAGAACAATCAAGATAAACTAAAGATGTGAGACACCCACTGTATGACCATCCCAGAGCACACAAATGTTTGAAGTAATGAAGGAGCTTCCTCACCAGCACCCAATCTCTTGATGTCACATCCAAGGAAACACAAATACAGTTGTGGAATGAGAGGCTGAAGAAAGTATCTGACAGCAAAAAAAAAAAAAAAAAGACATTCTAGCAGCCGAGTCCTTACCATCATGGGCTGATGAAACACGGCAAAGGTGGTGATGTCTTGATTGCCTATGTACTGGAGTTGCAAGTTCCAAGGAACCATGGGCAACTGGTGCCTCCCAAGTCTGGGGGGGCACCCACAGGCGCCGCTGGCAGCGTTGGCACAAGCATGTGTAACAAAATGGTCAAATGTGGTGTTGAGACATGAGAAGAAAACTAGAAGGCCTTTTTTCTGGCTCCACATCTATGGTCTTGTGAAGTTTTTGACAAAGATGAGTGCCACAGGGCACTGCAGACGTTATTTTAAATAAGGATGTAGAGGAAGACTTCCTGTCATTACTTCTGATACCTGTAATATCAGAATCTGTCAATTGATTGCTACAAATCTATAGCATTAGTCCTTGCAAACTGATTAGTAGAGTCCTGAGGTTCAAAACTTGGTGGAAGGACTGTACATGCTTGTCAAAAAGCATTTGCTAAAGCAAGAGGAATAAAATCTAGAAGAGTGTGGATAGTCAGATGTGTACATCAAGGGCAACCAAGCTGTGATCTGCTTAGGAAGCTGCATTAGCCGAGTGCCGGATACGCCCAACAAATTGGCCAAAAGTGAAAATTGTGGCAAGAAGACTTATTTTTACTACAGACATGTGGTTATGACTGGTCAAACTGTTTTATTAAACAAAATTTTCTGCAGAAAATGCCCATGTTCATACAGAAGCCAATGCCAACATGTCTCTCACCCCATTCTCATTAAAAAACTGGGGGACTGTGGTGTTGACACCTACACAGTCAAATGGGTTGCCAACTGGCTGGAGGGCTGCACCCAGAGAGTGGTAGTGGATGGGTCATTATTGACCTGGAGGGATGTGGGCAGTGGGGTCCCCCAGGGCTCAGTCCTTGGGCCCGCACTATTCAACATCTTCATCAGTGACTTGGACGAAGGGATAAAAAGCACCCTGTTCAAATTTGCTGATGACACTAAGATGTGGCAGGATATGGGCACATTAGATGGTAGGAGTAGGCTGTAATCGGACCTAAACAGGTTACAGGGGTGAGCGGATGAGAACAGGATGGGATTCAACACTGACAAGTGCAAGGTGTTGCACCTGGGGAGGAAGAACCAGCAGCAGACCTACAGACTGGGGAGCTCCCTTCTCATCAGTGCAGAGGCAGAAAAGGATCTTGGAGTCATTATTGATGCCAAGATGAACATGGGCCGGCAGTGTGAGGATGCAGTCAGGAAGGCCAACTGCACCTTGTCATGCATCCACAGATGCATCTCAAGCAGGTCCAAGGAGGTGATCCTCCCCCTGTATGAGGCATTGGTCAGGCCGCAGCTAGAGTACTGGATCCAGTTCTGGGCGCCGTACTTCAGGAGGGATGTGGACAACATGGAGAGGGTCCAGAGGAGGGCCACTCTCGTGATCAGGGGTCAGCAGGGCAGGCCCTACAAGGAGGGGCTATGGGACCTGAACCTGTTCAGCCTCCACAAGAGAAGGCTGAGGGGGGATCTAATGGCCTGTTACAAACTAGTCAGAGGGGACCAGCAGGCATTGGGGCAGTCCCTGTTCCCCCAAGTACCACCGGGAGTGACTAGAAATAACAGTCACAAGCTGGCAGAGGGTAAATTCAGATTAGACATTAGGAGGCACTACTTCACTGTCAGGGTGGCTAGGATCTGGAACCAACTTCCAAGGGAAGTGGTGCTGGCTCCTACCTTGGGAGTCTTTAAGGCAAAGCTAGATATCACCTTGCTGGGGTCGTTTGACCCCAGTACTCTTTCCTGCTGTGGCAGGGGGTCGGACTTGATGATCTGTTCAGGTCCCTTCCAACCCTACAAACTATGAAACTATGAAACCCAGGCCCATTTTCTTCAGTCATACTTTTTCCCCTGCTATGAAGAGAGCAAGGAAGATGCCAGCACGGGTTTGTTTTGGGTAGGTCTTGCTTGACCAATCTCATTTCCTTCTACGACCAGGTGACCTATTACCTGGACAAGGGAGAAGAGATTGATGTCATATATCTTGACTTTAAAAAAGTTTTTGATCTGGTATCCCATGATCATCTCTTGGCAAAACTGGCCAATTGTGGCCTGGGGTCCACCATGATCTGCTGGCTGGGAAATTGGCTCCATGGTTGGACCCAGAGGGTAGTAATTGATGGAAGTCAATCATCATGGTGCCCTGTGACCAGTGGGGTCCCCCATAGCTTTGTCCTTGGACCCATATTGTTCAACAACTTCATTAATGATGTGGCCATTGGAGTCAGAAGCGGACTGGCCAAGTTTGCCGATGGCACCAAACTTTGGAGCAAAGCATCCACACCTGAAGACAGGCGGGTGATCCAGGCTGACCTGGACAGGCTCAGCAAATGAGTAGATGAGAATCTGATGGTGTTTAACACTGAAAAATGCAAGGTTTTCTTGGGAGGAAAAACCTGAAGCATCCTTATAGGTTCAGCAGTGCTACACTGGCTAGCACTATGGAAGAAAGAGACTTGGGGATCATAAATGACCACGAGATGAACATGAGCCTGCAATGCGATGCTGCTGCTACTAAAGTGACCAAAATGCTAGCTTGTATCCATAGATGCTTTTCAAGCAAATCCCAGGATGTCATTCTCCCCTTGTACTCGGCCTTGGTGAGGCCGCAGTTGGAGTACTGCGTCCAGTTTTGGGCTCCACAATTCAAAAAGGATATGGAGAAGCTTGAGAGAGTCCAGAGAAGAGCCACGTGCATGATCAGAGGTCAGGAAAACAGACCTTACGACGACAGGTTGAGAGCCATGGGGCTCTTTAGCCTGGAAAAGCTCAGGCTCGGGGTGAGCTGATGGCCACTTATATGTTTATCAGGGGTGACCACCAGTTTCTGGGGGAAACGTTTGTTCACCAGAGCACCCCAAGGGATGATGAGGTTGAACAGTTATAAACTACTGCAAAACCGTTTCAGGCTGGACTTAAGGAAGAATTTCTTTACTGTCAGAGCCCCCAAGGTCTGGAATAGCCTGCCATCGGAGGTGGTTCAAGCACCTACATTGAACACCTTCAAGAGTAAATTGGATGCTTATCTTGCTGGGATCCTATGACCCCAGCTGACTTCCTGCGCTTTGGGCAGGGGGCTGGACTCAATGATCTTCTGAGGTCCCTTCCAGCCCTAATGTCTATGAAGTCTATGAAAACAAACAGAAAAAACTGGCATATGGAAAGTTTCAGCCAGCAAAAACTTGAAAATGTTTTTGTGGTTTTGTTTTTCCATGTTAAGTTCACTTCTAATTGAAAATTTTGGTTAAAACTATTTATGAGTATGGACAAAAAAAAGTAATACCAGTGGAGGTCAGTGAGAGAGACACTCAGCATGAGGGCAGACAGAAGTTATATTTGCTATGCAATTGGGCCCCTGAAAGCACCTTATAGTTGTGCCATAACAGATGTGCCTGGCTTCAGAGTGCTTTTAAAGTGGCATAAAAAATTAACCCTCATCAAATGAGGAGTCAGATGAAGGTACTCCACTTTAGAGCAATTTAGGGAACATGTGTTCCCTAGGATTAATTTGTGGTGCAAACGGGGCTGGGCTGATTCAACCTAGACTCACCCTCAAGGTAGTCTGCAGGAAGGGAAGGAGGGGTATGGAGGGGGAGTGAGCCGGTTGCTGGGGTTTGCCTGGCCTGAGCTTGAGTGGGGGGGGGGCGGTGGATTGGAGCCCCCTCCCACCCTTCACTCCCTCCCTGCTCAGACCAGACAAACCCCAGGGGGCAGCTCACTTCCCCTCCCCACTTTCTTCCTACAGGCAGCCACAGAGCTAGGAGTGGGGGGAGTGGCGGGGGTCAGGACTAGGGGAGAGAGGCAGTTCCTCAGCTGCAGGCAGGCATCTCAAGCTCCTACAGCCAGGCTCAATCCCCCAGCCCCAACAGGTGGATATCTATTGGGCCAGGGGACCATTCTAACTCATGGCATTTTATGTAATGCACCATGAATTAGAGAGGGGACTTGCATGTATGTCAGTGCCCCATGTGTGAAGCTGATCTGTTGTGGCATTTTTGTGTCTTGCTGTAATTAGAAGATAAATCATTGTAGTTTAGCAGCTGTTTCATTCTGGTTTAAGTTGCCCTGGTTAACTTCACCTGCTGCAGGACAGGGGAGGACCCACAATACAATTAAATTAGATCAGCTGTCATATACCCATGAGCAGTAATTCCCCTCACTTTGGGAATCATAAGCTCTACTGCTTAATGCTCCACCTTGAACCAAATGATCTGTCCACTGAGATTCTTTAGGGCTGGGATGTCAAACTCATCTAACCCTGCGAACCAGATGAGGGTCACTAGGCCATTTTTTGGGATAGATCGGGACCACACATTGGAGCCGGTGTGTAGGGCTGTCCTGGCAGGTTGCATGCAGAAAGTACCCTGAACTGACCCCCTGTGCTGAATGCAGTACCTGCAGCACTGGGTCCAGCCTGCATGCCAGAATAACTCAATAGGCCACATTTGGACTGCAGGGTCAGTTTAAGACCCATTGGCACTGACTCTGTGGATGCTCCGGAGCTTAAGCACCCACCAAAAAAAATTAGTGGGTGTTCAGTACTCATGGGGCCACTTGCAGATGTTAAAAAAAAAATTAAAAATCCCCCCCGTACTTTACTAGGAAAAGCGGTGTGTGACTTGAACCTGGTTCTGCAGTATCTGTAAAATTCGGGTGCTTTAGCAGGGCTTTTGGCACTTTTAGCTAAAGCTGATTGAATCAGCTGTTAGATAAAAGTACCAAAAAAGTCTCTCTAAAGCACCCAATGTTTACAGATGCTGCAGAGCCAAGTAGAAGTAACACACTGCCTCTTCTGGGCATGTGCACGGTTCAGCACAGGAACACACTGAGTTAAAAGTAAAGTACTGGGTTTTTGGGTTGTTTGTTTGTTTTTTTTAAGTCTGCAAAAAACCACCACAAAAAAAAAAAAAGTTGGTGCCTATGCCAAGACCTATGGGCCGAATCATAGGCCTGCACCAGTATGCAGGCAGTATGTTTGACACCCTTGCTTTAGGAAGCTTGTCAGTAGGCTGTGTAGTGTGTATATGTGGGGTCCAGAGTTGGAGTGGTATTCCATACATGTATGTTCTGCAGTGTTGTTTCAAGGCATAGGCCAATTAGCCCCAGACACAGGGCCTTCAGTTTGAAAGGGCTCTAGTACTCATCAGTGTTGTTGAAACTAGGGATCTGAAAGGTCAGATGATTAATCCTTTAACTGATAACCAGTTAGTTTACTGGTTATCTTTTCGCTCCGGTTGGGTGCAGTCAGGTAGGGAAGGGAAGCTGAGTGGTGCCCCAGCAGGACTCAGAAGGCAGCAGGGCAGCCAGGAAGGTGGGAGGAGCAAGAAAGGAACAGGGAGGGAAGATGGGGACTAGTATCCATAGTCTAAGAGGAAAACAGCCAGCAGCCAAAGACTCAATAGTTAAGCAATTAGCTGCTCATTGACACTGTTCCCCTCCTCCCTGCACAGGGCTTCATGTGGGCTGTGTTGTCTGGCTGGGGTTGAAATGGAAGTGAAATGGCTGTCCAACATCTCAACAGATGAAAGGAAATGCAACAGTCAGTCAGTCAGTGGTGCTTGGCAGTGGTGTGGGAGAAGAGACCAATTTGCAAGAAGCAAGCCAGTCAAAGGGCCCCTAGAAATGGGAGCAGCTTCCAGCAACAGCTGTGTCCGAGCTGCTGTGTTATCAGTTAACTGTTTAACCAATATAATTAGAGGAGGTTAAACGAATATTTTTTTTAATAATATTTACATTCCTAGGCATATGTAATATGTACCTCCAGGCATGGAGCAAATGTTTAGGGGAGTAAAATAAAGAGAGAACCACAGTGTAAACACCCAAACATTCAGATTTGCAAATATGCAGTTAAGAAAAATGCCAGAAGTATCCATATGCACACTCAAGCACAGTCACTGCAATAACATTTATGTGATTACATGGTTAGAGGCTCTGAATGCCCAAGGCTTCCCAAATCCTTAAGACAAGCTTGCTTCTGTATATTGCTGAACTATAAAAAAGTCAGCAACTTTTCAGTGAGACAAGATGCCTTCTGCATCACTGACTCCATACATCCTAGATAGAGCTCTCTAGGGAAATGAATATATATGTGCCAATAGAGCTGGGTCCCAGTTCCCACCAGGATTTCTGCATGGTAAACAAGACCAATGTGTTCAGCAGTGAAATACCCAGGGGGAGCAGTTACTAGCTTCTTTCTTTTTACCTGCATACCTACCTACAATTAAATTTTCGAAAGGGATAACTTGCTTGTTCTCATGGGGTAGCATGATATAACTGAACACTATCATGTAGGGATGAAGAGGGAATGCCTGGCCCCTGTGAACAATGCATTGTCTAGTGGATGTTCCCTTTCTCCTTCTGTTGGGTCATCAACAAAGGTTTATGAGTACGTACCTACTCAAATCATGATTTTGCATTTTTCGTGGAAATCATGATTTGAGGTGCTTTCCGTAAAAAGTAGTGTTCCCCGTGATTTTCAGCAGGATTGCCTGACCCCCCCCCCCCACTTACTGAATATAAAATGCTGGCTCCCCAGTAGGAACCAGTAGGGTTCACAGCCATCAGCACACAGAGAGGGAGCCAAGATGGCAGCCACCTCCTTCTCCCTCTGCCACTGATTAGCCAAGCGGGCTGCCCATTATGTGCCCCCCCCCATGCCAATTGGCAATGAGGGGTGGAACCGCAGGAACGGCGGCCCTCGGCCAATTAGTGGTAAGAGGTGGAGCCACATGAATGGCAGCCCTCTTGGCCAATCAGTGGTGAAGGGTGAGGACACTGACAGGGCCCCTTTGCCAATAAGCAGTGTTGGGGGGGGCGGGGGTTACTGTGAAAAACCGCAAAAACGGTGGTGGGCACTGCCATCAGCCCATGAAATCACCTGCCTACCTCCTTGATTTTGATAGGTCCCTATTTTTATAAGTCTGCTCCACCACCCACCTACTAGATTTGTTCCTTAAGCTTAAAAGATCAAGGTGTGTGCTTATGAGCACTAAAGATCCTGGGTTCATCTCTCACAGTCTGCCTAAGCAGGTTTCGGGATTTCCAGCTTAGCTTCCTCTTTACCTTTCATGGACATTCAGGACAGCTTGGGAGGCAAAGCTGGAAGAGGACAGGGCTTCAGGGGACCAAACTTCAGGTTGGGGAGGTGTTCTGTGGCCCTTTCTATCTGTTAGATTGCTTTAATGACTGGCTCTGATTGTCAGCTCTTGAGAAAAAACATGTTAACGGCATCTGTATGTCCTCTCTCCTGAGTCGTTCCACCAGCGATGTAATAGTCTCGAACAGGCAGCAACCCTTTGAATCTGCATGTGCGTGCACATGCATATATAAGAAATATAAGTGAGCTGCTGTGTATGTGTGTTGTGTCTATCCACATCTAAGTGTAAACTGGATGTTTCTTATGTGTTTGTAGTTGGTTTTGTACTAGTGAAGATGGGGATGTGCATTTCTTTGTGTCTCAATACACCTGTTGTTTCCTTATGTCTCTTGCCTTTGGGTAAGAATTCAGGGCAATATTTTGTACTGAGCTTCTGGGAGAGGCATCACACAGTTGCAGATGAGGGGAAGAAATCAAGGATAGTTTGAAGGTACCTTTGTGTCCTCCCAACTCCAGTCATCCCAGGGAAGTTCCTTAGGTTATAGCTACCTGTCTTGAGCTGTGTCTGTACTCACTAACCCTCCTTCCCCCGCCCATACTGCTATGGACTTGCCTACTCCTACAGTAGGAAAACCACTGCCTGCCCCAGAATACCTATGACTGGAGGAAATTCTCTTCCAGCCGATAGCATACAGGGGCCATGGTGATGCTGAAAACTCTAGTGTTATACCTACTTCTTTGGGCGCTAGATGGTGCTAGCAAAACTTCAGCCAGGGCTGATGATGGTTGAAAGTTGTTATTAGGTCATGGGTATCAATGGACTAATGTGACATAAGTTAGTGGTCTCAGTTTAGGTCCCAGGACAACAAGTTTCTTCATCACAATAAGCATTAATTTTCCCTCTTGTTGGCAGAAAATCTAAGGATTGCCTGAGGCTGGAGAACGAGCCAACTCTTCTCCCAGTGAAGTAGACCATTGTGCTCCAGGGTGAGACAGCAATGAGAAAGCTGTTGTCCAGGCTTTTTTATTCTGTAGAAAAGACTGAACTTTTACAAACTGCTGAACACCCATGTAGAGAGGCTGAGCGCTCTTCATTTTGTCGATAGGGTCTTTCAGGGTGCTCTCCTGAGGCACTCCACAGTGTGGACTTAGGCACAGAAGATGACTGTCAATCCAGTCATGACACCAAGCAGCGAAACTGTTAAACAAGCATGCATGCATATGGGTGTGTATGTGTGTTGTACATGAGTGCATGCATGCATTTCCCTGTTTTCATTTGTAGGTGTATATGTGTTTAAAATATTTTGTGAGTCTGATTATGTGTGGCAGCTGAGAAACACTAACAAGATGCCTATTTTTTCATACAGTTGCTTTATTAGGAGAATCGAGGAGAAGATAATGAAAAATGTTAAAAAGGAATAGCTCTGCCACTTGTTTTGCTTCATACATATTCATGAAACCCCCCTCCCATCTCTTTGCCCTTGGGCTGGTTCTATTAACTGGGAGCCATTAGCTGTGGATGAGGCCAGAACCTCATAAACCATTTGGTTTCTTTCTAATGCTTTACTAGAGTATATGCAGGAATGGACATTGCTGACATTTGTATCCCAATGGAACAATTTTTAATATGGCGTTACTGGCCTCAAATGACCATTTAGGGAGAGAGCAAAGACAAGTTGCCTATAAGAAACAAGGCCAGAGCTCCAGCCAGTGTAAACCACTAGAGCTGCGTTGAAATCACTGTAATTACACCAGCTATTCTGTAGATTTGGTCTGTTGTTTTTTAACCAGTGGCTTGTCTACACAAACAGCTTGCACCACTTTAAACTAAGGCAGGAATTTAAACTGATTGAGTGATTTGAGCATAAATCTGTATGTGAACAATCTCATTTCTATTTGCAAGTGGCTTATTTTGATTTAATTTAAGATGCTTTGGAAACACGTTTAAGCTAATTTGAAATAAGCCACCCCCAAACCAAAAGAAAAGCATTTGGGCATGCGTTTTGCATTGGTTTAACTGAATTGGCTTACAGATGGATTGATCTAAGTTAAACAGGTGCAACTCTTGCATGTAGACAGACTTAACACCCAAAATGACTATCTTGGAGGATACCTTAAAGTGGTGTCTTGAGAGAAAGGGTTGCCTCCTTTTGGTGGCCTGTGAAATGTATTTCACTGGATATTTTAAGGTACTCTGCACTTCTAATGATTTTATATTTTGGTGCGTGTATATATGTCTAGCCATCCTGTTCCTATCTGACGTAGCACCTTTAAGAAGGTGTTGTTTCTGACAAGGCAGCTACTGGCTACAGAAGACCAGTGTTTTCTGAGCCATTTCAACATTTCCAGTAGCAGTGTCTCCCTGGGCATGTCTGCACTGCCTCCTAACAATACAAGATATTGGATGAGTGCAACACCCCAAAAATGTAACATAGCTGTCCTAAGGTGCTAGGTATCTGCAATAAGTGCTCTGTCCTGCGTGTGCTTATTGGTGCACTCTCAGTGCTCCACTAAAGATGGCACATTCCATAGCATGATGCATGCAGAGCAGGAACACCATACTTTAATGTGGCACCCCACAGTGCATTCAGGAGGGTTGTAGACACAGGCCTTCTGAAGTGCCAATACAGAATAAAAAACAGATAATGAAGGCATTTTGGCCAAGTGAGGCTATTATGCTTACACCTTGGTTAAGGGTGTTTTTAGTGTGGGTGTTAAAGGCAACTACAGAACTCCTGCCTCTGCCTAGAAGAGAGACTCTGTAATCCTTTTGTGCTTTGAGCTGTTGGTGTTTCTGACCAAATTCTCATTTAAATCCTGGGTGAGGAATCAACTCCATACAAATCATTTTGCTTTGTGGTTTTCTCATTCAAATTGCTCACAAGCCTACAGACTTACCCAATAAAGAGGTTTATGAAGGTGCTGCTGATGCCTCATAGGAAATGTTCTTTTTAGAAGTAAAGCTGATTATATTGTATATTGATTATATTTTCAATACATCCTATTCTCTCATTATTTCTTGCTGCAGACATTTCCACGAAAACTGGATCATTGCTTCTTCTGAGTTCATCTGTTCCTGCTGATTATTCCCCATTGGAAATCATAAGCCTTTGTCTTTGTGACAACACAATAACTCACCACAGAAATGATTATGATGTCACAAGCAGAAGATTATGACTTCAACTGGGGAATGAGCAGCAGAGACAAATGAATTTTCAGAAACAAAGATTCTCTTTTTCTGTAAATATCCCTAGTGATGATAAACAAGTGAGAGAAAAATGAAGAAAAGAATGTGATATATACACAAAAGTTGTTTCTGAGGAGAATATATTATCAGGTTTTCCATCAGACTGCAGCACATCTTTAAATAAATAAGCAAGGAGGCTATTAATTTTAGACCTTATTCACATTGGGCTCAGAAACTGTGTAGAGTAGACACATTTAAATAAAGTGGTCTTAATCCACGGCTGCTCAACCCAGCACCAGAGGGAGCAATGCTGAGTAGATTCACCCTTGAGGGAAAGAGGCAATATTTTGCTCAGCGGTATGCAGCTTTAAGATACAGTCCAGGCTTTCCAGAAGATTCACTGTTAGAGGCTCCATATGTGCTGGCTACCTTGTAAGATCCAGGTTCCCTGGCGGAGAAGAGAATTTTGTGCCACCAGGGTTGTGAAAGCCCAGCATTTCTAATACCTGATGCGAATCGAGCTCAGTGCGTAGCATAATAATGTCATAACAAAACATCAAATTCAGAGGGTTTACCTAGAAATTTGGATCTTTGATAGAAACAATAGGGTTCTGGGTCATATGTTCTACTGTTCCTCTTTCTTTTGCGTCCATCTATCCTAATATCGATTTTTCTTTCCTCATCTGCCTCTTTTTTCCTCCTCTTTTTTTGTCTATTTAACCTGCTAAATAATGTCTGTTGTGATGGTAGCTTTAGTGAGCTGCACAGTGCATACCTGTCCACCAGGAACTGGCCTGGGATCAACAATTTGTTTCACAGTGACCACCAAACAGCCAGCAAATGCTAACAGCTTTTCAATACTATCAGTCAGGCCTGTACCGGAGATGATAACCTATAGGTGCTGAGTTACCTGTGCTAGCTATATGGCATGTGGGAGAGAAAATCAACATCTGGCCTGTTCCACGGCACTGAGAATGGATGGAAATGTTAAAACTACATCCTTTTTTGTTAAAGGAGATTCGGACTGAGGATTTAAGGGTAAAACAACAAAATGTCCAGCTGCTTGTTTAGCAGGAGGAGCAAGGTCATGTTTCATTTTTAAAATATTACTTTTTATGTTTGCTTATTTGGGTTATTTCTGGCTTGCTGATTCACTGCCACATTTTAATTTTTATTCTGTTCTCCCCCCTCCCCTTCCAAATATTTTATAGAAAAGCTGCAAATTACAGGATGTCTAATTAGGAAGCTTTGAGGAAAAGATGACAAAGAGTCAGTCACCATGGAGACAGAAGTTGCTAGCTGGTTCATAGCCAGCTAGACAATGCAGGAGGCTCTGATAAGCTATTCTTGGGGACAGTAGGAGTTGGTTTCTGTGAGCAAGGCAGGCTGGCATGTGGCTGGTTTCTGTGAGCAAGGCAGGCTGGCATGTGGCTTGTCACAAAGGGGCAAGAGCTCTTTCCTGTTAGAAATGCTTGAGTTGAAGTGTGCCCTGGTGCTGAGGGGCAAGTATACTGGTTTTTCATCTTAGGACAGCTTTTTCATATCCTGATTTGGTGTATGATATGGATCCTTTTGAAGTTAACAGAAAAACTCCCCTTGACTTTAAAGGGCTTTGGATCATGCCCCTAGGTCACAAGGAAAATGAATTTTCTGATCTCATCATAGACCTTACGGTACAGATGAGCCTGAATCATTACATCTAAATCCAGATTTCAGAATGTTGATGGTGCTCAGCTCTGGAGTTTTGGTTCACTTCATTCTAGAGATAGTGTCTCAGTACAAAATGACAACGCTGTGTTCCTCCAGACTTACAGACCTGCTTAGAGCCTGGGTTTTTGATTCAAGGCTACAGTCCTCCGTGCAAGGCAGTTGTCTGCAGCAAACAATTTGGCATGATTGGCAGCCTCTTCTTTAGGAAGGCTGAGGACTAGAATAGCAGAGGATGCTGCAGATTAGGACTTAGATTTATTGACAGAGGTCTGGTATTACATGAAGGAAAATTGCACTGTACCTGACTGGGATAAAGTGTATAGCACAGGCTTTTATTTCAGTCATGGAGATGAGTTTTCTCTAGAAGATTTCAGACTTCCTGTTTTGGCAGAAGACGTTTTCTCAAGTTCTGAAAATGAGGTAAATCTTTCTCCTTATGACTTAACTATCTACTCAGTCATGGCATGATATGTTGTCAACACTAAAGAACATCATACATGATGACACCATACCCAGCAGTGCTTCTTAGCAATACTATGCATAATAATTAGCACTGCACAAATCTTTGGTCCCTCATTCAATTTGGCGCAGATTCAGTCCAATTCAGTGGCTGAATCTCCAAATCCAGACCTAATCAGAGGACCCTTTAATCTCTCTGAATTGAATTTGAGCCCTCTGAATCAGAAAGATTCAGCAATTCAGACATAGACACAGCTTTAAATGTTTTTTCTACATACCTCTAGGTAACAGGTGGCTCGTGAATGCTGCGATGGATGCTGAGGCAGATGGAGCATCTCACAAAAGCGCAGGGCACTCCCCAGAGCACTTGGCAACAGACCCGGAAGTGGGCCAGAATCATGTCCAGTCCACTTCCAGGTCTACCGGGGAGCGTGCTGGGGGGCCCCTGCACTCCCCCAGCTTGGTGACTGGTGCCTCCTGGGTCTGGGGGGGTCCCCGGGGTCCCCCCATGGCCGATTGTACTACTTCCAGTCCACTTCCAGGTTCGCCACTGAGTATGTGGAGGGCCCCCCTTCCCTCCGGTGGGACACTTCACTTGCCCCAGCATCGCAGCATTCACAAGCTGTGCTGGTACCTCAAGGTATGTAGAAAAAACATTTAAAGCTGTGTCGATGTCCAAATCACTGATATTCTGAATCAGCATTGAATCTTCAAATTTGGATTCAGTCGAATCAAATCAGGAACAGTGATCCGAAAAAATGAATTAAATCACTGTCCCTGATTCAGGCCAAATCTGAATCCGAATTGAATAAGGTCTGCTTCGCACACCCCTAATAAAAATACAAATTTAGTTAAAACCTGCTGAACTACAGTACCATTTCCACTGGCCCGAGAGAGGCTGGGATGCTTCATTGACATTTTGGCACAAATGGTCTCAAATTGGGAACCAGCCTGACCAAACAAGACAAAGGTCCTTGCACAAAAACCCTAAAAAATGGTAGGATTCCTACCTGAGTTGCTGAGTAAGAGGATAGTTTAGCAGTCTTATATTCCTGGTGATTGAATCCCAACTTGTTCATTTTTTATTCAGAGAACACTGCTGTCTCAATGGAGAGCAGGTTTTGACTTGCATTTGGGAGAGATCAGCCAGCTGCAACTGAGTGGAGTCAGTTGCTACAAAGGCTGTTATACTTAAGGCTGGGCAAAAGGTTCCCTATGGTGAAGGCATAGTTACAGACATAGAATTATCTTAAATATTCTGAAAAAATAAAGTGACCATGTTTTTAAGGAAAAAAAACCCAACAAAAAGCAAAGAAGGATACTTTTGCGGTCCTGAAGTATAAAACAAGTATTATTAGCATACAAAAGAACTGACAACATCTATGCTCATTTGACTTTTTCATTTAAAAAAATTATGCCCCTGGATGGTTTATTCCTGGTAAACATGGAGCAAATTCTACTCATGAGAGTGAAATGCCTCCAAGAATTTTTGTAGCTGAAAAACTAGAAAATTCCAGGAGACCTTGAGGAAGTTCATTGTTCCATAGGATATCATATGAATAAAACCGGATTGTCTTAATAAAAAATTTGCTGACATTGATAATCTTTGTAGGGAACCTATATTAGAGTTTTGAGTTAAATTGTCCCAGTGTTTAGCTAAATACAACCCAAGTTTTGAGCGATCTTTCTTTGATTTATGGTTTCTGTATGAATCTCTGTTTTGTTTGTGCATGTGTGCATGTGCGTGTGTGTGTGTATTTAGGCTTGTAGAAATCCAGAATTCAAAGTAGTCCCCAAAGAATGGAAATTAGCTCATGATCTGAAACTGAAAACTAAGCACTTGTGATGGGAACTTTTTGAAATTCACACAGATCTAGTCAGAACACAAGATACCCTCACTTAACACACCTGCCTTCAGCTATGATCAGTAGAACTCCTGATCTCTTTGTAATCAATGGAAGGCACAATGGGTTGGACAGCCAGAGCAGGTGAAACTGGTCAGTGAAAACTGCCCTATTGTAGAACATCCTCTATTGAATCAAACTGGAAAGTGTCTCACAACTTGTAAAATTATCAGTAGTAGCCTGTAGAAGGACGTTGTAAACACAGGTGTATACATTTCCCATTGGTGAACATGGTAAGCTTCATATAGCACGCGGTGGGAGTACACGGGTAGATGGGTAGGTAAGTGCAGGTTCATGAGAGATGTGGGTACAGGATCAAGAGATACATAAAGGTCAAAGTGCATTACCACAGATAAAAGTTCAGGTGCCAAATCTATATGGTCAAAGTGTCTGAACTCCAGCCCTTAAAGAAACTGAGAGATTGCAGAGAAATTGGCTTTGTGTTACTAGGCTTCTTCACGAAGAGAGGTACCAGAAGCTCCAACCTTAACAGAACAGAGAGGGTAGTGGGTGGTCAGGTCTTCTGTCTGTGCCTCTTTGGGAACAATTATCTGCTGAGCAAATAACCATTTCGGCTGTCTTTGTAGCTCTCTTTCCTTTACTTTGATCCCTTAGCCAAGTAGTGATCCCTGTGCCTTATCTAGTGACGAGGGCAAGAGTACTCCATTCTGTTCTGGGCAGCATACAACTCATTCTGGAAAAGAGAGGACAGTGTTGGATGAGGGTTTGTATGGGAGGAATTGCTCTTATACCCTGTTTCCAAATGGAGCAAAACTCTCCAGCAGGTTGCCCATATTTGTAGCTGTATGTACTATGTATTCTGGAGGGGGAGAGCCCTTGAGCCAAGTAATTAAACATGTCAGCTCTTTATCCAGGAGAGTATTATATTAAATTATGTACAGTAAATATTTTTGGAAGGTAGAATTCTAAAGAGAACTGATTGATTTATGGCAAACTGCCAAGCTTCTGGTAGATGTTGGGAGATGTGTTCAGAATGAAAGGTAAGGCTGGGAATGATGCTTTGGGGTTGGGGCGGGGGTTGGATTGATCAGGGCAAGGGAATTCTGGAGTACCCACCAGACTGCAGCCCTGCTTCCTGTTGCAATTGAGCAAGTCACAGAGAAAAAACTCGTAGAACCTCTCGGCTTTCCACATGCCTGTTGAATCAATAATGGGCATTGCAGAAATGCTTGGTCAGCACTGCTGTCTTGGCTCTTCTTTTAAATGGCAACATTAGCAGGAGTACCCAGCCATAACAGGCAAGAATGGCAGTGGGGGGAGGGTGGAAAAGGATGTTGATAATATGGATGGCAATGCCAATGCTGTCAAGGACTAGAGCCTATAAGCAGGCAGCAAGAGACGTCATTGCAGCTCCAGGGGAAGAAGGGGGTGCGGTTGGGGACAGGGGTTATTCACAGTATTTCTTTACCTAGAGAAGATCCTAATAGGTGAGAAGGAGATAGGGATGTGTTTGTGTACACTGTTCTGGAAGTGTCAGAATGTTACACATAGCTATCGTTCAAGAAATGGATAGGGCTTGCAGGTAGAAGTATGTAGGTATGTTATGCAGATGTGTATATGTATATGTGAATGATCCTGTGAGCTGCATCATTTCATACAGTACTAAACAAAGCCTGGGAAGTACTCTGTAGAGAAACCCCCCACACCAGCAAAGGGATAAGTTAAAATAACCTGAAAGAGATTTGCTGCCTGTGATGTACCCTAGTATCTGAGTCTGTCTGAGATGTGAGTGACTTAATAGGTATAACTATGTAGCATCTATATATAATGTGTTTTGCAGAAATTTGCTTACTTAGATGGTGTCATGCAGTATGTTGTAGGGACTATGCATTTATATTACATATATGCATACGAGGTTATACATGCAAGTGTTAGTATGTGACAATGGAATTTATATAATGTTTTCTATGTGTTACTGAGATTTCTTAACACATAGTGCATGCGTTTGTTTATGGTGTATGTTTCAGAGATGAGTAGCTAATTATACATATATTTTGTTCCTAAGATGTAGGTTGGTGCATTAGGTTGTATTTGCTTGTATGTTAAAGTGTAAATATTCTGTATATTTATAGTATATATTGATGCTATGTGTTACTAAAGTAGAAAGAGCATGTCCATATGTATATTTAATTTTAATTTTCTGAGATATATGTTGCATATATCTTTTTATGTTGCAGAGATGGAGAAATGTTATGCACACATGTGTATTTATGCTGGTAGATACAGAGATATGTGACTGTATTTTCCTAAGGTCATTTTCTTTATCTCTTCTTCTGGGGAAGTTAATAATTTTCCTGGTAGCTTCCCAAGGGAAAAGAAAGATCCGGTGTATTGCAGTGTATGGCATTATGTTCTCTGCAGGGAGCCATCACTTTGTTATTTAAAGATGGCTCTTCATTTTGCAGTGTAAGGTCATTTCATGTCTAAATGATGAAACACCATCTCACCCATAAAGATTTTAATTTAAAGTGCCCAGTGCCTCTCTTCTGCTGGGAAAGAGCCATCATCAGTTCTTGTTGTGGTTATCACAGCTGACAAGAAGCCAAAGCCAGCAGGTTTCCTCTCATGATACCCATTTCCATGGATGGTGCATGACCCCACACTGGTCCATCTCTACTCACTCGCAGGTAGTGACAGGTGAACCATGAAAAGATAGAGAAAAGCATCCAACAATTCTGAACATTTATATGAACTTTCAGGATCTCTTGTATCTGGAAGAGCTGAAAACCTCTCAAGGAAACATGATTGCATGAATTTTTGAGTATTACCTACTTCCACTTGGGTTAGAAGATAACCAATATTCAAACCACCCTTTAACAATGCATGCAAATGTTGTGCATGTTTTTACTTACCTAAGCAGATGGTATGTGCAATTAACCCAAAGTTTGCATGAACAAATGCCTGCTTTCCAAATGTGCATACAAAACAGCAGTTTAAAGTATAATGTAACTTTTGAGCGAATGTAGTTTTAACTTTTAATTTAAAAATTGTGCTCCCCATTCTACCTGATAGGATGATGATAACTGGTTCAATTGTTTCATTGCATTTCATTTTATTTCTAAAGATAGTTGTTGGATCACTTCAAAAATCAAGTATTGGCTGAACTGTCTTGGGCACTGTAAAAACAGCTAATGCTTTTTTTTTGTTAACCTAGATGAGAGAGTTGCAAAATCTGAGACAAGTTTTTATTTCTACTTTTCCTCTTGCACAACTTACTAGGCCAATGGAGATCAAATCCAGGTGTCACATTTAACTTTTTTACTTCAGTGGAAATGTATCAGTTTGGACCAGCGTTGAATTTGGCTGCAGTTTATTAATGAGAGATCAGGCATAGGATCTTTTAACTTTTTAGTGGGCTTAAGTCATACTCTGTAGGCACTTTCTGAAGGCAGCAACTTTGAGAAAGCCATTGGTTATGATGCAGTTAAAACCTGTTTAATTTAAAAGTGATTATAATCAGTGGAGAAAATCCTGTAAATTAGGCAATTATATACTTCAGTTCCCTTTCATCCTCCCTCTTTCTTCACTCCCCACCTTGTTTCTGTGCTCGAAAACAGACATATTATTATAGATTTCATAGATTTCTAAGGTCAGAAGGGACCTTGTAGATCATCGAGTCCGACCCCCTGCTCTAGGTAGGAAAGAGCGCTGGGGTTAAATAAGCTCAGCTAGGTGTCTGTCTAATCTTTTCTTGAACACCTCTAAGGTAGGAGAAATCACCATCTCCCTTGGATGTTGATTCTAAACACAGCTCTTGTGAATTAGCTTCATTCTAGCCATCTTACTTCTCCCCAAAACAACAGGAAAATTTGAAACCTAGAGTGCACTATTGTGATTATTCAGAAGCAAAGGGTAAAGGTATGTGTGTAGTTATGTATGTTCTTCCCTACCTTACTTTCTGTACAACCTCTCAAGTCATCTTGAGAGTCTCTCATAATAAACTTTGCAAGATAAATTGAAATCTTCATTTCCACTGCAGTTTGAGGAGGCCTGTAAATGAAAGCTTTATGGACCAAAAGTACAAGTCTCCCTTTTCCTAAGCATATTAAGTGGTATCAAAGACGTCAGTCAAAATCTATCATAAAAAGGTGTGTTTCTATGCAGTATGCATAAATTAGCTGTACACAGAGGGAGGTGAGAGACTAGTAATCTTCCATAGCCCTTTTCCTTCTTTGCTTCCATTTTCTGAAACAAATACCAGTACATTTTCACTCTCTTTGGGGCCACCTTGTTCCTATCAGAGCCCTGGAGACACATTTTCTCATGACCATCCTACCCTGTATCCTCTGGATCCTATGCCATACTATTCTGTCTTAAGGATACTAGCTAGGACTTCTTTGCCCTAGCTTCCTAAGATAACTACAGCCTCCCTTTAGTGACCTTACAGACTTCAGTACCATTGGCCTGTAGAACCAGAGACCAGATTGTGAATATTAGTACTCTCTTGTGCCCCTTGACAGAAACAGGCCTCTTAATGGGTGACGTGAACGTAACATAGATTTTATAAATAGCTATGTGCTAGGGTGGAAACAGTGATGGGAGGGGGAATGGGGAGAGTCTACATTAATTCAGAGTTAAGGCTGCCAACCTTTACCCACACTGTCAGAAAGAAAATGCCTGGAAATAGAATAAGAGTGGGTGGGGCAAGTGGAAATGGAAAGGAAGCCAGGGGACAGGTGGAAATTGAGGAAGAATGTGTGGGACGTGGAAATGCAGTGGGAGTGGATTTGACATGTGAAAACAAATCAGGAGTGGGTGGAACAAGCAGAAACAGAGTAAGAGTGGGTAAGACACCCAGGCTGTTAAAAAGCAGATTTGTATTTCTGACTAATTCATGCATTTCTGTCTCTTCCATTTGGTCTTGGTGTCTGTCCTCTTTGGCACACCCAATGGACAGTACTAATCCAGAGTTAGTAAAAGCATGATAGGTATCTTACAGCTCAGGTAGGAATGAGGATGGCGACTTTTAAAAGCTCTTACAGTAGGCTGCTTTCAAGCACAGAACCAGAAATGAAGATGTCATTGGCTCTCACATTGCTTGGCAGCGATGTGCAGCAGCATCATGTGCAGTGACAGTGTTAAACATGTTTGTTTCACAATTTTTACTCTCCTTTTGCCTGGGGGTGGCTCCCTCATCATCTGGAAGGGTGACAGTTAATTGACACAAGGCTCTCCCTTCCCCCAGAGGCTGAAGCTATGTTCTGCGTAGCACTACTGACTCCTCGTGCCGGTCTGCACAAGAGAAAAGCAGGGCTGGGGAATTTGTGGCAAATCCCCAGCTCCATACTGCAGCTCTGACAAGCCCATGCATGCTTTCTGTGTCTGACCTTCTCCAAATTGGGAGTTGAGGGGTGGCAAGAGGATTAGTAACTTTTGGCAAGGGGTCTTAGATGGTTTTTAAAATAGACAATGAAAAAGAGAGAAGGGAGAAGAGAAAAGAGATGAGGAACAATGGTACAATTTAGCTCCCCTTGCCTCTTGCAGAAAATATTTCACATTGGTCTCTATATCCAGTCACCCAGGATAATGTGTTTTGGACTTAGGACAAATGCTATTTTCTATACATCTGTATTCATGAGAACCCTTCGCTGGCAAAGGTGTCTGGGAAACACTGAGCCATTTAGCATGATATGACATGGAACTGAAACTTTTTCATTATATTTGTGTCTCTCAAACCTTCTGTGAGGGATGTCAGCAACTTAGAGAAATCAGAATAGAGCTGGTAGAATTATGAGCCGCAAATAATTCAAACAAGTCAACAAATGTAGCCCTCTTCTCTGTGCGAACTGAGACCAATTATGATGAGCCCACTTGGTAGTTGCAAGTATTCTAGCACTCTTAGGCTGTGACTGAGTGCTAAGTCACTTCACTTCTGAGTGTCACACGGTGTTGTTTCTTTGCCTCAATGACTGAAACTTTTCAAATGGGAAATTAGTAAATTCCAACTAGAGAATCACAAAATCCCTAAACCAGTTTTTGGACAACAGTTACAATTATTTAGGGACTTGCAAACAAGACCGTTAAAGAATGCGTCCTGTTGAAAAGGCTCAGTAGCAAATAAAGCAGTATGATCGTGTTACTAAGGGAGCAGCAGTGTGCACCCCCTACTTTTGCAAATCTTCTTCAGTACTTTTTGACCATCTCCACCAAAGAAGGCTGCCTAGGTCACCTGTGAAATGGTAGATGGAGTTCTCTCTAGGGACTTTGATCCTTTCATAGTGCCTCTGTTATAAACACCTGGACATAGTTATAATATGGCTGAGTGGTGTCTGGAGAGATGTCTGAAAATAAAACCACTTGTTTTGTGCCAGTGATTGAGGGAAAGGAGCGGGAGTGGATGACCCCACCGGCACCAACAAAACCAAACAGGGTGGGAGGTGGGGGAGAAAAAGGGCGGGGAAGAGAAGACATTGTGCATTTTCTTGCTTCCCTGAACCCAGCAGCTACTTTTGACCCTTTGTTGATCATATATATTCATGCCAGATAGAGAGAGAGAGAGGCTGCTTACTGCCTGCTGTTGCTATGGAAACCAGAGGAGAGACAAGTGAAGCAAAAAGACTCAGGGCGAGGACAACTTCTGAATAAACAACAGAAGTCTCCCCTCCCTTTCCACCTCTGTAACTTGGTTCCCATTGGCCTCAGCCTTTTCTAGGGATGTGGGGCACGTTGGCAATGGTAGCGAAGGTAGAGGCCGGTCTTCATTCATCCTGCACGATGCTCCATTGCCCCACATCCTTTGCATCTCACCAAAATTGGGATTTTGTCTCGTGTTTGTTCCAGGGGGGAAAAAAATGGACTGCAATGTGAAATTTTTCTCTCTGCCCCTGAACTCCCCAGCCCTTTTCAGCAGGGACGAAGAATAGTTATTTTAATTTTTATAGCTATTTTAATGCTTTCGGCCTTTGTGGGTGAGCATGGGGGCTGGAAGGATATGGATTGATTTTATCTACCTTCCATCCAAACTGAGCTAACTTCCAGAGTGTCTCCACCCCCTGCCTACTCCTTGTTCCCTCTTCTTCATGTCTCTCCTCTCAGCCTGTCCCTTGGATTTTCATCTATTTTAGAGATGTTCTTGATATATTTTTTAAAAATATATATGTATACTTATTCTGCCCACAACTGTGAAGGTTAGGGGCAGTTGGGTTGCACTAACAAGCAAAGAGATTTGGGTCACCTGACCCCAGTTGTCTTTCCTGTCTAGTGCAAGAGGGCTGGACCCAATGACCTTGTGAGGTCCCTTCCAGCCCTTTACAGTCTATGAATCTGTGAGAGTAGCCTTTGGGTATTCTTGTAACACCAAGGATCGTGTTAACTGCCCCTCCCCCTTTAAATCATTAAACCATTGAGCTTTTTCAGTCTGAATATATTTCCTCTTTTATCACAAAACCCCCCTGATTGCTCCTAAATTCTTGAATACCAGGTTGGGGGAATACTGAGTCACTGAGTTGTAATTAGGCACATCCTAAATACCATGGTTAGTAATTATTCCATTAGCATGAACTTCATATAGAAAAAAATCACAATCAGGGCCTCCAGGCTTCTAGAAGCTGTGCTTTTGCCAGGCCCCCATGTTGCACGGTCTGGTCAATCCCTCCTCCACTTCCCTCCCCCACCCCCCAGTACTTCCCACCCCCCTGATTCCACAGAAGGATACTCCTGCACAACAGCTGCTGCTCTGTTTCTCGTCCCCTATGCCCACTGCATGGTTCTGCCAGTGTATCGCTATTCTGATCTGTAATTCACCAGCCAGGGATCTCAAACATCAGTTTAGCTACACCACAGCTTCTGACAGCAATGGAAAGATTGTGCCTAGTTTGCAGGTGGGGAAGCTGTAGCACAATGATTCTCCACCAGGGAGATCCTCTTAAGGGCACCACACAATATTTGCACTGTTTGGTGAATAAACACCTGCGCATGATTCACAAAATAACCCAGGAATTTCAAATAGGAATCTACAGTGTCAGAAACATTCTGACCTGTTGTGATCTTTCTGGGTTCTTTGCAAGAGAAGAATTGCTCTAGTATTTTTCTGTAATCAAAAAATAAGTGAAAGGTAAGAGCTAGCATTTGAGGCTTGAGTCTAAAAGAGTCGAGAGCCACTGTTGTAGCAGAGAAAGGTCAATGTTAAAGTTCACGATCACTCCAGGAACCTGTAGCAGACCCAAGAATAGAAGTCTGCCAACCTTACTCCCATTCCTCTGCCTTATCTAAAAGACAGTCTATTTTCTTGCTTTCCCCTAGTTTAAGGATCAGTTTATTTAGAAAAAATTCTGTTAGTATATCATATTCTAGTTGGGGGACAATCGGATTCCTTAATCTCTTGTGACAAAGGACATTTGCACAAACATGTGACTTTTCCTTCAGAGTTCATAAAACCTCCTTCATCTTACTCACCACCTCCTGAAATCACAAAACTATGTGACATCTCCACAGGAACCAAATGTGGGGTCATAAACTAAGGTTGATAACAGTGTGGGCTCAGTCCTGCACGGTGTGGGACAGCTCCTGTGATGGGCTGAGTGCTTTGCCTTTAATGCCAGATGGGAGTATTTAAAACCTTAGAAGACCATGTACCCGATGGGAATATGTATTTTAAGAGACAAAGACTCAGGATTCATAGAAATCTGTTTAAGCAGTGAAAAAAATAGGGGGTGCAGAAGGGATGATGAAATAATTTATGTAGAAATGGAGTTTCTCCTAAATAGAATCTTCTAAGTCTTCCATGAGGTGCTACTGGGTCTTTAATAACACAAAGAGACCATTTACACACCACAAAAAATCAAAAGAGCAGTTAACCTTTGTAGTCCTCCCCCTTCCTCTTCCCACCACCCTTTGTGTTTAGTGTGGTCAATAAACCTCTCTAATGAAATAAACAGTTTTCTTCTCTGGTGAATCACAGCTGTAATTTCCCCATCTTGACTCACCCGCTTCTTTGAAATAAAAGTCTTTCACTGGCTTCACAGAGGTCCTTCAATAGCCGTTTCTCTGTTTGTAATAAAACAAATAATGGCTGAGGAGTGAGATTGATGACTGACGTGATAATTCAATCCCCGGCATTTGATGATCTATTAAATCACCCTGTGATGTCTTCTGATCTGCCTTTAGCTGGAAAGAGCCCTTGCAGCATTGGAATTGCTTGCTGCCTCCATTAGTCTGTAAATAACCCATACATTTGGAGGTCAGTGTGGCATGACGTTCTCTGGCTCAGCAGGCAGCCTGTGCCATTTCAGCCCATTTTGACCTTCGACTTCTGGGGTTTTGCAGCAGAAAGGATTTCACTGGATCAAAATGTTTAAACAAAACAAGTTAAAGCTTGTGATGCCCTTCCCTTCAAAGGGGGCAAGAAACACTGAGAAATGCTTATTAATGATTCCCTGTCCCAATTCTCATTCCTCCCCACCCACTCCTGTACTGACCTTCTTGAGCAGGGGTGGGCAAAATACAGGTCTGGCCCATGGAGGGTCTTTGTCCAGCCCACAGCAGGTCCATAGGCCCCTCCTGGCCCAAGCACCATCCTGCCTGTAGCATGTCCTGCAGCCCTCTGGGCATGCAGTGGGGCTGGGACAGCTCCACAGCTGGACTATCTTTCTAGGCAGCCCAGGTGGCAGCAGCTGCCGATGCTGCTGGCCCCAGCCCTGTGGCTCCAGCAGGAACTTTTGGGCACAGCCCCAACCCTGGTCTGCCCTGTGCCTGCTCCACACCACCTGCCCACACTGAATAGTGGCAGTAGTGGTGGCGGCAGCTGGGCAGAGGCTGCTGCTCAGCATGGAGGAAAAGCAGCCCCTCTCCCTCACCACTGCCAGGCAGTTCTTGCTGCACCCACCCAGAGCCCACATCCAGGCTGCCCTGCGGCTTCTCTGCACTGCCATAGCTGCCCTGTGGAGCAGCCTGCAGGTGGTGGTGATGGTGTCAGAGAGGAGCTACAGTGCAGCCTGGGAGTGGGCTCTGGGCAGCTGCAGCAAGAATTGCCTGGCAGCGGTGAGGGGGAGGGCCCACGTTTCCCTTATGCCAGCAGCAGCAGCTTTTGCCTGGCCACTGCTCGGCATGGGCGGGTGGTGCAGGGCAGGCCAGGGTTGGGGCTGTGCACATGAGTTCTGGCTGCTCTGCTCAGCCAGGGCAAATCCAGAGCAGCTCCATGTCCAGCTACTCGCTAGTCCCCCCTGCAGCCAATGCCACCACTGCCAATGGTTGCAGCAGCTTCTTCGGGTCCAGGGCCCAGATCAGAGTGGGGGCAGGGCCCCACATGGGCTGGTTTACCCCAGGCCCCGCACTCTACTTAGATCAGCTCTGGCTGCAAGCCACAATCAGCAGCAGCTACAGCCCTAGGGCTCAGTAGGCCTGTCTGCCCTACCCTGTCCTGCATGCAGGGAGGGCTGTCACCCTGGGATGCACGTGTGTGTGTGTGTGTGTGTCTGTCTGCGTGTGTCTATCTGTGTGTCTGTCATATACACACCCCACCATACCCACACGTCCTCCCCCACAAACCCCACAGCTACACCCTCCTCATACACAGTCACACTCCCCACAAACACCACACCCACCCACACCCTTCCCACACACCCACACCTCCCCACAAACCCAAAACCCCTCTCCACACACACTCGCCGCACACTTCCCTCACATGGCACATCCCCCCCACACCCCACCTCATGCACATCCAGCCCCCCAGCCACACCCCATACACAATATACAAGAGCAAAACTTTAATTTGAGCTATTTTGCAATTGTCTCTATATACACCACACCAACACATGTAAATAAAGACAAAAATATTTTCAAAATAAAATATATCATAATGTTTCATTTTAGGTATATGATTTAATTTTTTTCTGGTTCCAAGATGGTACACCCCTCTTCCCAAAAGGAGTACTTATGGGGGAAAGGGAAGGGATTTCTGGTGGCAAAGATCAGGGGTTAGGGGTGGGGCTTCTTATCCCAAGATGGTAACCAGGGGGCAGGGCACCTGTCAAGGGACGGGTCTACCCTTGTGGTCCTTGACAGCTCACCAAAACTCATTAAGCAGCCCTCCAGCTGAAATAATTGCTTGCCCCTGTTCTTGAGGGAGTGGAGGTGTTTTATGTAAGGCATTGTCAGCCATGGGCCATCAACTTGTGCTCAGAACAGTGCTCAAATGCCCTTGAGTAGCATACCTGGAACAGATACCTTTAGCGGCACTGATTAGTTTGACAGCAAAGAAGAACTACTGAGTTTTTTTCTACTTCCCAAGAGATAAACTGTCTTTTCCAAAGCCCCATTCAGCTTCTTTCCCCCTTTGAAAGACTGAGCTCAGATGGGCAGGAGGCCAGGTATCCTTGGATAACAGAGAAAGTGCAGTGTAAACATATTCCCATGTGCCCACACTCCTGCAGGATTGACAGGGGCCACACTGACATTTACATTCTGATTGCGGAATCATGTTGTGTGCACCATCCCTAGTAGAGTTAGTGTCCACCAGGCCTTCTTATACTTCTGTTGGGCAGTGAGCTCACCCATAACATGCTCCTTCATCTCCCAAATCCATTGAGAACAGCTTATGGAGAAAGTGCCTACTTGGCTTTCCTGACCCTTAGGTGAATGGAGTTTTCTCCTACAGAAGGCAAGTCTCCAGTCCACATCTCCAGCCTGTTTAATTTCACTTTGTGTGACTTGAAAGGTTCAGAATGTGCTACTGCTGGAGTTAGTCATACCAGCGTCCTTAAAGAGATAATGGGAGGAAGTGAGGTTCAGGTGTTAGACTAGGGCTTTGGAGGCCTGTATTGGTGGCCACTGCTCTTGGCTCTGCTACTAACTCTGTATGTGACCTTTGGGCAAAGTACCAGTTTCCCAAGGTGCTGGGTTTCCATTGGTTTCCACAAGAACACATGATAAAGGATTGGCTGGATTCTCTCATCCTTATAGTTCAGTGTCCAGGAAACATTTCTGTAAAATAAACAAGGTCATCAATCAGGGATAAAAGGTGCTTTTCTTTAATCTGCACATTATGAGTGAATTTACGAATATTAAAGCTTCAAGAGAGTAGAAGAAATAATGCTGATGAGCCAGTATAACGGAGGCAGGTACAAGCCTCCCACCTGCCATGGGACATACTCTGCCAGTGCACTTCAATTCCAACTTGGAACAGCCTCTGCTATCGTCCACTTCAGAGAGTCTCTCACTCACACTGGGTTATGATGTGCTAAAATTAGGTGGACTAATGGTCACTAGGGCCTAGAATGAAACTCCCAAACTCATTTCGCTCAGTTAAGATGTGAATTCAGGTTCCCGAAGGCCAGTGCTTTAATGCACAGAGCCATCTCTCTTCCATAAAATATGTGGTGTTGAAATTTCCCCACTAAATCTGTCTCTCTCTAAAGAAAAACACTTCTCAACCTGTACAGAAACATTTAACTTGTCAAGTAAATAGGTTGTATTGAATGGAAAATTGCTTCATGTTGTTGTTTTGTGATTATACCATGCCATGCAAAATAATTTCTTTTCTAGGTGTGATTTCTCACACAATACTAGTAAAATTGTTGCAAAAAAGAATTGAGCTACATCCCAAAGATCTGAAAATCATCCCATTGTAAAGGGAGAATGGCAAGTTTGGAGGGTTTCAAAATGTTTTGAATAGCATTTTGACCAATGTTAGGCCTTTTTACACCTTTTGGACATAATTCTGCAAAATTCATTGACTGACAAACAAGTCTGGGGAATGTATGCCACTGTAAACAAGACAGAATTCTGCCTCCTGCCTCTTCCTGCTTTACCTCTCTAAGAATACTGTAATATCAGGACTTAAAGGGACTGCTTCACCACTCCTTTACTCCAGTTTTATGAGGTATAACTGTTCATTTCAATGGATTTCTACTGGTGCAAAAACAAGAGTAACCTAAATGTGAATCAGGCTCACTGTCTGTGCCTCCAGGCTACTCCTGTTCCTGTCCCATTTACTTAATTCTCTCTTTACCTGTGCTCCCCATTTCTGCTCCATTTCCAAGTATTCTGCCTGCTTCTTCGTTTTTGGGTAAATAGTACAGTACCTATATGTTCCTAGATGCCACAGACACAATCAGAAAGCACTCAATGGACTGCCAATTGTCTTTAGGCCATCTTTGGAGAACCTCTGTGCTAGAATTACCCAACTACTAATGTTGTGCTTAGAATTTAGGGTCTTTGGTGTCCTAGCATGTGCCTTAGAAGCTAAGAATAATAACCATAGCTGTACTAATATTGCGATTTGGACCTTGCAATATTGAACAGAGGTCCTCATACCAGAGCTCTTGAACTGGATGCAGCTACTAAGCAATTTAAATGTAGCTCCTGAAGAAAGAGGACTGGTTAAATAAAACCACCCTTTTTCCCCACCTCTTTATCCATTCATTCATTGTTCTCTACGTTTGTGTTTCTTTAGGTCTCACTTATGATTTATTCTAATAAATCAGTTAACTACAAGTTATAACTTGAGCTGGGGTGGTGTGTGCTGCTAATAATCGACTCTGGAGACCCTGTGGTTCTCAGGTGTGTCAAGATTTTCATTTGCACCTGGAAGAGTTGAGAAGTGTGGTGCTCTACACTTCATGGTAGTAATGTTGGAGGTGGAGTTCTCAACCTTTCACTTCAGCAGCATGCCCACATCACTAGTGAAGGGCCTGATTTTTCTTTGAATTATTTTGGTGTAAATAAAGGCTAAGACTTCTGAAGTTGATGGAAGTATCATGGGATAAGTCAGGGGAGAACAGGACAATTCATATAGCAAGCATGCTACACTTACCTGCAACACTGCAAGAATCCAAACTGTATGGATGCATTTCTAATGCACTCATCAGATTGTCATCACAAATCATGCACACATAGCAACTGATCAACAAACTAGTTCTCTAATACTGGGACTGGATTGTAGACTTGTGCCATACAGTATAGTAGGTTTTCTTTACACCAGTGTTCATGTGAGGAGAGGAACTTAAAATTTTAATGTATGTAGGTTTCTCCATGCACATCTCATTTCCAAGGCGGGAATGCCCAGCCCGTGCAAAAACTGATCTCAGCAAAACATTTCAACAGTAGATTGGAGTAGTCTTCCTTTAGTGCTATGATAAAAAGTACCATCAGCCAAATATCTCAGCTAAGAAGAACTACCAAAGTATTTATAAAAAGAGGTGTTAATTTATTTTTTATTCCTACGTGAGCATCAAAACCAGCAAAATGCAAACTAGTGAATATATTTACTTATATTGAACTGGATTATTAATTTGTGATAGACCATAGATACAGAACTGAGAAACCTAGAGAATTTTGAATGAATTAAACATTGAAGTTTTGAGAGATCCAGAACATGTTGGAGCTTTTCAGTTTTATATGGTTTGGTGTTCAGTTTGTTTTAATAGGACACAGCAGGAGAACTTCAATGAGACTTTTGAGAGCTGTTTCACAGAGTCCCGTCTCAGAAGACCAAAACTGTAAAGATAAAAACAGTTGTTTCTAATGCCCCCACAGAGGGTGATGCCATTATGTTAAACTGCACCAGGCCATTAGAGATGGTGTTTCTTTAATAATGTTTTAGCTGGACCAGTGGCTTAGCAATAGCATTTTGTGCCCCTATGGGAGAAACAGGACTTTGGGAGCAACAACCAAAAGAAATTAACTTTGCCAGCTCATAGCCAAGTCAAGAGTGCCACATAAGCTTCTCTCCTACACCCGTAGTCAACCTTGCAGCAGTACTTACAGTTACTTCATAAATGGTAGCAATTAAAATGGGAAATAGGAAGGCACCAACGGAAAAGGTAGGCACTGCTTTTCAGAGTATCCTTGTCAGTCTCATCAGCCACATAGAAGAGTGATTTATTCACTTCTCTGTCATCATAGCCATCACATCAGCACCAGCCGCAGAATCATCATCTATATTTTCACCAACATCGAGGCCACTATGATCATCACCCATCGCAGTGCCGAATGGCATTCTGCTTCTCTCCCAGTTCTCTCCATGCTCAGTCTGAAGAATAGCAAAGAATGTGCTCCAGGCATTAACCAGAAGATTGCAGGCCCCCACCGTTTCTGGAGATCTCTGAGCATGTCCAGCACTCTGCTTTAACATTTTAGGAATGCTCTACCCCATTCCAGCCCTTTAGTAGCTAGCATCCTGATAATGAAAAGTTGCTATGAAGTCTCAGTAACTGAATACCTGGAGTCTCCACCTATTTGGGTGGCATAGGGCCATTATATCAGTCTCCTACTGCCTCAGGCATAGAGGAGGTAGCCAGGAGGAACATGGCATTGCCAATATGATACTGTCCTGCTACTGTACTTCTCCCATGTGGCCAGCATTTTGACAGTTCCCCCTGTCAGCTGAATTCAGCTAAAGAGCTGCATTGAGCCCATTGTGGCAGTAAGGTCTGGGTGTCCTTTAACAGAAGTGTCTGCTGTGGAGACATTGGTTTTCTGCTCAGCTTGATAGTCAAAGTCATTGCTATATGGCATCTTTTCAGTGGCCCCTTGTGTGTAAGTAGTTTGTTCATCTCATTTCATTTCCTAATTGTGTTTTAAGTGGTGTGGGTTCCTGTCTGTTAGCATTAGCTGGCACCCTAGCTGGCAGCCAGAGCAAAGATCAAGGATTGACTGGCATAGTGATGGCACTATCTCCTGACCTTTAGTGACTGTCCCTCTGGTTCAGGGTTGAATCACACTTGCAGGGCAGTGTGAGAAAGCTAGTACTGCTAATATCTGTGCTTTATGTAATCCACTGATAGAAGACTTCTGTCTCTTGGGCTGTCAGGGTTGTACTTTTCAGCAGCATTATCTCATTAAAAATGAAATACATGTAAAAAGCAAGATTCTGACCTACAGCATCTGTATGCTGCTGCAGAGGGAGTAAGGGTCATTACTGTTATCTAATGGATATTGGTTTTAACCCAGATAGCATCAGCCCTTCTTTGCGATGCATTTCTCACTGCCTTAATCATTGGAATTAGAAACAAATAAGGTCTCCAATGAATAAGCTTCCTGTGCATATTCTTCTTCGCGCCCCCCCCCCCCGGGATACAATGATGAATTTGCCATCTGATAACCCAGGCTGGAGTCTGAGAGAGATGAAATGATGTGACAACAAAAGACAAATTTTACTTGCATTAGGGGTAATGGGTTTCTAGCATTTGCTTCTTAAAAAGATGATGAGAGTTCATCATGGGTGACTGTTCAGTTTATAGAACTAGGGTACAGTAACTCTATAAAGGCATAGTCTGTAACCCAGAATAAAACAGGAATGAAGATAATCTTGGCTAACTGAACTGAACTGGATTGTTGACTTTTCTGTCTCTGTCCTTGACAGATGCCTTGCCTTGATTGAAATGAACTATAGAAGCCCTTAGTTAAATTTCTGGCACCTTCTGCAATAGCTGCATTAATGAAGAGAACCCAATGGTTGGGTTTTTTTTCAAAAAGACAAGGGACTTGCTGGAATTTTTCAAAGCACAACCAGTGCTTTGGCTTTCTCTGGGCCAGCCATGCAATAACCATTCGGTGGCATCCTTATTGTCAGATTACCTACAGAAAAGATTGTATATGGAAACATGTGTACAGTTTTGGAAAGACAGAAATGTGTGGAGGTATGAGAGGAAGTGGGGAGATTTATATAGAGTCTTGGCCACATTAGTAAATTATAGCTTGCCATCAGGCAAAAAAGTCTTCAATTCATGTGTATGCATGTGCCAGTGGGCATGCGCACACAGAGATGGACAGCAAGCAGATTAATTTCAGGGAGAGAAAGAGTGTGAGAGAAATAAACTGTGAAACAGATACAGGGCTGATTCACCTCTGATGCGGCACTCATGTTGAAGCCAAGGGATTTTAGAGTAGGGATGACTGGCAGTTCACAGAAAGACAAAATACTATGAGAGAAACACAGAAGTTGGTTGGAAAAAAGGAGAAAAGAACTATTTGTTTCTCATTATGGGGAAAGGGAAGGCAAACTTAAGTTTCAGAAACTGTTGTCTTTGGTGGGATTGCTATGTTACAGCAATCCCACTCATTTACGTGCATGGATGGTTCCTTTTCTGTAAATCTGAGGCGTTTAACCCCTGGCCCGCAGGCCACATCCAGCCCTTAAACCCTGTTACCCTGCCTGTGAGGCTCCCCACTGGCTGGAAACTTGGTGGCAGGGTGGGGAGTGCTGGCAGCATTCATTGCCACTCACTTGCTGCTAAATGTCTGCAGCCTTGGGAAGTCCCACACCCCAAGTAGTATAACTGGGGGCAGGGAGCCATAGGGGCAACTGCCTTGGCACCAACTTGGCAGGGGAGGGGGAGGAGTGGCTGCTGCTGCCAGCTGAGTGTTCACAATTACGGTAACAGCGGCAACCAGAAGTCACCATTTTTGCTTGGCCATGGGTTCCTGGCCATGTAGCTATGCTGCTGGCCCCACAGGCTGGGTGGCATGGCTCTGCATGATAGATCAGGTATTAGGGCATCTCAGGATCCAATCCTAGCAGGTAGAGGCAACACAGTTCACCAGAGTCTAATCTCATTGCGTGATGCCTGATTCAGCCCATGGACCAGCTCTGTGCTACTCATTTGACTCACATGGCCAAAAGGTTGAGCATCCCAGCTATAAACAGCTCAGTCCATGTGTCCTGTGCTAGAGTAGAACCTAGATCCCTCATTTCCAGGTCTTTTGCATCTTTCTGCAGTCACAGCAAGTTACTGAATTAAGAACTAGTTGTCCACCCATTTTCTGCAGATTTAACTTCAAATGTGTGCAGCTTCTACACTCAGCTGGAGCTCAACAGTAGCCAGCGTGGCACCCTTTGAAATAAAAGCCATAGCAAGCAGCTGGAACACCTCCAGGGCCCCATGTATCTGCTTCCTGCAGTGCTGTGTACTTTCAGATACTTCACAAAACCTCACCTTTGCGGGAGGGGTAAGGATCCTAGCCCCGCAAAGTGTCAGGGTTCTACTGTGTCAGATTCTATCTCCCATATTTGTAATTGCTTCCTCGTAAATTATGTTCACACTGGTGCCGGCAAATGGGATTGGCTCTTACTCAGGAAGAAAATGACCTTCCCCATGTCTACCCCTCATCTCTCTTAAGATGTTTGCTGCCATAAGGAATATACAGGTCCCGTACAGTTATAAAAAAAGAAAACTCGGTGGAGTACAGTGATGGCTGTGTTCTTTCCCCAACCATTTGCCATCACAGACATTATTGTTGTTCTTGTTAATATTGCACCAAAGATGTGCTTGGCTGTTACAAACATATAAGAAAAGGTCCCTGCCCGGAGGACATTACAATCTAAGTGAGTTTTCCAGTCATTTGTCCAGCTGCAACTTAGGTGTAAATGGAGTAATTGTCTGAGGTTATTCAGGGTTCCCATGTTCTGTAGAAAATGGGTCTTTCTTACTGACACCAGGACTTGTTCCAGTGTCCTTTGCAGCATTGGTCATTTGTTTAAAGGGAGAGAGACAAAGCAAAGATCTCCCTTGTTGATTCAGTAGCAGTTAGGACTCCCATCACAATTGTGTAAAATGCTTCTAGAAGGCAGGCCAGTTATACACCCACAGGAATAGAACTGGTAAGTTTATCTCAGTCTCCTACCTTTTTACAGTCTGTACAGCATTGTAATAAAGTTCCAGTAGGTGTAACTAATTACTGAATACAATCAGAACTGGTTATTTGCATCTCAAAAGTCTTGTACAGCTAGAACTCCTTTGGATAGGGCCTGTGCTTTTTGCAGTCAAAAGGATCTAATTCTATTCTCAGTGGCTTTCTGTAGTTTTGTGTGACCAATGTGTAGCACAAATGGTGAGTGTCGCATTCCAGGTGGCTGCCTTTTTCCACCCCTGCTGATCTATAACAGTGTTTCTCTGGAGCAAGCTTGGGGTCGTTCCTACTGGCTCAGCCTTAGAGAGCAGGCTGTGCCTTTGGCTCTCTTAAGCTAGGGATAGAAGTTACACATAAACTAGTTTAAGTGGTCAGAAACTGGTTTAAACCTGTATCAGAATGGAAGTTCAATGAACAGAAGTTCAATGAAACTGGTTTAAGGTAAACCTGGTTGAATGTAATATCATACTTAACTGATTTAAGGCAAACCAGTTCATGAAACTTCTGTCCCAGACCCTTTCCTGGTTCAAGTTAAACCAGAGTCCCCCAGTATCCCAGCATTTTGCAGCCCTGAGCTGGGCTGGGCTGTCTGCTCCAGAGAGTAGGGCTAGTTCACTGCTCCCCGCTCAGCAAACCCCTGTTGGAGTCTGGGGCCAGGGAGGGGAGGTTAAACTTCCCTTCCCCTGAGTACAGAGCTACCCTGCCTTGCCCTGCTTACTTAGTGCTGGCTGTGACTGTGGACTACAAATCACAGAGGCACTTGGAAGCAGGAAAGGAAATGATGAGCAACCCTGAAGAATCCTGCTGCTGTGAGTCTGGACAGCAAATCCCAGAGATTTCAGGGGCAGCAGGAAGAGGACGTGAACACACAGCCCATGCTGGCTACATGCCAGAGAGCCATGTTGTAGCACCTCCTGGCTTCTGGTTTGAGCCACTGCAGGTATGTGGCTGCATTTTCTAAATCAATAGCGAATGTCTGTTCATTTGCTTATTGGTTCAATCTTTGCAGCAGACTAACCTGCAAAGACTGAATGAATTCAGCCTCGGGCTTTTTGACTCTCTGTATTTAGCCCTAGTGGTAAAATAGCTATGTACAACTGCCAAGGCTCCCCAGTCGACAGCATACAGCTTCAACAAATGGATATTATATGTACAGCAAATCTTGTCATGGCTACTAAATAAGGCTATGGTTTCTAGTATTGCCAATGTGCTCACCTTTTTGAACACATGGAAACAAATGGGAAAGGAAGGGAAGCAGAAACTCAGACACAACTTAGTTAACTTCAATCTACTTCTCATACATGTTGGAAAACTAAGAAGACACAGTCATTTGGGGCAAGCTGGTCTGTCCCAGGGTATCCTGAAATCCTTTGTGTTCCTTGGCACCCTCCTTGGTTCCCTGTGTCCCCGTCTTCTCTGTGGGCCCCCCTTACACTTAGAGAAACTTATTATTTCAGCCTGACAGTTGCGAGGGAGGAAAGCCATTTTAGACTTTGATTTGTTTCTGTTTTGCCTTTTTTTTGTCTCTCTCTTCCTTCTCAAGGTAAAAAGAAAAAAAAACAAACCAACACTCCCCCCCACAATGCTAATTTGTGTCAGAGTATTTTGCTTTTAAAATTCTCACCTATTTCCTATCTTGATTACATATTACCCAAGGGTCTATTTTCTTGTCTTTAACAGCTGTTCATTCAAGAGGGCATCAAGAAGACCCACTCATCTGTTCAAACTGGGAAAAAATTTGAAATAAATTCCAAATTATTTTTAAAAGGAATAAAATATATATTTTTAAATGTTTCCTTAACTCTTTCTTTCTTACTTCCCTGCTTTTCTGTTTCCTCTCCCCTGAATTCCTTGTATTACTGATCCATCTCTGCATCACATTTCACAGGCATTGCCAACTGCCTAGTATCTTATTTTCATTTTGAAGATCTCTATAAAACTGCATCTCACAATAGCTAGTGTTTTTCTTGTGTGACTGTTTATAATCTGTTTTATGGACCTTCCAATATTCAGTCCCCTTACTCCACAACGACGGGCAGTGAAATTAAATAGTGTTCAAAAACTTTTTTTTTCTTTTCACTGCTTCTTCCTTTTTTAAGTTTTGTTTGTGTTCTTTTTGCCAGAATGATCATAAACTGGCCATCCTACCCTCTACCAAAGTTTCAAGTTTCAGTGCCACGCATGAGGCCGCTGGACTGAGACACATGGCAGGACAGGGGTGGGGAAGTGCAGCCAAGGCCATCACTCTTGCTTGCTGTGCAGTGCAAGACACCCTCCATAACGAAAAAAAAGAAAAAACCTGTGCAGCCTTCTCAGTGCAAGAAACAGCTTATATCATCCAGGTCACTGGGCTTTAAACAACATGGCTTTAAACAGCATGGCTCCACCCCTTGTCATATGCTGCAGGCTAAACAAGAGGCCTCAGGGTCCTAGCTATGCTAGACTTGTATCCATAATGAGTTTTTAAGGAAATGAAATGAATGGAAATACAACTCATTTAACTCCTTAGTATCAGCACAGCACTCGTTCTGTTATCTGCTACTGTCCTTTGAAGTGGCTCGAAACACAGATGTTGTTAGTAAGAATTAACATAGTACTAGTGGACAAGGTTCTTTGGGTAGGTGCGCTATCTTTTATTAGACCAACTGAAGAGTTGGAACAAAGTTCTTTGTAAACTTTGGGGCACAAGTACCCTTTTTTGGGCATGAAGAAGAGCACTTGTTCCCCAAAGCTTGCAAAGAACTTTGTGCCAGCTCCTCAGTTGGTCTAATAAAAGCTAGCACCTCTACCCAAAGAACCTTGCCTGTCTATATCCTTAGACTGACATGGCTACAACCAACAACCCTACTAATGGACAAGATACTTTCTGGGCCAGTAGGAATAATGGGAAACTGTCATGAATTACAGTCTAAGCAAGAGGCAAGGATTTTGTTGTTGATGATTTTATTAGACCACCTGTATGGTTGGGATAAAGTTAGAGAAGTTTTTGAATGCAAGGCATTCTTCAGCAGGTCTGAAGGAAACATACACAGCAGAGATTTAGAATAGTGGATAGAACTGTGAAACTGGAGAGTGGAGAAATTCCCTGGGGTAGCAAACAGCAGAAAAAAGAAGCTTACTGGGAGATCAAGACCTATCAAAATGAGGAAAGTTTGATCCAAGGCACCATAGTTTCATAGTTTCATAGTTTCATAGTAGCTAGAGTCGGAAGGGACCTAGGTAGATCATCTAGTCCGACCCCCTGCCTTGGCAGGAAAGAGCACCGGGGTCAGATGACCCCAGCAAGGTGCTCATCTAACTTCCTTTTAAAAATCCCCAGGCTAGGAGCCTGCACCACTTCCCCTGGAAGCTGGTTCCAGGCCCTAGCGGCCCTGACTGTGAAGTAGCGCCTCCTAATATCTAATCTAAACTTACCCTCCGCCAGCTTGTGACCGTTATTCCTGGTCACTCCTGGCAGCGCACGGGGGAACAGGGACTCCCCCAATACCTGCTGATCCCCCCTGACCAGTTTGTAGCAGGCCACAAGGTCCCCCCTTAACCTTCTCTTGTGGAGGCTAAACAGGTTCAGGTCCCGTAGCCTCTCCTCATAAGGCCTGCCCTGCTGACCCTTGATCATACTAGTGGCCCTCCTCTGAACTCTTTCCATATCGTCCACGTCCCTCTTGAAGTGTGGCGCCCAGAACTGGATGCAGTACTCCAGCTGTGGCCTGACCAGTGCCGCATAGAGGGGGAGGATCACCTCCCTGGACCTGCTCGAGATGCATCTGTGGGTGCATGACAGGGTACGGTTGGCCTTCTTGACTGCCTCCCCACACTGCCGGCCCATGTTCATCGTGGAGTCAATGACGACTCCAAGATCCTTTTCCGTCTCCGTGCTGGCAAGAGGGGAGTTCCCCAACCTGTAAGTGTGGTGCCGGTTCTTCCTCCCCATGTGCAACACCTTGCACTTATCAGTGTTAAACCCCATCCTATTCTCATCCGCCCACCGTTGCAACCTGTCAAGGTCAGCTTGTAGCCTATTGCACCCTTCTAGTGCACCCACATCCCCCCACATCTTAGTGTCATCAGCAAACTTGAACAGGGTGCTTTCTACCCCGTCATCCAAGTCACTGATGAAGATGTTGAACAGTGCGGGCCCGAGGACCGAGCCCTGCGGAACCCCACTGCCCACGTCCTTCCAGGTCGAGAAGAACCCATCCACTACCACCCTCTGGGTGCGGCCCTCCAACCAGTTGGCGACCCATTTGACTGTGTGGGCATCGACACCACAGTCTCCCAGCTTTTTGATGAGGACAGGGTGAGAGACAGTGTCGAAAGCCTTCCGGAAGTCCAGAAAGACTACATCCACAGCAACCCCTGCGTCTAATGATTTGGTGACCTGATCGTAAAAGGCCACCAGGTTGGTCTGACAAGACCTGCCACTGATGAACCCATGTTGGTTGCCCCTGAGCATGCATTCCCCCGCAAGGCCCTCCTGGATGTGTGCCAGGATAATTTTTTCAAAGAGCTTACCCGGGATTGAGGTAAGACTAACTGGCCTATAATTTCCCGGGTCCTCTTTTTTTCCCTTTTTGAAGATAGGGACCACATTGGCCCTCTTCCAGTCCTCCGGCACCTCGCCAGAGCACCACGAGTGCTCATAGAGCCGCGCCAGGGGTCCCGCAATGACCTCGGCCAGTTCCTGTAGAACCCTAGGGTGAAGATCGTCCGGACCAGTGGACTTGAACACGTCCAGCCTCTCCAGAAGTACCCTAACTAACTCCTCGCTAACCCCTACCAAGTGCTCTCATGGTAATTTTTTTGCGTGAAACATTTTGTAGTATGAAGGAAGAATTTAAAAAATTGATGGATTATAGTGTGTTCAGAGTTGGTCCCAGGGAGGTGCACTAGTGAACCTCTCGTTTGATTCCTGGTCCACCCAAAGTTTAAAACCACCTGCCTGGAAGTGAGAAGAACGGGCATTTGTAGACAACACGAGGGTTTAAATTGAAGCCATGTTTTTTTAAAAACACGGCTTCAATTTAGGGTGAAGTAAACCCCTGTGTCATGTACACCTGGGTCCTTACCTGCCTCTCCGGCGGCAGGGAGGGGAGAGCAAGCTCCCAGCGGGCCAAGCAGTCCCTGGGCTGGCGGGGGAGGGACAGGGGACTGGTGCTTCCCTCGGTGGGCCCCCCCCAGGCAGTGCCTGCCCGCTGGCACCTGTCTCAGGTAGTCCTGGGGGGCACCACAGCTGCGGAGGGAAGCACCGACCCCCCCTTGCAGTTCAGGTAGGCAGGCAGGCTCTAGGGAAGAAAAAAAAAAATCAGGCACGCCGCTTTTTTTTTTCCTTTAGTACAACCTTCCTGGGCTGCTGCTGGGCTGCCTGTTGGGGCTGTCTGCAAAGTTCCTGAGCCACAAGGAGCCTGGTGATTTCCTCTGTGGCTGTAAGGTAGCAACCTAAAACTCCGCAGAGGTGTTTTAGTTTGCTGCACTCCAAAGTCATTTGCTGCGCCCCAAAGTCATTTAAGGTGCATCACGCTTCTGAATTTGCTACAGTGGTATAAAAGGGCATTTAATCAGCTTTAATGTGTCATCTACAAATGCCCAGCATTTCTAGTCAGGCAGCAGTGATGGAGTCAATTGACTACATGAATCATAATCTACCTGATCCCATCTAAATTCTTCATTCCACAGGTGTTAATGAGCCTCTCTTCTTTTTAATGGTCTTGATATTCCACCAGTCAAGCTATCTTTTGTTCTGCAATTCTTCTGTCTGTTAAAGGCTCCTGGTAATGAAGCTCCTATTTCACAGCCCTGCAGATTGTTTTTAACTCATTGCAATTAATTTATATTTGTTTTTGCTTCCATCTTAAACTAAATAGTACAGCCCTAGGCCCCTACCTCATTAGTAAAGCTTCTAATTTGTTTTTAACTGGATAAAAATTTGTTGTTTTATATGTGGTGATGCACCTCGCTATCTGCAGCCCCCTTTTCGAATTTCTAGACCTGCCCATGAGTGTACTACAAAATCAATATCAGTGTTCAGTCTTTGGCTCCTAGCGTCCTCCACCTTATGAATTTTAGTTCCCAAATTCACATTGTAAAGGTGTTTAATAGATTTCCTTTGAGTGCAAGGACTGTAAGATCAGAAAGGGAGTGGTGGTTGTTGGAAATGTGCTCTAACTAAGCTTTGTGTGTTTCTCTCCTTTTTTTTCTATGAGAGTTTATTCTGGTGCATAGTTGGTGTTTAGTTTCACCTCTGTGTTACCATGAGAGCACTTGGCGCATTGGATCAGATATATCATGTTTTGGGGAAGGCATTTGTAGGATCTATACATTCTATCTAAGCAAAGTTTAAAATCCCAAAGGGACTCTTTCTTTCCCCCTATGCTGCTCTGTTGTTTCCAAGTGTTTATGGGAAATGCCAACCATTCTTACTGTTTCTTTTTGCCTTTTGCAGCTCCCATGTGGTTTCAGTTCTGCTGTTTAAGAGGGGCTGACATTTTTACTGACTCCTTTATTATGGAAGGGAGCATGGTCTTAGGTTTAAAGAACAGGGTTGGGAATCAAGGAAAGTTAGTTTGTATTCCAGACTTTATCACATGCTCTCTAGAATTACAAGGAAGTCACTTCCCATTTTTATGGACCAAATTCAACCCTGTAGGAGAACCAGTCCCCTGACCTCAAAGCTCGCTGAGAGTGGGACTGACTTATGTGTCATCCTTTAATTTCCTCATTTGCTAATTGCAGGTAATAATACTTCTTTTTCTCAGACAGCTGTTACAAGATTGCTAGTCCCAAACTTTCCAAAACAATGAATCAGGCCCCACATTACTGAGATTGATGATATCCTGTAGTTCATGGTAAATGCAAAAGCTGTGCCCAGATACATATTGGAAAAGCTGTGCAAACTTCTCAGTATGTGAAATGGCTCATAACACCCTGACAATTATTAAAATGAAGATTCCTTTAGAATTTACCTTCTGTTGTTTTTTCCACCCTAATCATTAGGGTTCACTTGTAAAAAAAAACCCAACCAAACAGACAAACAAAAAAACCCCCAAGAGTCTAATATATTGGGCAAACTCCATGAACCAGGGCTTGCAGAAAAACACCAAACAGTGACAACGTGATAAAACTGCAGGAGTTGGTAACACAAATGTTATGGATGATGCGGCTTCAGTGTTTTGAGAGCCTTGTGTGTCAAAAGCTATAGATAGTCAGAGTATTATTGCATCATGGGCATCACCAAGTGATGAGCCTCTGTCTTTTAAAGACTTATCTGAAGTCAGGACAAGGGGCAGCAAAGTACTTCCATCCATAGCCGCTAATGATCCCTGAGCAGGTGCTTGCATTGTAAGCTCTGTGCACACTGCTTTATTTATTGTTAGACTAACATTCTGCCATTGTGTTTTTAATTAAATAGCTCTGTGATGGGATGAAAGTGTTTTTTGAAAAAGGGAAGAGAAGTTTAGCTGAAGAAAACAAACAAGCAGTCTCCAATGGGATGTCACCCGTGCTTGCGTTTGAACCACAATAGTGTAACCATGCTCCTTAGGCTTTTTAAGAGCCTTCTACTAACAGGATAGCTGTTCTGGGCTTGGATGCAGCCACCCAGCCTCACTGGGATTTACATGGTTAAAACTTGTCACACTGGACATTTACCGCTAAGACTCCCATCTTTTTTCAACGTGTTAAAAAAATGATTCAGAGATTTCACTGCCCACCATTGCTCTTTGTCAAGTTATAACCACAATGAGTGACCCAGTGGAGAGATTTCTTCCATTGCCAAGGCTGAATTAACTCTAAGGGTTTTGAACCACTTCATTAAGCACAAATTCTGCTGAGACATATCTGTTTTCTTATCTGAGGAGGGTAGGTGGAAGCATGCCCATTATGGTTTTTGCTCTAGTTAGGGTTTTGGATTAGGCCCTTAAAGCATACCTATATGGCAGTCACTGCAGCTCACATAGACATATCTGGGTTAGCTTTAACCTAGCAGTATAACTGTGGCATTATGGCTTGGTGTGGGCTGAGACACCTGCTCAGGAAGAGATTACGTGTTCAGGTGCTTAGCCCACACTATGCTGCTGGCAGCACAGAGCTAGCTAGTGTAAAGTTAGCTGAGAAATGTCAATACACATGTAGACACATCCTTAGATTCTGTAGAAAAGAAGTTGTCATGGCTGCTATGGACAAGAATTGTAGCAGTATTCTTTGAGTAAACTGACAGTCAAAGCCATACTGGAATCAGGAGAGAAGGAATGTCCTTTTTCCTCCGTCCTTTCAAATGCAGACCTTGAGGCAGTTTCCTTTTCCTTACCCTCCAGCCCTCTCCTCCTCTTTGCTTTTCTCTAGGCCACGTCACATCTTACCAAACATCCCATCTATTCATCAGTGGCATTCCAGTACAACAGCACTCCAAGGATCCAGGGCTAATTAATACACCCAACATCAGTATCCCTGGGCTGTGTAACAAATAATATGAAGACAAAGAAGCCTGTGCCAATCAGAGGTTAACAAATGAGGTGTAAGGGGTACTTCTCAAGAGGTGTGTATTGTTTCCAAATGATCAGAGCAAAAGTGGCATTCGCCTAATGTGAATTTCCCCCTCGGAGATTAGTCACATGGGGTGCATCTACATGTGCATTAACATGCTTTATTTAATGCACATTAAATCTAGTACCTCCATTGTCAGGTACTAGGAAAGTGTGCATTAGCTTACCTTAATGCGCATTAACCAAAAATGGGTTTTAAGTGATGCTTAATGTGCTTTAGCCTATTTTAATCTGCATTAGCAAAAGTGAACAGTCTTTAAGTAATGCTTTAATGCACATTAAAATAGGTTAATGCACATTATAGCACATGTGTACACATGCCCTGGAGCTTTCATGTGTTTTTTAAGGAACAAACAGTTGAATTGTTCTTTCCTGATATCTCAGGCTTCTTAACTGCAGTTTGAGTGCTGCAGGAGTTAGGATTGGAGGTGAGTTTGGTACATTAATAGAACAAATGCAATCAAGACTTGCCAAATAGTGAGGAAAGGGCATCAAGGAAAGCTAATCTTTCACCATTAGAAACAAAGTTAGAGACCATGATAAGTGCAGACAGGGGGCTAGAAGTTCAGAAAAGGTTTTTATGATAGATATCATTAGGCAAACCAACGAAGATTCACAGTCCCTTTCCCCTGTGGTATTCTGCCTGAGGAAAAAGGAATCATGACTTTCATATGTCAGAGAACCATACAGATATTCAGCACCTAATTATTAGCACCTAGCTTTTCTCTTGTCCCTGATATTCACTGATAAATCCTGGATTTGGGATTGGTACCTGCCTCAGATGGATTATCAGTGGATTCATCACACCATTTAATCTATACCAGTCTTGAATCCGGTGATATGTGGTCCTGGTTAGTGATGGTGCTGAAGGCTGAGCACATTTATCATTAAATGTTTGGGAATTTTCTTAGTTAAAAACATGAAATATTCCAATGTCTGTCACATTTGATCCTGCTCCGTCTCTGAATGTTCTCCTTGCTCCTGATCCATTTCCCTATGTCCCACTCACTTCTGGCCTATCTCCTTGGGTTCTGCCAGCATCTGTTATATTCCCTTGTGTCCTAAACACCCACGACTTTTCTGCCTCCCCATGTCAGACAGAGAACAGGAACAGCCTGTTTGGTGATTTGTTCCATCCTTTAGATGTGGTGCAACACAAGATTGCTTCCTACAGTAGATTGTCTTTGCTTATTCTAATTTAAATGTCCAAAGCTATGAAGCTTCCATCTGTATCATGGGGAGTCTTCAGTGCTCCTGACAATCAGCCTACACTTTATTTTGCTGAGTTGTATCCCACCATTACTACTTATTCCTCTACCATGCATATGCACCACCAGTGGCAGTCTAACAAATTTATTTCCCTCTTTGGTGCTTGCATACCTCATTGGTTTGTACTCCTTGAGTGGTTATCCTGTGTAGGAGCCAACCTTTGATTCTGTGTTTGTGCAGTGTCAAGCACAGTGGGGACCTTGCCTTTGACTGGGGAACATAACTGCTACTACAATACTAATAATAAACAAATAAGGACAAATGCTTATTTATTCTCATCTAGCCAACCTATTCATCTTTTTGAGCTTTCCCTAGTAAGTACATTGAGCCAAGCAGGTAGCTGTCTTTCTCCCTTTATCCTTCTGCTGAGTTTCTTTATGCTTCTCCCAGATTTGATATTGGGGATGGGGGAAAGGGGCATAAGTGCCAAAATCTGTCCATGATATCCTGGTTGTAGGCTCACCAGTGTTTTATAATCCCTCCTTTTTCTGTCCTTTTTCTTTCCCACCTCTGTACCCACTTGTTCTGTTTCTGTGTGTCCCTTCCACTCCTTCTTCTTCCCTGAATCCCAATGGCTAATGTTGTACTTTTACATGTTATACCCACTGCCACTCCACTGCCCATCTGTTTCTTATTCAGGACCACTAGTTTTGCCCCCCCTCCTTCCTTTTATCCCGTTCCTATTCCTGTTGTTCTTCTGCCTGCCGCCCCATTCAGCTTGTCTGTCCTAGCAATCCCTACATTGTTTCATCTTTTTTACTTTCCTTGAAGCTTAAACATGCACTGGAGCTTCTGGGGTCTTTGTTGTTCAGCAACTTCATTTTCTATTAACACAAATAAAATATAACAAGAGATGATATGCAGGGGGAGTCCACAACACAGAACAAAAATTGTTTATTTGGCTGCAGAGTTTGTTCACTCTTCTCCTTTAAAACATGGCAGGTGGTGACAATATTGACCACCTTTTACATTACTGCCTATGGTAAGAACAGTTGTCCAGAAAGTAGGAGCCCAGGGCTCAAACTCAGGAGATTGCCTAAGCACCAAGTGAGAGCTTGGCTGGTCTGGAGCATTCACATATCCTGTGGAAGCTGTGCCTGTGTGCAAGACTTCACCAGAGCAAGACTCAAAATTCTCAGGCAGAGAGTAAACCTGGCTCAGTTACCTAGAAGGTCAGGGAAAGCCTGGGTTCTGATCCATGGGACTGCATATGCTTTTTTGTATTAAAAAATCGTGGAATAAAATGCATAAATAGTTTGGGGAGCAGGGGCCAGAACCTAGCCCAGAGTGAGGTTGCCTTTTGCTCTCTCTCGCTTCCTGTCTCTGTCTCTCTGACACTATGAATCAGGAATTCTTAGCTGGATGGGGGCAAAGCTTTAGCAAGCAGAGGGGAGTGTCCCATCCCTTCCCTACATCATAGTTAAGACACAGAATTCCACCTGTGCTGCATGTTAGGCACCTGAAGATTCATTTGGATCCAGACCATATATATATATATATATATATATATATATATATATATATATGCCAGGGGTGTCAAACTCATATGGGCCCTCAGACTGGATGCCTGGCTCAGGGTTAGTCCACAGGCTGGATTGGGCCCATGAACCTCTCCTTCTCCTGCCACAAGCAGCGTGCATTCCAGATCCTGCATGTGGGGCCAGTCCAATGAACACCGTGTGTGGTGTGTGGGTCCACTCAGACCCCAGGGCAACACTGAGGGCCAGATGATGGGCTTCCACAGGCTGGATCCAGCCCATGAGTCATATGTTTGACACCCCTGATACATATTGTATTTAAAGTTGGGCTGTACATACCTATAAATAGCATATTTAAGAAAGGAGAATAAGATCATCTGTTTAAATCCTTCTCTTGTCACTGAAACCCAGCTCTGAAACCATGTATGTGACAAAAGTCCCATTACTAGGAGTGATGTATCAGTATTTCCCTTATATAGGAGAGTGACTGAAATAGCTGGAGGACAAGATTTGGCAAGGTCTTTTGTACTGAATCATACTGCCATATACGGTGAGAAGTAGCTTTTTAATTAACAGATCAGTATAAATTCACATTGCTGTTTAATTGCTCTAATATGACTCGATGTAGTAGAGGTAAGTTTGCTAGCAAAGGACATGGTGATGGTGAAGGCACTGAGGCTTTAGCTGGTTGAGTAGGTGCTTTCATCTCTCTGGCTGCAGACATCCATTGTTGCTGTCACCATGGCTACTAGAAGAGTGTTCATTACCCCTCTCTTGAGCTAGAGAGAGAATTCAGAGCAGGGAGGAATTTGCCATGTGAATGGGGGGAGTGAATGGAATGAAAGGATGTGGATTGTTCAAACACATGCAGCAGTTTGGCTGTTTTTGCTTAACAGAACTCTTAGCAAATTCTCTGGCTTGCCCCCATCTTTCTTTTTGATGCTTTGCCAAATTTCCCAGGAAGAAGCATCTATAGAGAAATCACAGATTTTGTTTGTATGCATTATTTCCTCTGGAATAAAAGTGTGTGTGTGCGCATGTGTCTGTGTGTGGTAATGAAAGCAAATATTTATACTTCCCCTTTATTCTGAACCCTCAAGGTATCTTCCAGGCACTGCATTTCACTCCCATCTCAGTTTTTCTTATCTGGGACATGAACATTTCCTGTACAAAAGTCAGTAACACATTAAAGGAAAAGACATATCATGTTAATGTTCTAATGAATTGCATGGTAACTTAATAGTAAGAGTACTTGTGACTGAAAAGTATTTACAGGCACATACATTTCACCAAAATTGCATTTACTATGTCAGTTCTTCAAATGGCTCTAATGTAATCTGGATTGTTTATTAGAAGGCAGAAAAGCATGACAGGGTTGGAGAGTAATTAATATGTACTTATGCTTTATAGAGGGATCATTGCTTTTTAATAAATGTGCCTGCAGTATATACAATCACTTACTACCATCCCAGTGTCCATTGAAATAACACAACAGTACATAATCATCAACTAGTGTCAGCAGACAGAAAAAATGCCCCTTGCCTTGCTAAAACCACCTCCACCAGAATCCTTACCGCAGTCTGCACAGAAACAGACTTAGCAAGTGCCAAACAAACTCAGGCTCTGCAGAAATCTGAGTGGCGAATTCTAGGGCCAAGAGACCTCTCCTGCACATGCCTTTCTCTCACCATCCAACTATGAAATTCTGTAGATGGCCAGCTCAAGAGTTTGAAGGCTTTCAGGTGTCAGGGGTATAGGTTGTAGCTGTGTTGGTCTAAGGACATAGGCAGACAAGGTTCTTTGGGTAAATCTGATCTCTTTTATTAGACCAACTCAAATGCTTCTTAGCAAGCTTTTGGGTAAGCTGGTAGAGTGGCTGCCTCCCACTCCTCTGAGCAAGTTAGGAACTTGAGACTGGAAGGGGCCTCCTGGGCCATTGTGTCCAGTCTTCTGCTCCTGCAGTCACTGGTTTTTTGGTGCTTTTATCTAATAGCTTGAATAGATAGATTCCATAGATTGAAGCTGCTTATAGACTTGAAAATAACAAAACAAAATAGTGCTTTGCTTTAAGCTCAGTGTGCCCCTACACCAAGTGCAGCAGTTTTATGACTTAGGCTTCTGACAGATGTGAACCCCACCATTTGCTTTACCAGAAGAGTCATCGTGTTAGTTTGACCCGGCTCGCCCACCGTCTATATAGCAGCTTGCGTACTTCAGCAGGGTTTTTTGGTGCTTTTATCTAATAGCTTGAATAGATAGATTCAATAGATTGAAGCAACTATTAGATACAAGCGCCAAAAAACCCCGCTAAAGCGCACAATCTATACAGATGCTGGAGGGCTGGGTCGAACTAACACTCTTCCTCTTCTGGTAAAGCACGGGCGGGTCACATCTGTCAGCAGCCTAAGTCCTATAACCTGACATATAACTTGACTGAGCTCAATTTTAGAAGTTACTTGGTTTCTTTGCTCCAGCTGCTGTGATGGGAAGGCTGGGCTGTTACAGAATCTCACTGCTCGAATGGTTAGGAAGATTCTTCTAATTTCCATCCTAAATTTATTCATGGCCAGTTTTATACTCTTTTGTTCTTGTGCCAACATTGTCCTACTAGCTTAAAAAGCTCTTCTCCCTCTGTGGTGCTTTCCCCTTGATGTATTTATAGACAGTAGTCATATCTTTTCTCAGCCTTTGTTCTGCCAGACTAAACAAGTTAAGTTCTTCTAGTTTTCTGTTGTATCATAAACTGTCCATTCCCCTGATCGCCCCATTTGCCTTTCTGGAAATGCGTTCCAGTTTGAATTCATCTTTCTTGAACATGAGTGACTGGAACTGCATACACAGAAGTCCAGATGAAATCTCACTAGTGCTGTGTATAATGATGTTAATACTTCCCTACCTCTGCTGAAAATACCTCTTCTACTTGATTCTATGATTACCTTTGTCTTCCACACAGCTGTACCACATTGGTAGATCATAGTTATCCTATGATCAACCAGTATACCAAAATCCTTTTCTTTCTCAGTCATTTCTAATGGACAAACTCCTGGATTGTAGCAGAAGTTTTTTATTATTTGTCCCTACGTAAATGACCTTGCAGTTTGTATTTTTGCATTTCGCCCCATTTTTGGTACTCCAGTCCTCAAGCCATTCAGTTCTTTCTGTGCACTATTCTGATCCTCCTCTGTATTGATGATGCTTCTCAATTGTGTGTCTTGATCAGATTTCATCAATCCTGCCTCTCTTTTTTTGTTAAGGTTTTAAACAAAATGTTAAGTTCTGCCCTAAAACTGAAGAACTCCACTAATAAGCTCCCTCCAATATGATGCTTTCAACATTGCCTTCTTGTCTTCTCCCCTTGAGTCAGTTCCTTACCTACCTGATGAGTTCTGCTGTTACTCTCTGTCTTCTCCAGGTTCACCAATAATTTTTCATGTATAAAATGCTTTACTGAAGTCCAGAGAGATGAGCTGTACTGCGTGTCCTTTGTTTACAGTGTTGCTTATCTTATCAAAGATAGACATTGGGTTAGTTTGGCATGATCTATCTTTGGTAAACCCACATTGCATTTCATCCCGTTTTCCATTTACCTCCATATGTTTAATTATTATTTCCTGCAGAATTTTTCCAAAGACGTGCACATTAAGGAGTCCAGACGAACTGGCCTGCACTTGCCTGGATCATTTTTGGCCCCTTTTAAAATACAGATACTGCTTGACATCCTTTAAAAATATGGTACTATGCTCATAGTATAAACATAGGTACCTTCTTAATAGCTGTGGGTGAGGGAGGGGGTTAAAACCTGCATTCAGAGAACCTTGCTTATTCTTGGGCTTCTGGTACCATTTTTAGAGACGTGTTATTCCCTCTACCATTCTTCCTTGATTTGGTTAACAGACTTCCATTTTCTGCTATTTGTCCTTTTTCCTACTTGCTTGTCTTGTACCCTGCATACATGTTCAGGAAACCCTGAACGTGAACCTGAAAAAGTTATATCCCTAGACTTAGCAGCCCTGTTCCATGTTTGACAGTTTAAATCCCAGAACTTCATATGCTGCAACTATACATATGGACAGGCTAAACCCAGCCAGCTGCAGATGCCAGACTGATCCCCCTGGAAGACAGTACCAGCCTTCCAGTTTCTGTGACATAAAAATTGCTGTGTACATCTATATACAGCTAAATTGCTGTCACCTAAAGAGACATACATGCAAGCACGTGTGAGCGCGCATGCATACCCTTCCAGGTTTTGGCAGTCCATGCTGTCAGGAGATTAATTTATACTAGTGAAGAATGGTGTGAGGGAAATAGCCTGAGACAGATTTCTCAGATATTGACTGGTTTCCTGGGAGAGATGTTTGTGTTAATTCTCTGCTCTCTCACTCCATTTTTTTCCCCAGTAGCAGTTAGGTGCAAAATGCAATGAAGTCAGCATTTTGGGAGTGAAATGCCCAGAGCATTAGCAGTGGAAAGTAAACCACTTGGATTAGCCTTCAATTCAGAAGTGTCTCTATAGGCCCAATTTTCAAGAGTGTTGAGCACTCATAACTCCAGTCACCATTAATGAAAACCCATAACTCATCAGCTTTGAAAAATCAGGCCCTGAATTTGACATTGCTGAGTTAGGGTATGTTTTTGTTCCATCCTCTGTTAAACAGAGGTTTTCTACCTTTCCCTCTCTTCCTCCCCTCTCCCCTTTTGGATTCTCTTCTGTAAGTCTCTCTATCTATCTCTTTCCCCTCCTTTCTCTGTCACATTGTATTCCCCTTACTTTATCTACCCCAAAATATGGAGAATCATAAGATGTTAGTTTTTCATTTCTGGGAGCTAAGAGTATGGCCCCTGGTCCAACCCCTTAATGACTCCTGACCCTGGACCTGCTGTACTGCAGACTGGTGTACTCGGGGGGGGGGGGTGGCTGTGCTTGCCTGACTGATGAGGTTTCCAGACACCGCTGGGTTGGCCCTTGTGCATCTACTCAGACTATAGTATAAACGTACATATGTATAACATAGGCAGAATACACACTAAAGGTCTAGTACACACTGAGAATTGTGAGGGTGGACAAGAGTGAACAGAAGTGACAAAAGGGAGTAATACGGCAGAAAAAATCGGAAGTGAAAAGAAAGCTAAGAAAGAGGGAAAGAGGAAAGAAAGGGAAAAGAAAACAAGGTATTAGAGATAGGAAGGGTGCAGGGAAAAGTGGACAGACATTAGGAAGGGAATTAGAAGGGAGAGGATGAGGAGGGGGGACAGGAACCTGAGAGAAGGAAGAAGAGAGGAGAAATGCTTATTAAGAGTTAATTTTCTTCCCAGTGGAATAACCCTGTTAGGAAAAATCAGTCATTTAATAGACAGCGTGTCAGCTTGAAATAACACATACAAATTAATATTACACTGCGTATGATTTGTTAAATTCCATCCCCTAGGGGACATCTTCTAGTGGAAACAAACTTTGGCTTTGTCAGAATAAGGCTTTCTCTTTGAAGGTAAAATTGTTCTGTCTTAGTGTCATATACCTGGCAGCGATTCATCAGCTGACAGAGGCAGACTCGGGTGGGGGTGACAGGTCTGTTTCATTATCTTGCTTGTGTACTGGAGAGGGTGTATGGATTCATTTTTTCTGAAAAGAAATATCTGACAGGGACAGGGTAAAAAGAGAAAGGGGTGGAGGAGGATGGACTGAGAAGGTGAAAGAGAAGAGAGGTAATGGAGAAGGAGGTAAAGGTGAACAGAGAGGAAAGGCTGCCCTCTTCCTGCCCTCTCTTTTCATTATTTTCACCTTTCTCTTATGTTCTCTTCTCCTCCTCTGACTTTCCAGACATTTCTTCTTTTTTCATTAACTTCTGTCCCTATATTTGCCTCTTCTTTTATCTATGATCATTTGCTGTCTTGTCCTCTGCCCTAGCCACATCTTCTTCCTTACATTCCCTCCTTCCCAGCTCACATGCACCCAACACTTATCACTTTTGACCTTGCACATGATCTCAACACGTGACCTTTTCACCTTCCCTCTCAGATGCTTCTTCTCAATTTCTCTCTTTTCTGCCTGCTCTCTCCCTCTGGGCTTGTTTTCATTTCGGAGTTGACCCAGGGTCTCACTCAGATGTTTCCCATAATCCAGTTCCCATGCACACACAAAACCCTCTAACTGGAGTGTGGAGGTGCTTTCAACTCAGGGTACCTGACCCTTCTTGAGACGCATTTATAGCCCAGGTGCTACTTTGACTTGGATGACATCAGGCCCACTTTGCACCAAGGGTACAGGCTAAACCATATGAATCCTCAGTGTATTCCCAATTTCTCCCGTATGCCCCAGAGGAAAACCAAGTTCTTCCACAGGTCCTTGGGAAAGAGCCCAGGAGTCTAGCACTTCACATGGATAACTACACCACCAGAATGGACACAGATGAGCAGAGCTGAGCACTGTATGACCATGCATAATATGAGCTTGCTCAGCCTCAGATGTCAGTAATGCAGTGAAGACACCTGCACAGACAGCCCTCCCCTGGCCTCTCAGAGCCTTGGCAGACACATCAGTCAGCCTTACAACTGGATTTTCTCCCTTAAGACATATGGCTGAGACCTGTGAATCTTGGTGTAAAGATCCTGAAATATACTTGCCAAGGCTGCATGTACATGATCTGACTTGTGTTTGAGATGACCCTGGATTTACTGAATGTAAATACAAATTTTTGCTAGACGTTTAAAGTAAAATTAAATTACATGTATACCAGAATATAGCTGTTTTACATTGTACAGTGAAGTAAGTAGGGTTCAGTGGAGATAAGAATGTGGTCCATAAGTATCATCAAATTCTTTTTTGAATCCTATTAAGTCCTCAGTCTCAGCAATATTTTTTGGAAATGCATTATACTGGTTAATAATACTTAGAGCTGCATACGAAAGACAATTCCTGTTATCATTTTCAAATTTGCTACCTCTTTCATTTAATTGAAAAGTCCTTTTTCATAGATTTGTAAGGTTTAAGGTCGCAAGGGACCATTATATCATTTGATCTGCTCTCTTGTATATCAAAAATTGTTAAATCCCATCCAGCTTTGCTCTGACTGAGCCCTGTAAATTGTGTTCGCTTAAAGGATAACTTTGAGAAAGGCATTTGGCCTTGAGGCAAAGACATCAAGGACAAACAACCCCATACTTCCCTTGGCAGTTGGTTTCAGTGGTTCATCACCTTCACTGTTGAAACTTTGTGCCTAGTTTCTCATTTGAATTTGTCTGACTTCAGCTTCCAGATTCTGTTTCTTGTTAAGACTTTCTCTGGTAGATTAAAGAGGCCTTTAGTACCCAGCATTTTCTCCCTGTGGAGGTACTTAGGCACTGTGATCAAGTCTCCTCTCCATCTTCTTTCTGATACACTGAACAGGCTGACCTCTTTAAGTCCCTCATGGTAATGCATTTTTCCCCAGCCATCAAATCACTTTTGTAGCCTCTCTACTGGGTCCCTTCTAGATTTTCAACAGCATTTTTAAATGTGTACACTAGAACTGGACACAGCCTCCTAGTCCTAGTATCAATTTCACCAATCTTTCATACAGCTGTAAAATTGCCTCCTTCTGACTATTCACTATATCCCTGCTTAGTCATCTAAGGATCACATTAGCCCCTTTTTGCCACTGCCTCACATTTGGAGCTCATGTTCATTTGTTTGTTCAGTATGAACCCTTTTGATGGTCACTTGTCCTTAGTATTGATCCCTAGAGAAGAACCAGAAGACCCCACTTTGATGATGATTCCTCATTTGCAACTACTTTTTTAGATATGTTAGGGCATGTCTACATGTCGCCCTTCATTGCCGTAGCGACCATGTGGGTCTACACATGACCGGCAGCTACTTTACTGTAGTGGTGTGCCCCCCTGCTTTAGTGCACCACTGCAACGAAGTAGCGGCTAAAACTAACTGTGGGCCATTTGCACAGTGCATTACGGGTAGTTATTTCGCCATGCTTTAGTATTTCCAAAAAGAAGTACTAAAGCATGGTGCAGTAACAACGTTGCTATAGGGCGATGTGTAGACACACCCTTAGTTTACTAGTTCTTACTCTGTGTAACATTTGCTTCACTGATATTGTATAACATTAATTTTTTTCTTTAGAATTGCATGAAGTATTAAGTCAAATACTTTCAAATTTCTCTTACATCTCCATAATTACCTTTTCTCAACCAGATTTATAATCTCATTGAAAAATAAAATCAGATTTGTTTGACAAGACTTATATTCTTGGACTGGCATGCAGTTAGATTCCTATCTTTTAATTCTTTAGCAATTGAATCGTCTGTCAGCTTTTCCATTATTTTGCCTGGGATTGCTATCAACCTAACTGACGTATAATTACCCAGCTCTCATCCTGTGTGCTTTCTTTGAACATGTACATAACATTTACCCTTATTTGGTCTTTTAGAATTTACACATTTACCCTTATTTGGTCTTGGCCTCTGTATGCCAAAACATATAGAAAATTAACTGCAGTATGGCAGAGATCTCCTCAGCCAGCTCTTTAAGGACTCTTGGAAGCAAACAACCTGGGTTTACAGATTCAGTGAAACTGTGTAGCGTTCTTCTTGCTTACCAGTGCATGGGAATATATTTTATCCTCCTCGTATAGTAAATGTGCTACATCCTCCTCCTTTCCAAAACATAACTCTTATTACTATTAGTATCTTTGCATAATTCTGCCTTTCTGTATCATTAGCAATTTACCATCTCTAACAGCACTCTCTAGGATTCCTTTTGTTCTTGATAAAATGCTTTCTTTTTATTGTCTTTATTCCTGTCAACCGTGAATTTTTCTTTGATGTTTTCAGCTTCCCTTGCCAGTTTCTCCACTTCTTAACTTCTAATCTATACTGTTTGGTATCTATTTGCCATTTTTCCATTTGTTATTTATTGCTTTTTATTCCTGAATCCCACTTTCACCACAGTGGTCTTTTAGCCAAGCCTGCCCTCTTTCTTGACACTGAAATCCTGGGGGTTTTTTGGCTATCTAATGAGATTTTTTTTTTAAAGAAATCCCAATCTTTATTCATGTTTTTCTATTTACATTTTCCTCCAAATCCATTTCACTTATTATTCTTTCCACTTTTGGAAAATTAGCCCTTTAGCAGCACCACCTATAAGCATATATATATCTTCTGGGTTGGGCTGTCCTCTGTTTGCCCTTACTGAATATAATCAGGTCGTGATCACCAGTCCCTAGGCAACTACAACCTTTCAGTCCAGTGATTAATTTACTTGCTCTTATGTCCCCTCTATCATTCACCAGTCTGTATACTGTTATTATGTCTCCACTTATTTTTCTCTTTTTTAAACTAAGCACTATCTTTTTAATATTTTTTCATGTGGAAGATTTTCTGTGCCTTGGATCATTTTTCTTATCTGAACCCCCTCTTTCTGCTGTATCCTACTGTATTTCTGTAATAGCATTATATTCTCAGTGTTATTCTTCATCCATTTCCTTACACACCCCAACATTTGGTTTGCTCTTCTGACTGCTCTTGTTGCACACCAAGCTGTTCACAGTGTTTACAGAAAATGTAGAAACCAGTAATGTCATGACTCATCAAATTATTCTATCCAACATGTAATACCTGGATTTTTGTCAGCAGTGACTGTTATTTGCCATCCTTGGGCCCATTCACCTATCCTTGTGAGAGTTTCTGAAATTCTTCAGTGTTTTCTACCTTCTTGAGTAAACTAAATAAATTGTATCATCTGTAAATTTTACCACCCTGCTTTGGATATCACTTGTGATCATTTTTGTGCATTTTAAACCACAGCAGTGTCTCCAAGTTCTGGTTTTTCAGCTTTGGAATATTCCTGCCAGTTCTGAGACAGTGAAAAAAAGAAATAACATGTTGATCTTCAGCCAAAGGTTTGTGGTACTGAAACTAGTTTAGATGACTCCCAGCAGGTTTTGGTGTTAGAAATCAGTGGGGCTCAGGGTCCTAAGTTGCTTTGGAATTTCTGAAAATTAAAATGAAGGGCTTTCTTTAGGAAGATATTTGCTTCTCTTTTTGTTGCTATGTTGTACGCAAACTGCTGCAGCCAAAAACAATGCCTTAACTGCATAAGCTCGTTCTCACTTCATTTTCTCACTGGAGTTCTCCCCTCCCTTTCCTTAGCAGTTAACTTAAGAGGGGGTTCAATAAAAATGAGGTAAACACAGTGTCAGATCAAGCAAGTGCACTTTCCTGCTAATAAACAAAATAGACATCCTCACAGCATGCCACTGAGTATTGATCTACACATTAACAAGAAAATGGGCCGAATTCTGCTCTCACTTACTCCCCTACAGTGAAACCATGTTAATGCAGCTGGATGCAGAATTAAAGCTCACAGTTTTCCAACCTGGCTGCTCTAGCTGGATGCCTAAATATGGATTATGGAGCCTAAATGAAAATGGCCTGATTTTCAGAGGTACAAAAGCACCCTTACCTCTCTGCCACGGTGGTTTGTTTGCCTGGCTTTCAGGAAGCTGTGGATGCAGCTATGTGCTGAGTGGTAGAAGAGTTATGGATGTCATCCTTTCTTGAGGGAGTGAATTCTCGTTCAGACAGGAAAGCACTGGCTTTTAGTTTTCATTCTTTCTTTGCTTGAATTTATGTGAGCAATTGTCAGGATGCTTTTTGGATCTGAAATTGGGCCTGCAGAGGGCTTTCTGTTTTCCATGGGATGTATTCAATCAATCATAGAGATAAATAAAGGAATCTATATGGCTAGGCCTTAAAGCTCAATATCTGACATAAAAAAGAAGCTTAAAATGTTTAGTGTTAATATGAAACTCTTTGTTTATGGAAGTTCAGCCTTCATATAAATAATTTTAAAGACTCTGTGGAATATCATGGCAACCTCCTTTCCTCCACAGAGTTTGGAGGGAGATGTGAAAAGAAATGAGAGAAAAATACCCCCTGGAGTATCCTCCTCTGCTTTCAACTGCAGTCAGCTGGTAAAGCCACATTTGCGTCAGTCTTGATGAGCCGATAAACAAATCTATCAAATTTACCAGGCCTGTTGGACTCCCAAGCTGTCTAATGGCAAAGGGTGGTGGAGCTACAGCAGGGTGGACGTTGCTGTAACTGGGAGCCGAAGTACAATAATAATACAGTAATAAATACACTGCTGCTCCAGCAGTGAGAACAGAGCTGCCAGGACTGTGAGGAATTTGGGGGCAGGAGGGAGCAGCAGTGGGAAACCTGGCAAAATATGGGGGAAAGGGGAGGAGGCAACAGCAGGAGACCTGGAGAGTATATAAGAGAAGGCAACAACAGATGTCCAGTGTTTTGTGAATGAGAACAGAGGAAATGGGAATGTGAAGATTATGGGTCCAAGAGTCAGCTCACACAGTTTCTTAGTTTTTAGGACCTTACAGATCATCGGGTCCATCATAGGGAATAAAAAACAGGCAGTCCTGATTTGGTTATTGGGGTTATAATTTCATCATGGAGTTTTAGTAACGAGATGAGGCACTCAGCTTCATGGAATTATAGCCCCCTTAATTAACAGTTGCCTCTGTGTGTGTATGCATACACTTACAGACATGCTACAAAGCCTTTCTATTCACTCTGGCTTCGGTAGAGGGGCACTTACCTGGAGACAGGAAGATTTTAGGCGACATTAGGTCACCCTAGAGTTTTTGTAAAATGTGTTGCTATTATGAATACTGAAGGTACCCAATAAGCACATCGTATAACAATATAGATGCATGCACACACACAGCCCTCCTCTACACGTTACAGATATTGCACAATTAACTGGTTAATTGTGCCATTACCTGTAGTCCAGCTACATGTGCAAAGTAGCTAGCTATTGCACAATAAAAAGCTCCAACCAGCTATAAAGTTAGACTTGGAAAATATGTACTAACCTTATAGCTGGTTGCTATCAAGTTTTGATTTGCACGTGTACAAGGGTTTCCCCTGCAGCTGGGAGCCCTGTCAGCTGGCAAGGCTCCCAACCACAGCAGTGCACCATGCCCAGCATAAAACCCCTAAACCCTAGGGATTGTGGCAGCCTAATCCCAAACTCCCCCTGCACCAGCAATAAGGCGCAATAGGATTTAATGCAGGATCCCACAGTCATGCCTCTTTCCATGCACATGTGGCATGGCAGGAGGTGCAATTGTGTAAATTGTGCATTAGTTCCCATTGCACCTTTCCTTGCACATGTAGAGGGGGCCACCCACACATAAAAATGGGCCAGAGCTATACCATTAAGAGTCTGAAATAAAGTTCTCCAAAATTCAGTAGTGTTTGGCTCCAGGCTTTTGGTCTGAACTTATCTCTAAAATATATGTAACATTAAACATGCACTTAAACACCTGAGGAGAGATGTGACATGATGGTTGAACACTTGGTGATTCTGACAGCAAGAATTATCCACAGTTTCTTTGTGCGCAGAAGTCACTTTATTTCAGAGACAACTTCACTGATATGCGCAAACTCATGCTGATGTCTGGGGTGAGAAGACAGAGAAAGGGAGAAGACGACAAAGTGACATTTCAATTGCATCAGCATTTAAAAAAAATTAAGAAGTAGAGAAAAAGGGAGAGTGAAAACAAAACAAGAAAAGCTCCCAGGAGCACCGTAGCATTAATCTAACCTTCAGCATGACTGAAAATTCCACAGGCAGGTGAGCAGAATTATTGATGTTTGAAGTAATTACTTCAGCAGGCGCTGCTATCAAAATTCATAGTGATTGATTTCCCACTAGTCAGCTTATCTCTCCCAGAACAAGTACACTAGAAAGCAGCTTATAACCCCTTCCTAATAAGCCGTGGCACATCACTGGAGAAAATGGCGTTAGGCTCTTTTTGTTTTGCATTTGCTGCTGTTAAAGGTTGAATCATTTGAAATGCTTAAGCACACTGAACTTTCTTTTCTCCTCAAGATGATCTAGGAATGAAGCCATGCCCTTCCCCTTCCCAGCCTGGCCATCCTCCCAGCCACGCTGTTAACCTACTGAGACTTGCAGGTGCAGCTGCTCCCAGTAGCATTAAGGAAAGGCCAGATTTGAACACAGGCAACCAAGGAATGCATTTGAGGTTGGGTCTCAGTTGTATACAGGCAGACTAGGATCTTCTTTAATCAAGGCCCTGAGGCTCAGTAAGGTGTATACTTACAGTCTTTAGTGATAACTCTACTATCTGGGCATCTATATAACCCCCAAAGGCCTGTCTTGGCAAATAAGAGGCCCAGCCCAATCTACAGTGGGTTGTTTTAGGGATAGGGAAGTTGGAACAGACGCTTCTATAGTGGTTCCAAAATATCAGCTATGAATCTAACAGGAGCGACCTAGGCCATTATAATTAACTGGAGCAGTGAAGGATAGCGGTGTTGTGATGAGAATATGATTTAACACCTTTCATGCCCCAGGTATCCCAAAGCCCTTTATGAAGCAATGACTTACTGTCACATGGCATTGTAGCAGTTGTTCAGACAAACTGAGTAGCCTACTGTTATGCACTGTAAAACAGCTTTCATGCGGTACAGGCAGTCCTCAGACTTACGACAAGACACGGTTTTCAGGAACCAATTGTAAGTCAAAACATTGTAACTCAGAACCAATTTTCTCATAAGAAACAATGTTATAAATGGGGGATTGGTTCCTGAACCAAGGCCCGATACCCCATTTTCACCAAAAATAACCCATAATTTTGTACTTGATCAATTATAGATGAGTAATAAAACTATATGAATGTATTTATATTGTAAATAGCAATCATATTGATTTGGAAGGATTTCTTTGAGGTGACTTTGCTGGACTTTTTGAAGGGTTCTTGGCTGGAGTCTTCTCAGGAGTTTTGGCTGCAGGTTTTTCTGGAGTCTTGTCTGCTTTCTTAAAGAAAGTGTCCAAGGAAGTTTGGACAGATGTTCTCCAGGGAGATGGGAGATGCAGTGAACTTGTTTGCCGGCGTGGCATCACATTGGATCAAGCGTTGTAAAGTGGAAACTGGTGTCAGAAAGCTGAAACAGTGTCAATTTAGAAACCTTGTAAGTGTGAAATGTTGTAACTTGAAATGTTGTAAGTTGAGGACTGCCTGTATATGGACATTAGGATCCAGTTTATTGTGAGGAGATGTTGAGCCCGAGCCTTAGGGATAGCCTCTTGCCTCAAAAATTTGTTTAAAAAAAAAGGCCTTGGATAGGAAGGAGAAATGATAGAGGGGCAGAATTTCAGGCAAAAGGTAAGGAACTCCCAATATATCCTCCTTGGCCTCTCCTCTGTCTTCCCAACTCCTGAAATACCAAAGGACAAAGTGGGTTAAAGCCAAGCTCCAACTGTCCTGGCTTTTCATCAATTTTTGTCAGGAGACTTCATCTGGAAGTATTTTCCTTTCTATTTTGGCTCGCTTCCCTCATGTGGAGAGCTGGAGCGCTCTCTTGTACAGACACAGTCATTTCACCCTGCCATCTGGCACGAGCGCATGGGAGGCAAATGATACTATTTAACAGGAAGCAAAAAGATAATCTGCCGGAACGGTTTTATGAAAAGAGATAGAGAAACGCAAGCAGTGGGAGGAAGCCATTTTCCATATACAGCAGGAAATCTGCTGAATAAGAGCATTTATTATGGGAAAGGTGAGCTGCTGTTTGCAGGTTCAGGTGGCTGGCTGGTTGTAAGCGGTGCTTCCAAACAACAAGAGCAGGAGAAGGGGAGGGGAAAGCCAGTCACAGTATTAGTATTAGCAAGAATTGGCCTGGTCCTTTGCAATGATATCAGATACTTTTGATTGGGGTTTTTTTTTGAGGTTATTTGCTCAGCTTTTCCACTCATTATTTTTCCATTTTTGCAAACCACTCAGCTTCCTGACTTCCAGTGCAAGACACAGATGCCCTGGCGGCGGGTGTATGTATCCCACCAAATATGTGGACTTCCTTGTGAATGCACCTCTAGCTAGGATTCTGCTCCATCCCTTGTGCCTGGTGGGGAGAAATCTCCCTCAAGTCCTCTGTTAGCAGTACCCTCAGTATGTAGCAGTCCTCACAGCCCCCCAGTGCAGGGTTCGTATCAGGGACTGGGGGCGTGTTGAGAAGCAGGCCAGAGAACATTATGCTTTGTAATCCTAACCTGGAATATACCCATGAAGAACTGTAATCCGCTACTCGAGTCTGCTGTAATCTGTGCAGGGTTTCAGAGAGAAGTAGGGAGCCATTAACAATACTATGACAGCCCCCTTTCTTACTCCTGTACCCAGTAGGACCTGGAAGCACAGAGAATGGGACCCTTTGTGGGTACCCTATGTTGAGGTTTGATTTGCTGGTGTCCACTGGAGTAGATGTGAAGTACAGTCCCACAGATGACTGCTCTTTTCTGGACCCCACACCACAGTCTGCTAGGCGGTATGCCCAGCCCAGGTCTTCCTGTGTTTCTCTCATTAGAGGAGACTCCAGTACAGAGGGGCATATCAGCAAATATTCCTGCTTGCCTTCCTGGCTTGGAAAGTGGTACTTCAGTTCAACTGCCTTGCTCCCTAAGCGATCCAGAGTGATCACTACAGTCCACAGAGCCTCACAAAAGGAGCAGATGGGCACAACAGTACAAATGGGTTTCATGCAGGCAGAAGTTGTCAAGGGCACATTCATTTTGGCCTAGCTGTGGCCCCAAATGCATTACTATTGCATGAGCTTCTCCAGAACCCTGTCTGCATGTTTGCGTCTCAGTGCCTGTCTGTCTGTATGGGTGTCTGTGTGTCTTCGCTCATAGTGACTCTTGCATGGTGGCAAGACCAAGAACAGACTGCAGACCGGATAGTTTCCCTTTGGGGTTTGCAAACCTCACTTTTGCTGTAATTGTTTTTGACGTTTCACCTGTCACATCGTAAGCTTCTTCCAGGGGGTGATAAAATGTTTGGATTCCTGAACGTGGAGCTAGCACGCTGTGTTCCCTGTCTACAAGAGATCAAATATGTCAGGAGTCTGAAGGAAAGATTAAAATGAAAGATGGGAAAGAGAAAGAGAAGCAAAAAAAACGTGAGGGAGGGGTGGAAGAAACTCAAGTAGAAATGGGAACAATTACCTGGAGACAGGTGGACAGATGCCTCACAAACCAGATAGACAGACGGCAGTGGCAGAAAGACAGCATGCGTCTTGCTGTTCTCAGGCTGTAATTATCAGCTATTTAGGCAGCAGGCCCAAGCAACCTGGCTATTATCCATACTTAACGACTCTGAGGTGAAGCCCAAAGCGATTAATGCCCTTTAAGAAGTGGGAACAAATACAATAGCAGTGATTTTGAGGTATTTTGTGCTTGTGTCTTAGGGGTTTTTTTCATTAAATAAAGAGTAGGGGAGGGCTGTGTTTTATGGGAAGCCCCTGTGAGTGAGCAAAGCAGCTGTGGACTGCAGCAGGAGGAGACTCTGGGAGTAACTACTGATGATGTCTTGTCAGCTTGCAAGCCCCTTTTCCTCAATGAAGGGATCACTGTCTCTTTGGATAGTGTTCCCCACTTCAGAATTAAAAAATACTAAGATCTAAGCTCCCAGAAGGGTTCTGAGAGGAATGGGTGCCTCAAAGAGAGTTTGCTCCTTATTCTTGGCTATGAAGGACACTTACAGAACATAACAATAGTATCAGACCACCTTTCCAGTACTTCTAGCTTCTCCTGACCAGACCCCTGTAAAATCAGGGGTGTCATTATTTTAATTTCTTACATGGAAATTTAGGTACAGAGAGAATAAAAGAGGGTACACAGGAACTGGACATGAGCTCTTGAACTCACATCCAGGGTTGTAACTACAAGACCATCCTCCATGCTGATTTAATCCACTGCCTGGGCATTTGCAATAGCATGAGAAAGCTGCTTACAAGGACAGAGAAGTTGAGGGACTTTTGGGAAGTAAAGCCCATACACATGCATCTAACTGTGTTTCATGAGCCAAATTCTCAGCTGCTGCAAATCTCTGTAGTTCCACTGAAGTCACTGGAAGTTTTCAGAAAGAGGCTGGATGCCTAGCCATCTGTCTGGGATTGTTTAAAACAGGGTTGTCTAAGCAGCCTTTGAGTAGTCAAATCACAGCCTGTAGGACTTGTGGGTACAGCTGCCAGAGCTGCTGCATTGGTGTGGTTCCAGACTCCAGGGTGAACAGTGCTGCTTTTTATCGCTCCATTGTTTGCCTGACACTGAATATGGCATTAGTGGCAGGGGAAAATGGGGGATGGGTTGTGGTGCTGTTCATCCCCTGGCTTCCAGAGCCAGGTCAACACAGAAGCTGTGGCAGGTGTGACAACAGCCACTGCCCTGCCACCAAAGGTTGGGCAGTCCAGTTCAGGCTTGTCGGGCCAAATGAGTTGGGCACCCTTGGTTCAGAAATAGCAAATCATGCATCTGTATAGGTAGCTGGATTAAATGATCCTTGATGTCCCTTCCAACCTTATATTCTATGAATGAACATCCCAAAGGGATCCTTAGAAGGCAAAGAAAAGAAAACCTGATGGTTTTGCTTTATCATGCTGCCTAGACAAATAAGTAGGGAGGAGTATAAGATTATTGCTTGGGCATGAAGGGATGAAGTCAGGAAGGCCAAAGCACAACTGGAGTTGCAGCTAACAAGGGACATGAAGGGTAACAAGAAGGGTTTCTGCAAGTATGTTGGTAGCAAGAGGAGGATCAAGGAAAGTGTGGGTCCCTTACTGAATGGGAGAGGCAACCTTGTGACAGAAGATGCAGAAAAGACTGAAGTGCTCAATGCCTTCTTCACCTCAGTCTTCACAGGCAAGGTTAGGTCCCAGACTACTGCACCAAGCAACACAATTTGGGGAGGAGGTGAGCAGCCAACAGTGTCAAAAGAACAGGTTAGGAACTGTTTAGAAAAGCTGGACATATACAAGTCCATGGGACCAGATGGGATCCACCCAAGGGTGCTGAGGGAGTTGGCTGATGAGACTGCAGAGTCATTGGCCATCATCTTTGAAAATTCATGGTGATCAGGAGGGGTCCTAGATGATTGGAAAAGGGCAAACATAGTGCCCATATTGAAGAAAGGGAAAAACGAAAATCCAGGGAATTATAGACTGGTCAGCCTCACCTCAGTCCCTGGAAAAATAGGGGAGCAGATCCTCAAAGAATCCATTTCTAAGCATTTGGAGAAGAAGATGATTAGGAGCAGTCATCATCGATTCACCAAGGGCAAGTCATGCCTGACCAGCCTGATTGCCTTCTTTGATGAGGTGACTGGCTCTGTGGAGGTGGGGAGACCAGTGGATATGATATACCTTGATTTTAGCAAAGCTTTTGATGTGGTCTCCTACAACATCCTCTCAGGCAACCTAAGGAAATATGAGCTGAATGAATGGATTGTGAAGTGGATAGAAAACTGGCTGGAGTGTCGGGCTCAGAGGGTAATAATCAATGGCTTGATGTCTAGTTAGCAGCTGCTATCAAATGGAGTGCCCCAGGGGCAATTTTTGTTCAGTATCTTCATCAACAACCTGGAAGAAGGCATAGAGTGCACCCTCAGCAAGTCTGCAGATGACACCAAGCTGGGGGGAGTAGTAGATATGCTGGAGGGTAGGGCTAAGATTCAGAGTGGCCTAGACAAATTGGAGGATTGTGCCAAAAGAAATCTCACGAGGCTCGACATGGACAAGTGCAAAGTCCTGCACTTAGGACAGAACAATCCCATACACCAGTACAGGCTGGGGGCTGGCTGGCTGGGCAGCAGCTCTGCAGAAAAGGACCTGGTGGTTACAGTGGACAATAAGCTGACTATGCACCAATAATGTGCCTTTGTTGCCAAGAAGGCTAATGGCATATTGGGCTGCACTGGTATGAGTGTTGCCAGCAGGTCAAGGGAAGTGATTGCTCCCCTCTATTCTGCACTGGTGAGGCCACATTTGGAGTACTGTTGTCAGTTTTGGGCTTCTCACTACAGAAAGCATGTGGACACATTGGAGAGGGTCCAGCAGAGAGCAACAAAAATGGTAAGGGGGCTGCGCGACATGACTTATGAGGAAAGGCTGAGGGAACTGGGCTTATTTAGTCTAGAGAAGAGGGGACTTAATAGCAACTTTCAACTACCTGAAGCAGGGTTCCAAAGAGGATGGAGCTAAACTGTTCACAGTGGTAGCAGATGACAGAACAAGGAGCAACAGTTTCAAGTTACAGCAAGGGTAGTTTAGGTTAGATATTAGGAAGAAGTTTCTTACTAGGAGGGTAGTAAAACACTGGAACAGGTTACCCAGTGCGGTGGTAGAATCTCCATCCTTGGAGGTTTTGAAGAGCTGGCTAGACAAAGCTTTGTTTGGGATGATCCAGTTTGGGATGGTCCTGCCTTGAGCAGGTGGTTGGACTGCATGACCTCCTGAGGTCCCTTCCAACCCTAATTTTCTGTAATTCAGTGACTATCCTGTACTTATGCACACCAGTACATGCAGCCCTCTGTAAACAAATATACACATGCACACCATGCATGTATAGCCACTTCATGCACATACATGGTGGATCTAGGATTCTGAAAAGAGGCAGGGTTGTGGGGCAAATGGTGTGGTATATCCATATTCGTCAGGTCAAGATCATAGGAAAAACAAATATAACTTTACTGGAATGTTTGTTATGTTGTTATATTGTACATTAAGTATAAAAAAACACAACAAACTAGACAAATAGTCATTAGAATTAAATGTGCATCTCAAATATACCTGGATTATTGGACCAGCTGCATAGCTGGGAGAACTGTTGGGCAAGGGGACTTGAGGAAGGGCATTTGATGCCAAAGTTTGTCCAAGAGTTCTTCCAACTATACAGCTGGTCCATTAACAATGTCACAATAAATCCTTGCCACTGGAAAAGTAAATAGCAACATGACTGAGGTTTGTTAAGTGTGGGACTGCAGCAAGAACTGCGGGAGCATAGTGAAGAGGGCTGCAGAGACATGGCATTGGGAAACCTTAAAGTGCTGTGTTTGAAGGCAAGCCAGGGCTTTCGCTGGTGCTGTTCTTTGTGCAGCCTCAGGGGTTGGGGTGTGGAAGCCAGCGGGCTATGCACATGGAAGCATGGCTCAGAACTCCATGCTATTTAAGAGGGGATGGGACTTTCCCCAAGAGCAGCATTGGCCCTGGAGCCCAGGAAGCCTGGCTTAGGGCTTGCCCTGCTTACCCCATTCCTTGCTGGCCAGTACTTCGATCCCTTATAGCAGCAGCCACCTTGGCCACATGGAGCAGAGGGGGAAGGAGAGGATGGGACTTTACCCAGAAGCAGAACTGGCCCTGGCTCCCTGGAGCCTGCTTTAGGGCACTGCTTACCCCTTCCCCTTTAAATCTCTCCACCAGCCCTTCTCCCCAGGTCTCCCTTTTACTGGCTCACTTCTCTGCCTTCAGCTGTGTTCTGCAAACCAGACTCCCAACCCAGTCTGACAGTACACTGGGCTTTTTGGACTTCCTCAGTGCAGCTGCTGAGTGGAGCAGAAATCAAAGTGGGGGAATTTGTACCACTGTGCTCAGTCTTGTGCCTTCTTGTTAATAACCAGAAGACATAAAGCATTATAGCCTGCACAACTCCTTATGGGATACTGCTAGGCACTCCCTGACAGTATCTTTCATCACATTTGCAGCCTCTAGAGATGCTGCAGAAGTAAACTTTACTCAGCTTCTCTGGGAAAGATTTCTTCGTGTTGCCCACTATGAGCAGCAGTGACACAGCTGAGGAGCTGAGGGTATGAGATCTTGTTCAAATGAGGACATTCTTCTGTAGCAGGGTTGGCCAACCTGCAGCACACATGCCCCAAGTGGCTCAGGCAGCTTCTGTGCGTGACATGGCAAATCGGGGAGGGAGCAGAGAACACAGTGGCAGATAGTGTTAGCGCTGGATTTGAGACCCCCAATACCCCAAACCCTCAGACCAACCACAACCTTTTTATTCAATAATAGGCAAATTTTATTGATGCACAGTGATAGCAGATAAGAATAATGGAAACAATTTTATATCTACCAGTCCTAGAGGAAAGGTATGTCTGGCCTGTATGTGAGCTTCATCCTGAGGGAAGGTATATCTGGGCAGCATGCAAGCTTCACCCTGAGGTTCTTTCTTGAATGTCAGATGTTAGCAGCCTGGAGATCAAAGGCTGAGGCCCATCTTCCCCAGCGCGGTGGGTGAGACGGTCTGGTGGTATGCCCTCTGTCAATGGTGGCCTTGGGTTCCCCTCTTGGGAACCCTTTGCTGCTCTGAAATCCCTCCTTCTGTATTCTTTCTGTCTTCTGATGATTTCATATCCAGGCATCGTTGTTTGGTTTCCCTACCGTCCACGTTCTGTCCTGTCAGCATATTCCTTTGTTTCAACAAACCCATCACATGCACACGTCTGAATTTGGTTATTTACCGGGCCTCCTAATTTGGTCTGTTTACCAAATCAAATATCACAAGGGCTGTGCAGTTGGACACAGTGACCTGGTGCAAATGCTGCAGAGTCCCTTGTCTCCATTATGGAACAGTGTGGTACATGTCTTCAATTTCCCAGCCTGTGTGTCTGCTGGCTTTAGTCACAGTGAGCCTTGAAGGAAACTTTGTCACAAATAGGCTTTTAGAAATCAATTTACCCTTGCCATTGCCCTGGACCATTATTCTAATACTTATCTACTTTACCTAAAAGCCAGTTCCCAAAAGCAAACCTCTAAATATCATTTTCTAGCCATCAATAGCCATCTGCTCAGAAAGCAGAGCAGCAGATCTGGTAGAGAAAGGGGAACGGAGTGGCACTTGCAGAGGGTGCTATGCTTAACTTTTGGCATGCTTGCCAAAAAGTTTGGCCACTAAAGAATTCAAGGGTATTCAGCTGGACCCACTCTAATGTATATGAGTCAGTATATAAGTCCTAATAGCATCTGTTGCTATTTATAATTGGCTCCTCAGATTACCATAAAACCTGTCGTAAGGCAAGTAAAAAGTTGCCTTCATAGGTTTCCTCAGAGTGAGGAGGAACACTCTGACAGTGAGAAGGAAAAGTGTTTTGAAGAAACTAGAAATGTGAAATGGTTGCTCCCCAAAACCTAATTCTGTTAGAAACCCCAGGCACTTTTCTTTGGTTCTTCCTCAGTAAACATGTCCCCTTTTATTTTGTGTATTTTCTTTATTTGACAGAGTTAATAGAGTCTGTGTTCAGTAATTAGAATTGGAGAGCAAAGGGTGAGAGGGTGAGCTGTGTTTTCAGCTGGGATTTTAAAGAAGTTGGAGAGATGAGAAAGAGGTGGAATAGGGAAAGACTGCAGCTGAAGCTGTGAAGAAAAGTCTTGCATCCATTGTAGCGATCAGATTGTGGAGAAGAGAGCAGCAGCAGAAGATAATGTGTGGAAGAGAACAGAGAATTGAAAGAGGGAGGGTGATATTTGCTTCACTATTTAACTGAGCAGAGAACTTGGACCAAAAAAGATCAATATGAACTAGAGAAGCCCTTGCTAGATCTAAGAACTGAAAGTCAGATGGCCGTTGCTCTTGCAGGAGCTAGTTTGATAAACTGGGTGTCTAAAACTTGGGAGAGGGAAGATGAAGGGAAGAACCTACTGTGCGGGAATGAGGCTGAATCAAGTTAAATGTTTGGATTCCGTGACCCACTTTGCATTATTTCCCACAACCTGCAGCTTCTCCTGGGTCTAACACACAGTGAAGCTTTAAAACAACTAAGAGGATGCTACACTTACATTAGTTTAATGTGCATAGGCACATTAAAAAAACCCATGCCATACGTATTTGAGATAGTTCCTTGTGCCACTAGCTAGAGCCAGAGCCTATATCACACTATACTTCTCAAAATCCCTTAGGATCTTATGCTAAACAAACTATTAGAAATGCTTGAAAACCAAATGTTTTCCCTTACTGATTGTGTTCTTTTTTATTTAGTGCATTACTTTCCTCTGGGTATTTTGAATGGAACTCAAAATGTTTTATTTCCATTGTTGCACCAGTCCCAGTGATGATGTCAGTAAGGCTGATGGTGATTTATTAGGTCCGTGCTGTTGCCAGATCAGAAGAAGTAGCACAACATATTGGTTTTGTGTTAGTCCTGCATTAAATGGAGTATTGCAATGCACAGTCCGTATATATGGGAGTTTTTCTTGTGGTCTGAAGCGTCCAGATTTACCCACATTTGGAAGCCTGGTTACCAGATTGAAAGAGACCAATATGGCCTTTTCTAATATCAGAGTTAATATAGTCATAAATAGAGCCTCTGTTTAAAATGGCAAAGGCGTCCACACCCACCAGGCTGTTAACAGCAAGCTATTTGAGGGACACCTGTGTGAGATGTTTGGAACCGCAGTGTCCAGAAGGCAGGACCTCAAAATTCCTCCCCAACACTTTGGAATCCCTGGAGCTGTGGTTGCCCCTGAAGACTTCATTCTTGGTTTATGATAAACCTACTTGCACAGTGGGACAGGACTATGAAGCTTATTGTGAAAATGATTCAACAGTGCAGATATGAAGATATGATTAATTGAGCTCGTAGGTATGTGCCTCATTATCAAGTTTCAGTGTCTTGTATTACAGAACAGTCAGTATCCTGGGACCTAAAAGTAAGGTAAGCCAAAATCACACAGAATTCACCTGCTCTGAGGTTTTATTTTGGGCTCAAAACTCATCGCAAGTGTGCTGAAATGGTTGCTGACTCTTGGAGTACATACGGGCCCAGTTTGGAGCAAATCTGGGTTACTCAACCTTTTGCACTGACATTGAGAATGAATTGTTCTACATGCTTTCCTCAGAGGAAAAAAAGAAAACATCATTATTTTTTTAGGATTGCTTGAAACCTGAATTCAAAGCACAAATCACAGGCTGTGAGCTCTCTGTATGCAAAATGGGAGTTAACAAAAAGGAATCACTGAGAAATAAATTGATGACATCGCCCCACACTCTGTTAAGCAGCTTCCCTTGAAATACCGTTTTGAAAGAAAAATAGGTATCTATTTGGTTAGGGGGTGATAATTGTGGATGATGACTGCTCTGTCTGGCATCCTTGAGAATGTTTTCTACAATTTACCCCACTGCAGCTTTATGCAGAAAATGAAAGCTCTCAACAGAATCACTTCAAGACACACTCCTTGTCCTTCCCCTCCTCCTCTCCCTCTTCGTGCTGCATGTTCCCTTTTTGAAAAGTAATTTCATGGCTCATGCACTTAAGATTCCATCAGAAAGTTGAGTCTTTGATCAGGCAGACAGACGCCCTGCTGGGATTTCATTGGCAAATCACAATTCCCTTAATTAACACAATGTGTCTTTATATCACTAAACTGATTCAAATTAGGTCCCCACTCTTTACATCCAGATTTACCTAGGTGGTAGATTCTTGCCCTACTGCAAGCCCCTCAAAAAGGAAGCAATTGAAGACAGTCATTCTTGTCGCCTCTCCGTCCAGTCCTGCTGTTACTGATCTCCCACTGGCATCTCAACAAGGGGAGGGAGCTAGGAATTGTTCCTCCCACCAGACTCATTGCACTCTTGTCCAGACAAATAGGATTGGCTGTGTTTCTTCCCAGTGTTTGGTAGAGGGGAATGATTGGTAACTTTAGAGAGACAAAATATATTCTCAGGGAGTTCCCATTGAGGGATCCAGTTCCTAAACTGCCGAGGGGGTTACCTTTGGTTTTGGTTTCTTGGTATGCTGGAGAAGCTGTTCTTTCAAAACCACTCACATTATCTCTTCCCTCTTTCTTATCCTGCACTGGAGACCTTGATGGAAAGGTAGCTTCTTTAGGTACCCAAATCATGAAATGAGCGGATGAGAACCTGATGGTGTTCAACACCGAAAAATGCAAGGTGCTCCACCTTGGGAGGAAAAACCTGCACCATGCTTATAGGCTTGGTAGTGCTACACTGGTTAGCACTACAAATGAAAGGGACTTGGGGGTCATGGTTGACCACAAGATGAACATGAGCCTTCAGTGTGATGCTGTGGCTAGTAAAGCGAGCAAAATGCTGGCTTGCATCCATAGATGCTTCTCGAGCATCCCGGGACGTCATTCTCCCCTTGTACTCGGCCTTGGTGAGGCCGCAGCTGGAGTACTGTGTCCAGTTTTGGGCTCTGCAATTCAAAAAGGATGTGGAGAAGCTTGAGAGGGTGCAGAGGAGAGCCACGCGCATGATCAGAGGTCAGGAAAACAGACCTTATGATGAGAGGCTGAGAGCAATGGGGCTATTCAGCCTGGAAAAGCGCAGGCTCAGGGTGATCTGGTGGCCACCTATAAGTTTATCAAGGGTGCTCATCAGGATCTGGGGCAATATCTGTTCACCAGAGCCCCCAAGGGATGACAAGATCGAACAGTCACAAATTCCACTGTGACCAGTTTAGGCTGGACATAAGAAAGAACTTCTTCATTGTCCAAGCCCCCAAGGTTTGGAATAGACTGCCACCTGAGGCAGTTCAAGCACCCACTTTGAATGCCTTCAAAACACATTTGGATACTTATATTGCTGGGATCCTGTGATCCCTGCTGACTTCCTGCCCTTGGGGCAGGAGGCTGGACTCGATGATCCTCTGGGGTCCCTTCCAGCCCAAATGTCTATGAAATCTATGAAATAAACTCTGCAACAATGCCATGTGGGGAATAATTAAAAGGAAAAAATGGAGAAAGTATTTTGAAAACCATTTTAATCTAATGTAGGATCCAAACACTGGTATGTTTATTGTCGAATATCAACAGCAGTAGTTAGGTCTTATCATTAGCACATTAGGTCTCTTGATTTCTTCTCTTGGCCAAGTCTGAGTACTGATACTAATTGCATCTCTTTAGAGCAGGGGTGGGCAAAATGCAGTCCATGTGCCAGATATGGCCTGCCAACAGATTCAGTCTAGCTTGTGGGTGGATGGCTGCTAACTCATTGGATCTGGCCTGTGGGCAGCTTCGTTCACTGCATGGTGCCAGGCAGGTGGATGGGACTGCTTCTGCCCAGCAGCATCTTCCCTTGACGTTGTGGCACATTGGCACTGGCTTTTATTTTTGCTTGGAAGGGCCTAAGATGATGAACATGTGGGGAGTTCTATGCATTTCAGGTGACAGCCCTCTTCCTGAGGGGGGCCAGGACCCTCGAGCCTCCACGTACTCAGCACCATTACCATGGTATCAGTTGTGGACTTGGGCAGGGCTTCCACTGCAGTGGGTGGGTGGTAGTGTCAGCTGTGGATGCTGATACCACTGCCCACCCGATGCAGTGGAAGCTCTCGTCCTGACCTGGAACCTGCTGGTAGCGTCAGCCGTGGACCCAGGCAGGAGTTTCTGCCACGCTGGGCAGCATCTCTCGTCTCATCTCATCTTGTCTCATCTTGTCTTGTCTCATCTCTTCTCTCCCCTTCTCTCCCTCCTTTCCCCTTATTCCATACCCAGCCAAAGCTGTAGTTCACCAGGAGCCCTGCCCTGATGCTCAGCTGTGGACCCAGGCAGGAGCTTCTGCCACACTGGGCAAGCAGCAGCATCATCTGTGATGCTGCTGGCAGCTTCCATGCTGGGGCTCTGGAACCTGCTGGCTGCACCCACAGTTGATGCCAGTGCCCACTCAGCATGGCAGAAGCTCCTGGCTAACTACAGCTTCATTAGAGGGGGAGAGAAACAGAGAGAAGAGAAGAGAGAAAGAAAAAAGAAGAGAGGGAGAGAGAAAAGAGAGAAGAGTAAAGAGAGAAGAGAAGAGACAGAGACAGATGGATGTGGGCTTCAGCAGGTCACCAAAACTCATTAAGTGGCCTTCCAGCCAAGATCATTGCCTACCCCTGCTTTAGGGGGAGGAGATCTTACAAGTGATAAGGAGAGTGCAAATATGCACATTCTGTCCTGAAAGACTTAGGGAAGAAGGGAAGTTACGGGGAACAGGAAGAAGGGCAGAGAGGTAAGGGAGTAAGAATATAGGGGATTGTAGGGTGATGGAAATAATAGTGTGTTGGGGGAAGAGAGATGGATAGGGACAAGAAGAGGGGATGGAAAGTCAGCAAAGTTGTAGACGGTTTTAGAATGAAGAGAAGAGAGAGCAAAGGAAGGGCTGGGAGAGAGAAGGAAGGTAGAGAAGGAAGATAGGTGTAGGGAGAAGGTTTGGATATTTTGGATGTAGTGGAGTATACATTTTCACATACAAGATATGTTGTCAGCTCTCTTTCTGAGAAGACAAATGGAAGAAGGGAAATGAGCCTACTGGAGCCTACTATAGAGGATCCATTCTTGAGGTGTTTGAACATTTGGTGTGACAGACTATTTTAAAAGACATATCACTATCATCTTCCATTCTTTTCACTGTTAGTAGAGATCCAAATAAAATAAATCTTCACTGTGGCCCAAAAGAGTGCAGCAGTGAGGGATTCCAGCACCTTAAGTGTATTTTTTCTCCAATTCTCTACATATTCTGGAGGTTTTTCTCGCCTCATATATCCCATCCAAGGGGAAAGCAGCCCTTTGCAACCCAAGATGCTTTTCTGCAGTTACCACGTGCATTTACCATACCCGTCCTTCTCCACACTGGGCTTAAACAGCTATTTTGATAGGGAGAGAGAGCAGGTCTGACTGCCATCTTTTTATTGCCTCTCAGCATTTCATACTGCAGAATGAAATCAGATAGGTTCACCAAGTTGCGTATCCCCTAATGGCAGCTTTAAAGAAATGTGTGACAGTGTTAGCAATGAATGCTGGGTACTTCCCTCTACCTGTCCTCTGCCTTCAAAACATACACTTCACAGCTTCAAACAGTACAGCAAATTTGAAGGGGCCCATTAAAAAACATTGGGAAATGAACAAGAAACCTAATAAAGGGAATACAAAGAATAAAGGGAGACAGGGATGAATAGAATAAGGGGAAACAGATATAGGAAAACAGAAAGCTTCTTGAAAAGAAAAAAAAATGTTACAAGGATATTTGATCCCAAATCTATGGATTAACTCAGTGGTGCTCAACCTTTTTCCCCAGCAGGCTGGATGGGCAGTGCCCCATCTGTTTATGGGCTGGATTCTGATGGTGATCCTGATCTGGCATCAGGGCAGGTGTGGTGGGCACCATCCAGCCATGTGGAGTGGACTTGGGGGAAGGGGGCAGTCCAGCTGCAAGCCAACTCCACAGGGGAAGGGGGCATGGCCTGGCTGCCACTGACAGTGCAGGGCTGGTGGTGTGGGGATTTGGCAGAGGGAGGGTGAGCATATTAATGACCACCATTCCCCTGCCACTAAATTTCCTGGCTCCCAGGGAGCTCCACGGGCCAGATGCAACAGCTCCCTGGTCCACATTTGGCCTGCAGGCCAGAGGTTGAGCACCCCTCGATTAACTCGTGGATAGACAAAAAAAAAGAAATCAGGTGTTGTTTGGAAAAGAAAGTATTTATATTTCCTTCATTTACCTATCCAGCCCTGGTTTCAGAGTTACTGGTTTGCCTTCCAGTCATTGCTAACTATCTGTGTCCACACAGATATGGCAGTGATGAGTAAAGCTGGGTGCATTTTATAGTTCATTGTCTGAATCAAGAAAATAGGGGAAAGATTTGATTCAGGTCAAATCAAAAAAGAATTTTTTTACTTTTTTTGCAGTTCCTCCATCCCCACACAGAACATTCACAAAAAGTCACCCTGCAGCAAATATTTATAGATTCATAGACATTAGCGCTGGAAGGGACCTCGGAAGATCATTGAGTCCAGCCCCCAGCCC